>NC_040089.1:2285000-2910000 GCF_003369695.1 Bos indicus x Bos taurus
TAATTAGGAAATCAGACCTCAAAAGCACTGCGATGACTCCAGATTAGTGTACAAATATTAATCAATTTTATTTGTAGGTGCTCCATGTTGCAGATGAAATGCTTTGGCCTTCTCAGCATCCTTGTGATGTCACTGGAGGGCCCAGTGGCTTTTCCAAGGTCAAGCCTGCATGGAAGGCCGGGTGGAATGGACCCCAGTCTGGCAGGCCTGTGGGTTGGCACCTGCTGCCGCGCCCACAAGCCCCTGCAGGCTCCCGGGCCAGATCAACACGCGGGGTGCCTCTGCTGGGCTCGGGAGGCACCCGCGGCGCGCCTTTTGCAGCCTGGGTAATTGGGTGCGAGAAGCACAAATACTTGGTTCAAACGCTGGGAAGTGGAAAATTTTCTAATCTGTCAGGCAACGTCTCCCTTTCTCCCTTTTACATTTTTTTTCCTCTAACAGGAAAAGACTTTCCATTTGGACTCCTTCCGATGCAGATGTGTGAAGACTCTGGGAGCGACATCTCGGGGACGGAGCATCTTCTATTGATCGGGAAGCACGCGCAGCACCGGGCGGCGGGAAGCCAGCCGCGGGCCCTCAGCGCCCCCTGGGAGCCGGAGCCAGTACTGCGTCGGCGAGGACCGGAAGGCCCATGGGAGGGAGGCAGCAGCGCGTCCTCTCTGCCTGAGAGTGGGGGACACAGACCGGCCCGGCCCTGCCTGCCCATCCTCGGGGGCAAAACACTTCAGCACTCTGGTCTCCCCTTTCCGCACCAGTCAAATTTGGGTAAAGCCAGGGCGCACCCCAGCGTGCTTCAGATTACCTCCTTGACCTTCAGAAAGCATCTCTGTGTGTCCTTGGTGGGCTGAGATTCTCGCGCACAGCGGCTCAGAGGAAGCGAGCAGATCATGAGCACACAGGGCTTCCTTGTGTTTGGTGATGGACACAGCCACCCTCGGGCCCCTCGGGTCTGAGGAGCAGGTGGCAGAGGCAAGAACAAGGCCCAGGGCCGCGGCTCCGAGTCTAAGCGTCCAGCACGAAGGCTGCCTGGTAGGAGCAAGGAACCCCGCGGTCTTGAGCGTGTGTCTCTGATCTTCCACCGGACAAGCCTCCCCAGTGCCCAGACATCCTACTGGCCGCTCCCCGCAAAGCCCCTCCCCACTGCGGACCCACATCTGGGTCGATACAGACAGAGAGGAGGGTGGAACAGAGGCGTGCAGCCCAAGGCCAACTTCCACCCCACTGCAGCAGAGTCACAAGCACAGGGGTCCCCAGACGCCTTACGCCTGGGCTCCAGTCCACCTCTGCGGTCAGCACACGTGTCATTCTGGGCTTCAGTCTCCTCACCTGTGAACTGGGGACACAGAGCATGAGGTCCTTGGCTCCCCACACCAGTCCTGCAGGTTGGGCTGTGAGAACAAAGATGGACCCATTTTACAGATCAGGAAACTGAGGTCCAGGCACAAGAGGTGATTTGCTCAAGGCCTCAGCATGTCAAAGGATTCACAGCAGGGGTCTGGGTCCCAGGCAAAAGGCTTCAACCAAAAGAAGAGTTGAAGGACCAGATGGTTCACTGGGGCCAAGGCCCGGTCACCTCAGAAGCTTTGTTGGGCACGTGACACCCAGGCCTGGACTGGGTGTGTCCGAAACCTGAGCTGGTTCTGGCCTGGGAACAGAACCCGCTGTGGTCTGAGCACAGAGTGGGCAACTGTGGTCGGCACGGGTCGGTGCAGCCAGCAGAGCACAGTGACGGGGGTGGGGGGCCCGTGCTGCCCCGTGAGGGGCACAGGAGCCAGCAGCTCCCCACCCCGTCCCCCTGCTCCCCTGGGTGAATGGAAACCCCAGCGCAGATTCTTCTTTTTAAAAACCCCAAACAACCCAAAGCGACCACTTGTCTTCTAAACAACGTGCTGCAGGAGGTGGCAGCGGCAGTGGGAGGGGGGCGGGGGGGGCGGGCAGTGAATCCACCCTCACGTCAGAGATTACAGTGATTCAGGCCCAAAAAGGCTGCTTTATAAGAAACCATCCGTGTACCAGGATGAGTTAGGGAGCAACTCTTGGGGAATAGACGGGGCTTTTAGAAGTTCACGTAAGCGACTCTGCCTTCTGTCTCCACGCGGCAGCCACAGCGGGCTGGGGTGGGCTTCTCCATCAGCAGAGGACAGGACGTGCTCAGGCCCCAGGCTCCAGGCCCCAGTGGGTACAGAAGTTAAGACCCCCGAGGGTCAATGAGGACCAGAATTCTCACCCACAGCTCTGCATGGAGGGGTTCCAGGTTGCAGCAGAGCCATCAAGGCAGAGCCAGTCCCCAGTTCCCAGGGTATCTGGGCTCATGGCCCAGGGTTCCACACACCCACCCTGGCCCATCCACTCTGATGCCCAAACCCCAGGGCCCCCGATGACCACGGAATTATATTGTAACTGGTGTGACGTTTGTGGTTTGGCCTCTGTCTCTCCCAGACCTGGGCTCCCGTACACAGCCCCCTCAGCCTGCTCACCGGTAGAGCCCAAGGGCCCAGTGCACACCTGGCCCCAATGAGCATCTAAGACCCCAAAGGCTGAGGCCCTGCGCCCTCCTCCCTCTGCGTGCCCACCAGCCTTCACAGACCGTGGTCTGTAAAGCCATGGCCCTGCCTTGCAGTCCTCACCAAGGAGCAGGGTTTCTAAGCAACAGGGTCACAGTTGCACTCCCAAAGCACATGCAGACACACACACACGCACGCGCACACATACATGCACACCCGCCGGTTCACTTGTGTTGTGAAATGGTACCGAGGATCCCGGCCCAGCCCCCTGGTTGCGGTGAGATGTCAGAGCACCCGGAGGACGCATGCACGGAGCCCGGGCCATGCCCAGCCAGCCTCGGGCAGAAGGACGTTGTTTCAGGAATGAAGACCTGCCCGCGTGCAACATCGCCCCCAGGCTGCTGGCCAGCCTGGCTTTCCTGTCCTTCTCGTGTGTCTCTGGGAACCCTGTCAGCTGTTCCCAACCTCCCAGGCAGCTGCAAGCTTCCAGGCCCCCTTGTGAAGAGGTGTGACCCCGAGGGAGGAGGGAGACGCAGCTCCCCAGGGCACCCTGTCCCCCATCCCACTGTGAACAAGGCTTCGGGGAATCTTCCATGTTTACCTAGAGTCACGTGCCCATTTGGCGAGGTTGGGGTCCCCAAAGGATGAGGGGCATCCTCCCAGGGACCACAGAGACCCTTGGCCACCTGGAGAGCTCATTCAAGGGGACCCTGTTTCCTGGAGGCTGGGAGAAAGAGGGCCGTAAGGGAGAAGTCACCATGGCAACACCTTGGAGAACCGAGACTGCTTCCTTTCCCTTCTAGTCAATTAAAGGGCCATTTCCAGGGTGCCTACTATGCGCAAGCCTGGGCTAAGAGTGCTCAGGGCAGGGCTGGGGCTGGAGAGATGGGGAATAATCTGTCCCCCACCCTGAAAGGCTCCTACTCTGCAGAGCATCACACAGCCTCACGCACAACAGACCTGGCCATGGAGTCCTGCATGCAGCAGGCACTCAATGGATGCTTGCTGAACTGAAGATGAAGGGCAGTGAGCATATTAACGCCTATGCACAGAGCATCTCTCATCCCTAAGTTTCCCCAGGGTGAGGATCAGATGTGATGGAAACACTGGCCCAGGTGACAAGACAACTCCAAGCGGGTGAAAAGGCTCCTTTTTAGACCAGGAGTATGCCAGCCCTGGAGAGGTGCCCCCAGAGGCTATGTCCAGACTCCTCGCTATACAGGGGGCAGCAAACACAGGGGTGGAGGGGGAGGTGGACAGGGCAGCCCCCCAAACCCTGTGGGTCTTGGAGCCCGGCTGTGGGCACGGGCACAGGCTTCACCTGGTCTCCGTTTCGCCTGGCTCTGCAGCCTCAGGCCAGTCCCTCCCCCTCTCTGAGCCTCCAGCACCCTGCTGGGCTTGACGTATTTGTTTCCATCCGGGCTGGGGTCCAGCTTCTCTCTGCTGCCCACAGTCACCTTGAGAGCTGCCCTGAGGGTCCCTGTTCCTCTATTCCAGGGTCTCAGAGCTGGTGACGGGGAGGGCGGGGTCAGCCTGGCTGTGCTCGGAGCCGGGTGGTGCCCAGTCTGGACGGTGCACACCCCCTGGACTTCTGCCGGGCCCCTCCCCGGTCCTCGGGTCTGGTGACACGTGACTCAGAAGATGAGGCGGTCGGAGACCTCACCCATGTGTCCCTGCCAGCAGCAGGCCTTACTTGTCCCCTTCGTGCAGATGCACAGACCCAGAGGTGTTCAGTGTGTACAGTGTCTACTATCAACGAGGCTCTGGGCGTCTCAGTTTGGACTTCAGGGAGCTTCAAAGTGGGGGTTGCCAGTGTAGAGGCAGAAGGATGCCAGGCTGGGACAGGAATGCAGCTCTCCCTGCGCAGCAACCCCCTCCTGGTTCAGAAGCGAGCCCCTCTCCGTGCCGGGCCAGGGTGTGCCCCTGCCCGCACCTTCCACCTCCACCATCAACCCCAGCTCTCGGCCACCACCCCCACCTCCTCCAAGCCACTTACATGTCTCCTGCCTGGTCTCCCACGTCCTCTCCTGTCCTCCCAGCTCCCTCTCCACACCAGGCCAGCCCTGCAAGGGCAGCCTCAGCCCCTGCCCCACACTCCCCTGACCATCTGAATTCCAGCATGCTTGCTTCCGTTAATACAGCCTACCTGCCAGGCTCCCTCCCGACCCCAGGGCCTTTGCACGGCTCCTCCTTCTGCCTGGATCACTTTGGCTTCTCTCCACTTGCCCTTCATATCTCAGCCCAGGCTGCCTCCCTGAGCCTGTGGACCTCCAGGTCTGCCTTCTCCCAGGGCTACATGTTCCTCCTTCTCCACACGTGTCCCAAGGGCAATTCCATGTAAGAGTGTGTGGGTTGTGATTCCTGTGCCTTTTTCCCGGAACCCTGTGATAGCTGGGCCTGTGTCCACATTAACCCACCAAGGCAAATCCCCCAACAACAGCAACTGGTGAAATCTGTTAACTCGTTAATAATGAACAGTGAGGTTCTGCTGTGTCTGGAAGGTGGGTGGGGCAGGGCACAGAGCCAGAGGCGGGAGGGGTGGATAGGCGTGAGCAGGGGTGAGGGGGTGAGCCTCTGGAGCTGGACACAGGAGGATGGCGGAGAGAAACCACAATGGGATCTGAGTGCCAAGGACGCAAACCTAATGGCCAACTGTGTAGAAAATTCAGAGCCGCAAGCCGTGAAGAGGCTGTAGGGAGAGCAGGCGCTTGCCCCCAACCCCCGTCTGCTCACAGGCAGCAGCGCACGGCAGCTCTGGGGCCAACAGAGGAGGGGCAGGCAGCAAGGGAAAGGACGGACGTGGGGCCACGTGCAGGTCCGAGAGAGCTCGCAGGAGCCCAGGTGGATGCCGTCAGCCAGAGAGACCATTACCAGGGAGGGGCAGGAGGGAGGACCCGGAGGGAGGCAGGCGAGCTGGGGCTCCAAGAGGGCCTGGGAGGAGAGCCCGGGGGTGGCGGGAGTGAATGGGGATGGAGGCCTGGCCCTGGCGGCCTGGCGCCAGGGGGCGCCCTGGAGGGTGTCAGCGGGGGCGGGACTTGGGGCTTGACGGGACAGAGATGGGAGGGCCGGGTGGTAGGGAGGCCGGTTTACATGCTCTTGGTGTGAATCAGAGGGTGAGCTGGGGAAAAGGGGGGTTAGTGCAGGCGGAGGTGAGCCCAGGCCTGGGGACCCCAGCAGGGACATCGGAGCCCTGCTCCTGCCGACTAGCAGCCCTGTCTCCAGGTTTGTTTGGGTGGCTCAGGGAGCCAGGCAGGGCTGATGCTTCCTCGGACCCAGAGGAGAAACTTGGAGAGCTCTCCACAGCGTGGGCTGGTCTGCATCAGTTCCCAGGCACAGTCTGGGCAGCACCGTCACAGTGTGGACATGAGGCCCTGCGCAGACACCCGCCGGTCATGACAGCGCTGGCTCAGCTGGGGCCGGGCGTGAGGAATCCGGGCCCCCCCGGGAGGGCAGCCAAGAGGAACGAGGTGGGGGAGGTTGTCCAGCCCCCCAGGAAGCAGCAGTAGAGTCCAGGTCTGCAAACGTTTGGCTTTAACAACACGCTGGCCACTGTGGTTGACCATCCCTGACAGCAAGGGGCTGGGCGCACTGTCTCAGAGCTTGAAACTCCTGGGCAGTGGGGAGGATCCCACCATGCCAGTTTCACAGAGGAAGACAAGGAAGCTCAAAGAGGCCGTGTAAATTGCCCCAGATCACACAGCTCGAAGCGACAGGGTTTGCTAGACCCAGCAGCATCCTGAGGGCACAGACACATCCCCACAACCAAGCTGCCTGACCAGTAGGGCCCACGCTGTCCATCTGAGCCCAAGACTCTGTCCATCCTGACAGCTCTGACGGCTTGGCACCCGGGGAAGCCTATTCTGAGTGAGGTGGGGCCAGCACCATGGACAGTGACTGCGTGGCTCCGTCCCAAGCAGTGGACTAGCCTGAATCTGACCTGGAGGAGGACTGACAGGAGAGGAGGGAGCCAGGATCCTGGGCCAAGCCCATCTCTCCATGTCCCCAAGTTCTCTGGGCTCCCCGAAGGCTGTTTCCACGGAGCATTAAGCTGAGGTCTCATTTCCAAAGAACGCGGGTGCCACTCCCCAGGGCTCCAGAGGCCCAGCGACATTTGGGGAAGGCAGAGGAATGGAGGAGGCAGGCGTCGGGGGAGACACAATCAGGGTCTCATTAACATTTTGATTGCGGTGGTGGCTCCCCTGGTGCCTCGGCCTGGACACACACACACACATTCAATCTGGAAGCGAAGATTGAGCTGGGGAGAGGAGCGCAGAAAAAGAGCAAAACAGACTTATTTTAATAATGCTAAAAATAACCGTGTCAATATTCCCTTCTGTTTGGGGAGGCACAGATCATTTTTTTAATGTACCTTCTGAGCGCTCCTGTCCGTCCTGGTGGTGGGAGCCTGGAGTGCACTCGGGACTCTGCCCTCCAGACCCAAGGCTACTTGTGGGTCTGGGGTCAAGGGCTTGGCTCATCTGTACTGTGGGGACCATACCTCCTCCTCTGTCTGCCTCCCAAGGAATCCAGTCCTGGGGTACACCTCTCACCCCACGGATGGGCAAGCTGAGATCTGAAGAGAATGGAGGACCACACGAGTCTGGAGGAAGCTGGTGTGTCTGCACCCCGGAAAATGGAGGCGGCATCACCCCCTTTAAAGGAAGGAGCTACTTGCATAGTGAGGCTGATGGCCCTGACCCTCCCGCAGCACTGGGGTGCCCGAGTGTGGGTCCAGGCCACCCCTGTGCTGGGAGGAGAAAGCGGAGGGCACTGCAGACAGGCCCAAGGTGCAGGACCCAGCTCTCCCTGCTCACACATCTCCCCTGAGCGGGCAGTCCAGGCAGTCCACTGAGGCGACAACGTCCCCCTCCATACACCTGCCCACGTGGAGTCCAGGGTCTGAGGATGACCATCCCTTCCCCCACCCTGCTTCTCTCCATACTATCCCTAAAGCTTCTGTATCTTGACCCCAGCCTGTACATACCCCTTGACTGGCCCGTGCTTCACCTTGGGGCCCCACCTGCTCTGAGCCCCGCGGGCCACTGACCGCAGCAGGGTCTCTCGCCAGCACCTTCCATGTCTCAACCCCACCCCTGGCCTCTCTGAGGTGTAACTGGACGCTGGCACTCCCTGGACCCTCTGCCAGGGTCCTGTGTGTGAGCCTTTCCCCACCAACCATGTGTCTCACCAAGTGAGAGCTTGCCCAGTCCCTGCACTGGGGCTTGGAATGTCAGGTTTCTCTTGATGCTGCCCCTCTGATGCCAGCTCACTCCCTGCTCCCTGCTCACAAGACCCCCAGCAGGACACTCAGGGTCTACCAAGGTTGCAGCACCCCAATCTTTAAGTTTTTTCCTACTTTCTCTGGACTCACCACACACCAAACCACCAGCTGCTCCCTTAATTCCCTCGTTTCACACTATCTCCGTTCTGCTGCCTTCCTCTGGTCCCCTCTTCCTAGCAGATTCTTATTCAAGCTTCAAGACCCAGCTGAATGCCACCTCCTCTGTGAGGCCTTCTCGGATAGCTCCAGGCTGAGCTGCCCTCTCTCCCTCCAGAAGACCCGGCCAGGTTGCCCACACCGCTGTGAGAACCCTGTTGCCCTGGCTGGTAACAATCAGGTAAGTGTTCTTCCAGCAGCCCAGGAGGGAAACTTGTCTCAGCCACTCAGTGCCTGTGACCTTGGCAACCTCTGCATGCCTCTGTTTCTGTGACCATAACATGGGACTTTCATGTTATGTTACTTTCATGTTAGTATCTCCCTCACAGATACATTTTGAGATTTAAGTGAGCTAATGTATGCAGAGGACTTAAAATACTACCTGGAAGATACTCTGTGTTCAAAAAATGTTCATTACTGTTGCTGTCAGCAGCATCACCATCATCGCCCATTCTTCACCGTCACCACCACCATCACCATTATCATCATTTCCTCTACTGGACTTTCAGTCTCCTTGCAGGCAGACAATAAGTACAAATCGCTGATTCCCTGCGCACTTGACCTGACGCATAGGAGATGCTTACTAAACCTGGCTGGATGATACCGCAGACCAGCAGGTGGGCAAATGAGTGAATGACTAAAGGAAGGGACAGGTAGGTGGTTGAGTGAATGAACGGATGGGCGTGTGCAAGAAGAGGGCTGGAACGGGTGAGTCAGTGAATGAGTGAGTGAGCTGCTGTAAGGAAGAGCAGATGGAAGCCGAGAAGGTTCCTCCCACACCAGCCCCTGCAGATGCCGAGCTGCCTAGTGACGGCAGGCATCGCAGCATCCCCACAAAGCCATGATATTAAAATCGCTGAAGGCTGTGCTGTCAATATCCGGGGGAGACTGTCTCTGCAGCCATCAGCAGCAGAGGGAGCCTCCCCTCCCCTGGGCATTTGGTGCTGCTGAGATGACCCCTCCCTTCCTAGGCCTCTAGAGGTGCAGTATCCTGCAGATTCTACTTCTCTGGACTGAACAGCCTCAGTCGCCTAGCGGTGTGTCGGGGCCAGGACTGGGACTGGGAGCGCTGGGCGTCCCTCCTTGCCTCTCACCACCCCCGGGGCCGCTCCGTGTGGGTGCCCAGAGCTCCCCACCCCCTGCCCTTCCCCACCTCATCACACTTCGGCACAGCGTCCTTGCCATCCTCCCTCCCAGACGCTGGGCCCCCCGGGGGTTGCCCGGCTCAGCCCTGAGCCCACGTGCTGAGCTCCAGTGCACAGTAGGCCCTCATCCATGGGGCTCGCTCCCGGGAAAGGCGGCGCGGTTCAGTCAAGGTCACAGGGAGGGGACGCAGAGCAGGCCAGGAACTTAAGTCTCACCTTCTACGGCCCAGGCCAGGCTTCATGCTCCCCCAGGAGACAAGACCCAGTGGGGAGTCCGGCTTGCTCAAGGTGACAACAGGCGGTGCCCCTGGGCTCATGGGCTGTCCAGGGCAATCTGTGGGGAGGAAGAGGACTGCTTACTGCCGCCCCACCTTGTTATCCCCCCGTTATCTGTGGGTGAGGACCCTGTTAGAAATAAAATGAAAGTGAAAGTCACTCTGTCGTGTCAGACTCTTTAAGATCCCCTGGACTGTAGTCCATGGAATTCTCCAGGCCAGAACACTGGAGTGGGTAGCCTTTCCCTTCTCCAGGGGATCTTCTCAACCCAGGGATGGAACCCAGGTCTCCCGCATGGCAGGTGTATTCTTTACCAGCTGAGCCACAAGGGAAACCCAAGAACACTGGAGTGAGTAGCCTTTCCCTCCTCCAGCAGATCTTCCCAACCCAGGAATCAAACCGGGGTCTCCTGCATTGCAGGTGGATTCTTTACCAACTGAGATAGCAGGGAATACGATACATTTAAAAATACTAATTCATTTTTTGAAACTATAAATCCATTATACATTAATACAAGTAGTATGTTTGGATTAAGAAGTATCATATTTCCCCAAACCAGAGAAAAGAAGTGAGAGCAGAGGAATGGCCTTCATGGTTGCAAACCTCTTTTGTGACTGGCTGAGTAGAAGCCACCAGAGTCTCATTTCCGTTCCAGCCTTCAGCCTGTTGCAATGTGTCACTTTGATTGTAGTTAATAAAGAAAAATCCAAGACCTTAGGGTCCTTGCAAAGATCTCAGTGACCTCCAGAGCTCCCAGCTCACACTCTGAGGACCAGTAATGTCAACAGATCTGGTCTCCCCGGAAAATTCACCCATGCTGACTCCCCAGGAGAAGGAACCCATCCCACCTTCTGGTCCCTCTGAGCACCTCACCTCTGCTGAGCCTCAGGTTATTCTTCAAGATTTGTGAGGATTAACTTAAATAAGGTGTAGGTCCCTTCTCAGACTCATGCCTGGTCCACAGAAAGAGTTCAGAAAGTGATAGGATGGTGGCACCAGGAATCGTGTCTTGCCTATGATCTGCCCAATTCCCACTCCCTGAAGGACCTGCCCTTTCTTCCATGCAGGCCTCCTGGATTGGCCGTACCTCCTCCTCCCTGCCTCCCACACTTGCCTAGATGCCTCCCAAATCCCAAAGCTCACTGCCAAGGTCACCCCTTTCCCAGACCCCAGCCTTCCCCACTTCACCCAACCATCCCCCACCCCTGCCCTTGTCTCCGTCACCCCAAGACTAGCAAGGGGAAGGGCCATGTTACCCCCACAAGCCTCTTATAGTGGACACAGTGATCAAGACCCCAGCTCAGGACTCAGGCAGGCCTGGTTTGGAGGGCTTTGTAGGAGCCTCAACGTTTCCCTCTGTCAAATGGAGATAATGACATCTCCCTGATGGGACCATGATGACCATTAGAAATAATCCATTCAATTACTCAGCATGCTGAATGCTTACCATAGGCCGGTGGCCAAGGTGGCCAAAGGACCTGCCTCTGGGATGTGGGTCTGATGGGGGAGGCAGACATCCACCCAATAACCAGAGGGAAGGGTGGGGGTGGGGCCTTCAGAGTAGGCAAGGGAGCCCCTGTAACCCCCTCCCCAACTCACCAGGACCCCAAGGAGGCCCAGGAGCTGGAGGATGGAGGCCTGGGAGGAGGTAGAGGTTTATGATCTGGGAAGAAGGTTACACTGGTGCTCCATGAAGGGGCGAGCCCCCCAACAGCTGGAGCACTTGGAGCACTTAGAATCAGCCCAGCCTGCAGCTGCAGGTTGAGCAGGCTGGAGGGGCTGGAGAGAGGCCAAGGGGCCTCCAGGAGAGAAGCGAGGATGGGCCAGGCTAGAGTTGGGTAGGGGGGTGCGGAGAGCACAGCCTGAGCCCCATGAGGGCCGCTTGTCAGAACCAGCTCTGCCCTCGGCTGATCAGGGGGTGCTCCGTACATAATTATCAAGGGAATGAATTAGTTCCCTTTAGAAAAAGGCACAGTAGCAATGACAGTCATTGTCACTGAGCAGGTGCGCGTATCCTTCTACCTGGTAGGAGGAGAGACTCCCCTGCTCTGTCAGTCCCCACCCTGCTGTGCCGGACAGTGGAGCCGGCGGTCTGCATGCCCCAGGCGTGCCCTCAGAGCTGGCCATGCACCTCTAGGAGCCCGGGGTCCCCTAGGCTCTCCCCTAGGCCCCCCAGCTGCCCCTCCAGTCTACCCAGGCCCCCAGGCTCCCCCAGGCCCCCAGGCTCCCCCAGGTCCCCAGGCTCCCTAGGCTCCTCCAGCTTCCTCTCCAATCTCCACCAGGCACCCAGGCTCCCCCAGACCTCCAGCTGCCCCTCCAGTCTACCCAGGCCGCCAGGCTCCTCCAGCTTCCCCTCCAATCTCCCCCAGGCCCCCAGGTTCCCCCAGGCCCCTCACTGCCCCTCCAATCTCCCCCAGGCTCCCCAGACTCCCCAGGCTCTCCCAGCACCCACCCGCCCAGGCTCCATGTCTATACGGGGCGCACCAGCCGACGTGGAGGTCCAGATGGCAGTGTTTGTTCTCATCAGACTGTGAGCCCCTGGAGGGAGGAGCTGGGCCTGGCACGCAAGGAGGGGAAGCCAGCGCAGGTCAGCTCTGGGGGTGATGGGGAAGCACCGGGAGACCCAAGGGGCACAGACCCTGATGTGTCTGCATCGGCGGGTCTGTGCACTCTGCGTGCGCGCCTGTGCAAAAGCAAAGGACCCAAGGTGAGGGACAGCCACCCAGAGTCTGAATTTGCTCAGGACAGTTCTGTCTCCTGAAGATGCTCTGCTTCCCATGAGATGGACCTGAGACATGAGACTGGGGCCCCTGTCCCTGCTGCTGTTCTGGTAGTCTTAGGATTGTCCCACTCATGGACTCATTCATCCATTCATTCTTTCAAAATAGGAGTTTAGGACCCACTCTGTCCCAGATGCTTGCCAGACACCAACTGTGATCTGATGAGGTGGCTGAGCCCTAGCCTCCCCCTCCCAGCCTCCACCTCCAGCCTCCCTCTCCCAGCCTCCACCTCCAGCCTCCCTCTCCCAGCCTCCACTTCCAGCCTCCCCCTCCCAGCCTCTCTCTCCTAATCTTCACCTCTAGCCTCCACCTCCAGCCTCCCCCTCCCAGCTTCCACCTCCAGCCTCCCTCTCCCAGCCTCCACTTCCAGCCTCCCCCTCCCAGCCTCCACCTCCCAGCCTCCCTCTTCCAGCCTCCCTCTCCTCATCTCCACCTCCAGCCTGCACCTCCAGCCTCCCCCTCCCAGCCTCCACTTCCAGCCTCCCCCTCCCAGCCTCTCTCTCCTAATCTTCACCTCCAGCCTCCACCTCCGGCCTCCCCCTCCCAGCTTCCACCTCCAGCCTCCTTCTCCCAGCCTCCACTTCCAGCCTCCCCCTCCCAGCCTCCACCTCCCAGCCTCCCTCTTCCAGCCTCCCTCTCCTCATCTCCACCTCCAGCCTGCACCTCCAGCCTCCCCCTCCCAGCCTCCACTTCCAGCCTCCCCCTCCCAGCCTCTCTCTCCTAATCTTCACCTCCAGCCTCCACCTCCAGCCTCCCCCTCCCAGCTTCCACCTCCAGCCTCCCACTCCAGCCTCCCCCTCCAGCCTCCCCTTCCCAGCCTCCCCCTCCCAGCCTCTCTCTCCTAATCTTCACCTCCAGCCTCCCCTTCCCAGCCTCCCTCTCCCAGCCCCCCTCTCCCAGCCTCCCTCTTCTAATCTTCACCTCCAGCCTCCCACTCCAGCCTCCACCTCCAGCCTCCCCTTCCCAGCCTCCCCCTCCCAGCCTCCCCCTCCCAGCCTCCCTCTCCTAGCCTCCCTCTTCCAGCCTCCCTCTCCTAATCTTCACCTCCAGCCTCCACCTCCCAGCCTCCACCTCCCAGCCTCCCCCTCCAGTCTCCCCTTCCCAGCCTCTACCTCCAGCCTCCACCCAACTCCCCCACCCTCCAGCCACATTCCACTCTTCAGTTGGTGACAGTCACCAGCTGGCCCATCCTTAGAGACTTTGCTCAGCTATTGCCTTTGCTCAAAGATCTCCTGGAACGTTCTGCTCCAAGAAAACTCACATTGCCCTGGAGACCCAGAGCCCGGGCTCCCTGTCGCAGGTCCGCAGAGAGAATCGCTCCTTCCTTTACCCGCACATCCCCTCAGCCTGCATTTAACCAGGATTTGTTGAGCATGTGCTCCACTTCAGGCTGGGCTCCAAGCCTGAGGCCTCAAAGGTGAGCGAGGCAGCCAGGGGCCAACAGAAGCCCCTCCCGGTACCCACCCCCTGTGCCCACCTGGGCCTCCACTCACACACACAGTCCTGTGAGTGATGCATGTCCTGGGTGCCCCCACTGCACTGCAAACCCAGAGGAAGGATGCATCCTCAGTCAGTGTGTGCCCCAGCCTGGCACATAGTAGGTGATCAGGGAAGGAAGAGGAGAGGGAGGTGTTGGGGAAGGCGCAGGGCGGGAGGCAGCAGCCCTGCCCACTCTGCCCAGGGCTGGTGTCCCTGGCCCGGCTCTGGTTGGCTGCAACGCTCCGGCCCCTGAGTCGGCACAGGCGTGCATGCCCATGGATGTTGGGCTGGGGCTGGGGCTGGGGCTGGAGTGCCCGCATGCCAAGCTGGAGCGGCTGCATCCTCGCCGCCCGCACGGTCCTCACTGCTGCTTCTGAAAATGTCAACTTCTTATCTCGCCAGGATTTTTCCTGACTTGGAGAATTCAATAAAGCAGCTGAGTAACACTTAAAATAATAATGAAGCTCTGTATTCCTGTGACTCCTGGCTGGCTCGGGGAGCCAAGCTGCCTTCCTGCGATGATCAATCTTCATTTTCACACTAGGCTGGACAGCTCTTCTGGGCCGGGCAGGCCCTGTGGGCCCCAGGGAATCAGCAGACGAGGCTCCGGCTCTCTTGCTGCCGTCTGGGTGGCGTGGGCAGGGAGGGCCCCTAGGCTCAGCCTGGGGTGCCTAAGCGCTCCAGCCCCATTACCACCAAGCACCCCCTAACCACCACCCAGCCCCCTACCACGGCTCTCCTCTGACCTTGCCCAGGCCGTTCCCTCCAGCCCAGGCCTTCCCACCTGGAAACTCCTAACCCCCCTTCACGTCCAGCTTAGGGACCAGTCAGCCACCCCCCATTCCCCAGCCTTCGGAAAGTCTAGGCAAGGCTGTTTTGCATGCTGCGGTCCATCTGTGATGCCTGAGGAGGGTGCAGCTGCTATTCTTCTTGCACACAGATGGTAAACTGAGGTAAGAGGGGCCCTTAGATTTGCTGACTGCGTGTAGGAAGAGTGAAGCAGGGTTCATCGCGGTCACGGGGCCTTCAGTGTCCCCACCCCCTATCCCCCTCGCCTGGAGGTGGACTTCCTTCTGAGACTGGTGGTCTTTCCAGGCCTCCTCTTGGGTGAGACACTGCAGTGTAAGGCAGCCTGTGCAGGGCAGGTCGGGCTTGGCAGGCCCCCCTGCACTTTGACAAGTTCAGTGACCCTGGGGGCCTCCCTGTGTTCATCTGCACACTGGAGCCGTGACAGTCTCACCCAGAATGCTGAGGATGAAGCATGCATATCTGGGGTCGAAACCTCGTGCACCCCGTAAACGCATCAGGACCCTTGCCCTTCCATCCCTCAGAGCGTCTCTCTACACCAGCATGCGTGCGAGCGTGCTCAGTCGCTTCAGTCGTGTCCAACTCTTTGCAACATTATGGACTGTAGCCCACCAGGCTCCTCTGTCCTCGGGATTTTCCAGGCAAGAATACTGGACTGGGTTGCCATGCCTTTCACCAGGGGATAGTCCTGACCTGGGGATTGAGCCCCATCTCCTGTGTCTCCTGCATTGCAGGCGGATTCTTTATCCACTGAGCCACCTGGCAAGCCTCCCACCAGCATATGTGGCTCAAATATACTCCAGGTTGTCAGCAACCTCCTCTTATCAAACGCCTGCAAACTGACCCTGCACTAATGAAAGCTCCTTCACTACCTGGACAACAGCAACGAGCTGCCCCTTCATTGAGTCTGTCTCTGGGAACAAGGCCCTACAGAGAGCACCCAACCTAGAGAGGAGGCTGTTGTGTGCAGAGTCGGGTAGGGGGCTCTGGGCTGGGGGCCCTCTGTCAACCTGAACTCTACCCTAGGCAAGCCTCCTCCACATCCCTTTATCTGGAAAACAGGAAACAGGACCTCATCAGAGAGCCCCCCAAGGTTGCTTTGTTGTCCAAGGAGATGTTAGAGCTTAAAATCCTTCAGAATGATAAGAAGCCTCAGCAATGTGGCTGGTGGGGTCTAACAGAATCACTTTGTCTGGGAGAAGAGAGGCCAGGAGAGGCACCAGCCTCCACTGGGAAAAAAGTTCACGGATCAAACTGCAGTGGAGAGAATCAGATGCCCAAGAGGAACGGAACTGACCTGTGGCTTGAAGAGTTGTGCCCCATGGGGAGCCTGCAGGGTCTGGGGTGATGGAGAGATGAGCTAGAATCCGACATCACCCTGGCCAACCAATCTAAAAGCGAACCCATGAGCGGGGAAAAGTGGTCCTTGGATGTCATTTGAAGCCGAGGCTCTGGACTCCTGCCACTACCCCAGCCAAGGACCCCTCAGACAGAGAAGTGCTTACCCCTCCACCTCCTGCACGGCTGAGCCTCATCACTCAGCCACTCGTCGCTAAGTAATATTACCAGCGATTACACGCGATGCAGGCATGCACTCCGGTTATCGCGTCTAATTGGGTCATAATGTTGACAAATGTGTCACTTTGGAAATTCTGACTGCAGAAGGACCCCCAGTGCCCTGCAGCAGGGAACATACTTGGCCCGCCCATCTCCCTCCCCTCCCCCTCAGCCTGCAATTCCATTTCCTGTGAAACACTGGTGGATGGCACCCCATGGGCTCCCTGACCCACCCTACCAGGCAGACTGGAAGGTTTGGCAAAAGCTTGTGTAGTCAGTGAAGGGCCATCAGCCAGAGGGAGGGAAGGAAGGCCTGTCCCTGCGGGCTCCAGGGCTCACTCACCCATCCCCTCTCTGAAAGTCAAGGGCAGAGAGCTAAAGGTCTGCAGGAGAAGCCCTGCCCACAGTACAGCTGAACAGGGGCAGCGGCAAGGACCCTCCCATCTCAGACACCTGTCTGATGCTCACACCTGGGCAGCTGGAAGCCCCTCTCTCCTCTCTCTCTGAAAAAGGCAGGTGATACCGGCCCATTTGTAGCAGGAGGGGGCTCTCCGGGGCTTAGGATCCCCGGGGGCAAGGGGAGCAGTTAGGGTCAGGAGAGACCAGAGTGGTGGTTCTCAACTCTCCTGCTGTGCAGTATTGTTACTGTTATTGTTGTTGTTGTTGTTATCAAGTTCTGTACCTCAGAGAACAACTGTACCTGTGAATGCTTTGTGTAAATAAAAATGAAGTGAAGAAGACTCATGCATGGGCCTCCCATCTGGGGGTTCTGACTTACTTGGTCTGCGGTGGACCCTGAGGCTGGGCCTGTCCTAAACTCTTCTCTTGCAATTGTAAGTCATGGGGGTGGGGGGGGGGCGGGGGGGAAGGTGGTGAGACTCACTGTGCCAGGGCCCCTCCAGGATGTGGCCACATGTGCCCCTGTCCAGGGTCCTGAAAGGCTAGGGCTCTCTCGGGACACCTGGCTGGCTCTGCCCCCCTTCTTAAAGGCTGCCTCCTCTTCCAGGGCAATGGAAGGGATGCTGTGTCCACAGGGAGACTTGACATGATGTAGCTTGTTCTAACCCCGAGCAAAGTACCAGCAGGGTGGGGCCTTCCAAATACTTGGAGACAGGCCCAAAGACAGGCCCTTTGGAGTCAGAAACTCAGGGGTTCAAATCCCGACTCAACCACTGAAAAGCAAGGGAACCTCTTGAACCTCAGTGTGCCCATCTATAGAATGGGAAGATGACACACGTGCTCCCCAGGCATACCGCACCCCCATGAGGACGGGTAGGAGGGCTCTGCATCTGGGAAGTCTCACTCAGACCCTGGCCATCCACAAACCCCAAGTCCTCTCTTGAGCCCCCCTTGCTCCCTCTTCTAGCAAGGGAGATATTGGAGAAGTGGTTCTAAAAATACTTACCAAGTTAGCAAGCTGTGTGGGTGGCTGGCTGCCGCCTTCATCTGCATTTAAGGCTGGCAGTGCTCCAAGGACCCAGGAGGACTGTCTGGGGGTGGGGTTCAGAAGCACGACTGTCATGAGACCCCCCTCACTTGGCCCTAAGCTTGGGCCCTGCTGGATCATGGCTGGGGGCAGGCAGGAGGGGCTGGTGGCATCAGGACCCTCAAGGCAAGAAACCACAGCCCCCCTCCCACTCCGATGAAGCAC
This sequence comes from Bos indicus x Bos taurus, assembly GCF_003369695.1. Classification (NCBI taxonomy): domain Eukaryota; kingdom Metazoa; phylum Chordata; class Mammalia; order Artiodactyla; family Bovidae; genus Bos; species Bos indicus x Bos taurus. The sequence continues at coordinate 2,302,637 of NC_040089.1, forward strand.
AGCCCTGCTTCTGTTTTAATTTGTTGCAATGGTGTGATTAGGAATTGAAGGTGGGGAGAGGGGTCAAGAGACCCCTTTGTGGCTCATTGGAGCAAAAAGCGTTCCTCCATCTAATGAGGAAATCGGCGGCCCTCTTGCTGAGACCCTGTCAGCTCCCACACCCACCTTCTCCACAGCCTTGGGACACTCTGATGGGGAAGGAGGGACGGGCCCCCAGGCCGCGAGGGACGGCGCCCACGATGGCCCATATGGGTCTTCTCCACCCAGCCTGGGGCTTCCAGGACAGCCTCTGAGGTCTGCTCCATCCACCCAGTGTGCTAACAGACATTTGCTCAACTGACACTGACCTCAGGAGGCCCACCCATGTAGCCCTAAAGCCTCACGAGTGTTCAGCTGGTGGGCAAGCCTGGGAGTATGGGTGGGCTGGAGGCCAGGGGTTGGGAGGCCAACTTAGATCAATCCAGGCTTGGTTTGAGCCTCCAAGAGGCCAGGAGTCAAACACTTGAGAACCAGGGGGAGGGGGATCCTAAGAGAGGGTACAGCTTCTGTACACAGTGGGGCGTGTGTGTACATGTTGGGGCGTGTATGTGTGTGTGTGTGTGTAAATGGTGGGGCGTGTGTGTGTGTATGTAAATGGTGTGTGTGTGTGTACATGGTGTGTGTGTGTGTACATGGCAGGGTGTGTGTGTGTACATGGTGGGGCGTGTGTGTGTGTAAATGGTGTGTGTGTGTACATGGTGGGGCATGTGTGTATGTGTGTGTGTGTAAAAGGTGGGGCGTGTGTGTGTGTAAATGGTGTATGTGTGTGTGTACACGGTGGGGCGTGTGTGTGTGTGTGTGTGTGTACATGGTTGGGTGCGTGTATGTGTGTGTGTGTGAATGATTGTGTTTGTGTAAATGGTGTGTGTGTGTACATGGTGGGGCATGTGTGTGTGTATGTGTGTGTGTGCATGGTGGGGCATGTGTGTGTGTGTGTGTACATGGTGGGGTGTGTGTGTGTGTGTGTACATGGTGTGGGGGGGCGTGTGTGTGGGTGTGGGTGGGTGTGTCAGCGGGGGTGGGGAGTGAGGGCATAGCTTCCCCACACTGGCCGGGCGCTGGGCACTGGGGTGAGGGTGCAGGTCCTACAGGGGGTGAAGGTGTGGACAAGGGGACCCTAGCACCTCCATCTGGCCAGGCCCCTGCTCTGGCCACCCAGAAAGCCAGATGGAGGCGGGAGCCCAGCCCCAGCCCACCTGCCTGCCTCCCCACGAAGCCTCAGGACCCGTGAGCCCCTGGCCCAGGCCCCGGGCCCAACCCCCAGCCGCCGGCGGGAGGTCTGAGGTGCCCGCGCAGGTCCGCTCTGGGTGGCTGTGGGAGACAAGGGGCGGCACCTGCCAGGTCCGCCCTAGGAGCGACCAAGAAGTCCCCGGCGTTGGAGAGAGCATGTCCTGAGGTGAGATTTAATAAGCAGAGGGGGGAGAATAAATTCTATTACACAATTTTATTTCACAGCCTCCCCTGAGTTGAATAGCAATTGCCGATGCAGGGCTTATGTTATAAATAGACGAGATTTCAGGGCTAGGAGGCCTGGGGACTGCCTCACCACCCCCTCATTTTGTGGGAAATGCCAGCGCTCCTTCCTTTCTGCCCGAGGGGCTTCGCAACAGCCTCAGAGGGAGGCAGGCAGAGGGTCTGCGCCCTTGGGACCTGCAGGCCATGCGAGGAGGGGGTGGTGCCCTCTAGGAAGCCCCCACATCGTACACCTTCTCGCAGAGGGCCCCTCCCCTCTCTAACCCCCTCCTCTCCTCCTTTCCGCAAACATTTATCGAGTTCCTAAAACCTACCAGGCAATGAGAGAGACACACACATACGTCCTGGCTTTAAGGAGTTTTTGCAGAAGAAGCAAATGACATAGCAACCAGCCTTAGGTGAGGGTCTGAGCAGCGCAGAGCTACAGAAGCTTCCAGATCTTCCTGAAGGTGCCAGGAAAGGCTTCTCCCACATGAGCTGGACCTGAAGGGTCAGAGGGATGTCACATGGTGGACAGGGCAGGGCAGGGTGCCCCAGGCAATGAGGGGCGTGCGCAAAAGGAGAGCAGGGGCTACTCTGAGCAGGTCCTCACTGAGGGGGTGTGAGGAGAGGAGCCACGAGGGGCCACGGAGGACCTTCTTAACCACAGGGGAAGCTCAGGAGGGTTCAGGGCCCCGTGGAGGAGTGGCAGTGACATGGCAGGCTCTCAACACCGGGCGGAGGGCCGCAGCAGGGCCGGAGCCTGGAGCTGGCCAGAGCTGAACCCCTCCAGGTGGGTGTGAGAGCGGCACCCGGGGCCCCCGGAAGCTCTGCTCCCCTTCTACCTGACCCTGGGCTCAGCCGTCTCCCCTCTGAACCTGCGGGTCTTCTGCAGGCTCCCCTAGTTTTCAGCCTCACCCAGCCCACAAAGACCCAGGGTCAACAGAATGGGCTCAGATACCTCCCCCCCGACACACACACCATATTCTTCTGTTGCAAATAAATCATTTTAAATAAGTGGGCCATTGGATGAGCCGAGAAATCAGAGTAATTCGGAAATAGCCTCCAACTCCAGCTGTTAGAGCAATAAAATCAGAAACAGCTCGTGTTTTGTTTGGAAATTTACTTTCTGCAAAACATTTTTGTGGTTGTCGTTGTTTTTTCCTAACCTAAGCAGTTCCTCCCATCAGCCTCGTGAGGCAGTGATTCCAGCCCCACCTTGCAGAGGTCAAACACACTTCGGAGGTGCCGGGGTGGGGGTCTGGGGCCAGCAGCAGAGCAGGGGCTAGCATGCTGCTTTCAGGGGCCGGCTCTTCTTGGCAATATTTCTTTGATTTCCAAGTGACCAATGGCAGGATGCAGGACCCCAAGGTGGTCAGAGCCTTAGGAGCGGGCTGCCAGCTCTGGGCTGGGATTCGAGAAGCCCACATTTGGATCTGGCTCTGCTCATGATGTTGGTTGGGCAAGTCACAGGCTTGAGTTCAGAGACTCTCTCCTTCAGCGACAGCCTCTCTGAGCCCTCTCTCAGCTCCTAGCAGGGGTCTGGTGCAAGCCCCGTGATCCAGCCTCAGAGTGTCCCGTCCCAGGCTGGTGTCTCCTTCCATGAAGGTCTGATCTTGTCTCCCCAGTGAGGCTGCACTTTCCCCAAGAACTGTTCTCCTCCTGACCCAGCCCAGTCTCACCAGCAATAGCGCTGCTCCCAGGACCTGCATCGTGATGGTGGCTCAGGGCAGCCCCTTCCCTCCTCCGCCCGAAAAAGGAGGCGTGAGCGAGTTCCGAGTGCTGGCTCCCACTGGAGTCACGGCAGTGCCGGCCACTCCCCCGTCACCCCCAGCCAGGAAGTGGAATCCAGGTGGCAAAGGGGGGTGACGATGAGCCCAGGTGGAAATGACCTACTGCTCCCCAGGAAAGGCTGGGAAAATTGGCAGTATAGAGTCACACCACCCTCGAGGGCTGGGCGGCTGGGAAAGGCAGACGCAGCAGGAGCCTCTGATTTCAGGAGGAGAGGCAGGTGTGCCACTGTCTCCCGACACGAGGCTCTGGAGACAGATGGGGTGGGCGCTGCCTCTCAGCTCCGTCCGTAACTCAGGCGGCTTTCTGGAGCAAGGAGGTGGGAAGGAGGTGACTGGGTCTGGAGGGGAAGCCCTGTGGAGGGGGTGCCCTGGATCAGCCAGGGTTCCTTCAGCCAACACCCTCCCTCCCTGAGAGCAGGTTGGAGGTACATAAATCTGAGCGAGCACAGAGGCTGAGCTCGTGGGGAAGTGTGGTTTGTGCCGAGGAAGACAGGGTCATTATGCTGTTTTACAGCGTGTGACTTTGCTGCCAGTGCAGGAAAGAAGGCAGTTCCATCATCCCCAGAGACACCTCCTCCCTCCCTCCCACCCAAACCCCCTCCCTCCTCTCTGTGTGAGGTGCTCCCGCCCTGATGTGGTAGGAAAAGAGCATCCTCTCTTATTTAAAATGTTGAATAAATGCCTCCAGTGTTTTCCCAGGCAGGGGAAGGCCTGGTGAAAAGGGGGCTGTCCCAAGCAGCCCCTACTCCTGGGCATCTGGGGAGGAGACAGGGAACCTGGTCACCAAACTTGCTCCCCTCTGTGGCTGCAGAATTCAGCACAGGCTCCCGGGTCCCCGCCCCCACATGGTCGTTGAGTCGCTCAGTCACCTCCGACTCTTTGCAACCCCGTGGACTGCAGCACGCCAGGCTTCCCTGTCCTTCACCAACTCCCAGAGTTTGCTCAAACTCACGTCCATTGAGTGGGTGATGCCATCCACCCATCTCGTCCTCTGTCGTCCCCTTCTCCTCCCGCCTTCAATCTTTCCCAGCATCAGGGTCTTTTCCAATGAGTCAGCTCTTCGCATCAGGGGGCCAAAGTATCGGAGCTTCAGCTTCAGCATCAGTCCTTCCAATGAATGTTCAGGGTTTATTCTGCATCCTACAAATAGGTGTCACTCTCCTTATTGGGTCACATCATCTGGGAAAGGTGAAGGGGTTTGCAGATGTGATTAAGGTTCCTAGTCAGTTTGTCTTGGGGTTGAGTCAAAGGGAGATTATTGAGGGTGGGCCTGGCCTAATTACAGGAGAGCCTTAAGAGGATGCGGTGTTTCCCAAGCTCAGAGGCTCTAAGCAACAGAGACCATCTCTCCTGCTGATCCTGAAGAGGATAGGCACGCAGAATCCCACAGCTTCCATGGAGTGACTTCTCCAGTATCACAGGAGCTTGGGAGAGGACCCTGAGCCCCCAAGGAGACGCAGCCTGGTGATGCCAGGATGCACCTGGGGAGGCCCTGAGCAGAGGACCCGGGACTCCCGCCCCACAGAATCGGCGGAGAACAAACGCGTGGTGTGCTGCGTTTCCAGGGCTGCGGTGGTGACTCATGCAGCATGGAACTGGCATGCTCACCTCCCTGGGGGCACAGCCAGACTCTCCCCGGTCTCCTCACAGTCAGGTGCAACCTAACGGAACACAGATGAAGGGCATGTGGCTGCTGGCAGACCTGGCCCATCTGGTGACTCCACGCCGATGCCCTGGCCAAGGAACTTAAGCTGTCTTTCCTGGTGGCTCAGATGGTAAAGAATCCTCCTGCAGTGCAGGAGGCCCAGGTTCAATCCCTGGGTCAGGAAGATCCCCTGGAGAAGGGAATAGCTATCCACTCCAGTATTCTTGCCTGGAGACTTCCATGGACTGAGGAGCCTGGAGGGCTACAGTCCATGGGGTTACAAAGAGTCAGACTTGACTGAGCGTCTAACTTACACACTGGAGGCTGCAGAAGGCAGGGTTCTCCAGGGACACAGAACAGGGATGCAGACATGTGTATCTAAGAGGTTTATCCCCCAAACTGGCTTATGTGCCTGTGGGGACTGGCAGGTCTGAAATCTGCAGGGCAGGTGGGAAGGCGAGAAACTCAGGCAGCTGAGAGGTAGAAATGCACCTTCCTTGGAAAACTTAGTTTTGCCCTTCAGGCCTTCAACTGGTTGGCCGAGGCCTACTCAGATTATCAAGGATAACCCCCGAACTTACCATCCAGACATGCAGGTATTAATCCCAGATATAAAATATCTCCACAGCAACACGTAAATCGGTGCTTTACTGAATAGCTGATACAAGAGCCTGGCCACACAGGAGACTAACTATCCCAGGCCAAGCGTTGAGGGTGGAAGAGGCAGGAGCTGACGGAAGACCGAGCCCCTCCCTGCACGCCCACGTAAAGGGGGAGCCACAGAGGGACCCCACTTAGGATTTGACCTGAGTTGGAAACACATCTCTGTTGTGTAGACCCAACGTGGCCAGCCCTGTGACAACACACACGAGCCCTGGCCAGGGCTCAGCAGGCTGACCCAGATCGAAGCCCTGGACCAACAGGCACTGTGCACCCTCCACTCACGGCTGAGAGAGGGCAGCAAGACAGACCCTGCTGGGGGCCCAGGATCCCAGCGTCCCAGACACAGCACTCCCGCAGCTCTCCCACTGGTGTCTACACCACGCCCTGGCTGCAGGCGTCCATCCACCACCTCAGAGGCCCCTCGCCTGCCCAGGGGTCAGGACTACGGGCCCATTTGTACATAACTGAAGGCCCCAGCGAGTGAGTCTCAAGCCCCCGGGGGCCACGTGGCAGGGGTGTGCCTTGCACCCAGGACTCCTCAACCTGCTCCAGGGTAAAGGGGTGGTAGAGGCGCAGCTGGGCCTGGGGCGCCTGAGAATGGGGGCCGTGAACTTGCCGGGTGCCCGTGGGGCTGGAGCCATCGGGTGTCAGCACTGGCTGGGTGCTGGTGAGCGTCCCGGCTGCTGTCAGGGGGTGGGGCGGTAGGAGACGCTGCCCTGTCCACCTGGGGCTGCTGTCAAGGCTGGCTCCAGGGGCGCCAGTGTCTGGGCGCTTGCCCCCCTGAGCGAGGGTTGCGGCGAACTCACCAACGAACTCACTAACGTGTTTCCCCTTGAGCGACCAGGGGTGCGAAGGAAAGGGTCCACAGGATCCCGGCTCTCTCGGCCCACCTGCCTCCTGGCTCTCTGCTGCACGGGCTCTCTCTCTCTCCCTGTATCTCTTGCCCGCTCCTCCTCTGCCTCACTGCCTTCCTCCCTCTGATCTCAGGCCTGGCAGTGCCCACCAGACCCCACACTCAGCTCCCAGCGCCCACAGGGAGAGCAGGCAGCAGCTCGGCTTCACGTTCTGTCAGCTGTCTTGCGTCACGTCACGCTCCGTCCTGTTGCATCACACTGTGCTGAGCCTGCCACTCTTGTTTCCCTCGGTGGCCTGAGACAGCAGGCCCAGGTCTGCGTGGGACCGGAGTGAGGCCCTCCCCACCGCCCAGGAAGGCTGCCCAGCAAGCAGGACCCCAGACTCAGTCAGAGTGTAGATCTCACGGACTCTCCCACCAGGCTTGTTCCCCATGTGACTGTGAGCTCTGGGTGACACCACACCTCCATCCCCTCCGCACCTGCCTCCCCTCCTCAGGCCCGCAGAGGATGAGTCAGCATGGAGTCCCACCCACCTCGGACTGGATGCCCCACAGCCCCCCAGACTGGACAGCTCCCCTGGCCCAGAGGGGGACCCGGAGGAGGGGGGCTGGTCCCACCCACCGCCCAGCACCTCCCATCCCTCCCTTAGCCTCACCTCCACCACTTCAGATGCGGCTCTGAATGCAGGGCCACAAGTGGAGCTGCAGGGCGCACCACATCCCATCCCGTGGATGACGGATGCAGGCCTGGCCCCACCTGCCCTCTCCCCATAGCTCCCAGGCCCACAGCACAGCACTGGAGCGTCCCTGACCATCCCAGGCCCTTGGGCCACCTTTGTCTTAGCTGTGTCCTCTGCCCACGCTTTCCCCCCCACCCTGACCACTTCAGTCCAATGCCCTGCTTCCTACCTGACCCTCTGGATTCCTTCCAGAACCTTTCAGGAGCCCCTAGGTTGGCTGCCGGCACTGAAGTTGCCTATAACCTCCACTCTCACTGCTCTTAGTGAAGACAGCAGGTCCTCAGCACACCTCAATTCAGTGTCCAGCCCCCAGCTTGGTTCTCACACATGTGAACTTGTTTAATCATCACAGCCTGCAGGTCTGGCTGGCTGCTGTCACCTTTTATGGCCAAGGAAACTGGGGCTCCTGGGTGCTCGTCTCGGGCGGGGTGTGGCGGCCTGGCTGCAGTGTACCTCTGACTTCAAGTACCCCCATCCCTCTCCTCTGCAGCCTGGATCCCTCGTCCCCTGCACCCGCTGCCCAGGAGGGGGCTGACCGAGCAGGGGCAAATCCGCCGAGCCTCAAGAACCTCGATGCTCAGGAGCGGCAGGTGTACAGCGTGGGGAACCCCATCAGGCTCCAGCGAAGCCTAGCCTGAGACCCTCCCCAAACCCCCACCGCCATCCCTCCAGCGAAGCCTAGCCTGAGACCCTCCCCAAACCCCCGCCGCCATCCCCTCCCTGAGCTCCCAAGCCCAGCCTCTTACCATCACAGTCAAAAAAGCCCCTTGAAACCCTGAAGCCCAGACAAATGTTTATCTTAATAAGCTGCAAACAACAAGATGAGGCCCCGAGTGAGCGCAGAGAGCTGCCGTGGGGACTGGCTTCTCACAGCTATCGATTCCTGAAGCGGAGATGGAGGCGTCGGGGGTCCAGCGGCCAGGCAGGAAGAGGATCCACAGGGCCACGGTGCAGGAGGTGGGCCAGGCCCCCGAGCAGTCCCTTGGCCCCCAGGTGCCCCTTGTTTCTCCCAGGGGGCCAGGCAGGTCAGAGTCAGTCCTGGGCCCAGCAAGGCCTGGTCTGATAGGGTGTGACCCTTCTCCAAAAATGCGTTCTGGCCACTTGTCGCCGTCATGCATAGGGAACTTGCTCCACCTCGGGGCAGAGGAGCCTGGAAACAAAAGGCTTTCCTGCCTTGGGTTCCAATCCTGCTCTGAACTCATCTGCCAGGACATCTCATCTGCCAACCAGGGGTGAGAGGCTCCCCCTGGCAGGGGGCCCACGATGACAGGGAGGACTGACAGTCGTGTCCCTGTTTGGATGAGTCACGACAAGGCCACGCCTCTCAAGGGGATCCTGGTGCCCAGAGAGGCCACGCTTCCGGGTGCCCACACGAACGCCGACACGAGGGCACAGAGGCCCTGCATGAATGCCACGCCCTCACCAATTACTATCGCCCACTCCATGAACATCTGAGTTCAGAGTGCTGCCTTAGCATCTCAGATCTCCAAAAATCCCAGGCAAGCCAACCCCACCCCTAAAAATACACCTGCTCACTGGAGACAGTTCGATGAGAGGCTGAAAGTTATCCCCCTGGGCGGCAGGATCAGCACAGAGCAGGGGTGAGGACACAGCTCTGGGAAACGGGGCAACATCCTCACCCTCGCCACGCGCCTGACCCAGGTGCAACAGCGGTGAAAAGCGGCAGCCTGCTCCTGCGTGGCCAGCGTGGGAAGGACGGGGCTGAACCGCTACCCTGTGGCTGTTGCCAGGAGCCCAGCTTCCTGCAGGCCATGGGGCGTGTATGTGAGGCATGGCCTGAGACCTGGGGACACCAGTAAACAGTGGCCTCCGGGTGACCCTCAGATCAGGAAGCCAGAATGGGCTCAGGCAGCCCCGAGACTCTTGGCAGGAGGCCCAGGTCTTCCGTCAGCTTATAGAGGGCTCTCAGGGACCCTTGGATGTGTGTGCGGACCCTCTCCGTGGTCCCCAGACTCTGAGCAGCCAGGGAAGACCTGAGGATGACGGCCGTGCGGCACCCCAACACCCACTCAGAAAGCACCAGGGATGGGGTCACCCTGTAACTTCCGACCCAAGCCGGGACATGATGAATACTGAAGCTTGGACCAGAGGCCCAAAGGGGACCCCTGGTGACCCTCCAGATGGAGGCGGGACAGCCCTTGTGGCGTTAATGTGAGGTCTGCCTCTGTTCCTGGGCTGGTGCCTAGGTTTTTACACAAATACTGGTCAAGTTTATGAGAGGTGTCCACGATTCAGCACACGGCCTTGGCATTTGTCTCATGAGCGCCCTCCTTGTCCCCGGGGGCCAACACTCCCATGCCCATCGGCATGTATTAGTCACGTTCACACCCAGCAGTCTGCCCCACCCACCGAGGAGGGCATCCCTGGGCTGGGAGAGTGAAGGGCCCTGAGTGTGCCGCAAGTGTGACTTTCCCCCATTGTCATTTGTTTTTCACGACTCTGAGATCCCAGTTAAAGTAACCCTGGGTCGTGCAGTAATAATCAACCACACACCAGTTCCTTTGGGGTTAGCCAGGCTTTTGCAAAACACATTTATCTTATAAAAGGTAACACAGCCAAGTAAGGAAAAATTCGGAAAATAGCAGAATAAAATAAAGCAAGTTTTGCCTGTAACCCACCAGGCAAAGATAACCCTTGTTAATATGTGGGGCCACGTCCTTTCATGATTTTTAATGCACCTTTCTTCAAAGCCATTTTGAACAGGGTGGCGAATGTTTTTTTTTACATTGGTGGAATCATATTGTACTCTATTACCCATTGGGTTTTTGTTCCCTGCAAGTGTTCTCTGTACACACTCTTAGCAAACATTATTTTTAATGGCTGTAATATTCTTTCAACTGGATAAACCACTGTTTGCTTAAACATTCCCCATGTTCAAATGCTTAGGTTGTTTCTAATTATTTTGCTAAAAATATGTATTTTTGTGTTTTTAGGATTACTTCCTCGGGATAGCATCTGAGAAATTAAGCTGTGGGTCTAAAGGAGCATTTTTAAGTGTGCGATGCTCGTTGCCAAGTGTCTGCTCAGGGGGGCTGGTCCAGCAGGGCCCTGACTGCTCATCTTCGCATCCTCAGCTCACATCGGACGTTACGGTGTCTTAATGTCTGTTCCCCTTTATTAGCAGGAACCGGCACTTTATTTTCACGTACGTTTCCTTTATTACTGGTGAGGGAGGCCTCTTTTCCCGTGTTTGTTTTCCTAATTATATTTAGGCTCCTTGTGAATTGGGTAACCGCGTCCTTGACTGATGAGCTGTTTGAGGTTAGTGCATGTTCTGATCACTTTTTACAGACTCTTTACACACGAACAACATTAGCTGTTAGGACGCTGTGTTCCTGAGCCTTTACTTCTCCCTGTTGTACCTGCTCTTCCTTCACTGCCTTTCCCGTGTTCACAGGATGCAGAATTTTCATTTTTATGTAGTTCAACACGTCCCTCCTTGAGCTTGTGAATCTGACGACTGTTCCCTGCTTCAGATGTCCTCCCCTTTTACATTCTGGCAAGCATTCAGGCCTATCTGACTCTAGATCTGCTGATTTCGAGTGTGTGCTTTAACACTGTGGCCTTAAAGTTGGCATTTATCTGGGTTCATAGACCAAGATGGTGAGCTGAGTGTCTGCTTACACCTCCCAGAAGAGGTTGAAAACATAGGCTTTCCTCCCCACCTCGGGCTCCAAAGACCATGATGAGCGAGAGGAGGGGCTTGGAAAACAAGTGAGACGCTGGCACTGGGCCTCCAGGAAGTGTGACTGTCCCCACTGCATTTCTCTCCCAATTTTTTTTTGTTGTTGTACTTACATACATATAACATAAAACCTAACCATCTTAACTATTTCTAAGAGGATAATTCAGAGGTATTAGACATATTCATCACATGCAACCATCCATCTCCATAGATCTCTGCATCTCGTAAAATGGAAACCCCGTACCTGTTAAACCCACATATACCATTTAATACCAGCTCCCCATTCCCTCACCAGTCACTGGTCCCCATCTTTCTACTTCTTATCTCGGTGAATTTGACTCCTCTAGGGACCCCGGAGAAGGCAATGACACCCCACTCAAGCACTCTTGCCTGGAAAATCCCATGGATGGAGGAGCTTGGTGGGCTGCTGTCTATGGGCTCGCACAGAGTCAGACACGACTGAGGAACTTCACTTTCACTTTCACTAGGGACCTTATACAAGTGAAATCACACAGTCCTTGTGCTTTTCTGACTGGTTTATTTCACCAAACATAATGTCTTCAAGGTCCACTCACATTGAAACAGGCATCAGGATTTCTTCCCTTTTTAAGGCTGAATAATATTATGTGGATGGGCCACATTTTCTTAACCCTTCATCTGTGATGACACTTCCATGACCTCTTTGCATTTTTTAATTGTTTTTCCCCTGAACGACCTTTCTTCTCAAGTCATCATTTGTGTTTAAGTCAGAAGTTTCCAACTAAGGGCAGTTTTGGCCCCCCGGGGGACATTTGACAATTTTCAGTCATCACACCTGGGGGAGGAGAGGCTACTGTCCCCTAGGAAATAGAGTCCAGGGAGGCTGCTCACCATTCCACGATGCACTGGCCAGCCCTCTCCCATTCCCCAGGAAAGGATTATTCAGCCCAAAATAGCAACACTGTCAATTAAGAAATCCTGCTTTAAATCAAGGGCTGGCTTCCCTAGATAAATCGGCTAAAATTATGCTAAACAACGATCAAATGTCAGTACGTCTGAGACAGCTAGTTTTCCTGCAATGTCCTTCTCTCTTTCTTTCTTGAACAGAACGTTTATCTGGCACACAATCAGAAGACAGAGATGACACATCCCAGTCCTCCTTGCCACTGGATGCCACCATGAGACTCTAGCCAATGAGATGCAAATATAAGTGTCAAATCTCCCTTCAGGAACCCATTATGAAGGCAGCTGCCACTCACACTTTGCCTCTCCCTTCCGGTATCCTGGAATGCAGATGTGATGGCTGGAGCTGCAGTACCCTTTTTGTACCATGGAGTGGCTTTGGAAATGGAGGCTGTGTTTTGTGAATCCACCAAGACAGAAGGGAGGATACAAGGCCCCTGAGACCTGTGCAGTGCAGGCAGTCCTGGCAAATATGCCTCCAGGCTTTATGAAAAAGGGAGAAATATACTTTTTTCTTATTTAGGCCGCTGCTATTTTGAGTCCTTGTGACTTACCGCTAAACCTAATTGTTGCAAGCAGTGACACAGGAAATGTTTGTGAAGATTTCTTATGAAATTCCAGCATGAAGTTGGATGGATTATTTAGAATACAATGTGCAGACTGCTTAGCTGATCACTTGGTACATAGAAGGTAACAATCAACTAGCTGAGCTATTGTGAGCCACACTGTGTGGCAGGCAGCATGCCACACACCTTGTACCCAGTATCTTAATCCTCCCAGCAACCCACTAGGAAGGTGTACTTTGGTTGCTGTTACTGATGAGGGAGCAGAAATGCAGATGATTCACAATACACTGGGGTCACAGTGTCAGGGTAGAATAGGCTCCATCCCTGCCTTGTGTCCACTCCATCTCAGTCAACACCGGAGACTCCAGTCAGGAAATATTTAGGATCCAGCAACTATGGACAAAATCCCTTTGCCTGATGATCTTGTTTCATTCTGATTCTGTGAGCTTTTTGTTGTAGCCCAATGAGGCTGCTTCAGCCCCAACCATCACATGTGAATTCCAGGATACATTTTCACACCTGTGGGGTATTTGTTTATGGTGTCCAGGTTGCCATAAGAAGTTGTGGCACAGAGTGGCTGAGTGACCTGTACAGGATCACACAGTAAGTGGCAGAGTTGGGACTCAGATTCAAGCGGGTTTAATATCAGAGTCTGTGTGCTTAGTCACCAAGCTAAACTTAGTCCTGGAAAAGACACCACGGACAGAGACAAGAAGCAGAGAGAACACCAGCTCTGGTCACAGCAGCACTAAGTGGCAGAACGAAATACCTGGCACACACCGACCCACTCGTGAACTCCGCTCACAACAGCGCCATCCCGCAGGTAAGCAAGCTGAGGCTCAGAGAGGCCAGGAGGCCTACTGAAGACCGCTCAGCGCGGCATGGAGAGGCAGCTCTGTGGCCCGGGATGCTGTTCTCTGGCTCTCCTGCCTCCTCCCGAGCTTTGCAGCCGCCTGAATCTGCGTCCTTGCTCTGGAATCCCCGCTCTCATCAACAAGTACGTGGCTGCCGGAGCTCACTCAGTGTCTTCCCCTCACCTGCAGGACTCTTCCCTGGCTGGGCCTTCTGCTTTCATCCCTGAAGCACGCACGGAGGTCAAGTGCTGTGAGAGCAACTACTCACCGATGCTCCCTGGAGTCCCCATGCCATTGCAGCAGACTCCGTGTGGCGGCCCCAGTCGTTACTGTGAAACACAAGACAGTGAGCACATTTCTCACTGATGTGGAAACAGCCGGCACATCTGGTGTTGGGGAAGAGGAGAGAGCACTGTGAATTAGGGTAGGCAGGGAAGGCTTCCTGGAGGAGGTGAGCTTTGACTTTCCAACCTGCAGAGAGGGAGGCAGGTTCCAGGCAGGAGGCTCAGAGGGTCTAAGTCCTGACTCCAGGATCCTGGCTTCCACGGAGCTGATCCAACTTCCTGGCCTCAGGGAATGAGGGGAAGAAGGCCGGGGAAGGTGGGCTCCATCACTCCGGAGTGTGCTGCCAGCTCATTTGGGTAGTTAGGCGCTAAAGAGGGTGTAAAAGTGACTTACGAGCTGAAATCAGGTGTTCGGGCATAAACACGCCAAAGCTCATGATTGATTTGACTGGGTAAATAGCTTTTATAATTGGTATGTTTTTTATTAAATTTTAAAAGCTAGATATTTATGTGAGAACGAGCGTGCCTGTGCCTGGACGGGCCTCGCCTGGCCTCCCTGCTGGCAGAGGCCCGGCACCGGAAAAGGCGTTTCCAGTGGTCCAGCTGTCAGGGCCCTAAGGGGCCCCCGGGGAGGACAAGGAGCAGCCCCATTATCCCAGGTATGAGAGTGGCTCACCCACCCAGCCTGGCACTCGCAGTCCATGGGGTTTAGAGGGAGAAGCCGGCGAAGGCGAGGTTTCTGCTTCCCCACTGGGCCCGGGTCAGTCCCCGAAGCACTGAGCAGTGCCTGGGTCCATCTGCCCTGCAGTGTGGGCCCAGGGCGGGGGCATCAGTGAGCCGAGTGCCAGGGCCCCTGAGACGGCAGGGCCCCCCCACCCCACCGGCTGCGGGGGCATCACAAGGCCCAGCACAGCCAGGGGGCGCTCACATCCATCCTGAGCCCAGACACGCGCTGCCGGGCGCGGATCAGCCAGAGGCGCGGAGACCACAGGAAGGCGCTGCTCAGGCCTCGGTGTGCTCGTCTGTGAAGTGAGTTGGTGACTGTCTACGCAGGGTGTGTCGGGTGGAGTTTCTAAGGCAGACGTCACCCACTCTCCCTCCTGAGAGGTCCTCACATGCTGTCTTCTCCTTTAATATCTGCTGCTGCAACTCAGAAAAGACCCCCAAACCCCAGGTGCGGGAGGACATCTTTCCCCACATAGGGAGAAGGTGTGTTCTGACCTGAGCCCCTGCAGAGCAGAGGGTGTGTAGACGCCTCATGCCCTTCAAAGCCTCCAGGTGCCATGCTGGGGAGGTCACGGCGGATCAGGGTTCAAGGTCAGGGCTCAGAGTCTCAGAGTGTGGCCAGGGTCAGGATTCAGAGTGTGATCAGGGTCAGGACTCAGAGTGGGACCAGGGTCAGGGCTCAGACCAGGACCAGGGTCAGGGCTCAGCATGTGACCAGGCTCAGGGCTTACAGTGTGAGCAGGGTCAGGGCTCAGTGGGACCAGGGTCAGGATTCAGAGTGTGATCAGGGTCAGGACTCAGAGTGGGACCAGGGTCAGGGCTCAGAGTGGGACCAGGTCCAGGATTCAGAGTGTGACCAGGGTCAGGGCTCAGCATGTGACCAGGCTCAGGGCTTACAGTGTGAGCAGGGTCAGGGCTCAGTGGGACCAGGGTCAGGACTCAGAGTGTGACCAGGTCCAGGACTCAGAGTGTGACCAGATCCAGGACTCAGAGTGTCACCAGGGTCAGGGCTCAGAGCGGGACCAGGGTCAGGGCTCAGCTAGAATCAGTTCAGGGCCCACCTCCATTTCCCCTATTGCTTCGTTTCCCGTGGAGCCTTTAAAGGCTGGAGGCAGGGCTGCCCTATGCAGCTGAGCCTGGGCCAGCCCCACTGCTCCCAGGCTGTTGCTGTGTGGATGGTCATCTGTTCCAGAGCCCAGCTCCCTCTAAGCCTCAGCAAACTCCCTAAGCCTGGCCTGAGCCTCTGGGGCTTGCAGGAGCTTTTGCCGGCCAGGAAGGAGCCTCCAAGTGCAGCACAGACCAGCCCCCTGCGCCTAACTGTCCCCGGCTGGTATGGGGCAGCCAGAGGGATTTGTCTGCTGAGAGCGGCCCCCAGCCCAGATGGGATGAAGGCATTGCCGCTCAGCCAGACAAGCCTCCTCGCACCGACGATACAGACTTGTTCTCCCTCCCGCATCTGTGCAGGCAGGGCCTGCGCTCAGAGCAAAGCCCCAGGCACCAGGCCCGGGGAGGAGGCCCCAAGGCCGAGAGCAGAGAGTGAAGAGCAAGGGTGGTGCTGTGACCCGCACAGCCAGCAGATGGGCAGGGAGACCAGGGCAGGGGTACCCGCCTTCTTTATCCCCAGAACCCCCAACAGGCCCCCGTGTGGGAGGGAGGAATGGACCTATGACAGCACCCCACACGTCGTCCACATCTTCCTTCTTGGCTGTTTTCTGTTCTGGCAGTTGGGGCAGAAATCTGGCAGGAAGTCACTGTGGCTCTCTCCACTGGCCCTGAGGTCCCCCGAGGAGGGCACAGGCCTGGGGATATGGTCAGGCCAGGTCAAGCACCCAGCACGTGCCCCAGGGCAGCAGGGCATGCAGAGACCAGGGGGAACAGGAAGCCCTCCTGCCAGGGCACCAGAAAGACGTCCTGCAGGAGGTGGGCTTCCTGCTAGGCCTTAGGGACGGGGCAGGGAGGAATGTGTGGGCAGTCTAGAGAGAGGCAGGTAAGGTCTCAGGGTCAGGATGCCTGGTCTGCGCTTGCCCCTGCGGCTGCTGAGAGGGTTCAGGGTAGCAGTGGCGTGGTCAGACATGGTGCTCCAGAGTGCAGGAGAGAAGACCCCAGGTCTGGAGTCGGGTAAAAGCAGGTGCGGGGTCTGGCGGAGAGGGACAGGCAGGCTTCCACACCACCTGGAGAGGCAGGGCCCGTGTGCCCAGAGACCCAGCGACTGAGAGGGGCAAACACCACAGTTTGGCAATCCCTGCAGTGTAACATCAGACGTCAGTCACCTGACAGCCAGTCTGGAGATTCCTGAGGTTCAGGTAGTAGGAACTGGTGCCACCCACGCGGGCTCATTTTCCATCAACTGCCAGAGAAGTTGAGGCTTTGGGCGACAGGGCAGGGAGTCTGCTGTCCTGTCCAGACTGACTTCTCCCCAGGGTGTGGGGTCCCCAGGGTCGCCTCCCTGGAAGAATGCCTTGTTCCAGTACATCCTGGGCCTGGGCCAGCTCGGGGGGAAGTAGGGGGGTGGTGGGAGAGAGGCATGCCAGGACCTTCTGTGCCAGCCGGGCTGGGGCCAAGTGTACACCTCCAGGAAGACGTCGCAAGGCCAGCTGGGGCTCTGCCAGGAGCCTTGGAGCAGGTGGCAGCCCCTCCCCTGCATCCCAGTGGATGTCAGTGATGGGCAGCTTTTGGAACCGCTGGGAGCTAATAGCTGAGTCTCCTGTTCTAATGCCAGCTCAGGATCGATGGACATGAGAGCTATCTCCGGCGAGATAGGATCGCAGCTGGGGATTAGCGTCACAGATGAGCAGACCTTCTTATGGGATCCCTGGGCCTCCCAGCCTGGGGAGGTGGCAGGGCCCCTCCTGTGGTGTCACTGACCTGCAGCCGAGGGAAATTGCTGGGAGGTGGGAGGGGAGAAGGGGCAGCGATTGCTCCCCGGCTCCCCACCTCCTCCCGCCCCCCCTCCCCGTGTAATCACAGCCCTGTCATTGCCTCCACAAGCCCAGCGGCCCCTCTTCCATCATCGGCCGGCCGTTCAGTGGCGCTGGAGTGACTGTACTGCCTTTCTGTCCCCCGGGCCGTCAGCTACAAGGTGAGGCAGTTCCCTGCCCTTCCCTCATCATCCACATCCGCGCCCACCCAGACTTCACGCCATCTGATGCCCAGCAGCTCACCGACAAGCTCACAGCCAGGCCTCCCTGCTTCCAGCCTTGGCGAGGCCGTCCCTCCGTCTCAGCGCCCTGGGCCCTCCTGGAGCTCCTGAACTCAAGCAGCGCCTGAGGCCAGACGTCCTCAGGGTGTGTCTCGTGCCCAGCGCTGTCCCGGGCCCCGGCCTCTCATCTACCCTTGGGTTCCCGGTGATGACAACGCCAAACAGGCATTTCCTGAGGGTGGGCCCTGGGCCAGGGCGACAGTGACAAGCGGCCTGTCCCTAGGGAGCCCAGTCTGGTGGGGAAGACAGAGAGGAGATGCCGGGAGCAGAGAGTGGTAGGGCTGAGCAGGGGAGCCCCCAGACCTGGGTCAGAGTCAGGGACGACCCTTGGAGCTGGGGATGCCCAGACTGAAAGAGCTCAGATGAAAGGGCAAGAGGGGCCTCAGGGGGAGGTTGCAAGGGCCAAGGTCGGTAATAGACGCGCGCCCTCACCGGGTCTGAGCCCTGCAGTCCCAGACACCCCCATCAGGGCCCATGACGTTGGATTGAATGGGAACAGAGCTGGGCCGGGGCAGGAAGCCCCCCTGGGTGTGGCGGGCAGCCTCTGACCAGCAGGGAGCTGGGAATTTTTCCTCGGCCAGGAACTGTCCCTCACCTGACCTCCAGCGTTTGGATATCTAAAAACAACTGATGCTTTTCCTCTATCCCCCCAGAAGAAAAAATCAGGGGTCCACCTATTCCAGCCACACTGAGGACAAAGTGTCATCAAGACAGAGAAAGGAGCCAGACGGGCTCAGTGGGGTCACCCGGCAGGCGGGGAGGGGGGCGGCCTTTGGGTCAGGCAGGAAACAGAGAAAGGGGGTTTCCTCTGAGCCCGCACAGGGGAGGGGAGACCCCAGAGACAGGGCTGAGCAGGCAAAAGGGAGCCTGCGGCAGCATCGGGCTGAGCCCCTGGAGGAGAGACCCGTGGGGCTGGGGTGGAGAGGAGCAGACGCCGCTGCTGTGAGCCTGGGGGTCAGCGCTGGGAGCAGAGGACTGGGGGCCTTTGGGCGGACACGAGTGAGTGACTTTCACTTTCACGGAGCCCAGAACAGGGCTGCCCTGGGGTGGGCATGCCCCATGTGGGAGGAGAGGGTGGATTCTGAGCCTGCACCACCACCCTCCAGCCTTGCAGCCCAGGCCAGGGCCCTTGCTGTGAGTGGCATTGTGTCCTCCTGAGAGATACATTGAAACCCATGTACATGTGTTTGTGCGTGTGTGTGTGTACGTGTGTGCACATCTGTGCATGCTTCTGCAGACCGTGTCACACACACGCCCCTGCAAAGCCTCCACAGTCGAGGGGCAGAGCACGGGTCCCCAGGAAGCTCCCCGCTGTCCCATCAGTGCTGCCCCTACGCCACCCCGTGCCCCCGCCCCAAGCCGCTTCTCCGTCCTCATCTCTATCACCGTGGCCCTTGGAGAAAGTTATATAAAGAGAATCACACAGTTTGTGACCTTTGAGATCGGCTCTCTCTTTTCCCTCAGCCTGATGCCCTTGAGATCCATCCAAGGTTCTCCGTGAACCCAGAGTTCCTTCCCTTTTATTCTGAGGAGTATTCTGTGGTCAGATTCTAGCATGGGGCTTTCTTAATCTCACTTTTTAAAAGAATCCCATGGACGTGGCCTTGAAGGCACACCAGAAGTCCAGGGTTCTGGAGGGAAGGCTGTGGACACCAGGATGGGCCACCTGGATGGTGTGGGTGGAGGGGGGCTGGGTGGCCCGTGCACAGTCAGGCCCCAGGGCTTGGCCACAGCAGGGATGGGCAGTGTGACCTCACAAGCTCTGACTTTAGGATGCCGGGGGGTGGGGGTTGGAGGGCATGGGGGAATAGGTGGTCGGTCCACAGACCTGGCCTCACCTATTTCCAGAGAACCGAGGGCCTTCTCTGACACCGTGCACACTCCCTCCCTGGACTCTGACAGTTAACAAGAGGCTCCCGTGAGCCAGGAAAAGGTCCCGCCGTCAGGTACCTAGGGGTTCCCAGGGTAGCTAGGGAGGTGGGGACAGAGACTTGGAGGCGGGGGTCACTGGTGAACCTCGGAGGGCAGAGTGAGTCTGGGCTCCACTGGGCTGAGGGACGCTGGCCCAGAAAATGAACACCCTCGGCAGGGTGCAGGGAGGCTGGAGAAGAGTAGCTGAGGGTCCTAGGTTCGCGGACGGGTCTCTGGGCGGTGGGGAGGGCACGGCTCCTTGTCTTCTGTTGTGCTGCTGTTTGAGAACTGACATTACACAGCAGCTGGCAGAGGGAGCAGATGATGTGAATTGATTGCAGATAGGGCAGGGCAGGGGGGAGGGGCTCACAGACAGTCAGAGCCAGTGCCCCCGGCCCGTTCCACTGCCCTGCAGGTCCCACACCCGCCGTACTGACCCTGTGCAGGAAGGGAGGGAGCCTTTGCCCTCGGGTCCCCTGCTCCAGCCACAGCGCTCCCCACCCCCGCCCCACCCACCCAGCCAGGCTCCTGGGCCTCAGTTTCCCCAACAGTAGAATGGAGGCAACAGCATCAGAATGGTCTCTCAAAGATGCCGGGGGAAACCGATGGGCTGAGCCCACCACCCCCACCAGCCCCGGAGACGCTCAGCACTGCAGCCAGCATGTGACCTGGAGGTTCCAGGAAGGAGGAAGCAGGTTCCTGGGGTGTCCAGGCCACCGCCCCTCCCGGGAGCCCAGCCCGTGTGTGCAGCCCCACCGCCCCCGGCTCTGCAGACAGCTTGGCTAGGGCTACAGAGGCCCCGGCAGCCCAGAGTCCCGGGGACCAAGCTCCAGACACACACTGGCATCCGGGTCTGTTTGCTCAGCAGAGAGTCTGTCAGACACACGTTCCCCGGTTCCAGCCCTTTTCGAACCAGATTTATCTGATTTCTCATCTTTATTTTGGCAGAGGTAAAAATGTAATTTCTAATTTAAAATTTAAAAAACCATCACCCTCATCAAAATGCACTCAGCTCAGATGGTGTTTGGGAAATTAACTCCGTCACTCTCACACACACCGGCACATGGCCCAGCAACGGGGACAGCTCTCCCCCCTCGGACTCTCCAGTACCCCCCAGCTTTCCACGTGAGGTGGCTCTGAACCTCCCTGCGGGCCGGGGGCCTGTGGGCTGGGGGCCTGCAGACTGGGGGCCTGCAGGTAGGGGCCTGCGGGCTGGGGC
Source organism: Bos indicus x Bos taurus (assembly GCF_003369695.1). Lineage (NCBI taxonomy): Eukaryota > Metazoa > Chordata > Mammalia > Artiodactyla > Bovidae > Bos > Bos indicus x Bos taurus. The sequence goes on from NC_040089.1 coordinate 2,323,229, forward strand.
CTGTGGGCTGGGGGCCTGCAGACTGGGGACCTGTAGACTGGGGCCTCTGGGCTAGGGGCTGAAGACTGGGGGCCTGCGGGCGGGGGCCTGCGCGCTGGGGGCCTGCAGACTGGGGCCTGCGGGCAGGGGCCTGCGTGCTGGGGGCCTGCAGACTGGGGCCTGCGCACTGGGGGCCTGCAGACTGGGGCCTGCAGGCTGGGGGCTGAAGACTGGGGTGCTGCAGACTGGGGTCTGCAGGCTGGGGGCTGTGGACTGGGGCAGGGTCTAGACACCAGAGAGCCAGGTAAAGACAGGCTGGGCTGGCAATGGGAGCAGGACTGGAGGCAGCACCTCACCGCCCCCGACCCAGCCTGCTGTGTGACAACCAGCTGGTAGACTCTCCTATCTGGTCTGGATCTGGCTCTCGCTGAGACCCAGATGGCCTCACGGGGGAACTACTGTGACATCTGAGGTTCATGAGAGGAGTAGGGGAGGCCAGAGAAGGGCCCGAGCACAAGCTAAAGAATTAGACCAACTAACATTTACCCCAGATAAACCACACACACGCTATGCACTGTGGGGACCACCAGGGGACCTCCCTGACCTTCAGCTTCCTCTTCTGGGAAGGGCTTGGCCTCAGTCTTATTTCAGGCATAGGATGGTGTGTGCCCGGCGCAGCTTACAGTGGGGCTGGTTTTCAGAGGGATTCACCTGATGCACCCACTGTGTAATTCGAGCAGGTTGAGTATCAGTTTATATAACTAGAGAAACTCCACTGAGGGGGTCAGAGGTCGACCTCATCGCATCCTGCATTTGCCAGACAGAGAGGCAGGAGCTAAGAGAGGTTCACAAGTCTCCTAATGGGCCATCCCTGGTGTGCTTTGCAGGATCCCAGACCTGTGCCTGCCCCCCGCCACATCCCACAAGAAAGCTTAACCTGGGTGACACTCCCCACGGCACCGTCAGCGGCTGGCACGCGTCACCCTCTCTGTTAGGTGTCATCCTCTTCTCCCTGTTCTGCAGATAGAAAACCTGAGGCTCCGAGAGGTGGGACAGAGCCTCAGTGGGAGGGCCCAGAGGCTGCAGGCACAGCAAACTGGTACCTGTGAGCAAAGGCCAGGCCACAAGGCCAGTATCCTCACTGAAGGGCCAGCAGACGTGCCCGCCCAGGAGAGGGGAGCCTGGAGTGTGTTCCCAGCTGACCTATCTTAGGAACAACCTGTTGTGAAATGACTGCGATCTGAACTTCCCTAGAGGAAAACCCATCTTCCCTCGGGGTCTGGAGACCAGCTCTCTGGGGACGGGCCTCCCGGAAAGAACTCACCTCGTGCAGTTTTCTGGTGAGTCACGCATCATGCAGGCTATGGCAATGACAGCCCGATGTGCCATCAGGCCACCCAGTACCATAAGAAACCAGCACGGGGGGCAGCCACATCGCGGAGGAGGAAAAAGCAGTGAACGAGATAGAATGCCCCCATTGCAGGGGCTGGGGCAGGAATGAGGTGGAATTCTGAGTCTAGTATGATATGCCCAGATATCCCCAGGACCATCACCCAAAAGCAGCCTTGGGGTGAGGGCATCCTGACAAGTTCCAGGCAGACCCTTGTTTCTCTCCTCCTATGGTTCTGTCTTAGCCTCTTATGAGGTGCGTGTGGGGTGGGGGAGGACGTTTACTGTCAAAAGGGCCAACGCAGTCAGGGATGGGCAGGCAGCCATGGAACAAGATGATGACAGGGGCAAGTTGCCATCCAGTCTCCCCAGTATCATGCACGTGGCTGGAATCTTACCTTCCACTCTCCATCGCTTGAGTCAAGCACTGCCCTTGTAGAGCCCATCATTAGCTGTCGCACCCCCTCACTCCCAGAAAAGACCTGGGAGATGTCAAAACATAGCTGCTTCTCCTCCCCACACCAAGGTGAGCCTCAGCGTGGTGCTTGCTAAAGACAATCTCCCCCACCAGTTTGCCAAGATGTCTGCTCCTCAGCCATCTGGCTCAGGCATTAGGAATCCCTGGGAAAGTTGATACATGCGACTTAGAGGGAAGAAGCAAACAGCTGTTGAAGCCCTGCTCTCCATCAAGCATCTGACAAATACCACCCTGTTAACTCCTCATAGTCACTCAGCATGACAGGTGGGGAAATGGGAGTCAAAGTTGTGACAAGGCAAAGACCAGGACTTGAATCCAGTTCTGTCTGTCTCCAAAGAATCACACTCTCACTGGGGGGACAGTTTGTTGGTCCTTCTGCAGCCCCTTTGGTCGAATTCGCTGTCTGATAAATGCATCAAGCAGAGGATGAGGTAAGGACAGGCGATATGGACAGAAAAGGTAGAAAGGACAGCCAGGTGGCTGGGCGGCTGGGCGCTGTCCACAGAGGCGAGGTGCTGAAAAGCCCACTCCTCCACATTGCTGGGAGAGGGTCAGAGAAGATGTCAGTTCAGTCAGTTCAGTCACTCAGTCGTGTCTGACTCTTTGCAACTGCAGCATGCCAGGCGTCCCTGTCCATCACCAACTCCCAGAGCTTGCTCAAACCCATGTCCATAGAGTCAGTGATGCCATCCAACCATCCCATTCTCTGTCGTGCCCTTCCTGCCTTCAATCTTGCCCAACATCAGGGTCTTTTCCAATGAGTCAGTTCTTCACATCGGGTGGCCAAAGTATTGGAGCTTCAGCTTCAGCATCAGTCCTTCCAATGACTATTCAGGACTGATTTCCTTTAGAATGGACTGGTTGGATCTCCTTGGGTCCAAGGGACTCTCAAGAGTCTTCTCCAACACCACAGTTTAAAAGCATAAATTCTTCAGTGCTCAGCTTTCTTTATGGTCCAGATCTCTTGACCTTTGTTGGCCAAATAATGTCTCTGCTTTTTAATATGCTGTCTAGGTTTGTCATAGCTTTTCTTCCAAGGAGCAAGCGTCTTTTAATTTCATGGGGGAGAATATTGTGGTGGTCCCTGAGAATCCCGCTTATTCTATCCTGAATGTATGCCTCCCATAGGAAAAGTCGATGTCTCCCAACTTGCTCCAACTCCTTCAATCCCTTTCTTTCTATTGCACTCATTGCATTTCTATTTAGACCTTCTTGACCTCCATCCATTTATATCCACCTCTGGGAGTACCCTCTGTGCACGTATGCCTCATTATAAAAGTCTTACAGCTTTCAGAGGGACAAAGGTCACCCAGGAAGGTAAAACCATGAGAAACTACCCGAGTGAGAACCCAAGGCAGCTGAAGTCAGTGAGTCTGGAAGGACTGAAGATTGGAAGGACTGATATGGTGGCTGAATCTGTGGTAGCTGGGCTGACGTTCAGTTCAGTTCAGTTCAGTCACTCAATCATGTCCAACTCTTTGCAACCCCATGGGCTGCAGCATACCATGCTTCCCTTTCCATCACCAACTCCCAGAGCTCACTCAAACTTGTATCCATTGAGTCAGTGATGCCATCCAACCATCTCATCCTCTGTCGTCCCCTTCTCCTGCCTTCAATCATTTCCAGCATCAGAAGAAAAGCTGGGATTCAGGTACAACAAGAAGCAGGTGAAGAAACTGGTGTCAACTGAAGCAAGGAAGCTACTCGGCACAAAGTCTGTGACCAAATGGTGATGGCTCTGGCCACTGTGTTGACCTGTGAGCAGGAGGGTAGTGCTCTAGGCTCAAGCAAGGACTGGACCAGGGGAGAGTCATCCCCTGAAAGCCAAGGAAGGCCGTGACTCAGTGATTCCCTCATTCAGCTGTACCTATCCAGTGCTTACTATGTGCAGTCATGATACCACCACCCCCTGGAATCTTCTCCTGACCTTCCCCACTCCCACCAAAGCTGGAGACACCCCCGTGTTGCTCGTGTGAACTTCCATCTCCCCCCACACTGGACCACGTCCCATGGGGCTGGGAAGTGGCTGCCGCCCCTACTTCCGCATCCCCACTGCCTAAAACAATGATCAGCTCCTTGGAATCACTCAATGTTGTTGAACAAATTCATTGACTGAATTGCTATTATTTTCTCATGGAAACGTCAAGCTAGAGAGCTTTGCTGTCAAGTAGCCCAGGTTCAAGATCTGAGCACTTATGCTGTAAGGCTGGGGACTTCAGCCGTGTGCCTCTGCTTCCCCAGCCCTCCAACAGGGACTATGACTCTGAAACACAGACACCTTCTCTTGGGGGCATCACAGGGAGAACAGGAAGCGACAGACTGGAGACAGCTTCACCCAAAGCAAGAAGTCATGCACATTTTATCTCCTTCCAGCTTATTCTCCAGAAAGGAGCCTCTTTGTCATCCCACATCAGAAGGACAGCACCCTGCAGGGCTCAGGAGCTCAAAAGACACGTGGAGGATGATCGCAGTGATTCACACGCGGGAGGATGCCTAGGGACCAGCTGGGGCCCTGAAGCGAGTTGAGTCATCTTGGATCCGATTGGAAAAGTATTTGTAGTTGAATTATTGGCCAGGATTGGGTTAAAGTCCCCAAACTGGTCTGAGGCCAACTGAAATGAATTGAAGGAATTGAATTTTGCCAAATCAAAGAAAGGAAATCGAATTCTAGAGAAAGAATTCAATAGAATGGCATTGAAAGGAAACTGACCCAATTTGATTTGGATTGAGTCAAGGTGAAAACTGAAGACAGTTGGATCCGAGGTCTGGAGTTGAACTGAGAGGAAGGACGGGGAAGACTTGGGGGCAGATGACATCACGTGAATTGAGTTGAAGTGACATTTTCAGAACATGTGACTACAGCTTGCGTTCATTTTATCTGGAGTCAGGGTAGACCGCCCCAGAGTTGCCCCAGCTGCACTTAGTCTCTGGATTTGGTTGTTTGGAGAGCATTTATGGAGCACCTACTGCACACATCTGCTCGGCTGAGGCCTTGGACATCAGGGGAGTCCGACTTGGCGTGGTGGCTAAGGGGCTCAGGCTCAATAGCCCATTGTGTGCTGAGGACCAGCGGTCTGCCCAGGAGAGCCGCAAACAGGATGGGCCAGGAGGAGCCCTAAGGAGGCTGGCCTCACGAGGGTGCCCTCCTTTGGCACCCGACCTGGAGGGTGCTGTGCACCGCGGCAGGGAGCCACATCTCGGGCCACAGGGACCAGCACCAGGAAGGCTGTGGGGCTGTGGCTCTGACCCTCAGTTTTCTCTTCTGTAAAACATGGACAATAGCTTCCTTGGAGGAGAGTTCCAGAAGATGGGGAAGTCAGAGTTTCTCTTCTCCACTAACAGCCACCTCACTAGCCCCAGATGATAGCTGAATCTCTCCTTTTAGTTCCCCAAAGACACTGTGATTCTGAAGCCTGTGACCACCTGCCCATCTCCTAGAGGCCACAGGCCCAGGCAGAGTGACCACTTCCAGTTCTCAGGGTTCACTTACCTCCTGCGGCTTCCCCACAGAGATCCTGAGTGCCACCAAAAGCCACTTGCCAAGTCTCCTCAGCCCTCCCTGTGTCTCACCTTTCAGGACCTGCAGCCTTCCTGTGGGCTCAGTAACATAAACACCTCCTCCAGGAAAGCCTCTACTGCACCCAGGGCTCACACCACCCCAGGGCCAAGCTGTTTTCATCTCTGAGCCCAGGGCTATGCGTAGGGTAGGTGACACGACCCATCTGTGTGGGGTTTTACCCCCCAGTTTGTTCCCATTTTGAAGGCTTCAAGGACCATCTTGAATGATGAGTCTCAGGGCTCCTTCCCCTTCTCAGCATAAGCATAACAGGAATCACCAGAGCACGTGCTGACCCAGAAAGAAGAGCTGAGCTGCTTCTGAGCTTTTTTGCATCGTTTCTCTGTTATTTTTCCCCAAGTTGTGTCAAGTTCAAGGATTCTTAGTCAATTAGTCTAAGAATACATTGGCCTTGTTGTCAGATTTCTAATAAGCATTTTGTGCACGTGTGGAACTGCAAATGCATGCCTCCTGCCAGGGCCTCCTGAGCCCTCTCAACTCCTGGCGTTGTCTGGATTGGTTTCTATTTTACTGGGAAGGGAGTGAGACAGGCAAGGCTGGAACACACTGCCCTTCCTGGAGGACAAGGGCTCCTTCAGCCCATCTGCACACAAGGTGGGTTTCGATCTTAGCACTGCCCTGGGGGCTAGTGGGGCCACGGAAGGGCCTCTCCACTCCCATCCCAGCTGTCACTTAGCCACCCTGGGGCAACCTGAGGTCCAAGCCCCGTGTTCAGATCCACATCTCCCACTTAGCCGTCCTACCCTTGCCAGAGGCCTTAACTTCTCTGAGCCTCAGTTTTCACATCGTTAAAGTGGGGATAATAATACCTGCTTCCCAGGGGTGTTGTGTGGATTAAATGAAATGATGAGTGGAAAATGCTTCACACACACAGCAGTGCACGCATCTCATATCAGCAGCTGCTTAACAAACAGTGAGTATTGCTGCTACTTCCAATAATAGTAACGAGGTTGATGACGATACTGGGAGTTTGGGGTTAACAGACGCAAACTCGTGTATATAGGATAAATGAACAAGGACCTACTGTAGAGCACAGAGAATTGTATTCGATATCCTGTAATAAGCCATAATGGAAAAGAACATATATATATATTAATATACATAACTGAGTCACTTTGCTGTATAGCAGAAATTAACACTGAAAGTCAACTGTATATCAGTAAAATTTTTTAAAATAAGAATTGTTAACAGTAATAATACAGCAAATATATTCACGAATCCATCACACTTTTTGCAGGGTAAAGCATACTCTTTAAAATTTTTTGAAAATTCTAGGAAAATAGAAAGAAAAAATAGACATAAAAAAAGCACCAGTCCATAAAATTCACTCTCAACATCATGGTGCTTGCACACAGGTTTTCCTCCACGTGTAAGATTTTCGTTTGTTTTTCCCTATCGTTTAAACACCTCCTTCTCTTTTAAAAAAAAAAGTCTGAACTTTACATCATATGCATTTCTATGTTTTTGCAGATATTCTTATAAGCTCTTTATTTAATAAAGAAATTAAGCCTCTGTCTGTCATATTTGCTGCAAATATATTTCCCAGGCCATATTTTTTTGCCTTTTTATTTGGTGGGTTAATTTTGACATGCAGAAGATTTTCATTTTTATGCAGTCAAATCTGTCCATATTTTCTCTCCTGATTCCTTGTATTAGTTCTAAACTTAGGAAATCTTCCCTCTCCCGAGGCGTGATGAATATTAAATTCTACTTAATTCTCACTTTTCTGGGCCCTGATTTTTTTTTTTTTAATATACTTAACGCTAATCCAAAGGGAATTCATCTCCTGAGCGGGTCTAGATGGGGCTGAGCCTGCTGCCATCAACCTTCACAGAGAAGGGGTCTCCTCTCGGCTCCCAAGGCCCCGCAGCACCCTCCCAGGGTCCGCTGCCTTGCCAGCCCCCCGGAGCCTGGCCTCTGCCAACGCTGTGCCCTCCCGGCCCACATCCGCCTGACCAATGGCTGAAATGAGTCCATGGCTGGAAATTTACTTCCAGAGGACAAATGAGCTTGAAATGCTCAAAAGTGAGTCCAAGAGAAAAATGACCTCAAAAGTGGGACAAATTGCTGCTAGTGCGACACGTTTGGTGAACAACATCTTCCAGCAACTCCGTCCTGCGCTCCTGCCTCTGGGCCGGCTCCTGGCCACCCAAGCCACTCCCCTCCCCCAAGGACTCCCATCCCCTTCCCCAGGGCTGCTCCCCCAGGGCTCCCTTCAGGACCTCCCTTTAAGGCTCACAACCCTCCTGGGAGAGGAGGCAGCACCGCCCACACTGCAGATGACAAACCGAGGCCCCAGGGTGCCGCAGGCTCCATGGCCACCCAGGGAAGGAGAGGAGGATGCGACCATGGCCCAGGTGGTGGGGTCTGGAGCTCTGCCAACCTGTGATGCCCCCACCACTGTCCTGCCCTCCGTGGGCCTGAGGAGTGAGGGAGGAGGAGGCAGCTGTGCCGGGCGTGCCCTGGGCCGGGGGTGTGGCATCACAGCCACCACCATCTTGGGGCACAGGGAACCCGGAGCTTGAGCAGGCCCCAGGACACCCCGTCTGTTGCCCCCTCCTGCAAGCCCAGGACCAGTGGCTGATCCTCCACGGCCCCCCACCCAGCCCTGCGGAGTTTCTGCTCAGAGCGCCGTGGCTCACGGCTCGGCCGCCTGAGACCTGCACTCACACTGCTCAGTTCCGTTCCTCCCGGAGAAGCCCACGTGGGAATCACGGCCAAAGGGAAGAGAAACTGTTCTTCAACAGGAGCAAGAAAGACTCGCTCAGGCTGGAGCGACAGCTTGACTGAAAGAGAGATTCAGGTCAGTCCAGAGGGTCCCCCACCCCAAATGTGAGGCGGCTGAGCCCAGGACAAAGCCAGTGCCATACTGCCGGCTCACTCCTGGGAGGGGAGCAGGAAAGGAGGGGGGCGGGTAAAGAGCCACTGATGCCTGGAGCCCCCCACGGGGGACACGCAGGACCAAGAAATGTGGCAGAAGCCTCCTGATCCACCCCCCAACACACAGGACAAGGGACAGACCTCAGACTCAGTTCACCAGGTCAGGGACTCCTCCAGCAGGCAGGGCAGAGGGAGGAAGCAGCAGCACCCGTCAGGGCATCGTCCAGTCTGACCTTGAGGACAGGGTCACACTGGGCAGTGCCACCGCCATTGTGCAAATGGCAAGGCAGGGGCAGAGGAGGTGACAGACTCAGAGCAGGGGGTTGCGGGCTGAGCCTGATGGTCTCCAGCGAGCAGGTGGGCAGTAAGTGGGCGCTGAGACCCGGTTCCGGTTTCTGGAACGAGGCCCTGGCATGGAGACATTCTGGAAAGGACCATAAATCGCCAGGTGCTGACGGATGCAGGCAGGGCGGGGGGACACCTCGCAGGGGCATTCGGATGCCGGCATGTTTATGGGCTTCCGAGATGCTCACCAGGTGGAGAGGGAATGCTCGGCTTATTAATTTCCTAGTTAATCATGCGGGACGTTTGGTAATTAGAGCACTCTCGTCCCTGATCACGCTGGCCAGCCCCAGACTGGGCCATAAGTCACTCCCAGTGGTGGGAACAGGTGCCAGGAGCCACAGCCCCCGGACCTGACAACGGGAGGCACTGCTGAGGGGCCATCTCCGACCCCCACCATCTAGAGCCTCAGGCATATTGTGCGGGATCCCTGGCTCATCTGAACCTGGAATCAACCAAGTCTCCACCCCCGTGAGTGAACACGTGCGCCTTTTGTCTCAGCACGTGGGTCGTCCTGTGCAGCCAGCAGCCTGGACCGCTCCTGCCAGCGTCAAGGTTGCCGCGTCCCCAGTCACCATGCAGGGTCCCGTGGTGGGGCGGTGGCAGGGGACGTGGGCAGGAGGACACTTCTGGGACTGCGTCTGGTGCTGAGGTCAGGAGAGCAGGAGGCTGGCTTGAGAGGGGAACTCCAGCGCTTGAGCTGTGACCAAGGGAAGGCAGCAGTGTGTGCAGGGACCAGGGGCAGAGGCCAGCGCATGCAAAGGCCTGGGGGCAGAGAAGAGCTTGGGGAGGACTCTCTGATCGGGTCTGGGTGGCATGAGGGCCTACGGGGGACACCACTGCTAAGACATCACCCAAAATGGCCAGTTCTCTCTGCTGCTGCTGCAGCCTCATCTCATTCCCCTGGGCCTCGTCCCCCTGGCCTCCCCAGCACTTCTTACAGGACAGCCAGGAGTCCATCAGATCGTGACTCCCGCCAGTGCAAATCCCCGCCAGGGCTCCCGTGTGCTTCGTGGGCTGCCCACACTCTCCAGGCCTGTGGCCACAGCCAGTCTCCACAGATTCCCCTGCAGCCCCCGCTAGGCCATGCTGGCCGCCCACAGATGTGTCCTGATGCCCCGGGACCATGGCCTCTGCCAGGTGGCATCCTCGCCCCTCCTCTCTGCCAGTCACGGTCATGCTTCAGAGCGTCACTGAGGACCCTCCCCAGGGCAGCACCCCCGACCCTGTGGAACCAGGCCGGAGCACTCAGCACCACGTGCCAGTTCTTCCCATGACGCGTCCCAGGTGCAGTCTTCCATCTGATCCTGTGACTGTTGGAAGCACATCCATCTCCACACCCCCGAGGCCGGGGGCCTCTCAAGGGAAGAGTCGCCTTTCCTCGTGATGTCCCTGGAACTTCTAGAGCCTGACATAGCATTGGCTGTGTGGTAAGCACACCCCTGTTCACAAACTTGGGAAAGCAGGTTCTCTGTGAATGAATGATATTATTAAGCAAGCTAGAGAAGATTGATTCGGGGTACAATTTAGGGTAGAAAAGGATGGATGGATGAACACCGACACGCACAGAGGCTCTCCTGGAGGGAGATGCTAGGGTCTTTCCAATCTTTTCCTGTGCTTTCCTGTATTTCTGACATCTGAAAAGAAAATATCTATGATCAGAAACCCACAGCAAAGAGTGAGAGGAGAAAGGAGCTGCCTGAAGTAACATGGGGACACGGGGCGTGTGTGGGACTAAAGGCAGAGGGGCGGAGCTCTGTGCTCCGGGGAATAAACTGTCCCCACGGGGCGCCGGCCTGGAGCTCCGGTCCCACTGCACGTGCAGACGCGGCTGGACAATCAGGTGAGTAGGTGGCGGGCAGTGGGAGCAGGGTTCTCCCTGTTGGAGAAGGGGAGGGGGCTGGGGTGTTCCCCGTGGGGATGGATTGGCACTGGAGACACCAGGATAAGCACCCGTCTAGCTGAATAGAGATACAGGTGGGCACACACAGAAACATCCACACATGCGTGTGCACCGGGTTGGTGACACACACACGTGTCCTTGCTCTGTCGGCTGAGAGCCTGGAGCAGTGACACCCCGTAGCAGCAGGCACCCCCAGCACCAGATGTTGGCTTCTAACCCCGTTCTCCAGGCGGGACTCCTTGGAGGAACAGCTGACTCTGGGATGGAGCAGGGCACACACGCGATGATCCCGGGGCACTTGCTGGGTCAGAAAGAGAGGATCTATTCAACCAAGAGCATCACCAGGGAGCATGTCAAGGTCGACAGGAAGAGCTCCTGGTGGCTGCGGCTGGAACAACTCCAGCAACAGAAATATTGTGGCCAGGGATTATACTCCAAAGAATGAACTAGTTACCCTTGAGCTCATACTGACATAAATACATGATTGGATAAATAAATAAATAAATCTGGACAAACCTCCCACGCCAAAAAATCCTAAATAATGTTTGCAGATACTCTGCCCTCATGGAGGGAGCAGGACCTCCCCTCCCTCTCTCCAGACACGGGCCCTGCACAGTGGCTCCCTTCCAAGGCAAACAGGACAGAGAGGGGGTGGCAGTGACCTTCACTGGAGAGCCTGACAAACACTGCCTTCGCCTGTGACCAAGGTCAACACCCACAGTCAAAAACAGTGTTGACAGCCTGTGCTCGCGATATAATGTAGTGAGAATGGCATTGTTTGTGTTCTTCCTTCTCAAAACACATCACCCCTGTCTAATCATGAGAAAAACATCAGAGAAATTCTACAAAATATCTGACTCCCTCGAAACTGTCAAGGTCATCCAAAACAAAGAAATTCTGAGAACGTGCCACGGCCAAGAGGGGCCTCAGCGTGGAGCAGGAAACTGAGATTTGAACAAAGACAGAGTTCATTTAATAACAATCTATCAATACTGATTTGTTAGCTGTAGCAAATGCACCACAGTCATGTAAGATGTTATTAATAGCAGGAAACGGGTGTGGGTATATGGGAACTCTCTGTACCATCTCTGAATTTTTTCTATAAATCTAAAACTATCCCACAATGTAAAGTTTATTTTTAAAATCACAGTGAGTTGTATCAACAAAAACAAATCAGAAAAGAACTGGCATCGTTCTAAGAGAAAGAAGAGCAAGATTTGGGGACAGACAGAGACACAGAGGAGAGTCCACGTGATGATGGAGTCAGACAGTGATGGAGCTGCCAACATTGCAGGGCCCCAGAAGCCAGAGGATTCAGGAAGGACCCTTCCCCAGAGGCCTTAGGGGCAGTGCGGCCCTGCCCACAACTTTTGGACTTCTAGCCTCCAGGACTGTAAGAGAATCCACTCCTGTTGCTTTAAGCCACCTGTCTGTGGTGATTTGTTGCAGCAGTCCTTCGAGACGCATGCCATGTCCTACCATTTCATTCCTCATTTCACACTCGGAGGAATCAGAAAAGGGGATGCAACTATATTCCTCATTCATGGCTGAAGTGCCTGCAGCTCAGAGAGGTTAAGACATGAGCCCAAGAGTGTTCAGCTCACTTCCTCATCCCACTGGCCTGGGGCAGCAGTGTCTGGTCTAAATTCACTATCAGGGAGGTCATGGCACTGTGGCCAGGCAAGGCAGGGCTAAGACCCAGCATGCGGGGTGCAAACCCAGCTCAGCCCATGGCTCAACCAGTCTGGGCCGCTGTAACAAAATACTGTACACTGAGGCCTCAGGCGTCAAGGACTTAACTCCACACGGTTGTGAAGCTTGGGGGCTGAGAGGGAGATGCCAGCAGGGTCAGGTCTGGTGAGGACTCGCTCACTGGCTTTCAGACTTCTTGCCGTAGTCTCAGATCATGTGTCTCTTCCTCTTTTCATAAGGACACTAATTCCATACTGGGGCCCTACCCTCGTGACCCCATCTAACCTTAAATGTTTCCCAAAGGAAATGCCTGCCTCCAAACACCATCACACTGGGGATGAGGGCTGCTTGACTGGGGGACACAAACATTCACCTTCCTATGGGCTGTGAGGCTTCAGGCCAGTCTCTCTGCCTCTCTGGATCTCGAGTCTCCCCATCTGTGAATCAGTTCCAGCAGCATTGCCTGCTTTGTGGAGATGTTAAACGGTCAATACACGCTAATTACTTGGCAGAGCACCCGTGAAGATCTGTGTTCACCTTCCACTGGTCACCCTGACCACAGCCCCAGGCTCAGTGCCACAAATACCACACGAGTGGGACACCCCCAGCCCTTCTCACGCCTCTCCCTGAGGGTCCCCCTTGCTCCTTTCTGAAGCCCAGGCATAGGGTCTGCAGGGCTGTTGACACACCTCCCTGCTGTAGAAACTGCCCCCAAGAACGTGGGTGACTCATCTTCAGGGCACAGTTCACTCCAGCACCCCACTCTGCTGGGGCCAGGTCTCCACCTCCATCCCCCGCCGGCCCAGGCCTGGCACTCACCCGCTTCTTCCTGCCGACACTGCTCACAGCCAGCCAGGACTCATCCTTGGCCACGTCCATTCAGCCAATCGAGAAGCTCTCCCTTAGTGGTGACATGTCACTCATGGGCTAGACCATTTCAAGCCCCAGGAAAGGCAACACCCCTTCTCCATGCACCTCCTCCCCATGTGGCTAGAGCCCCAGCTGTGTGACCTTGGCACACCGCTTACCCCCTCTGACCCACATCTTTACTGTGAAATGTGAGTGATGACCATGACATCACAGAGCGGCTGCTTGGGTTCCATGAGAGTATCCATGTGAATGCCTCCAACTCAGCGCCTTGCCTAAGAGGTGCTTGAGAAGTGTCATAAATGGATCTTTCCCTCCTTTATGGTGAGTCAAGGGGACATTCTGCAGACAGGCCCCTGCCTTCATCATGGGGCACAGAAGAATCACTGAAAAACATAAAAATCACATTTTTACTGTTATTAAAGTAATAAGCATTGACTGCAAAAATCATAAAATTTTTTTAAAAAAGCTAAGACAATACCTAAAGGAGTGATGAAGTGAAAGAAAATTACTGGCAATCTCATCTTTTGGAGCCATTAAAATGTTGGTAAATAGGTTTTTAAGCTTCATGTTCTACATTATTCTTAGAGCTGGAGAGCAGGAGTGATGGGGAGAGAGAGAGAGGATTGCGAGAAGTGGCCCCATTTGGGACACACTGCCTGTGCTCTGTGATCACGTGCAGTACCTCCCGCCATGGACAGCTTTCCACATCAATAAACTCAAGTCCACATCATCTCCGAGCCGCCCGGGAGCCCACGCCACGGACCGGCCATTGTCTCTCTCACCTCCCTCTGCCGCTGCCCCTTCGGTTCATCTCCAGTCCCGCCCTGAACACTGGCTGGTCATTCACAAAGCCCACTGCAAGAGCATCATCACACTCACACCCACAGGCTCACACCCAGTGATTTCATCCACAAAGCCCACTGCAAGAGCATCATCACACTCACACCCACAGGCTCACACCCAGTGCTTTTGTCATAATCCACCCCTGGGAGGGAATCGCTGGGTCAAAGGGTGTGAGCACTTTAAATCTTCCACGACACAGCCCAAAAAGGCCTTCCAGGAGCCACATGTCAGATGGCATCCCTGCCCTCAGAGTGTGGGATGCCTGGTCCCCATACCTTTCCAGCCCCAGCACCAGCTTCAAGTAGGAGAGGGCAGGGGTGCCATCTGACATGAGGTTTCTGGACCTCAAGGAGCCACTTATCCTCTCCAAATACTCAGGTATGTATTTGTGGGTGCACTTATGCCTGTATGCACATGTGTGTGCACACATGTCCCGTGGGCCCGTGTATGTGTATGAGCGTGTGCACAAGCATGAGTGAGCATTGTCTGCTTTCCCCTGAGACTGTGAACTTCAGGACAGTTATAATTCAGCATTGCTTTTCTTGGCCTCCCCTCCCCCACTTTATTCCCTCAGAAATGAGCTCCAAGTATTTATTAAATAAACCCCGAAATAAAAATGGACAAAGATGTGATTCGGTCAATTTCCCAAGAAGAAACTAAAAACAGCTTAAAGACACTCAGCTGCTACTGCTGCTAAGTCACTTCAGTCGTGTCCGACTCTGTGCGACCCCATAGACGGCAGCCCACCAGGCTCCCCCGTCCCTGGGACTCTCCAGGCAAGAACACTGGAGTGGGTTGCCATTTCCTTCTCCAATACATGAAAGTGAAAAGTGAAAGTCAAGTCTCTCAGTCGTATCTGACTCTTAGCAACCCCATGGACTGCAGCCTACCAGGCTTCTCCATCCATAGGATTTTCCAGGCAAAAGTACTGGAGTGGGGTGCCATTGCCTTCTCTGAAAGACACTCAGACTCTGCTCCAATTCTACGTTTAATCAGCCACAGGATGTCTTTAAGGCTTCCTCTTTCCGTGTTAGAGAAAGGATTGGGAGCGAGGGAAGCCAGACCCCGGCTCCCCACCTGTAGACCACAGCCGCCATGGCCCCTGAGTGTCTGTCTCACGGGAAGCTCATCTGGGCTAATGGCTGAGAAAGGATTCTGCGAGGGGACATGCGGGACAAGTCAGCTGCTTTGTTTTCTCTTTCTGCAACCGTGGATGCTGAACTGTGAAGGCCTCCTTAGGACATCCGCTGTTGACAAGAGGGGAGAGTGAGGACGCATGTCACCAAGATGAAGGATCCAGTGCAAAGCTGCCTGTGGAGCTGCGGTCCTCGGGAATCTCGTGATGAAACATTCATGGGCCCCTCTGCCGGCCTCTTCCGAGCATTCTGCTCCAGGAGCTGCCGGTGTGGCGGGCTGTATAACAGTGGCCCTGACCGCAGGCACTAGAGTCTGACGTTACAAACAAGGATAAGGGGTACTCGCACCTGCCCTTTGTAAGAGGCCCCAAGATGGGCAGCCTTGTGCAGCCCAGGCGTCGGCGAAGGTGCCTCAGGACCCAGAGAGGGGTGACTGCAAGTGGCAGTCCCCGCTGCAGGCCAGGTGCTGCTCCGAGCACGTCACACGTGCTGGTCATCTGGCCCTCATGATGGCCCCCAACGTGGTCACTACTATTCTTACTTTGGAAGGGGAGAAAGTGAGGCCCAGGTGTGAAGTCCATCACCCTATTATCACAAACCATCGGCCGGAACTTGAGTCCGTGTCCATCTGCGCTGCGGGGGCACATGTTCTTTCTCCATCTGGTCCAGTGGGGCTGCTGGTCATGCGACCCCTTCCCTCATTACAAGGACCCAGGAAGGACTGCTAGTGGCCCCAGCCCTGGCACAGTGGGCAAGTCACATGGCCCAACCAGAGGCGATGAGACGTCTTCACTGAGATGTCTCTCGTGGACACATAGGAGAGGGGCTCCCTTCCTTCCAGCATGGACGTGGGCTGAGGACCCATCTCCTGACCAGGCAGTGCCAGTGCTCCTCAGACAGCGTGTCTGTGCCATGGAAGTGTTAGTCACTCAGTCATGTCCACCTCTTTGTGACCCCATAGAATGTAGCCCGCCAGGCTCCTCTGTCCATGGGATTCTCTGGCAAGAACACTGGAGAGGATTGCCATTTCCTTCTCCACGGGATCTTCCCAACTCAGGGATCGAACCCAGGTCTCCTGCATTGTCGGTAGATTCTCTACCATCTGAGTCACCTGGCCAATCCCTTTCCACATATGGGGAGAGGGAATTCTGATATTCATGACATCCTGAAAATGTGGAGCATTTACTGTGGTGAAATAAATGGAAGAAAAGGAGCTGCAGGAAGGAGACCAGCTCCCAGCGCACATGGCTGCACAGTGTCCAGGGAAGTAAAGGAGCGATCGTGTGCACAGACAGCCACAGGGGCAGGGATGCAGGACAGGGTGGGTGGGGGATCTGGCCAGGCTTCCTTGGAGCAGCTGGGTCCTCACCTTCTCACCATGCATGAGGGTGTGCGGTCAGGGGCCAGGACCACACAGAGGCCACAGAGCATGGCCCAACCGTGGGGAGCTTACAAAGGGGATAAAGCCGTTACTCTCCAGCCCACTCAGGGCCTCGATTATAAGCTCTGTGGGCCAAGCCTTTGGCATCTGACAGATCAGAATTTGAATCCTGGCTCTACCACTAGCTAGCTGTGTGAGGTCAGGAAAGTTAGTTAACCTCTCTGAGTTTGACTTTTTTCATCTGAAAAATGTAAGATAATATCTCCTCCCTCTTAAGGTTGTGGCGATAAAGAAAAGAATTATATAAGTACTCAAAAAATGCTTGCTGTTATCATTGCTATTTTACTGTTGTATTGGGGGTGGTGATGACAGTAATGATTGTGGTGATGATGATGGTGGTAGTGATGATGGTGATGATGATGGTGGTGATGGTGGTGAAGGTGGTGATGGTGGTGATGATGGTGGTGGTGATTGTGGTGATGATGGTGATGGTGGTGATGGTGGTGGTGGTGATGATGGTGGTGATGGTGATGATGGTGAGGGTGGTGATGCTGGTGGTGATGCTGGTGGTGATGGTGGTGAAGGTGGTGATGATGGTGGTGGTGATGGTGAAGGTGGTGGTGGTGGTGATGTTGAAGGTGGTGATGGTGATGATGGTGATGGTGGTGATGGTGGTGATGGTGGTGGTGATGATGATTTTGGTGATATTGGTGATGGTGACAATGGTGGTGATTGTGATGTTGGTGATGGTGATGGTGACAATGGTGATGTTGGTGATGGTGATGATGGTGGTGGTGATGGTGGTGGTGATGGTGGTCATGATGTTGATGGTGGTCATGGTGGTAGTAGTGATGATGGTGATGATGATGGTGGTGATGGTGATGATTGTGATAATGATGATGGTGACGGTGATGATGGTAGTGATGATGATGGTGATGATGGTGATGGTGGTGATAATGGTGATGATGACAGTGCTGGTGATCATGGTAGTGCTGGTGATGGTGATGATGGTGGTGTTGATAATGGTGGTGATGGTGATAATGGCGGTGATGATGGTAGTGGTGGTGATGGTGATGATGATGGTGATGGTAATGATGGCTATGATAGTGTTGATGGTGGTGATGATGATGGTTATGATGGTGATGGTGGTGATGGTGATGGTTATGATGGTGATGATGGTGGTGGTGATGGTGATGATGGTGGTGATGATGGTTATCATGGTGATGATGATGATGGTGGTGGTGATGGTGATGATGGTGGTGATGATGGTGATGATGGTGGTGATGATGGTGGTGATGGTGATGATGGTGATAATGATGACAGTGATGGTGATGATTGTGATGATGATGATGGTGATGGTGATGATGGTAGTGATGATGATGGTGATGATGGTGATGGTGGTGATAATGGTGATGATGACAGTGCTGGTGATCATGGTAGTGCTGGTGATGGTGATGATGGTGGTGTTGATAATGGTGGTGATGGTGATGATGGTAGTGGTGGTGATGGTGATGATGGTGGTGATGATGATGGTGATGGTAATGATGGTTATGATGGTGTTGATGGTGGTGATGATGATGGTTATGATGGTGATGGTGGTGACAGTGATGGTGGTGATGGTGATGGTTATGATGGTGATGATGGTCGTGGTGA
Source organism: Bos indicus x Bos taurus (assembly GCF_003369695.1). Taxonomy (NCBI): domain Eukaryota; kingdom Metazoa; phylum Chordata; class Mammalia; order Artiodactyla; family Bovidae; genus Bos; species Bos indicus x Bos taurus. The sequence continues at coordinate 2,341,352 of NC_040089.1, forward strand.
TGGTGATGATGATGGTGGTGATAATGTTTATCATGGTGATGATGATGGTGGTGGTGATGGTGATGATGGTGGTGATGGTGGTGATGATGGTGGTGATGGTGGTGATGGTGATGATGGTGATAATGATGACAGTGATGGTGATGATTGTGATGATGATGATGATGGTGATGGTGATGACGGTAGTGGTGATAATGGTGATGATTGTGATGATGATGATGATGGTGATGGTGATGACGGTAGTGGTGACAATGGTGGTGATGGTGATGATGGTGGTGATGATAATGGTGGTGATGGTGATGATGGTGGTGATGGTGATGGTAGTGATGGTGGTGATGGTGGTGATGGTGGTGGTGGTGATGGTTATGATGGTGATGGTGATGAGGACCACATTGATGGATGATACTGTTAGTGTTGATGATGATGATGGTGTTGATAATGATGAAAATCCTCTACAATCTCTGAGGCATGGAGCCCGGTTTTGAAGTTAGGAAGCAGTGAGTCTCTCTCATCATTCTACTCTTGGGTACCATCCCTGAGATCATACTGTTCCCTCTTCTCATGACTCTATAGCTTTTATGTATGAGAGAGAGCTGTCCAGGAGGCTCCTAAAGATGAGTGATTTGAGTTGGGCTGGGAAGCATTCAATCAAATTCCATATCACTGCAGTAAGCTTAAGGTGCACCAGGAAAATGGTAGTCAGGACCTGTGCTCCCATTAAAGGCCTCTGAGCCTAGAATAGGGGAGGGTCTGCAGGAGCCACCTGGCCCTACAATCCTAGGCTAACCTCCTCCCCTGAGGAGACTGGGCCTGCTACTGACACCATGACCCCCAGAGGCAGGCACAGAAGAGAAACCCAGCTAAGGTCATAGATGAAAGAGCTGATGAGTAGGTGGAGGAGCGGTGATGAAGCAAGAAGGACTTGGAGAAGGACTCCAGGTAAGCTCTGAACTTGCCCTTGCCAGTCAAGGCACCCTGGCAATAAAAAATCAGTAACCCCATTTCTTATCATAGCATCAGAAGTCAGCTCCAACAGGTTTAAGTAAGATCCAGAGCCTATAACACAATAGCCAAAATGTCCAAAGTTTCCATTGAAAAGTACTCACCACACCAAGAGCAGGATGATCTCAAACCAAGTGATAAAAGATGATCCATAGATGCCATCAGTGAACTGACAGAGAAGTTAGAATTATCAGACACAGAGTTTAAAGCAGCCTTCATGAAATGTTCTAAGAACAATTACAACTTGTGACAAATGAAGAAATAAGAAATGTCAGCAAAGAAATGGAAGATATAAAAAAAACTGACTGAAAGTTTAGAACTGGAAAATACGATAGCTGAAATTTTAAAACTCAGTAGATGAACTCAACAGCAGAATGGAGGGAATAGAAGGAAGAATCCATGAACTTCAAGATAGAATAACAGAAATTAGGTTTCCCTGGTGGCTCAAACGATAGAGAATCCACCTGCAATGTAGGAGACCTGGTTTCATTCCCTGGGTCAGTAAGATGCCCTGGAGAAGGAAATGGCGACCCTCTCTAGTATTCTTTCCTGGAGAATTCCATGTACAGAAGAGCCTGGAGGGGTTGAAGAGTCTGACATGACTGAGCAACTAACAGACACACACACCAAATCCGAGCAATATAGAGAAAATGCACCCCCCCCCAAAAAAAAAAGCACTAACAGAACCTCAGGTGTGTGTGGGACTATAACAAAGATTCCTGTCATCAGTGTCCCAGAGAAAGAGTCAGGAGCTGGATAATGTTCCTCAAGAAAGAATGGCTGAAAATCTCCCAAATTAAATGAAACATAAGCATACAGATTCAAGAAGGCAAGAGAGCCCCATATTGGAGAACCAAGGAAATCCACACAAAGATTCATCTTTGTCAGGTTTCTGAAAACCACACAAACAGAAAATCTGGAAAGCAACCAAAGAAAAACAACACTTTACCCAGAGGAGGAAAGCAATTGGAACGACAGTGAATTTCTCATCAGGAATTATGGAGGCTAGAGGGAAGTGAGAAAACATGTTTCAAGTACTGAGATAAAAGAGCTGTCAACCCAGAATCATATATCCAGTGAAAACATCCTTTAAGAGATGGGGAAAATCAAGACATTCTCAGGTAAAGGAAAACAGAGAATTTGTCTTGTGAACAGAACTACTCTTAGAGATGGCAAAGGTGGTTCTCTAGACAGAAGGGAAACAATAAGGCCAAGAATTGTGGAACATCTAAACCCCCACAACCAGAAAGGAAGGATGAACAACAGAAAGAATAAAAATACAGCTAAATGCAATACTTTTTTATGGTTATGTTTGACAGTTGATGCAAATATTGTAGCATTGTCTGAGGTTCTAAGTTTATGTACAGAAAATACTTTATTATATTACAAATAAAAGATGGTAATGAGACATAAAGGGAGGTAAGTTTTCCACTCTTTGCTTGGACTGGTTAAGTGCCAACACCAGCAGGCTCTGATGAGCTGCATTTGTGTAGTATAACAACCAGAACAGCCCCTAAAATAGCTGCAAAAAGAGATGCACTCAGTTACACTGCAGATGGATCAAAACAGAAGCCTACGAAAAACTTTTCAAGTAACCCACAGGAAGGCAAGAAAAATAAAAGAGATCAAGAGAAATCAGAAAGAACAAATGGAAAACAAAAAATAAAACAGCATCCCTTTTTTAAGACAACATTACCAATACTTACATTATATATAAATGACCTAAATATGCCAATTAAAATACAGAGATTGTCAGAGTAGATTAACCAACATAACTGAACTATATGAAGCCTCCAAGAGACTTACTTCAGATATCAAGATATAGGTGCTGAAAGAAAAAGACAGGAGAAGTTATATCATGCAAACAGTAATCAAAATCAAGAGCACTCGTGTTAATGCTGATACATCAACAATACGTAACAGTCCTAAATGAATAGGAACAACATCTGAGCTGCAAAGTATATGAAGGAAAAGACTGAGAGAACCTAAGGGAGAAAAAGACTCGTCCACAAGTACAGACCTCAACACTGCTCTCCCAACAGCAGCACAACAACCCAGCAGAAAATGAGGACAGAGAAGAATGTAACAACATCCTCAGCAACAGGCTCAAACCAACATCCACTGAACCCTTCACCCAACCACAACAGACACACTTTCTTCTCAAGTGCCGGCAGAACGTAACCCAAGATAGGCCATCTCTTGGCCCATAAAACAAACCTCAAAAAATTAAAAAAAATTGGAAGTGTAGTGTAGTCTCCAGCACCAGGGAATCCAATGAGAAATAAATAACAGAAAGGCAACAGGAAAATCTCCAAACCCTTAATCCACACATCAGAGTGGAAGTCCAAAGGGAAATAAAAATACATTGAACCAGATAAAAATCAAAGTGCAACATACTGAACTCTGTGGGACACAGCTAAAGCAGCGCGGAGAGGGAATTTTATAGCACTAAGTGTCTACATTAGAAAAGATGAAAAGTTTCGAGTCAATAATAAGCTTCCACCTTGAGAACCCAGAAAAAGGAGACTGAATAAAGTGAAAGCAAGCAGAAGGAAGGACATAATAAAAATAAAAGCAGGAGTCAACAAAATCGAACGCAGAAAAACAACAGAGAAAATCAATGAAATGAAAAGCTAGCTCCTTGAAACGTTCAATAAAATTGACAAACCTCTAAAGTACTCAATGAAGACTCACCTCCTCCTCTTGCCCTCTCAGAGGTAAGCTGGTCCCTGGGCAGCTCTTCACAGTCTTCAGGACACCTCTGTGCCCAGCATCTCATTGAAACATCGGGACAACTCTGGACCATGGACAAAGCACCGATGTCCATCTTAGCAGTGAGGAAATCAAGGAGTGTGCTTTGCTCAAGGTCTCCCAGCGGCAAGGAGCAGGACAGGCTCAGTACAGGGCAGGCTTGGAACCGGGCTGGCTGCTCCTGTCCCCACCCTTGCTCAGTAGACATGGCTGAGTCTGGAGCAGGGCTTCAGGAGGTTGTGCTTCCTCCATAGAGGAGCCCCTGCCTCTGTTCAGGTTGCTGCAGGATTAGCTGAGTGCTTTAGTTTCTTCATCTGTAAAATGAAAATAATGGTCCCTGGATGTTGTGAGAGTCAATTGAGTTAACAATCTGTTGTTGTTGTTGTTGTTCAGTCACTCAGTCGTGTCCGACTCTTTGTGACCCCATGGATTGCAGCACACCAGGCTTCCCTGTCCTTCACTATCTACTGGAGTTTGCTCAGACTCACATCCATTGATTCAGTGATGCCATCCAACCATCTAATCCTCTGTCATTCCCTTCTCCTCTTGCCCTCAGTCTTTCCCAGCATCAGGGTCTTTTCCAATTAGTCGGCTCTTTGCAACAGGTGGCCAAAGTATTGGAGCTTCAGCCTCAGTCCTTTCAATGAATATTCAAGGTTAATTTCCTCTAGGAGTGATATACTATAAAGAAAGCTGAGCGCCGAGGAATTGATGCTTTTGAACTGTGGTGTTGGAGAAGACTCTTGAGAGCCCCTTGGACTGCAAGTAGATCCAACCAGTCCATCCTAAAGGAAATCAGTCCTGTGTGTTCATTGGAAGGACTGATGTTGAAGCTGAAACTCCAATACTTGGGCCACCTGATGCGAAGAGCTGACTCATTTGAAAAGACCCTGACGCTGGGAAAGATTGAAGGCAGGAGGAGAAGAGGACAACAGAGGATGAGATGGTTGGATGGCATCACCGACTCGATGGACATGGGTCTGGGTGGGGTCCAGGAGTTGGTGATGGACTGGAGGACTGGCGTGCTGCGGTTCATGGGGTCACAAAGAGTCAGACACAAGTGAGCGACTGAACTGAACTGAACGGACATAAAGCACTAAGGTGTCCCTGAGTTATGGCGAGCTCTGTACACATGTTCAGTTACCATTATAGTCATTCCCCCATTTATCCAAGGGGGACACATCCTAAGACCCCTGAAATGAATGCCTGAAACCCTATATGTGTGCACTTTCTTTCTTCCTGTATGAATGGGAGGGTCGTGTATACAGCGTGGACATGCTGGCAAAGGGATGACTCTCCACTCAGGCCAGATGGAGACAGACAGCAGGAGATTTCATCACACTCCTGAGAACAGCACACAATGTAAAATTTATGAAGTGTTTGTTTCTCGAACTTTCCTTTCAATATTTTAGCCTGCAGTTGACCACCGGTAATTGAAATAGAAAGTGAAATGCAGATAAGGGGAGAGTACTGTTCTCAGGAATGTCTGGTCCTGGGCCTTCTGGAGACTAAGCACCCTGGGGAAACTGAGGCAGAAAGCTGCCTGTACACAAGGAGGCCCTTCCAATTCTGCCTGGGTTTAGCCAGAAGGAGGCATTCTGACCCAACTCTAGGATGGTCCCACCCTCCACGAGCTTCACTTCCATTCCTTCCAGCTTTTGCATTTTCCTTTGATTAACAGTTTTAATAAAGAGGCATAATGTGAGCTTCACAGCAAATATCTGAAGAAGTAGGGGGAGAATGTACAAATAGAATCTCCTGAAGGAACTTGCTAAGGTATCTTGCTAAGCTCCCAGCTGCCCCCCAGGAGATCTAGAGCCCAGAGCCAAGGCCCAAGTGCAGAAGCTGAGACCCGTGAGCTTCCTCGATTCTGGGAGGGCATCATTGCTCTGGATCCCACTTTCGGGCAGCCCTGCAGCCCTCCCCCTACCCGCCCAGATCCATCCCAAGACCGTGAGCTGAGCAGCCGGAGGGGAGGAAAGCGGCCGAGAGGGAAGTCTCTCTGCAGATACGCTGGTTCGCTCAGCTGATGCTCGGGAACCTCGCAGGCCTCTGCTCTCCCAGAGCCACCTGTGCTGCAGGGAGCTGAGGACAAGCCAGCTTCAGGGACAGATTCGGCCCAGAGGCCAGAGGGAGGGACCCCAAGGTGGACGCCCGCTCTGGTCCCCAGCCTCAGACATTGCCTGGCCCAGCCCTCCCACCCCTGCAAGTCCTGCTGAGCCCTGATGGCGGTCAGAGGCTAAGCCCTGGCTCTGATCACCGGCTGAGCCCTGGTCCCAGCCGTGAACATACATTCTAAGGCCCGGCCATCTGAGGAATGTGAAGAACTTGCCCAGGACAGTGGAAGGGGCCGTGGATGGCCAGACACAGTCCCCTACCTGTCAGCCACAGTGTGGGACGCTGCAGCTGCGTGACAGGGCCTCGGAGCCCTCTGGAGGACATCGTGTCCGTCATGGAGGCTCATGGCTCATCTGGCCGTAGCCCTCCTGGGACCTGGGATGAGGGGCTGCTCTCTCTGCCCTGCTCCCTACAGCCAAGCCGGTGTGAAAAGTTCAGGAAAAGCTCTTAAAGGAAAATGCCTTTATAATGTCGGGCCTGAAGTAGCACTCCCTTCCCCCCAGTTAATAAGCGGTTGTCCAGATAGTCAGCTCTATTTTGGAAATAAATGTCTGTCAGCGCTCTTCACCTTGCAGCCCAACTCAAGGTCAGCCCTTCGCCTCTGCTCCCCACTGAGGCGGCGCCTGGACACTAGGGTCAGGGAAGGTAAAACCCCAGGGGTCCCAAGCAGTTTGGCAGGCTGGGCAGGCTCTGGGTCCGCCCGGGGCCTGAGAGGGAAACAAGCGGCCGGTGGCCAGACCTGTGGGTCAAGTTCAGCCCCTTCTCTGGACCCAGGACACACGCGTCCCCAGCTGTGGCTCAGGATATCATGCCTAGTGATAGTAATGACCACACAGGAGTCAGCCTGGTGCTGGGCTGTTCACAAAGCGTGTCGCCAACAGGCTCTCTCAGTGCTGCTAGGAGGGAGGTCACGGCCAGAGGGACACGGCCACCAAAAACGGAGCACGCACAGTCAGCAGGCCCCCGGAGCTGGCCGGCCCTGGAGACAGGCGTGTAATTAGTCCTGAGCAACAAGCTCGGGTCACAAGGCCGGGGGCAGGTCTGGACCCAGAGCCCGGGTCTAACCAGCATCCTGCTACAAGCCTCCAGAGAAACCTGATTCATGGGACCAGCTTTATTACTTGCAGGGCCCAGCGGAAAATGAAAATACGCTTAAAAATGAAAATGTCAACACGGCCAAAGCAGAGCACTAAACCAAGTGCCTATAGAGGCCTGGTGGTCTAGTAGGGTGATAAAAAATGATGCTTTACTTTGTCAAGTTGAAGATGTCATGGGTTCTAAGACACCATGGTTTTTGTGTGACATTAAGAAAAAACACTGCCAGTTACAACACAGTGCCCCTCGACAGGTCTGCATGGCCATGGCCCCGTCATGCCAATCTATCCCAGTAATCACCATCATCTCTTTGGAGGGGTTTGGTGGTCTCTCCTGCCTTCAGCCGCACTGCTCGGCCTGTGCAAGACATTCATCTTCGTACAAAACAGAGCAATCTCCTCTCTCCGGGCCATAAAGCGCACACGTGTTGCTCTGTATGAAAATATGGAACTGAGGTCATTTCGTCAAGGATGAACATTGGCTTTGCTAATGTAAGAGGGAACCCTGCCACTCTGCTTCTGCTGTAAGTGATGACTCCCATTGCTTGCAGAATCAGAGTGTAAATTTTTCGAAGTGATTTGAAATAACAGTTAGACTCAACACAAGCAATGTACCAACAGCACACACACCTCAACTAGAGGGAACGCTATGAACAGCTGTGTATCAGCCAGCTGCTGCTTTGTAACAGACCTCTCCAAAAATGAAGAATTGCTTAAACAATATCATTAAAGCAAGGCAGTTGCTTAAAACAGAATTTCGCAACAAGCTTGTGAGTCTGTAGAGTGACATTTGGTTCTTCTGGCCCCAGGAGGTTCACCCATACATGTGAGGTGAGCTTTGAATCAGGTGGGTGGCTCTATGGGCCTAGGTTGAGTCCTCTCCTGTGCTGGGGAGTGAGCTGGCCATGGGCTGTTCTGGAAGGATCATGGCTGGGACCACCTGCCCCCTCTGTGGTCTCATCCCCCACGGGCCAGCCAGGGCAGTCCCAGGGGGAGAGCAGAGCTCACGGACCCTCAGGGCTGTGTGACACACACGGGGCTCTACCCCACCCCTGGGACGAGCTGGAGAGCGGCCGTGCTCCTCTCTTCCTTGCTCCCCGTGCAGTGACGTCATGCTGGCAGCCATGGTAGGAGAATTTACACCAAGGAAGTTGGCAAATGTCGCAGATCCTGGGGCATGGGATATCTGGGGGGAATCTGTTATGCCAGCATCCCACTGGCCACATCCCATTGGCCAAAATGAGTCACGAGGTCAAGACCGATCAAGGGATGGGAAACAAATGTGTGACTGGCTCCCCACATTTCGCCTGGAATTTTCCCAACTACAGCACTGAAGGTCCCATGTCCCCAGAGTCCCAGCCCCAGGCCAACCATGAGGACTGGTCACCGTAGGAGCAGACACACTCTCGGGGGAGAAGCAGCGAAGTCACGTTGCCAGGGGGAGGGATGGGAGGCACGTTGCAGGCAGGGGAGCTGGGCAGGAAGTCCTGGCATAGCTTCCAGCAATCCCAAGCTGTGGCCAAGTTCGGGTCTGCACATGAGCAGCCGCATCCTGGAAACATCCCAGGTGACAGCAGCTGTGAGACCTCTGCACCCAAAAGGCGCATCCCCAGTTCAGGGGAGTGGAAGTTTGGGGCACATGCTCACGAGAGTCCTGAGCAGGAAGCTGGGGCTGGGTGCCCGCTGGGAGGAGCAGCCGAGGACTCAGCGGGCGGGCAGTTAGGAGGAGGACGCCTCCAGCCAGGCTCTGAAGAACCGCGCTCTCTCTCCCGACTCCCAGAACAAACAGCCCGCGGCCTCTTCTCTTTCTCCTGGTCAAGTGCGCAGCTCAGATGGCCCTTTTAAGTCCAGCAGGCTGGGGCTGTGCTCAACGTGGAGGGTCAGGGGAGCAGCGTGTGGGATCTCTCTGACTCGGGCACCCCTGGGGGCGACAGGGCCAGAGGTGACAGAGTGTCTGGGCTTCAAAGGCTGCTGCGCTGGGGCGGGAGCAGGCGGAGGGGCGGCCTCGCGCTGACGAGGCAACACCGCAAACAGAGCAGCGTAGCAGCAGGACGACACGGCCGAATGCCAAAGCAAGGTCCAGGCCCCAGGGACACTTGACACATGCGGGGGACAGTGTTGGAACGTAGACCTGGCTCAGGTGGTGCTGTTGGCATCTAGTGGGTGCTGCTAAACTCCCTACAGAGCACGGGGCGGCCCCCACAGAGAAGGGCCACCTGGCACCAAACAGCAGCTGAGCGAAGATGAGGGCCCTGAGAGGGACAGCGCTCCTGGGGAAGGACCATGCCCATCAGGTGACCTGGCCTGAGCCCGCCCGGCCCTCCCCTCATCCCAGCTCCAGGAGGCACAGAGCAGCCCCCGACCCAGGGACACTGCAGCCCCGGCTCCCCAGCCCAAGAGAGCAGGGTTCCCGGAGCCCCAAGAGCCGGCCGAGCAGGCGCTGCCTCTGCGGGAAGCTGTTTGCTATTCTATCCTGGCCCCCAGCACAGCTGGCTCCAGGCCCAGCACATGGGAGAGGGGCTAACCTAATTGCACTAATGGTTTGTAATCAGACGTAAATAGGGTGTTTGTACACACGAGCGCGTGGAGCTGCAGGTGTGGAAGGCAAGTCCCCCGGGGCTCCCAAAGGCTCGTGTCGCCTGCCAGCTGAGAAGCCAGGGCCTCCCCAGGCGCCTCCGTCCTGCTAAGTGGCTTAAACCTCCCGGGCCCCCACGCTGGCTTGAGAGGACAGGTGTCAGCAGACCGCCCAGCAGACTTCCAGATTCCCTGGTGCCCCCCAACCCTGTCTGCCATGACTTTCAGGCCCTCGGGTGAGTGACTCAGAGACAGCGAAGCATGCTAGAGCCTGCAGACCCGGACTCAGCTACCCTGGAGTCACCAGCGCCTGTGGGCACAGCGAGAAACCGTGAGCAGCAGCGTCCCCAGGTGCCCGAGGGTGCTCGGGGCTCTGAGCCACCCTGTCATCACTTAACCAACCCCCCTTGAGTACTCACCACTCCCAGCACCACGCAATCCCGTCACGTCCACGACAGCGCACGTGGGCAGTGTCGTACTATCATCCCCATTGTACCGATGAGGGCACTGGGGCTCAAAGAGTTTCCCATGACCACACAGCTCCCGAGAGGCATAGGCTGCCGGCCGAGTCCGAGCCTGTGCTCAGGGGAGTGTGACTCATCTTGCTGAGGCAGGCAGATGTCAAGGGAAGCGTGACGAGGTGGTGTTGATTGAGTAGGGCTTTGCAGGATGTGTAGGAGTGGCCCGGTGAGGCTCTGGAGGGTGTTGCCCTTGCAAAGAAAGAGGAGGGGCCTGGTATCTCCTGGGACCATTGATAAACACCGGGTTCTGGACAGTAAGAGAGGAAGGGTGATGTAGGTGAGTCTGAAAAGGCAGGTGGGGGCCAGGTTGGGGGTCCACTGTCAGGATCAAGTTACTATTACTATGCTGGGAACTTGTGGCTTGGGTGAGGAGGAACGCAGCCAGGAGGGCTGCATGCAAGAGGCCACACATGTCCGAGCGGAGTGGAGAAAGGAGACGGAGGCAGGAAGGAGCCTCCTCGGGAGCCTCGGGAGGCAGTGTGGCCCTTCCCACCCCTTGACTTCAGACTCGCAGCCCAACCAGAAGAGAATGAATGCCAGGTTTAAGCCTCCTGCTGTGAGGCAGCTCTGGGAAACCGACACGACAGAGTCCCACGTGGGAATGCTCACCATCCCTAACCCCACACTCCTCCCCTCCCTGGGGCCACCCACGTGGGAATGCTCACCATCCCTAACCCCACACTCCTCCCCTCCCTGGGGCCACCCACGCCCAGCCGTCCCATCTCACTCCTGGGCCCCACGAACCCCTCAGCCAAACGCAACCAACCCCGCCTTTCGGGACTTGGTGCAGACAGTCTGGGAGGCGGTGGTGCTGGTACAGTGGGGTGGTGCCCCCTGCCCACGTGAAGGGAAAGAGCTCCCCACTCATGGCTCCTGCATCCCCACACCAACTCTCTAAGGAGCTCGACACCTACCGAGCCCATTAGCCAGATGGACACTGTGGCAGAAACCACATCTGAACCCAGGTCTGGGTTTCCAAGAAGCATTCCTTCTCTGCTCAGCCCTGCCAGGTGCTGGCGGTGGGGGGGGACTGGACATTTGGGGTGCACCATTTGAGCAGAGAGCAGACGCCTCCCCTACCGATGGCACTCCAAGATATATTTTAGGGGTGGGGCAGCAGGCTGTTGGAGCACAGAGGAAGGGGGGCCCTCTGCCACCTCCACCCACAAGGGTGACCAAGTCACCCGTAGAGCCTGGGTTCTGAGTGGCACACACGTCCTGTATCCCAACTGCCGTGCTCTGCCTCCCTGCCCTTGCCAGGAACCAACTGAGGAGCTGCACTCTGCACAGATTCCCAAGCTCTGCCCTGAGTGGAGACCCTGCTCAACCTTCCCCCTCCCTCAAGCCCTCTAGTCCCTGGCGCCCCCCTTTGCCTTCTCTCGGAGGCTCTGGGTCTCCCTTCCCAGGCTTGGCTGCAGCTCCTTGGTAACCTCCATCCATCCTCGGACAGATACGTAGCCCCACCCAGGATGCCTCAAACCCCACCAGGCACTGGGGACCGAGAGGTGGGACCACACCCACTCTTGGTGACCGTGGAGATACATTGTTAGAAAAACGGGGTGAAGAGCATGTGCAGAGAAGAACGCAAGGAGAGGAATCTGTCCATGATATGCACATATTTAAGAAATGATGGAAGTTCAGAGCAAACACTTGAGGAGGTAAAACTCTGCACCCCGAGAAGGAAACAGACAGGATGGAGGAGCCGGGAGCCAGGGGAGGAAGCGAGAATCTCCCGAACGTGCCAACGTTCTGTGTAATTACACAAGACTGAATTTTCAAAAAACAATCTCTAAAAGCTAAAAGCAAAACAAAACCAATGAAACTAGCAGGGTATCGGATTGGTAGCATAACAACACGGAAAGGAGTCATCTGAAGGGAGTTTAAACCGTTGTTTTACCATCTATTCCCAAGGGTTATACCATGAGGACAGAAAGAATTTCAAAAAGAAAAGTCTGTAACGATTCTCAGTAATCGTATTGTTAATAATAATATTGGCAGTGATATTCTGAAACTATATTTGTATAAAGATGAAATGAATACATAATTATTTTAATGTCACTAGGAACCAAGTCTGTCAATGTGAGGAAAAGGAGAGACAAAGTCGGGAAATTAAACAAAATTCTGTAAGCCTAAATTTGGCTCTTTTTTTTATCTTAAAGAAGAAAACTTCATAGCCCAATGAAAGGCTCAGAAACAAAGACCAAACCAGGGATCAAAGTGCCAGAAAACAGCCTCTTGATGTCATCTGTCATTCAAAGGACCTGGAACTCCTTGGAGAAGTGGTCGACCCCAGGGGCTGGGAGACCGTAGGCAGGAGAGCGAGATGCGGTCAGAGAAGCCCTGGGTCATGTGGAAGGACTCAGGGGTCACGACGAAAAGGTCTCCACAAGCTGAAGATGGGACAGTTTAAGGATCAATGCAGATTATAGCAGCAACAGATTGAAACACATCAGGTCCAAATCATGAGTTCAAAATGACGGGGGAACCTCACAATTGCCAAGGATACAAGAAACCCAGCTCATTGTTTTGAAAACTAGCAAATAAAGGGAGAGAACCAAGCTTGTCCCCTGACCGTCCATCCTCTCTAACTGCCTGCCCCAGTAACCAACAGCTAGGAAGCAGACGCACCTCCTCAGTGGCATGGGGGGATGTACTCCAGCCAAGAGAGGCAGAGGAGTGATGGGTCTCTGTCACCACCGTTCTGAGATTCCCCCATGAACTGATGGATGTAGGCAGCGGCTGTCACTGGCCAAGGCATCACAGAGACAGACGAGCCCCGTGCAGCTTTGGATGGACAGACACCCTACGCTGATGCCAGTTTACAAGAGACACAGGTCAGCTCGGAGGAACAGGAGCAGTGACACCAGGGTGTCCAGGCTGGGAGGCTCCGCAGAAGGGAGACCCAGGGTCCTCGGCAGATAAACTACAGAGAAAAAAGAGAAAGAGAGACAGCTGGGGGCGGGACATCTGTAAGCAGTCTGAGTGATCTCTCCACTGCATATGTGGACCTTCCTTTGAAAGTAATTTTAATAAAAACCATGTAACAAAACGTGTATGCTTTAATCAGAGGAAACTGAGTTCTGAGTGGACCATTAGATAAAATTGAGGAAATATCCGACTTTCCTTTGGGTGGGAGAATGGTGTTGTGGTTGGGCTGTTTGAAGAGCCCTCATCTTTCAGACACACTCTGAAATGTTTATGGATAAAAATGAGTAGCTTTCTGGGTGGTGACATGGAAATGTTCATAATTTATGACTGTAAGCGAATGTAGCTACAGATTAATCCGTCGAATGTGATCCAATTTGTTTCGTAAAGAAAAGAACAGAGCTGGATGTCCACATGACACGGTGTGAGAGAAAGATCTGGAAGGACTGCACAGGATGCTGGCCTCCTCTGAGAAGCAGGTAAGCGCCAGGCATCAAAGGAGGAGGGGGCTAGGCTTTCACACTTGACTTTCAGCAGCATTGTGTGTGTGCAGAGCAACCGAGTCACCACCTGGCCACCTCCGTGAGTTAACGGGTGTGGGTACCAATCCGGCCGTCAGCACCGCAGAAAAGACCACGTCCAACGTGTCACCTGCAACCTAGTCCTGCCAGACCTGGATCCGACCAGCTCCAGAGCCAGCCACCTTCCAAGAGCCACAACCAAGGAATCCGACACGCAAAACCCAGAAGGCAGACAAGCCGCAGACAGACAGACAGACAGACAAGTTTCTTCAGCAGCTTCATGGTAGGAGAGACAAAAGAGAGAGGAAAGGAAATCTATAGATTCAAAAATAACTTACTGCCAGAAATTTTGATGCTTAAACCTTATTTGGATCTGGAATCCAATACCCTGTTTTAAAAAATGTGAGACAATGAGGAAATGCGAACACTTGGATGTTTGATACTAAGAAATCGCTGCTATTTTAGGGGTGATGGTGACATCATGATTGTGTTTTAAAAGAATCTTAGGTTTTACAGGCACATATTGAGAGAGGTGGAGATAAAATGAGAGGAAGCCAGGGGTTTGCCTCAAAGCAGTCCGAGCAGTGAGTGGGCGGCGGGGCCAGCCCAGGGGACCCAGGAAGGGCCCCTGGGGTGACGGTCGGGGTGGAGTTCATTACCTTAGTCTGGGCGGGGGACTTTTCCATCATGACCAGTTATTATAACACGATTTATAACAATTAAAAAGAGGAGCGGCTTTGAAGAGCTACGTGGTGTGAAATGCGTCCAACACCTTCCCAGAGTCCCAGTCCTCCCATGCCTGGCCCATGAAGAGCAGATTGTGAACAAGGCTTCCCTGTTCTTCCCAGGCAGGAGCTGCAGCCCTGTCCCCACCCCAACCCCAACCTCTCACACCAGGCAAAAAGTACAGCCAGATAGAGTTGAAGTGACTCTGCTGGACTTCTGGCCCCATGGTCGACCCAGAGCAGGAATCACCTCTCAAGTCCACCCGGCAGGTGGCCCTCTGGCTGCTATGGAGGAGGAAGAGGGCCCGGAGGAGACACCCCGGCTGCTGGGAGCTCGCGTCCATGAGAGAGCTCCCCGCTCTCTGAGCCCAGCCCCTCTGTCGGTCCCCCGTGGGCCCTTGCCTCTCCCCAGCCCCTCATCACTCCACATCGTGCTGTCCACCTGTCCTCCTCCTGCTGGCCTGAGAAGTGTCTGGGAGCTGGGCGGTGCCTAGCACACCACCAGGAAGTCATCTCTGGTTGTACTGGTGACTGCTGGTGCCGGGAGCAGGCAGAGGGTCTTCCAGGTGTGGCGGCCTGGCCACTGTCTTTAGTGGCCCCAGAACACGATGCCCTGGCCCTGTAGAGGCCCAGCTCCCTTCCCCGGGGTTCCTACCCTGCACTGCATGGAGCCCACACGGTCAGGTTGTGCCGGCTCTTGCCTGCAGGGCCCACTGCCCCAGAGGTAGAGCACCACCCCTCCACCCTCTCAACAGCTCTCAGTCTCCAGCTAAATCTCTCTCCATCACTCTCATCTTTGTGCTAAATCCAGCACCTTACGGACCATCCTCACAGGAATCTTCCAATCTGGGGTCTGCTCCTGCGTGGCCCCTCCATCCCTTCTTGAGTCACCCACACTCCACTTCCAGTCCAGACCCTCCGGCTCAGATAATGGCCCAGCCAGTGGAGAATCGCACAGAGGACCACTTCATGAGCTTCCACACCAAAAGCAATCTCCCAGAGTGAGAGCAAGTTGGGCTCACAGGGGATTTCGCTTTTAATTGACTCTACTCCCAGGAGCGGAGTGAAGGATGGCCCTCCAGTCCCCGAGTGCTGGGCACCCAGCCTCTATTAACCCTGCAGAAGTCACACGAAGGCCCATCCCCTGGGGTCACAGGCCCCACTTTACAGATGAGAAAGGTGGGGCTCAGGGAGACGCGGCAGCTCACCAGGTGGGAGACGACTGAGAAAGTGCTCATCGAGCGTGTATGGAGGCGTGTTCTGCAGGGTGGCCCAGCAGGCACCCCGCCCACCCTCCGTCCAAAGCAACACCGTCCACAGCACTTCCTCGAAACGCCCCAGCTGGCGCCCTGGCTTCCTTCTCTGTGCACTCACACTGGGGCCTCTGAATCTTGGAGACCATCGGAGCCTACCTGGTTGTCACACACACGGGGAAACTGAGTCTGGAGAAAAGTGAAGGCCTGGTGCAGGCTCGCTGCTCTGGGTGCCCATCCTCAAGGGACCTTGGACCTCACTTGGGATACCCCCACCTCTTGCCTGGGTTTCAATTTCCCCATCTGTAAAGTGGGTCTGTTAGGCCCACCACACAGCAGGGGGGAGGCCAAGGTGGACTGTGCATGTTTGGAGCCCGGAGCAAAGCTGGGCACGCAGTGGCCATCAGTAAACGAGGTCCCTCTGTCCCCCCTCCCAGGTCAGGCCTGGCTCCTTGGCTCCAAGGATGAAGCCTGGGAAGACGGGGGAGGCCTCACAGGAGAAAAGTCCCACCGCGCAGGGCTTTCAGCCTGAAAGCCTGTCGTGTTCTCTTGCGGAGGACAAGATCTGCTGGGTTATTAAGCACAGAGACCCACAGACTGTAGCCGGGAGATAAGAAAATCTTCCGTCAGAACAACTGTGGGATGGAGTTTTCATCCCTTTTTTCTTTTCTTTTTTTTTTCTGCCTTTTTCTTCTTCCCTCAACTTGGGTATTTTCAAGCTTAGAAGTGACTGCTCTAATCAAACCAAGAGACCAGCAGCAGGAGGCGGATTTGCTCTTGGAAAATGGAAAGTCAAAAAAAAAAAAAAAGGAGGCAGGAAAGGCAGACTGGATGCTTGTTCTAGAAGCAGCATCTCATGTCCCATCTCTGGTTGAATAGAGATGATGCAGTCCCAGCCCCCACGTAGTCAAAAATTTAGAGTGGAGGCGTGGCCCTGCCTCCGGATGCCTGTAATCTGACAGGGAGACAGGGCCACGCCCTCGGGACAGCCCCAGCTTGATGGCAGAAACAAGACACACTCCGCAGATTCCAGTCTGAGAAAGGCATCACGGCAGGGCCCCGGGGTGCCATGGAAGGTCCAACACACCCCTGCAGACCTCGGGCACTCCCGGCCACGTGGATGAGCCCCGGGGAAACAAAGTCTGGCTGGGTGTCAGGGCCTGCTCCCGCAGCCCTCGGAGCGGGGCCCTCGGGGGCAGGCTAGCTCCCTCATCCATGCTGCTCCCGGCCCTCACCAAGGGTGCTCACGGAGCATGCCCACAGCCTGAGCCACCTTCTGCGGTGGGAGTGCAGGCAAGGGTGGGGGCGGGGCCTGGACGGCCCCCGTCTGGCTCCAGCCCCGCAGCAGTCCTCTGCCTCCAGCCCGGGGGCCACAGGGAAGGCCCGACCGGAGCCCCTGCCAGAGCATCACCCTGTCTCCTGGGGTTACAGCCCCCCGTACACAGGGGAACGGCAAGCTTTGGCCACCTCGGGTGGAGGCCCAGACTGTGTCTCCCAGAGACACAGCCTGCTTGCTTTTAACCTCAATTCCCTGTGCAGACTCCTGTGCACACAAGCGCCCTCCTGGAAACATTTTCAAATGTGCCCAGTGATCTTCGAGCAGCAGTTCCCCCGAATCTCACCAGGATCTCACATCTCAGAGTCTCCCCACACGCTGCTCCCCAGCCCAGAATGCTTTCCCCTGCTCTCCTTATAGGGTTGCTGGCCCTTTATCCACTTTGAAGTCACTGCATGTCCTTGGCTCCTCTTCCAGGCAGCCCTCCCGGATGACTCCCTCTAGTGTTCCTGTCTCAGACCCTGCTGCTTTCCCTCGACCCTTGAACACTCAGAATCACACCTTGGGTCTGTATGTTTCTTACCACCAACCAGACCAAACAGCAGCTGAAGGAGCACAGGGGTTGTCTCTGATTGCACAGGTTCTAGCCCACAGAATGAGACTCATAAACACAGTCAAATGAATGAGAATGCCTCTGACCTCTCTCTGCCCCGGCCCTCTCCCTAACCACACTCCCCGGCATAAGCCCATTGGATGTCTTCTTGTTGACACCCCACCGCTCCCGTGTTGGGGTGGCTTCTTATGTGACAGTGAACACATCAAGGAACATTTGCCGTCCCTGCACAGCCCTCAGCCAAATCCCCAGATTTGATGTCCTAACCGTGACATCTTCTTTAAACAGCAGCGTTTTCCTCCTAAATCCTCTCTCCAGGAGGCTGCCCTCTCCCCACCTCTTCATAAGCCCCCTGAGAGGCAGAAGGTCAAGGTGCTGTCAGCTAGAAGTGGCACGAACCCAGCTCAATCCCACTTAAGAAAAGGGTGGGTATCAGATTGGTTTCCGTCTGAATGCAGAGAACACTCCAGGGCCCTCAGAAGGGCCGTAACACCGGGGTGTGAATACATGGGATAAAAGAGCCGAGACACCAGCCAGGGACCTGGAGTCTGTGCAGAGATTAGCGACCACAGGAAAAAGCCACCACACTGAGCAGGGGGAATGAGAGGGGCTGGAGCTTCCAGAGCCGGGGTGCACGCCACGCTCTTGGGGGGACGCTCGCGGGGTGGGTGGGCGGCAGACACTGGAGTCGGAGGAGCCCCCAGTGGTGCCAGCAGAGGGACAGTGAGGAGAAACAGCCCAGCATCTTCCCCCTCGCCAGCCAGTCTCCCTGCTGACTCCCAGGCTGAGCCTCCAGCACGCTCAAGAGGCCGCAGTGTCCACTGCAACCAGTCATGGGCAGGGCAGATCCCCAAGGCAAAAGGGGGTTGTGAGATCCAGCAGCACCTGAGCCCCCAGGGGTCTCCGCATCCTCAGGATAAAGCCCAAACCCTGATCGCACCCCCAGGGTCCCGAGCCCTCCACTCGCGAGCTCAGAGTTCCAGCCACAATGGGCGACCTGCAGCTCATCTCCCTCTGCCCCAGGGCCTTCGCCCTGGCTGCTCCAGGCTCCTGAGCTGTCCCCAGATCCACGTGTTGCCTGAGGGCTCCTCCTCTCAGGGGCCACTGTCCCGAGGCCATCCCTGAGCTGCAGACGGAAAGGCTGCCCTTCCCGACCCTGCACCCTGTGCTCCCAGGGAGGCCCAGCTCTCAGCAGCAACCTGGCTCTGTGTGTGTATGTGGACAAGGGTCTCCCCTTGACGGCCATGAGCCCTGCCGGGCCAGGAGGGTCACTGTTCACAAACCCCTGAAGGGCTGGTGCCAGAAGAGAGGCAGGGCCTGCTGGGGTTGCCCTTGGTTTGGTCTCAGGAAACATCCTCACAACAGGAAGAAAGCAGAGAGGAAGGGAGAGTGTGCCCAGCACCTGTCCTGCCACGTTGGGGGACCAGCAGGCATGACTGTCTGTAGCCTTTTGTTCAGTAATCAGGCTAGACTGTCCCTGTATGGAGTGGTGAAGTCCCCATCATGGGACAGGCAGTGAGCTCCCCATCGTGGGAGGCATCCAAGCTGTGGCCTTAGGCATACCTGGCATGAATGTCCTGGAATATACTCTAAGACTCTCTGGCTCTTGAAGGACCTCTGAGGTCCCGATGGCACAGCTCGGTCACCAGGGACAGGAGGGAGCACAGGAAGAGCAGGTACAGCTGCTCGGCCAGCTCCAGGGGGCCAAGGGCAGAGTCCTCGGGGACAGAGGGTCTGGGACAGGCCATGCAGAACCTCAGGTGTGCGGCACAGACCTGCCAGGAGCCCCAGCAGATGGAGAGGTTGGCTGCGGCCACACCTCCCTGTTCCCCCGGGCCCGCCTCCCACTTCCCCTTGAGGGGGGGCAGCCCCAGAAATGCCCCGCGGTGGCCACCGGCCGCCTTGACAGCAGCAGGCTGAGGCCGTGCGGGGCTGCAGGGAGGTAGCTGGGTCTCCACTGCCACCCAGAGGCTGGCCGTGAGCCAGGCTGCCCGGCACAGGGACAGCCCCAGATCCTGTCCAACCGACCCGGCCCAGGCCCACAGCTGGGAGACAGGTGCACGGAGAGCCCAGCAGTTACCTTCGCAGGCTCAGGGGCTTCAGGTCAGAGCCTGAGGCCGGGGAAGGGTATGGAGCCACCCCAGGGCCCGGTGCACCACGAAGGGCGGCTACAGCCTCAGGACGCTCTACCCACTCACCCCAAGCAACCCGGCAGCTTCTCTACCACATGGGGAGATGGCTGGGATGAGGGGGTCCCCACAGGCGAGTCATCCTCCCCCTGGGCCCCAGCAGACTCGCTTGGGCAGGGCCCGGAGCCTGAGACCCTCTCTACGCTGCCAAAGCCCCGTGCTCTGTCCATTCACCTCCAGTCTGTCATTCACTCCTCCTGCCGGCAACCTGGGCTCTGTGGACAGCTCATCACAGACCCAGCGCTCCGGCCACGGCAGCTCCCGCCCCAACCCCGACCTGCTCTGGGGCCAGGCCCTGCCTGCTTGTCTCAGTTCCCAGTTTTTAAAAAAAGTCATAAAAGCAAAGGCATAAGCCTGTCCTCCAGGCAAGGGCTGGTGGGGTTGGTCTTCCGAGGACAGGTGGGTGGGAAGGAGAGGGTGTGGCCCCTGAGAACACTGGACTGCGGCCTCTCCAGGCCTCCGTGCCCACAGACCTCTAAACTTGCACGTCCCAGCTCTGCCTGCCACTCAGGACCTCAACTCACCCACACACCAGCTGGGGGGCAAGCCCCCAGTGCCCGGGGTGGTAGTCTCCCCGCCCTGACCAGCACCAGTTTACAGATGAGGACACAGAGGCCCACGGAGGAAAGTGACTTTGCGGTGGCCAAGTCAGAGTCCCCAAAAGCAGCAGCCAGCACGGGGGTGGGGAGGGGAGAGATCCCTGGGACCCCTCGCAACCGCAGGCTCAGCCACGGGGCCATGGGGCTTGGCAGCAGCAGCCACTGCCCATCCGAGGAAACTCCTGCCCAGCTGGGGCTTCACCCGGCCTCTGCCATCTCCAGGCCAGCCTCAGGGCTTCAGAGTACTCTCCCATCTGGTAACGCTGACCCTGGCTTCCCAGGTCGCCAGCCAGGACCGGCCCCCAGGAATCCTCACGTCCCACCACGGACCTCAGCTGTGCCCCAGCCCCTCGGAGCCTTGCCCTGACTGCGTAACGATGAAAGCTTCCCGGGGGTCGCTGGGGCCGCCACCCCGCACGCCTCTGGGGCGCTGCTCCAGGTTGCCGCTGCGCCCACATTGCACGTCTGAAGCACCAAGGATGCATACAATGTGACATACGACGTGCTCCCTCCTCCTTCCCGTCTTAGACTCACAAACACAGGGGCTGAGAGGAATCTAAGAAACATCATTAACGCAGGCCCTCCCATACACATCTGTCAGATGGGAAGTCACACTGGAGCTGGATGTGGCAGCCCTTCATCTGGTCCCCAACTTCCCATCAAGCACATTGGCCTCTGGCCTGTGATGGTCCACTCTGTGCTCTGGGCCCCAGGGAGGCCTAGGAACTGGGTTCAAGGCCCAAAAAGAGGACCAGGGCCATAGGATGCAGCATCCACAGATGGAAAGGAAGGGGCAACAGTCTCATTGTGTTCAAGACCATGACTGGCACTGCAATGACCCTCAGTGGACACTCCTTCCATCCCCACCGCCGCCGCTTTGGGAGGGGTCACATGCTCCCTGAAGAACACAGGAGGAGACTGAGGCTCAGGGTCACTGGGAGACCGAGCACGTGCAGAGCCACGCGGCCAGCGCTCAGTCACAGCGCAAACGCTGTGATCACCAGGCAGGAAATGTCCGCTTTCTTCCTTTTCTTAACTTGTCCTGTTGACACTGCCCAGCTCGGGTAGCCCCCTGTGGTTGACGAGATGACTGCAGGCCGGTGGAAAGACGGGCAAAGGCCCAGAGGGGGCAGTGCGTCCCGTGCCCCCAGGGAGGGTTGGCACTTCAGTTCTCCAAAAATGAGAAAAATCGCAATATTATGAGCCTCCACTGACCACCCCGGCCAGATGGTGGCTGTCTGGGGCCCTGGAGGGGGCAGTGTCCTCAGCCGGGGAGGTTATGCAGACAGACGGCCTCCCGTAGCACTTAAATGACAAGCTCAAAACCGGGCCGGGCATCGGTCCAAATCCGGCCGGGGAGCTGGCATCGGTGGGCCCCACTCCAGAAGGCGTCCCAGCAGGGCCCCTGCTGGGCCTGCACCACCGGCCAGCTGAACCGCTGCCCTGGGAGGGCCCTGAGCCTGAGCCTTGAGGAAAGGAGAAAGCAGCAGGCCTCGCCCCAGGAAGGAGGGTGGGAGGAGGGGCAGAGGGCAGAGTGAGCAGGACACTCCCAGAACTTACCAAAGCAAGGAGACTTAGGAGCCAATGACTCCAGCCCCTTCGTTTTGATCAGAGAGGGCAACCAGCTTGCCCAAGGTCACAGAGTGATAGGCTGAACACTTAGCCCAGGGTTTTCTGCTGTGCACTTGGCCTATCAAATATCCAATTGCTAATAGCAGAGGAAACATAAAGTTTGAGCACTAGAAAGGTCACAGACCTCATCCATCCACCCACCCATCTATCCATCCATCCACCCACCCACCCATCCATCCATCCACCCACCCACCCACCCACCCACCCATCCATCCATCCATCCACCCACCCACCCACCCATCCATCCATCCATCCACACACCCACCCACCCATCCATCCATCCATCCACCCACCCACCCATCCACCCACACATCCATCCATCCATCCATCCACCCACCCACCCACCCATCCATCCATCCATCCACCCATCCACCCACACATCCATCCATCCATCCACCCACCCACCCATCCATTCAGCCATCCATCCATCCACTTACCTTCCCACTCATTCATTCATATCTTACCTACCCACATCCATTCATCCACTATCCATCCTCCCAACCACCTACCCATCTACCCACCCACACATTTCCTTATCCGTCCATGTATCCTCCCGCCCTCCTCCCATCCACGTATTTAGCCACATATCCATCTATACATCTCCATCCACCCACCCACCCATCCTTTCCCAGATCCACCCATCCAAGGTCATTTGTGAGCACAAACCTGCTTGTTCCCGGTGTGCTGGGAAGGATCGCAGAACCTGGCCTGTCTGCTGCTTACAGTCTGCTCCTGACTCAACTAGAGTCACACGCAACTGGAACAAGACCTCAAACACAGCATGTTCGATTCTGCCCATTATGCCCAGGAAGAAGCAAGGTTGGGCAGGTGGAGACAAGAGGGAACAGAATCACTGTTAAAGTGGTGAAGCCCTCACCAGCCACCCCTGCCCCCGTGGAGCTCCTCACCACGTCCCTGCCCCAGGGCCCTCAGCAGCACTTTCTGAATTCCACACCACCCTCTCACCCAGCAGGGCAGGGGCCCGGGACTTTTTCTTCCTCCCCTACCTGCCCTGCTTGCAGGCAGGGGCGACGAGCACATGCCCTGGGTCCAGGAGCCAGGGACTGGCTGTCAGGCCGTGCTGTCAGTCAGCCTTGCTCCAGGCCCACATCCCAGAGCCTGGAAACGACTCCTCGCCTCTCCAATGACTCAGCCTGTCAACGCCTGATGAGTCACGGCTGCTGGCAAGTAGGGGGCACGCTCCAGCCACCCCCACACCGAGGACTCAGCCCGCCCCGGGCACAGCCTTGAGTGAGCACCTCCCGGCCGGGAAATGAGGCCTGGAGGAGGACACGTCCTGTCCGTGGGTGGGATTCAATGTCAAGCACTCTGGAGCCCATGCCCGACCCACAAGAAGCTCATCCCCCGGGGCACTTTGATAAATGAGGCCACCGAGGCCCAGGGAAGTGGACTGACTGCCCCAAAGCCACACAGCTCACAAGGGGCCCATCGCAGAGCAGAGCCCACCAGGGCCACCAGGGGAGCTTGTCCATGGCGCCTCTGTTGTCTTCACCATCACTGGGGTATGACTCCAGACGGGACCCCTGCGCCGGCCAAGGGCTTTCCTCTACCATGCCCCTCTCCTGACACCCCACCCCACATTCACCTCGTCCAGAGACAAGCGACTGTGATCCCAGAAGGCTCAGGGCCGGACACACCCCACAGGCAGCATCGTGGCTCAGACAGAGGAAACAGGGCCAACACTCAGTCCCCAGGAGGCGAGAGGTGCTGGTGTGGACCCCTTCAGCCCAGTCACGGTCGCAGGAAGGGGTGGTGCCTTCTCCCTCCCCCCGCCCTGCGTCCATCCTGGCTGGAGGCATCGTGGGCAGAGCCTCCTCTCCCCACCTCCCCTGGCTCCCTCGATCTGTCATATTATCTGATCTGCAATATCAGTGTTTTAATACTTAAGGAGGATTTGAATTAGCGTAACTGGCCCAAAGTGGAAATAAATTAATGTGAGTGCCTAAGAAGTTTCTCCAGACAATTAGAACCTGGAGTAAATTAAATTAATATCTAATCTTTCCTCTTCTCACTTCGGAGCCGGATTTCCAGATGGTGCCAGGGGAATGGGTGGGTAATGGGGTTCAGGCAGGCGTGGGTAGGCTGCGGTCTGTGTGCAGAGGTGCACCTAGTTGTTAAAACAGCTCTCTAGTAACACCCTGTCCTCAGCCTCCAGGATCCCAGAAGACATGGGAAACAGGCAGGGGGCGGCTCAGCCGTGGCTGGGAAAGGCTGCTAAGTGGCTGGTGCTGTTGCCCAAGTGATGCGGACACCGAACAGGACAGCCACGGGGCCCTGCTGCGAGCCCTCATCCCCTCCGGGGGTGGGGTGGGGGGCGGGTTCCCTACAGCAGCCCCCAGCCCAATACTCGCGTCCACCTCTGATTCGGTCTCCTCCACAACCCCTAATCGAAGACGGCCATGCCCGTCTCACACCTGGAGAAAACTGAGGGCCACCCCAAGGCCACCGAGGGGTAAGGGGCCAGCAGGGGCCCCACCGGGGGGCTCAGCCAGAAGTAGGCAGAGCACCCTGCCTCTGGGGGCATGAGCCCCTGGCAGCCACTGCAGGTATGTTCCCAGGGCCCTCGGACGCCGGATGGAGGGCTGGAACCGCACTCGGCCCCTCACCCCCGGGTGACCTCAGCACCCCACACACCAAGTGTGGACCAACACGGGCCTCTGGGCTGGGCTGCAGGGACCCACATCAGCATGGATAAAGCACTTTGAACCCAGAAGTTTCTCAGTAACTGCCAAGTCCCTTCCCTTGGGGAGGGAGGAGGGCATGTCCCTTTGTCTCCAGTGCCCAGCTCCCAGGGGCCCTGTATTTGTGTTCAGTCACTTAAAATCACTGCTAAATGCCCACCATGTGCCAGCCTAACCCTGGGGCTAGGGAGATGGCAAGACCCGTCCCTGGCCTCGGTGAGCTGCTGGGTGGGGGATGGAGGGCGCTGGCATCCACCGGGGAAAGTGCCACATGGGGAACGCCCACAGGAGTGAGTGTGAGGAATCGTGAGGATCCCTGGCAGACACCCTGGAGGAGGCGATTCCTGAACTCGGTTTTGACATCAGAGAAAATGAAATAAGATCCCAGCAAACAAGGCGGGCAGCAGTGGGGGTGGGTGGAGGGTGTCCAGCACAGGTCACCGTGAGAGGGCACGCAGTGGGCCCTCCACACGGGTGCTCAGAAGGCGTGAACAAAGCAAACTCAGGGTCATGTGTAACTTTAACAGCTCGGAACACGTCAAATCGTCTTCACAGAGATCGTCTCCATCCTCCACCCAGCATCAGCATCCAGGGGCGGGAGGCGCAGCTCAGCGGTCAGGAGCCTCATTCACAGTCATCGGCTATGCGGCGGGGCCAGGCTTGAAGCCTCGCCACCCCTCCCACAACTGCCTGGTGCTTAATATGCTTGCAAGAGACAGAGCCCAACTCCAAAAGCACCCATCACAAAATCTGGTTTAAAAAAAAAAATGGGCCTAAGACCTGAACAGGCACCTCAGCAAAGAAGACATAGAGATGGCAGATAAGCACATGAAGAGATGCTCCACATTACGTGTCATCAAGGAAATGCAAATTCAAACAGCACTGAGACACTACGACGCCCCGATGAGAACAGTCCAGGCCCAGAGCCCCGACAGCAGCAGATGCAGGCGAGGGTGTGGAGCCGCAGGGAGCCTACCGACGGCTGCTGGGATCCAAGTGGTGCGGCCACTGTGGAAGCCAACTGGCTTCTTACGAAACCAGGGGATCCAACAATGTGCTCCTCGGTCCTTACCCAAAGGAGCTGAAAACGTCTGTCCACACAAAAGCCTATACATGGGTGTTTGTAGCAGCTTTATTCATAATTGCCAAGGTTTGGAAGCAACCAACATGTTCTCTAATAGGTGAGTACATAAGGAAACCAGGAGTATCTTTCCAGACAATGGAATGCTATTCAGCATTAAAAAGAAATGAGCTATCAAGCCATGAAGACATAGAGGACATTTAAACGCATATTACGAAGTGAAAGAATCCCATCTGAAAAGGCTATGTGCTATCTGACTCCAACTCTATGACATTCTGGAAAAGTCAAAACCATGGAGACAGTAAAAAGATCAGTGGTTGCCAGGGGTTAGAGGAGAGAAATGAATTGGCAGAAAGGAGAGGAATTTTAGGGCAGTGGGATTAATCAGGATGATATTATAATGGCAGATACATGTCATTACATATTTGTCCAACCCTTAGAAAGCACAGCACCAAGAGTGAACCCCAAAGTAAACCATGGACCTTGGGTGATAACACCGTGTCAGGGTAAGTTGGGGTTGTTGACATGGGGGAGGTTATGGGAGTCGGGGCTGTGTGGGTCATCTCTCCGCCTTCCCCTGAGTTTCATTGTGAACCTGAAGCTGCTCCAAAGTTCAAGTCTGGTTTTGGTTTTTTCTTTTGTTTTGTTTTGCTGCTCTGGGTCTTCACTGCACTGCGAGGGCTTTCTCCAGGTGCAGCGAGCAGGGGCTCCTCTCTAGCTGTGGTGCTCGGGCTTCTCACTGCAGAGGCGTCTCACGTGGCAGGGCATAGACTGTAGGTGTGCAGGCTTCTTCAGTAACTGTGGCTCGTGGGCTCAGTTGCCCTGAGGCACATGGGATCTTCCTGGACCAGGAATCAAACACGTGTCCCCTGCATTGGCAGGCGGATTCTTAACTACTGGAGCACCAGCTATTGTTGCTCAGTCATTCAGTCGTGTCCGACTCTTTGCAACCCCATGGACTGCAGCACACCAGGCTTCCCTGTCCTCCTCTCTTTCCCAGAGGGTGCTCAAACTCACGTCCTTCGAGTTGATGATGCCATCCAACCATCCTCTGTTGCCCCCTTCTCCTCCTGCCCTCAGTCTTTCCCAAAAGTGTCCAATGTGTTACTGGAGAAGAGCAGAACATTGGGGAAGCCCTCAAGTCTGTTTTTTTTTTTAAAATAAATACCCTAAGGTTGCCAACCTGGGTATGGGATGTAGGCATGGCTGGACCTCAGGAGTTGGCTTCTTGCTGCTTCTTTGTGCCCACAGAGGTTGATGGGGTGGACGGGGCATCTCCTAACTTGGTCACCCAGGACTCAGGCTTACGGTGCATCACCAGCTGGAGTCCCTTCTCTGGGGTTAGGAAGACGGGGCCAGGGGTGGGTGTAGCAGTGCTTGGGAGACCCAGGGCTGCCCAGAGAGGACACCTCGTGGGAGAAGAGCAGCCCTCGCCTCAGAGAGCAAGGGGTCTTCCCAAGCCCCCATTACTCCCGGGTTGGCCAAGACCCAGCTCGGCGGGAGCCGCCCACCCCGTCTGCCCAGGACTCCGCTATAACTGGAGCACCTTTGGGGGCTCTCCCATCAATGTTTATTTCCAAACATCTGAAGATTTTCTTGTAACTCAGGGCCTGGTCATAACACAAAGAAAGTAAGTATTAAGGAATATTCAATCCATCAAGGGATGAATGAGCAACATGATCTTTAAAAGTTATTAGTCATTCATGCAAAGGATTGACTCCAAAAAAGCGAGGTGGAGAGTCTACCCCGGGATTGTTGAAATCCACAAGCTCCTCCTAGCTGCCCACAGCCCCATCTCTGACCTGCAGGCCGGGCTGGCCTGCCGGGCGTGTGGGGCCTGAGACAGCATGGTGAAGGGCGGGGAGCTCTCTTTCATCTCAGCCTCCCTAACCCTCAGCCTCTACAGCAGCTTTTAGATCTCAGTGAAGACTGGGCGCCTTTAACCAGTCTGATTAAAATATAACTGCCCCTCTGAGAAGTAGGCCTGAGACCTCCAGCTCCATAAAGCAAACTGTCCTTGGCAGCCCATCAGATACAGAGTGTGACTGCGGCATCCCTGAGCAGGGAAGTCCCTTTGACCCGCCAATCCAGCCCACAGATCCGGACACCAGGCCCAGAGAGGAGCAGACCCTCGCCCATGTCACACAGCGGATGGCACAACTCCATCACGATAACCACACACCTCCCTCCTCAGCTGCCCAGGGAGCAGGACGGGGCGACCGAGATACACACGGGGGAATGAAGGTCCCCTGGGCCCTGATGCTGAACAGCACGTCCGCTCCGTGCAGTGAACAAAGGGGAGACCACATTCAGTTAGGCCAGTGACCAAAGCAGTGAAAAAACACACTCAGAGTTACTTGATTTCCAGAAGAATATGTGAGAAGACGCTTGGCCAAAACACTTGGGCCACCAAGATTTGAGGTCCGTCCCTATGGGGGCACACGTGCGTCATACAGGCCAGACCTCCCCTCAGGAACCACAGACTAGTCCAGGACAAGGCTCACCAGGGCCACCCACCAAGCTCCAAGCGTGCTGGGCAGGGCTCAACACCCCCTGAACTGCCCCTTTTGTCCTGCAGCCCTGGCTGGGGAAGGGGGGCAGGGAGCCTCTCTCCAGAGTCTCCTCCTGGTTTTCCCAAAGAGGGAGCCAGGCTTGGCAGATTTATCCAATAAAGTGACAAGAACTTTAAATTTTGAGTTTCAGATAGTCAGTGAATACTTTTAGTATAGCCCCACTGTTACATGGGCTATCAGTTCAGTTCAGTCGCTCAGTCATGTCCGACTCTTTGTGACCCCATGGACCACAGCACGCCAGGCTTCCATGTCCTCCACCAACTCCCGGAGTTTACTCAAACTCATGTCCGTAGAGTCAGTGATGCCATCCAACCATCTCATTCTCTGTCGTCCCCTTCTCCTCCTGCCTTCAATCTTTCCCAGCATCAGGGTCTTTTCAAACGAGTCAGTTCTTTGCATCAGGTGGCCAAAGGATTGGAGTTTCAGCTTCAGCATCAATCCTTCCAATGGATATTCAGGACTGATTTCCTTTAGGATGGACTTGTTGGATCTCCTTGCTGTCCAAGGGACTCTCAAGAGTCTTCTCCAACACCACAGTTCAAAAGCATCTTTTCTTCAGCCCTCAGCTTTCTTTATAGTCCAGCTCTCACATCCATACATGACTACTGGAAAAACCATAGCTTTGACTATTTGCAAATTTTTTGACAGTGATGTCTCTTATTTTTAATATGCTGTCTAGGTTGGTTATAGCTTTTCTTCCTAGGAGCAAGCATCTTTTAGTTTCATGGCTGCAGTCACCATCTGCAGTGATTTTGGAGCCCAAGAAAATATAGGCTATACTTATACTGGAAAATAATTTCTTGACTATCTGAAATTCAAATTTAACTGAGCACCCTACATGTTATCTGATGACCCTCATGGGAGCTCTAGGCTGCTGAGACTCATGCCAGGTTGAGCACCAGGCCGTGTCCCCGAGGCCCCATCCGTGGGGAGAATGACGACCTGCCTCCCTCACCGCCCTACCCCCACTCCTTGATGCTGACAGCGGAGGCTGCCTCCTTCTCCGCGTGCGGACGTTTCCGTTCAGCCAGCCTCTCCGTCTTCTGCTGTTTGCTCACAGGTGCACATAGTAGATGACAATTATCATCTGTGGGGTTGGATGGATGAGAGTCGGATGCCAGAGGCCAGCTGGCCATGGGGCTGAGACCTGGCCCAGGTGAACTCAGACCTGGGGCTCTGTCCCCTAGCCTGCTTCCCCCCTGTCCTGGTTTGGCCACCAGCCCCACCAGTCAGCGGGGCCCTGACCTCTCCTTACTCCCTGTTCCCCTTGTCACGAGCCAGGAGGAGCCCAGTAGGGAAGATGGCTCAGGCACCTCTGTCTCCAGGCCAGCTCCCGTCCCCAAGCTCCCCTCCCCCAGACGCCCTCCCCCAAGCTCACCCTCCCCCAGATCCTCAGACACCCCACCCTCCCCTCACCTCTCAACCATCCTCTGACTCCAAGCCTGGAAACGTGGATGCACTGTAGCCCGCCCCCTCTCTCAGGCCAGGGGAGAGGACCCTAGTGGGAGGAGCCTGGGGCAGCAGCCAGCCTGCCCGGGACCCAGGCTCCCATCATGGTGGTCGAACTCCTCTCCTGCCCTGACAGCTGAGCTCCGGCAAGGACCCAATGCTGGACTCCCTGCTCGCCACGCTCCAGCAGGTGGACGTCTGGAAGCACCCCTGACATGTCATTCCTGTCCACCGGCTGCCCCTCAGTAACCGCAGAGCCTGCAGCCCTTCCCGTGAGGCCAAGGGGCCCTTGACGGGGAGGCTGGTACCTGCCCAGAAGCACAGCTCTCCCGGCACCTGACCCCACGTCCCAGTGATGGCATTTGCTCTAATTCTAACACGATGTCAGGCCTCCCACTGCCGGGGAGAAAAGTCTCCCATTCTGAGCAGCAGGGCTCTGGTCTCTTGCGGCAGAGTTGAATGCAGCTCTGAAAAAGAGGTAGAAATGATGGGGAGCAGCAGGAGAGGAGAGGCAGGGCAAGCCCGTGGGATCAGGGAGCTGGGCTGGGTGCCAGCAAGACACAGGCTCCCGTCAGCAGAAACTGCCTTTAGGCGCAAAGCAACTGACCAGGAAACTCCACTCGTGAGGGTCCAGGGAGACAGTCCCTTTCTGCTGCCCGGGTGTCGGAGGACGACAGACAGGGCAAAGGCCTGAGGAGCCACTGTGAGTGGGGCCTCCAGCACCTCCTCCCAGAGGAAGAGAGAGGTGCTGTTGGACTGCACAACAGCCCCCCAGGGGAGCAGTGGGAGCCCTGCCCCAGAGCTTGACTGCTGGTGAAGGGCAGGGCAGGCAGTGACCACAACCAGCTCACACTCACCGCGGCCCTCCGGGCTAGAGGGGACCCTGGCTGATTCTCTGACTCCGGGTCTTCAGGTGGGTGGAGGGTTCTGGTGGCAAGCTGGTTCCGACAGCACCCTCTCAGCCCCTCTAGGACGCCTCTGAGGTCAGGGTCCATGGGCCTTTCCCCAGGCCTGGATGCCCTGCCTGGGTGGCCAACAAGCTCCCCAAGCTCGGCCCATCCAGGCCTGCGGCCCTGTCTTCAACCATGTGGGCCATGTATTGGTTCTACGGCTGCCCACCGAGTCATCCACTGATTAGATCTTGGTTCCCTCTGAAGGTCAGATGCCTCGGACAGGAGCCAGACTTGTCCTGGGGTCTCAGTCATCAAAATCCCGGTGAGGACTGGGCTCTGGGAAGACTTTGGAGTGAGGGGTCAGGACCTGCTGTGACCGGGACACCTCACGGTTGAACATCAGTGGTCATGACTCAGTCTCCAGCCCAGGGGAGTTGCTCCGGGAGGCCGGCGGGCCCCTGCAGGCCTCACACACTGCTGGGAGGTCACTTGGGCTGCCCTGTCCTCCCACGGGGTCCCGAGGTCCTGCTGGGCCCCTTCACCAAGCCCGCCTTGACCCCAGCCCCTTGGCCGCAGGGCGGGAAGCGACCTTAGGTCGGCCCTGCTATCGCCACCCCCTCACCAACAGCTGGAAGAAAGGAATCAGGGAAGAGGAGGAAGCTGGGACGGCGTACATTTTTTAGAAAGAATCTGCATGTTTGCAACTCCAGCTCCGGAACAACTAACTTCTTGCTGGCATCTGCTCAGAAACTGTGGTCCCAGCTGACAGGCTAATTACTCTGTTCAATGCACTGAGAGCTGGAGAAACAAGGCGGCTGATGAGGGGGCAGTAAGGAGGGGCCCAGGGCCAGCTCCCCCTTGGGGGCCACATGTGCCCTGAAGGAGCCCGAGAGGGGCCCCCAAGGAGGGCTCAGCTTGCACCCGGGCCCTGCTCACCCCCCAGAGATGGGCCAGAGGCTGCCTCCAGCAGCAGAAGTATGGCCTGGGAGGGTGCTCAGCCCATGCTAGGGACCAGGAAGGGGGTGGTTCCTGAGCCCCTAGACAAAGGAGGAGGGTTCCCAGGCCTGACGTTGCTCTGCACAGAACCTTGCAAAAGGCAGGGCTCGGGAGGGAGTCGTGCTCACCATCAGGGGCCCCAGCCCTCCAGCCTCCGCCCAAGCCCCGACCACCTCCATGGCGATGAGGGGTGTGACCGAGATGCTGCTCAGCCTCTGTCTTCCTCTCAGGATGCCTTTCAGCAGCAACAGCAGCAGGTAAGGGCCCTGGGACAGAAGGCTGCCCTGAGGACCTGAATTCTGCACTGGAGCCGCCCCTTTCTAGGTTGTCTTCCCCAAGGCTGGGGGAGTTTCCTGAAGGCTGCCCTGCCTCCTCAGGCCTCCCTCTGCCTGGAAGCAGGCGCTGCCCAGTGGCAGGTGGGACAGAGAGAGGATGGAGGGAGGCCACGGTGGCTGCCCGGCACCTGGACACCTGGGCAGACGGGCCTCCAGGTGAGGGAGGCAGCGAGATTGTGATTCCACAGGCAACTCCTGGTGCTTGACCCGGGGCATCACTCTCTCTCCCACCGCATTCAGCAACAGAGAACAGAGGAAAGTCATCCACAGCAGAGTGATGAAACTGGGATGAGCAATTATCCCAGTGACTCTTTCAGAGCAAAAGCGGAGACGGGGTTTACAAAGGACGTGGAGGGTGCAGAGAGGCTGGGCCTCGGACTGTCTGGTTTTGACGGTGATTTTATGAAGAGCCATGTCAATTTCCACTTAAATCCCCAGCCTGGGATCCCTTCACCAAGGATTCTATTTTAAAATGTTGAAGGCACTATTTCAGGGCAGAAATCAATAAAATGCACTCAGAAAATAGAAAAAGGAGCCTACAGAGCAAAACATCTTCCTGCCTCTTACTAACTGCTATCTTTTTTAACACATCAAGAGCTGCAGGTTTTAGCTTAATTCTGGGGTCTGCAGTCAGTCTACTTAGATATTTTTACGGCCAGAGAGTGCCCACCATCTTATCCCAACCTCCACGACAAGGTGGACAGTCCACAGTCATTCAGGGTTGCATAGCCGGAGTTCCAGCCTCGGGGCTCCCAGTCACCGCTCACAGATCCAAGCCCTGGAATCTGGGTGTACAGTGGCTTAAAAGTCCACCAGGAAGCTACACACAGCTTGAGGAAATGAACAAACAAACCCCCAGTTCTGCCAGCTGGGTGACACCCAAACTACAGGGAGAAGAATAGTCACAGAGCTCTGGTGCCTCTGAGGCAGGGCATGGGAACCACGGGAGGTGGGCAGAGGGCAAGGTGGCAGGGTGGGGGAAGTGGGGACCACCCTGACCCCTGCCGGCTCCCAGGTGACCCACGCCCGTCAGGATACGCGCCCTCCTTCCCACCCCACCTCTGGATGCCACCCCTAGCCCGGCTTTGGAGTTTTGCCTTTATCTTCCCCATGGGCCTAGGGTCCTCAGAGGTTTCCCTGACCCCCCGGGGCCTATCCTGAGTCAGAGGAGAGGCAGACCAAGGAGAGGGAGGGAGGCAGCAGGGCAGACAGCATAGCTGAACCAGCCGCCGGGTGCATTCCACGGGCGGCCCCGGGACGGAGCCGGGCCCCTGCAAGGCTGAGGCCCAGGGGCGTCTGGGCAGGTGTGCTGCCAGTAGCCTCCCCCACCCCAAGCCACAGTCTCCTTGGCAGAAATGGAAGCTGGGCCAGGCCAGCACAAGCCCTTCCTATGCTCTGGGATGCCCTCTTGGGCTGTGCTGGGCAGGGGGCTGGAGACCTGGCAGATGCCGGACCAGGGCTCAGCAGGCCTCCCCGCCTCTCTGCCCCAGCCTCCCCTGGGAGTCCATCACCCAAACCCAGATGGGGCCTCAGGGCTTCTTCAACCTGGAACTCACCTGGGCCTGAACATGAGGGCCCGTGAGGTCTGCTGCCCCTGTAGAGACAAGCCAGGGGCCCCTCCAGGAGCTCCAGAGCTTCAGCTGAGGTTACCACTTGCCCAATCCCTGTCCTGATGCCAAAGACATCGCACCCACCCCGACCCCATCTCTGCCGGCAGGAAGTAGTGAAAGCTGAGATTCAGAAGCATCCAGAAACCATCAGGTGCCCGTTTGCTGGCAGACCTCCATCACCCTGCAGGGCAGGTGGGAAGGAAGCTGAAGCACAGGGTGGCTGGGTGGGCCATGGAGTAGCTGGCGCTCGGCCAGGCAGGAAACGCGTGAGCTTCCCGCCTGAGGCTGGTGTCAGGAGGAGGGTCGTGAGCAGCAGAAACAGAAACCTGGAGCTTCCGAACATCTCAGATGTCTGCCTTGAGGCCGCAACCAAAGAGGCTGCCAGGGTTATAATTATCACAGAAAAGGACAAAGGGAAGCAAACCTTCACGGAAGCTTGCAAGGTGCTGCTGCTCCACTCTCTGCTTCTGGATCAGCTGCAGGGCAGCCACGCCTCTGAGGGCCCATCTCACAGATGACAATTCCAAGACCAGGCAGGAAACTTCACAAGCCTGGATGAGCAGGATTTGAACCCAAACCCCGCCCAACACACACAGCCTCCAGCTGGGACCAGCCCTTCATCACCTCTTTCTTCCATTCCCCCCCAAGTCACTCCTCATCAGGGACCCTCATCCCCAACTGGTTCAAGGTCCTCGTGACAGGGAGCGCTTTCCTGACCACCTCCTAGAAACCACTCCCCCATTCCCATGCCCTTCACCTGACCTTGCTGTGAGTACCTGCTTCTTAACTGCATAACTGCCCCCAGTAGAACATAATTCTACAAGGGCAGGGACCACATAACTACTGTTCATCTTTGCATTTCATCCCAGGGCTCAGACTTGTGCCGGGCACATAGGAAATTTTCCATAAATGTTTGTGGAATGATGCAGGATTTAATTCATTAATTCAACAATGACTATTGATTACCCACTGAGTGCCTGGCACTAAACTAGCCCTGGGGATAGAGTATTAAACATAGCAGAGCCCTTGCCCCCCAGGAGGTCACGTTCAGGTAGGGAAGACAGATGAACACACACAAGACATCTCAGGTGGAGCTAGCGAGGTCAGGGATGGGAATTAACGTGGTCACAAGGAGACAGATGCCATCTGGCCACAGAGATCCTCAGAGATGCTGTGACCTAACTCAGAGGAGGAAGGAGCCCAGGGAGGATCTAAGGAAGGGTGCTCAAGCCAGACACAGCAGGTGCAAAGACCCTGGGGCAGGAGCAAGATCAGTGTCCAAGGAAACTTGCAAACTAATGTCAGCCCTGCAGAAAACAGAGTTTTCTATAGTGACTGATTATCCCACCAGGGACAGCCCAGCTCAAACAGCCAGCCAGAATCCACGAGGCTCTGGCCCATCTCATTTGTACCCTGGTTGGTCCTCTATGGCAGAGGGCTCTACCTTGGCCCACCCATGCCTAATTCCTTCCTCTGCCCACCCTCATAAACCTAAATACGTCTTCACCCTAACTAAACACTAGCCAACTCCAAAGCCATCCAACCTATGACTTCAGCCCAGCCAGCTGGGTCTTGGTCGCATCATGCAGGGTCCTCGTTGCAGCATACAGACTTTCTAACTGTGGCAGAGCGGCTCAGGAGTGGCAGCACACAGGCTCTGTAGTCTGGCAAGTGGGCTTGGTTGCTCTGCAGCATGTGGGATCTTAGTTCCCAGACCAGCCTTCTGATTCCTGAATTCTGAAGCCCTGTTGTCCCCTTGGTCAATTTCAAAGGCCCCCAGTTGCCGACTAGCTTTCCCTGCTTTAGAATCAGACAAACCACAGTGCAACCTCACCCCCACCCTGTCCTATCGGGCACCTCGTTCTTCTCCAGCGCCAGGGCCCCGCCCCGTGCAGCGAGGTCGTCAGTGCTGTGATGAGGTTCCAGGTGGGCCGGGCCTGCCTCCTCCCTCCTCACACCGCCGTCGTCTCTCACAGCTGCCACGGCCTGGTTAATGCTGGCATGGGACCTGTCCGTTAAGCAGACTCCTCTTCTTACACATGACATCCTGGGGCCCAATCCTGGGAACGTGGCCCACACTGTAGGCAGATGACACCCACGGAACCACCTCCTCCAGGAAGCCTCCCTGACGGTGCACCACAGTCCTGGAGCGTTGTTTCACCCTCACGCCTCTGCGTCATCCCTTTTCATCTGACAGACGGGTGTCCACTACCCGCCATGTGCCCTGCATGTGCTGCGCACTGGATCCAGCCGAGAACAGGTAAGAGAGAGAAAGACTACAACCAGACAGGCAGCACGGTTTGGAATGAGGAACATTTAACACTACTGGACTGCACTTTCCGGGTGACGTTAGTGGTAAAGAGAGAAAGGAAGGAAGATGGCACTAAGTCGTGCTGGCATGAGATCCCATGAACTGTAGCCCACCAGACTCCTCTGTCCAAGGGATTCTCTAGGCAAGAATACTGGAGTGGGCTGCCATTTCCTGCTCCCAGGGAACTTCCCAACCCAGAGATTGAACCCAGGTCTCCCACATTGCAGGCAGATGCTTTACCGACTGAGTTATGTGGGAAGCCCAACCTATCTGCAATGCAGGAGACATAAGAGATCTGGTTCGATCCCTGGGATGGGAAGATCCCCTGGAAGAGGGCACGGCAACCCACTCCAGTATTCTTGCCTGGAGAATCCCACGGACAGAGGATCCTGGCAGGCCATAGTCCATGCTGTCGCAAAGAGTCAGACATGACTGAGTGACTTAGCGGGCACCACGCACACACATTTTATATGTATTCTGAGGGTCAGGGGCTCCAAGGCCAGAGAGGGGGAACAAGCTGCCCACAGCCACACAGCCCGAAAGGAGCAGAGCCAGAACTTGGAGCACTCACTCCTGTCACTGGTGGAGGGCTTACCTGGCTGCAGCTCTGACCAGGATCAAGTCCCCACCTCTGGCATCTGCCAGGCCCGGCTGCGCACCTGTCTCTTCCCCACCTCCAGCCAGGCCCCCCAGGGTTTTCTCATCTGAGCCGTAGGGCTTTGCCGGGAGCCAGGCCCCTTCTGTCACCAACCCCTTCGGTCACCAAGAAAAAGACCAGCGTCCCGCTCAGCTGGGTGCATCGTCGGGCTGTCCTGCCTGCATTTATGGGGCATTACCACCCGTTCCTGCAGCCGGCACGAGACACTCTCATGGGCTCTGCCACCTTCCCAGGGAACTGCCGGCGGGCGGAGAACAAGATAAGATATGTAGGGCCTAACTGGCTGTGACCTTTCTTTTTCTCTGAAAACCACTTGCTTAAGAAAAATCTCAGCCGTCATAAATCACCCTCGCTGGGGATTGCGTGGGCCGGCCTGCGGGCTCAGGCGCATTCATCATGGTTTCAGGGACGGTGACAGCCGATCGCACTTGAATTTGCAAACAGAGCCCCTTCCCCTCTGCGACCTCTCTTCCTTTACCTGGAATCCCCATCTCCCAAGGCCGCAGCAGGCCTTGTCTGATTTCAAGTGGCTCAGACATCACCTCCTCCAGGAAGCCCGCTCTCCGGCTCCCACCAGGGCTTCCCATGGGCCAAAAGCAGCCAGGAGCCCTGCAGCTCCAACCTGGCCAGTCCACCCCGGTTCTACCTGGAGGTGTGGTCCAGGCTGCGGTGCAGTAACAGGGTCACTGGGTCCAATAGTGTCCGGACAGGCTCCCTTCACGTGAGGACTGGCCCGACTGCGTGCTCATCTTGGCTCTGCCCGGTGGGGCATGCCAGCAGGGGTGACGCAGCCCTGGTGTCGGGAAGTCTGTGTCTGCAGGGTCGCCCAACACAAAGGTGGGAACCGTGTGTCTGATCACCCATACGTCCATTTACTTGTCTAGTGAGCACCCACTAGGTGCCGACACCGGGGAGCGAGGGGCGGGCCTGGTCCCTGAGTCCAGTGCCGAAGCGCATCCGTGAGTGAGAACCTGGCTGAGGAAGCAGGCTCCCCGCAGCTCTGCTGGGAAAGCGGCAGGGGACAGCCTGGCTGGCAGCGGAACCGCACAGACAGATGCCCCATGAAGGGGGAAGCGGGATGGGCCAGGGGGCGAGGAAGAGCCTGGCTTGCCTGTGGAGGCGGCAGAACCAGGAAGGAGCCTCGTGCAGAGAGCGTTTTGTCTCTATTCCAAGAGCAGGGAAGAAACTGCTGGAGTATCTGGTTTTTATTGTTTTGTTTCGTGGGGTTTGGGGGAGGAGGTGTGATCAGCCTCATGATGTGAAATGTGAGAGCCATTTAAGGGTAAAAGGGACAAGACAAGGGGTTGGGTCAGGAGAGCTTCCAGACTCCAGGCTCAGAGGAAGAGCTGCCCTTCCCGAGATGGGGAGAGGGGAGAACAGGGCAGTGGGGCAGCTGTGCCTTGAATTTAGTGGCCCATCTCTCTCCCTCTGGAATTCTGCAGGGACAAGAGTGCCTGGGAGACTCCTGGGGGGGTTCCAACCTCAGGACCCAAGAATCTACCCAAGAATCCACCCCTGACTGCTGGGAACCCTCTGGCAGTCCTGAGGTCGGTCTGGAGCCCGGTGGCCTGAGCCAAGCCAGGGGACCCTAAGACTCCATCCTGACCCCTCCTGACACTCGGACCAGGGACCCAGGTGACAAGCAGGGGACCCAGCATGCAGGACACCCTGGAGGGACAGTCCTCAGTGAAGCTGCCTTCAGGGCCCAAGACAATTCCAGGCATTTTGCCTGGATCTGTTTGTTGGAATTGTCTTAAATGCCTGCAGCTAGGGCCTTTATGAAATCGGCATGCATATTCATGCAAATCATATGCAAATCACACCACCCCCAGATCAGCTGGAGGAAAATGTCGCTGCCTCATCCTTCCCCCTCGCGGGTGGGAGGAGGGTCAGCTCCAGCAGAGCAGCTGTGAAGACGGAAGTCCAGGAGGGACCTCCCCATCCGCCCTCACACCCCACAGATGGGGAGACCGAGGCCCGAAGGAGGGGTGGACCCGGCATGTCCAGGCAGAGCATTGCAGCATCTCCCAAGCCGGGGCTTCCTCCTTCCCTGAGAGAGCGAGCAAGGCAGGACTGCCAAGCGGGCAAGGCCTAGAATTCTTGATAGAAGGGAGGGGCCTTGGCCGAGGCTCCGAGATGCCTCTGATAAGAAATGGTAATATTTGCTTCTTAAATCAACTCCCTGGGGCCAAAGCCAACAATACCCTCCCCAAATAAAAAGCCAGCTCCAAAAATAAAGCATCCGCCAGCCCCTGCACGGATTAAATGTCATGGCAAAGAAGCGGAGGCATAGGGAATCTTTCTCCGGGGCACCGAGTGCAGGGTGCTGACCGGCCGCACCCCTGCTGTAGGCACCCCTGGAGACTCCCTGGGCCCGACGCCTGCTCCAGGCTGGGCCTGTGTGGACGCTTAATGGCCTTGAGTCTCTTCCCCACAGGCAGGCAGGCAGATCCCAGCAGCCCCACTGTGCAGATGAGGCGCCCGAGGCTTGGGGACATGAAGGGTTCATGGTGCAGGGCTGAGACTGGAACCCGGGTCCCACGGAGGATGTGCGGACCCCTGGGTCTGCCCCTCTGAGTTCCAGAAAGCGTGTGTGCTACGGGCAGGTCCGTGGCCCCTCCAGTGTGGACCCTGGGGGTCCCACGATACACTGACACAGGCCTATAGATGGAACTCAAGCTTCTCCGTGTGCTGGCCGCACGCAGGCCCTCAAAGACCCTCGCCAGGGCAGGGAGCCAAGCGCAGGACTCACAGCCTCATGCAGGCGCCCGTCTGCAAAACGGGGTAGGAGCAGGACTTCCCACACTGGGTGAACATGCAGTTGTGGTGAGTCCAGACATGGAACATTAGTGCTAGAAAGAACCAATCAGGAGGAAGGGCTCGGAAAATTCCAGCGGCTGTGGCAGCCAGCTCCTCTGTGAGTGAGAACAGGAGGCCAGCCAAGCCACCAGCTCTGGCCTCCAAGGCTCCCCTTCCAGGCCCTCCAGGGCCCACGTGGAAGCCCACCCACACACCACCACAACCATCACCACCCCCACCACCCCCCCTAAACACACACACACACACATACACGCCGGTTCCCAGCTGGCCCCCAGGCACTTCTGGGGACAAAGAGAGACAGAGGCGGGAGGTCTAGGTCAGGCCAGGCGAGCCTGGACCTCAAGCTGGTCTCCTGCAGGCTCCTCCCTCTGCCCCTGCCCCCACTCCTCCCCCACCCCTGCCAGTGGACCCCGCTGAAACCACTGTCGCGTCTGCCCTGCCCAGCAGCTCCTCCCTCCCTGAGGTCCACCCAGAGGGGCAAGCCGTCCTGCTGCCACTCACCGATGCCCCCGGGGCCGTCCTGCAGTGGCTGCTGCTTCACGACAGAGGATGGACACGCGCTGTGTCCAGCAGCCCCCATCCTTGCCTTTTCTCACACTGGTCCTTCGGCCTGCATTGTCCTCTCCCCGTTGACAGAGCAAATGCCTACAGTGCTGAATCCCTGCTGGGTGCCTGGGATGGGGGGCTGCCCACCATGTGCTCCCACACCTGGCCTGCCCTCCCTGCATGAGCTGTCCGGGGATGAGCTGGAGTCTCCTGGAGGTCCAGGCCTGGCACCCAGGAGCAGCAATGCCCACGTGGCCATGGGCACAGGCTTTGACCTTCACAGTCCTTCCCCCATGTGCCCATTCAGTGTGGTCACTTCGGGAGCTGCCTGCTACCAGAGGGCAACATGGTGGCACCGCCCAGTCCTGATGATTAATGACCTGCTGGGTCCCCAGGGTTCCCAGAGAGGAGGTCGCCATGGAGGCAGCGAGGCTGCCTGGGAGGAGGGGGAGAATCAGGTTTATGAAATGGTGAGAAGACATCACAGCGGTGGGTCCCCGGAAGGTGTGAGCCCATAGGTCTCGCCACCGGGGCTGGTGTGAGAGGAATCACTCGCCATCTCCGCAGGAAGGCGGCACGGCCAACCCCAGAGCTTCCCGGGGCGGAGAGAAGACAGAGCTGGCAGGTGGACGTGTGGGGACGGGGACAGCAGACGTCTGGGACTCAGACACACACCAGGGCAGGCACTGTCCCCAGACACACGCTCGGCCGAGCCAAGCAGCACACACACACGCATCGGGGGTGCAGAGCTCGGGCTCCGAGCGGGAGGTGGGGAAGGAGGAGGAGGAACAGGTGGGGCCCGGACTCACCCCACCCCCCAAAAGGCCAAGTCGTCTCTGTGCCAGTGGCCAGCCAGGGGCGAAGGGCCACCTCCATGCGATCCTGTGAAGATTCTAGTCTTGCCAAGATGGGGTGATGGGAAAGTGGGGTGAACCCCTGGGAGGAAGGGATAGGAGCACCTGCGTCTTCATTGGGCTGGGAGGGAGCTGGGCTACTCTCAAAGGAGAGGGAGCCAGGATGCCCCCAGAGTAGGGAGGGGCTGGGGCACCCCAGAGGAGAGGGAGCTGGGGTGCCCCCAAAGGAGAGGGAGCCAGGGTGTCCCCAGAGTGGGGAGGGGCTGGGGCACCCCAGAGGAGAGGGAGCTGGGGTGCCCCTTGGAGGAGCTGGGCTGCACATGGACAAGAGGACTGGGCCCCCAGTGGTCCACTCCTGACCCCACAGGTCTCAGAGGTGAGGCTGTGGGCACCAGCCAGGCAGCTCTAGCTGGGTCCCTGGGACAGGCAGCCCCCTGGACATGAGGTGGATGAGGGAAGGGCCTGCCAGATCGACAGCGAGGACTCGGGAAAGAGGGTGGTCACAGAGATGGAGCCAGTCTACGCCCCGACCACAGCAGCCCAACCAGCCCCCAGCAGCCCCACTCCCCGCAGAGAACGACTGTTGTTTCACATCCGTGGCCCCTGGGAGGCAGACCCTGAAACACACAGTGTCAGAGAGAGCTGGGTCCACCCATAGCCCCAGGCAGGGCACAAGGCAGAGTGGACTCAGAGGGGCCATCCAGCGGGGGTCTCCAGGGGTGGGCAGCTGGCTCTGCAGGGACCAACCTCATGCTCCGCTGACCGCCAAGTGTACACCTTGCCGTCCAAACTCAAAAAGCAAAGAAGTGACCGCGGGGCAGGCAGGCGTGGGCACCACAGTAGAATGGTCGTAGGTGAGGGTGACACCACGTGCCCCTTCTCAACTGGGGTCAGGACGGGGCCTTGGAAGCCCGGGCATCAGCATCGTCTGACCCCACACTAACGCCCTCCAGCTCCTGTGCCGTCCTTAGTGAGGGCCTTCCCAACTGAGTCTGGCCAGCAGAAGCGTGTCTGCATGTGCTTGCGTGTGAGCGAGCGAGTGTGTGCAGGCCCTCTGGGAAGAGTGGGCACTCCACCATAGACATCAGCGGTGTGTGACACTGTGCAGCGCGGGGGACCCACCGCTCTTACAGGAGCGGGCTTTGGGTCTCCTCAGAGATGAGCAGTCCGGGTTAGTGTGGGGAGGGGCCCATGGGCTTCCGGTCCTCTGGTGCGGCCCCACCCAGCCTGCCCACCTCCCCAGGGCTCACGACCCCTCCCTCCTGGTTCACCACGGGGCTCTGGCACCTGCAGCTCACTTAACAGGAAGCTTCCAAGAGCCATGCAGGAACACGGGAGTCTGGTCTGGCCAGGGGGGTGAATCCGAAGTCATGGGAGGCCTCTCATCCAGTTCACGCCCGCCTCCCCATTTCCGCGGCCCTGCAGCTGCCTGGCCGGTACCGTCTCCTCATGTGTCATCATTCCCACCCCCAGCAGGGCCCGCAAGCCCAGGCTGGCTCCTCTGCGTCGTGACCCGGCCTTGGGACTGGTGGGCAAATCTGAGGGGTGGCCCTCGGCGCCTCTGAGTAACCTGCTGGCAGGGGCAGGTCTGGGGCTCGGGTTCCCCAACACAGGGTGCGGAAACCCCCATGGCAGGGCCGCCCCCCCAACCCCATCGTGTCCCGCGAGACGCGGGACCCGCGGCCTGAGAATTTGGCCATCAGCGTTCCTCCGCCTCCTACTAAGCTTCCAAACTCGCTCTGCCCCCGACCACAGGAAATGAGTTTCTCTTCCAGTGCTTCCAAGGAGGCCTCTGACCCTCACTACTCGCCTGAAATTGGTGATTAACAGACCCCAGCCTGTCATTTTCTCTCTTCGGTGCGTCAGCGGCTCTTAGCAACAGCTGCCTGTCTGCTCGTCCTCGAAGCTATATGAGTCTGGCCGGCTCCCCGGCCAGGGGCTCGCCCCGCTCCTGCCCCCTCCCGCTGCCACAGCCCGCTAGCCATCCACACCCCGCCTCCCGCCCCCCCACACTGCACCGCCCCCAGGAGGCCCTGCTGACACGCCCGGAAGCCCCCTCCCTCCCAGCCACTTCCTCGGCCTCTTCTGGTCTGGTTCCCTGGAGTGGGAACCCACGCGGGAGAGCGCTCAGAGGAGGGGCTGGGGGTGGGGCCGGAGGAAGCGCCAGACACACACACCTGGGCCTGAGCCCTCGGAGCTGGGTGCCCGTGGCTCCCGCTGGCCCCTCTCGGCCGGGAGGCCGGCCTTCTCTGCCGTTGCCCACCTGTTGGCTGGGGGAAGTGATGGGGACAGTTTCCACGCCGGGGGAGCCTGGCCTCCCAGATGAGGAGGGCACCTGGTCGGGGGAGAGGAGGGCCACCTGTGGGCAGCAGGGCCCTCCACTGCTCAGGGGCCCTGTGAGCGGGGTGAAGGCGCGAGGGAAGTCTGTCACTGCAGCCCTGGAGGGATCCTTCCCCAAAGCCCCCAGGGAGCCAGGACGGAGGTCATGCAAAGGCGTAAACAGCCGAGCCCAAGACCCCCAAGAAAACGGTTCTGGGGCCACTGACAGA
Organism: Bos indicus x Bos taurus; assembly: GCF_003369695.1. Classification (NCBI taxonomy): domain Eukaryota; kingdom Metazoa; phylum Chordata; class Mammalia; order Artiodactyla; family Bovidae; genus Bos; species Bos indicus x Bos taurus. Next base: position 2,384,519 of record NC_040089.1, read on the forward strand.
AGGTTCCTGCAGACCCCTCAGGACACAGAGCCTGTTGCCCCCCTGGACTGGCCAGGAGGCTGCCTCAGCAGATGGAAGGAAGGGGTGCCCTTGCCGTCTGCAGAGCGGGGGACCATTCCCCTGGGGATGGGAAGCGAGACACCTGCTGAACCTGGAAGCCAGACCCAGCCTTCCCGAGCCCCCAGGGAAGCCAGACCCAGCCGTCCCGAGCCCCCAGGGAAGCCAGACCCAGCCGTCCCGAGCCCCCAGGGAAGCCAGACCCAGCCGTCCCGAGCCCCCAGGGAAGCTCCTGCCGGGGGATCTGCACCCTCCTCACCTCGGCTCCCTGGACCAGCCCACCCTGCACCCCAGATTCTACCAGTGTACCGACACCTGTGAGAGCCAAGGAGGGTAAGTTGCCCAGCCTTCCCTCACCTGGTCAGAAAAATGACCTGAAGTTTTTAATCCCTTCCGAGTGGGAGGAGCCTTCGAGGCCGGAGCCCAAAAGGCAGGGTGGTGATGCTGGGAGGTGACAGAGGAGGGAGCATGGACCCCACAGACGTGCACCACCTCAGGGTGCAGATCCCCACTCCCGCCACCAGAGAGGCTTCATCTGCCCCACTGGGTGGGACAGTGGCAGGACACCAGCTGCCCCAGGAGCCGTCCTGAGGTGGAGCGAAGCCCGCAGGGGTCGAGCGATGGGGCTGGGGTCTAGCCCCTCATCATTCCCTTCCTCCCCCTGAAGCCCAGCCTCTACGCGGGACCCACAGAGTCCTCGACTCAAGGACAACAGTAATGGAATATGCGCCTGGATCATAGAATAAAGTAATGGGATCGCGGGAACCAAAACGGAGCCCTAGACGCCCAGAATAGAATCACCGCGCACTTAGGTCTAACCACGGAGCTGAGTCATAGAACTGCGGAACAGGCCCAGAGGAGGTGCAACTCCGGGGACCCCCGTCTGAGCCCCTCCATTTGCAGTGAGGAGGCGTGGAGGGAGCCACAGGGCTGAGGTTTGGGGATCTCAGAGAAACGGCTGGACTGCGATGGGCTCCCTGCAGTTCCATCCAACAAGTGACTTCTGAGCACCCCGAGGGCTCACCCCCGGGGCCCCAAGCAGGAAAGCAAGAAGGAGGGGGAGACTGTGTTCTGGGACAGCCTGGGGTCCAGCCAGGGCCGCCTCTCAGCAGCACAAACACCTGGCAAGGCAACTGGGGGCCCAGTCACCCCAGGAGGTGGCACGTCCCAGGGTCTTCGTAAACTCATTCTCTGGCCACCTTCGGTTTTGCTTGTTCTGTTATGTGATTCTCTTTTTTATTTTTTATTTCTTCCTTGCAAGATGAGATCAAGGAAAGGTCTTTGAAACAAAATGCAACATTTTTCTTCCGTGACAGATCCTGTATTGATGGGCTCAGCAATGAACCCCACTCTGGGACGTCCCTGTAATTAGTGCTACACGGAGCGGCAACAGACAGGCAGGCATGCTCTTTCCCTGGTTCCAGGGGGCAGCCAGGCAACCCCCCCCCCCGCGCTTTCTCCCGTCCACACCCGCCAGCCCCAACTCCTGCACCTCTGGGCCCAGCGCTCCTGGCTGCTTGAATCACGGCTGGTAACCTTGGAGTGGAGCCAGGTCTGAAGGTGAGTCCCAGGCACCAGGACTGCACTTGGGGGTTCAGATCCAGGGCGGAGCCTGGGACACAAGACCTGTATCTCACACCCACCCACGTGGGAGAAGGTGGGATTAACTAAACACTAGGCTGGACATTGCTGAGTCCAACCGCCCGATTACAAAGTGGGGCCAGGGAGGGGGAGGAGTTCTCCCAAAGCTCCCAGAGCCAGGAAAAGGGCCAGGATCCTATGCCAGCCATGTGCCCCTCAGCCCCCACCACGCCAGCTCACAGAGAGGGGCGCCAGCTGCAGAGTAGGGCTGGAGGCCTCTCCTCCTGGAGCCGCAGGACTGGAGGTGGACGGGGTGGGGCTGCGGCTCTGAGGTTCGAGGCAGGCTGGTGCACGCAGGGTGGCGCTGTCCGAGGGACTGACAGAGTTCGTGTGGCTCTCCTTCCCTCAGTGGTGCTAGTGGTAAAGAACCCGCCTGCCAATGCAGGAGACGCAAGAGATGCGGGCTCGATGCCTGGGTCGACAAGAGCCCCTGGAGAAGGGCATGGCAACCCACTCCAGTATCCCTGCCTGGAGAATCCCATGGACAGAGGAGCCTGGCGGGCTACAGTCCACGGGGTCTCAAAGAGTCCCACAAAGGACATGACTGAAGCAGCTTCCCATTTGCACTCACACTCCCTCCCTCAGCCTGACATCTGGGGACCAGAAACCCCCGTCTGTGCAACCTCCATATTCACAAATGCTTCTCACCACCAAGCTGGCTGTTCTCCGTGACTGTCAAGGCCCAGCTTCAACGTCACTGATCCTCCTCCTCCAGGAAAACTTCGTGGATTGTTCTGAGTGGATGGCTTCCCGGACTTGCTGAGCACAGATTAACCGAGTCTTGTGTTATAATTAGCTATGTCTGGAACGTCCACCTCATCCCTGGGTCCAGACTGTGATCTCTTCAGTGGGGGCGAAGGTAGAGAGAAGGGATCAAGACACAGCCTGTGACCAGGGGCAGTGCTCAGCATGGGGCTTAGATCGGAGCTCAGAGTGTGACCAGGTTCAGGAGCTAGTGACCTCAGCACCTCCTATAGGGGAAACTTCCACAAAACTGGGAGAAAGTTTGGTACAGGCCCTCCCAACAGCCCCCCACCATTGGCTCTGTGTCCACTCGAGGGGCCCTTCCTTCAGGCCCCCCACTTTCAGCCCCTAGTCCCTCCTAGCCCCCTCCGCTGGAGCAGCCTTCTCTGGGGGCCCACAAGAGGAGGAGACAGGAGCTGCCCGCCCCCTCAACACCCCGCCCCTGCCATGCCCCACTGCAAGCTCTGACTCCTTTTTTCTCCATCCTGGGGCTTGAATTCAAATAGCCAGCTCGTCAGGATTCTCACAGCACCCTGAGCTGTCTCCAGAGCCACTTGACCAAAGGGAAGAACCCAGCGCCTTGCTCATGGCGGCAGCTGAGGCCCAGGAACTGGGGTCCAGGCCAGACCACCACCCCGAGACCACAGTCTTTGGTTTGCCCATCATCAGAACGGGGCTGACCCAGGCGTCCTGAGAAGGCCAAAGGCGTGGCTCCCCTTCCTGGGGAGTGACCAGTCCATCCCTGGGGCTCTCACCTCCAGCCTGGCCCACCCCACCAGCTTCCAGACCCAGACGGCCCCACTCCTGGGGATCTCACGAGCCCCTCAAACTCAGCCTGTCCACCCCTACAGCTCTTCTGATTCCCCTTGGGGCGACCTTAATAAGAACTGCTTTAGGGGATGCGGAGCATTCAAGACAACAGTGACAAGTGTCCAGGGAGATGCTGGACACACAGCAGGCTCTCGAGACGTGGTCACAGCCTGGCACCCGCTAACTCACTGGAGAGAAGGGGTGCCTGTGGAACCACAGTCAAGGTGATGGGATCCTAACGGTGGGGCATGAGGCTGGAAGTCTGCGGAGGACAGATCCCAGAACGTGTCCCCGAGAAGTCAGGCCCCGTCTGAGAGGAGATGTGGGGCCCCAGTGGGCTGTGCCACCGGGTCTAAGACTGGGAGCCGCCCCAGCAGCTGTGCCAACATGGACAGGCTCCTGGTGGAGCCAGCTGTGCCAACATGGACAGGCCAGCCCTCCCTGCACTCACCCCCTTACCCCCTCCTTGGGGCTCGGGGCTGACACCCTCCTTGTCCCCTCTCCAGCACACCCTCCTGGTAGGGCCTTTCTGCTTGGGGCCCCTTCTGTCCGGAGCTCTCTGCCCCCTTTCAGAGGGGCTCATGTTTTCACTTTATCAGGGTCTCGGCTCAAAGGCTCCCTCCCTTGAGAGCCACTGCAGCACCCGCCAGGCCAGCAGAGCCATTTAGCATCTCTGCCCCTGTGTCTTAGAGCTTCTGGGGGCCAGGTTCCTATTTGCTTTCTGCCTGCATCCCATGGGGTTTGGGAGCAGGGGCTTCCGAACCAGCCTGCCTAGGTTCACAGGACAGCTCCCTGACTTCCCAGCTTCTTTACCCGTGAAGTGGAGACTGCATTCTTGTTTCGAGAGTCGTCACCGGGACTGATTGCCTACGTATCCTCAAAGCGCTTGCTTCCCTGGTGGCTCAGATGGTAAAGAATCCGCCTGCAATGTGGGAGGCCTGGGTTCAATCCCTGGGTTGGGAAGATCCCCGAGAGGAGGGCATGGCAACCCACTCCAGTATTCTCACCTAGAGAGTCTGCAAGGACAGAGGAGCCTAGTGGGCTGCAGTCTATGGGGTCTCCAAGAGTCAGACACGACTGAGCAACTCAGCACAGCACAGCACACCCCAGGCTGGGCACAGGGGAAGGGCTGAGCGAAATGGAAAGGACAGTCCTCTCTCTGCTGCAGTGACGGCTGTCAGGGCAGAACAGTGTCTGGTTCCCAGAGTCCCCAGGAACCGTTTCTCAAATGAGTGGACAAACCTGGATTCTCAGAATCCTGAGACCATAAGCCCCAGCTCATGAGGAAAAGCTCCAGCTAGCCACGGGGCAGGAGCCACAGGGCCCCTGGGCCAACTTCGCCCCTGGCAGACACGTCCCAGGGTGCTGCCCTGCCTGAGGGTCCCCAGCTGTCAAAGCAGGTGGGTCAGTGAAAGGGGGAGCTTCTGGGCTGTACCCCCAGCAGTGATGGCAACCAGGACCCATCAGGGGGCCAGCAGCTGAAACCCCTCTGCAACACCATCCTAGCAGCCTCAGGAGACACAGCAACACTCTGGCATTCGAGAGCCGTCTGTGGAGCCTAGAGAGACCACTTCTGCCCAACACGCTGCCTGATACACCTTCCTAATGGGGCCTCAAGCTGTTTAATGTGACGTCTGCTAAAAAGTGATCGGGCCCTAATTTATTCAACTTGTCAGCTTCCATCTGCCACCCATGACTCCAGGCAAGTGTGCCAGGATTTTTGGAAGCAAGAGCAGAGCCTTCTCCCCGCCCCAGGGCAGGTTCCTGGAGGGAGTTTGGGATGCCTGTTCTCCTCCGGGGGACGCAGAGGCCCAGGCAGGAGGCCAGCCTGGGTTCTGGAGGCAGAGGGACACTGCCAGCTGCGCGGGGACCAGGCTCTGGCTGAGGGGCACAGACAGGGCCTGCCCAGGGTGTGAGGGCAGATGGGCCCTGGCAAGGGGCCCAGAGAGCAACCAGGTCACCCCCTCCCCCTTGACAGGTGGGGAAACCAAGGCCCGGGATGAGAGGTCATAGTGCATGACCCACTCCACCCAGGAGCCTGGAAGCAACATGGCATCTGGCCCCAGAGAACCGGATTCAGGTCCTGACACTCCCGCTCAGTGCGACTGGCACCTCAGCTGGCCACTCAATCTCATCCAGCCTCCTCTGCATCTTAGGACTCCAGTTATCGAGGATCAGAGAGAGTGGGGACCGCAGAGTCCCCGGGCCCAGGGCCCAGTGCGCGCCCTAGAGGCACGTCGCCTCACTGGTTTCAGTGGTTGCTCAGTAAGGTATCTGCGGACAGAGCCAGCTGTGGTCGCTGGGCCATGCACCCCTCTAAGCAACGGTGGCGTCCCATGGTCCATCCATAGGCCTGGACCCCCACAGCTGAGCCACAGGGTGTTAGCACCCCAGCTGAGGGGGGGAAACCCCTCTGTTTCCTGGGCAGGATGTGCATAATTCCACGAGGTCTCAGCTGCCTCTGATGTAGTCCCACCAGGGTGGGTTTAGGCTGTGTTGCAAAGACAAAGGAAGTGAGATGCTATGGTGATCCTGTGGGAAGACAAACCTGGAGGGAAAGGGATCTGGGGAAAAGCCATGCAGTCCCTCAGCTGGAAGATCCACCAATAACATTCCCAACCCTTCTGTGCCTTGAATCAGAGTCGCCTCCGCCAGGAAGCCTTCTCAGATACACACCCTCTTCCCAGATACACACCTCTCATCCCCCTCTGTACTCCCGCAGTGCACTTGCCCCCTATCAGTTCCTCCGTGGGGTTATTTGGAGCTCCACACAGCTGGACGGTGCCTCTGCCCACTGCACAGGCATGTCAATATGTACTGAATGCCCTTCCTTGTCCCTTCCTGTCAAACTCCTACTCATCCCTCAACACCCATTTCCAGAGTCCCCTCTGGGTTCCCATGAGCCCCAGGGCTTCCCCCATCATAGGAAATCCCCCTCTGGGCCGGGGCTGTCCACTGTGGCTCCTCTCTCCCTCCAGGACAGACACGTCCCCTACGCATTGCCTCCTGTCACCAAGTCTGTCACACGGGCAGCGGCTAATGGAAGCTCGCTACATGAAGGAAAGGAGGAGGGAGCCCATGGGGCACCTTGGAGCTGCCTCCCTGAGCCTGATCCATGCCCCCCGGAGGTTGGATGAGGGCCTGTCCCCTCCTCAGGAAACAGCGTTAGCCCAGGCCAAGTGGATTGAGGCAGGTCCACTCCAGGCTCCGTGAACCAGCAGGTCAAGGTCGCCAGAAACAGAGCTGGGAGGCTGGTATGGGGAGACAGATGGACACCACCAGGGTCTGGAAGGAGCAGGTGACCCCAGGGCCCCAAAGCCATCCCTCCCCTATTTATGAATCACCCCTGTCAGGAGCTGTGGGTTCACTCCAGGAGTCTCCTTGCTCAGAGGGGCCCCCATGTCCATGGGGAAGAACAGAACTAGCAAGCAGCTTTGCCGCTTCCTGTCGTCATGAAAGGAGTGCTCACCTCTGCCCAGACTCGGGGCTGCCTCACTCCGCGGGGCAGGGGTGGAGAGAGGACCCCATGTGATTGTGTGTCTGATATGCGGGCCCACTGGGCACCGAAGTCTGCTATCACAGCGATGTGACCCGCACCCGTTCACGGTCCCTCGGAGCCTGCGCTTCCCACACGCAGATGGGAGGAGGTTCCTCCCCGGCCCCTGCGGAGGCCAGGAGGAGCTGCTGGGCACAGTGAGCCTGGGCAGGGGCTGCCACCCCCGGGGGACCACTGGCTCTGCCCACCTGCCTCCTGACAGACTTCCCCAGGCACTGAGGACTGGACCACCTGCCCAGCCCTGCTCAAAGCAACAGTGGCCAGCAGGGAGGCCCAGAACCAGCTTCCCCATCTGTGGCTTGGGGCCAAGTTCAGCCCACCTGGTCCCAGCATCCCTGCAGGAGGCCCTGGCACCTTCAGACCCCCTGCTGGCCTCAGGCCAGACACCTTTAGGGGGTGGCTTGGGCTCAGACACCTGCTCCCATGCTCACGACCAGGCTATGAAGCAGGCAGTGAAGTTTAATACCCAGAAAACGGCTTTAAATTGATTGAACTTTATGAGCAGTGCCAGCTCCATAATAATCAGGCCACTGCCTCCCTCTTGCCCTCCCTGCCCTACCCCCACCCTGCACACGCCTGCATTATTCTCAGACCTCAGCGCGTCACCCGTCCCCAACGCGGGCCTGGAGGCCACGGAAAGGCCAAGAGGCAGCACGCTGGCAGACGGAGCAGGGCAGTGCCTCCCGGAGGCGGTCGATGCATTCCACTGACCCGTGCCCCGGAAAAGCCGAGAAGGCCTGTCTGCAGTATGTTTCAGGGCAGACTGGGCATTACCCACTGGGGAGGGACCCAGAAACCCTGGAGCCCTCCGCCAACACACTTCTGGCAAATAGGCCCCAGTGGTGAACTCAGGCCTGACTCCAGTCCTGAGACCATACCTGTCTGCCTGGAAGGCTGTGGGGACCCCCAGTCAAGTGCCTGGAGGTTTCCACAAGCTGTCTGGAACTCCGGCACTCACGCTGGGCAGTGGGCTGGGGGTCTGCCCTGGCGTCAGGGGCTTGGGCAGGACAGTGGCCATTGAAGACACAGGTGTGGGTGCGCCCACCTGGGCCAGCGGACAGAACAAGGATGCTTGGTCCTCTCTCAGCGTGGGCCCCTCTGAGCTCCTGCTGAGATCTGGGAACCTCCCCTGGAGACAGTACACACAGGAAATCGGCAGACGATTTCAGGTGGTCCTGGATGCTCTGAACCATCTGTGAGCCATTAGATGAGAGCTCCGGAAGGCTGATAGCCTAAGAATTCAGGTTGAGGGTCCCTGGGCTCTGGGCCCTGCGGCCAAGAAAGGGGTTCTTAGGGGCTCAAGAGAGCATGTCCCAGTTGCCGTGGAGCCTACACTCTGGACCCAGCCTGTGCCTGGCTCATAGTAGGTCTGCAGTCTGAGGCTGTCGATGCTGCTGTGGTTGAACTGTCTTAGGAGAGGAGAACTGTCTTAGGAGATGGAGGGCAAAGTCCTGGGAAGAGCAGCATTTGGGCCAACAGCAGAAAGGGCAAGCAGAACGAGACAGGCAGGAGCAGCCACAGAGGTGAGGAAGTGCCAAAGGAGAGCAGACGCTGGATCTCGCGCCCACAGGGCACCTGCGAGATCCCCGCCTCCCCACAGCGGGGGATCGAGGAGGCCGCGTCCACTGGGGACTTGAGCCCAACACATCCAGCAGCTGCTCAGTCAGGAAGTCAGACGCCTGGGCGCCGGCCTCCTGGGTCAAGGCCTCAGTGCAGGCAGGTCTGCATCGAGAGTGTGGTCTCGGGACTTCCCTGGCGGTCCAGTGGTCAAGACTTCGCCTTTCAATGCACACTGTGAGTGTTCGCCTCCTGGTGGGGGTAGCTAAGATCCCACATGCCTTGGGGCCAAAAAACCAAAACATAAAACAGAAGCAAAGTTGTAACAAATTTAATAAAGACTTTTAAAATGGTCCACATCAAATAATCTTTAAAAAAAAAAAAAAAAGAGTGTGGTCTTTATAACCAGGACAGAGCCAGGCTTCCAACTTAGACCTGACATATTGCAGCCCTGCTGCTGAGGCCATCACGCTTGGCCGCCCCACCTCACCACCACCACCCCCGACCTTGCCAAACCTAGTCCATGGTGTGAGTAACCCTTCTCTTCCATAAAAACAGGCTGAGAGGGGCCTCTTGGAGGTATTGGGTAAACTGGTGGGGCCTCCCTGCTTCCACAGGCAAATCCCACCCCTTCCAGGGCCCCTGACCCAGTGGCCACACCCAGGTCAGCACTTGGTCCTGGCAGGGGCTTCTGCCCCAGACCCCTGGCCACCTCTCCTGGCTCTGCTTGGCCAGTGGGCTCCAGGCCACCCACCCCGGCTGGGCCCCTCCGCACTCCTAGGGGATGCTGGCCCCTTCCCTTGCCTTGGTTCTGCCTGGGCACGTCTGGAGCCTCTGCCCGGGGTGGAGCCTGGCTGCCCCTGCCCCATGGCTCCCCTGGCCCCCAGGTGGTAGCGATGGGGCAAGGAAGAGAGCATGACTTTGCACAGGTTCAGCCACCACTCTGAGTAACCGCATCATCAAACGGTGCTCGAAGAGCAATGCCTCCCAAGCACAGACTCCAGGGCACTCCAGGTCGAAACGGGCTCAGACGACGCTGCCTCCCATCTCCTCTCCTGGACAGACGCGTGGGCGTAAACCATCTGCTCCAACATGTCTGACCTGGGGACGCCCACACCCCACACCCCACTGTGAGACCACACGGCGCTCGGACTCCTCCTGGGTCAGGGCAGGACCGCCCCCCCACTCCGCAACCTGGCACTGAAGGTGTACCCCAGAACCCCGGGCACCGAGCTGCACTGTCAGACCCCAGACACACCTGAGCACGGCAGGGAGAGGCCGGGCCCTGGGCCATGCAGCAGGAGCAGGTTTGCTGTCCCCTCTGTGGTTTTTCCCAGCCCCGCTGGCTAAGCCGACCGCACACCCCTTGTCTGTCCCCACTGGACAACTCCCTTGGCCTCAGCAGACCCTCCCCCTCACTGACACTGCCATCCCCTGGGAGGACATTACTCTCCAGGCCACTCGGCTCCAAGGAGGAATCATGTCCCCCAGAAATGACCGAGAGCACGCGCGGTCCCCGAGGCTGCACCAGGCAGTGACGGGAGAGAATTACAGCCCCTGTTTTATGAGGGCACATAAAGAGCCTGCGTGGTCGGCGCGCCCTGCTGCAGCCACGCGGTCGTTAAGAGGGGAGGCCGTATTTCTCTCAGTCTCCCCACAGGCCCCACTCCATACGCAGCACAGCCGAGTAATCCATCCAAGCCAGCCCACCCTCCCAGACGGCACTTGCAAGCAGCTCTGCCCAGAGCAGGGCCCACTTCCCAGACTGACCAGGCAGTACGGGCAGCGGGCAGTGGCGAGGAGGAGGAGGAAACGGCAGGGCGGAGGCTGTTACCTCCATGGTACAGTTGCTGGAAGACTTTGAGGGGAGCCTGAGAATAAGGGCCCCCTAGCAAAACAGATGCCGGGGCTGAATAAGCACTGTGGTCAGCCCTCACCCGCCCCGCACACAGCACTCAAACTGCAGAGTCTCTTGTTCATCCGGTCTTATCTTGTTCTTTACCAAGTGAACTATCAGCGAAGCCCCTTACCTTGTTCATCCTTCAGCAAAGCCCACGGTGTGAGGTGTCACTGTCCCAATTCACGGATGTGGAAAGTGAGGCTCAGACAGGCCAAGAGCAGGCTCAGATCACCCAGCTGGTGCATTCGCACTTAGACTATCTACAGTCTGACTCTCACCCATGCCATGAGTAAGGGGCTGGCCAAGCTCAGCGGAGATGTCACCGTGGATGCACAAGGTCTCAGAGGCTATAACTCAGGAGTTGAGCAACCCTCAGAAGTGTCCCCTGGAGACAGGAGGCTGGACATTTGTCTGCCCATAGATGGAGCCCCACCCAGGAGCAATGACCCCTCCATCCTCCAGGTTGCCCGTGTGAAGGCTGGGTGTCCTGGGGGCTTCCAGGGACAAGCATGACCAAGCTGGTACAGTGCAGGGCAAGAAAGTCCCCTCCAAGGGGTCCCATGGAGCCTGCCCCTGACCAACAGTGCATGTTCCAGCCGAGGGGGTCCCCCTCTCTGCTTCTCTGCACACAGACACTGCCCTTGCAGGCCACTGAGCCAGGGCATCCACCCACCTTCCCCCACTAGTCCTGTCCTGGGCCTCCAGCCTCAGAGTAACTGTGCTCACGGAGTCCTAGGAGGGTGCAGGATACTCTGCCTGCCCCAGTGGTCATCTGACCAGAAATCGGTCGCCCAGCATCTCTACACTTGCGACAGCCCTCAAGCGACCTGCACATTCAGTGCCACCCTTTGCTGCCCCGGGCATCTTGTCCCCCTCTGAGGCAGCCGGCTCTCAGCCAGCAGCAAGTTCCGGCTTCTGGTGGTGCTGTCCATGGTGCTGACTTGTCTAACCCTGCCTTGTTTCTGAGGCTATCCGGTGGCCGATGTCCACCCTGCCAGGACCACCAGTGAGAGGTGGCGGCCTCCACAATTGCTCCCTGGTGTTCTGGAAGAGGGCTTGGCAGCAGCCACCCTCAAAAGCACTGGAACCTGACCCTCTTTACAGGGTCAAAGAGACGACTCAGAACACAAGACAGGCAATCAGGTCGGGCTTTCATCTCCCTCCTCAGGGGCTCTCACTGCAGAGAGCTGCCTACTGCCAGCCTGCGTGTCTGACAGATCGATACCCCTTTGAGACTATCAGGGCCTCACGGTTTGATCTTAGAAAGCCTTGTTCTTCTGCAAAAGGATAGCAAGGTCCCTTTCCTTTGCAAAGCCCCAAAGGGAGGCTATGACCACAGCTCTTAGAAGAGGGCATGAAAACACCAGGCCTGGCCCTGGTGGCTGGGACCACATCACACTTGGGGATGGAACCCAGAAGCCCCACCAACAGAACTAGTTAAATCCAAGAGCCTTTTATAAGCACCTTGAACCTGTTATAAAGTCACAACAAATGTAGAGATTCCCAGATCTGCAGATAGGGAAACAGGCTCAGAGAGACTAAGTAACTTAGCAAAAGCCGCACAGTAGTGATTGGAGGACCCAGGGCTTGAACCCAGGCAGCCAGGCTCTTGGTCTGGGTGTCTGTCACACCAGGGATAGGTCAGATCTGGGACCTGGCCCTCCAGCAGCACCCTAGAACCCCTCTGACAAAGCCAGCACCAAAAGGACCTTTGTCCCTCTCAAAGACAGGCTTCCTAGCTCAGGCCTAGAACATCTTTGGTACAGTGGGAAAACTCCTAGCTAAGAGACACCCTCGCCCACTTTCAAGGGCCAGAGTATCAACCCCTGTGGCCAGTGGGCACATTCCTCCTCAGACAGGAATGTGAAGGACTCAATTCTTGAGATGATTCAGCTACAGACAAGGACTCTCTGGGGGCCTCCAACAGGTGACCCCAGGAGTCCCCTGGCAACCATTTGGGGAGAGAAGGGAGCCCAGGAATATGGACACAGGAATGTGTGTAGGTCTGAGGGCCACAAGTCACCCCCTATGCTAGGAGAGAAATGCCCTAAGCTCAGGATTTCGAGGTCTGGAACATACTGACTCCAGTGGGACTCCTACTGCAGGCCTGGCAGGGCTGCACCAGGCTGATAGCACTTGAATTCCCAGGAGGCAGTGATTCCCAGCTTACCTGCTCCTCCTTCCCTGCCTCCTCCCACCTAGAGCACAGTTTGAGGAACCTGCTGTGGTAGGGTCTGGGGGCAGAGGCAGCTGATGGGGGATGGGGCTGAAGCACTGAGGGCCTTTCACCTGAGTCCCTCCAGTCCAGTCTGAGGACCAAGGCGCTAGGGAGCTATAGATGACTCAGATCTGCTCCCACAGGACAGAGAAAGGGGCTTCAGGAGTGCATGAGGGAGCTGGGGGCCCAGCATCAGGGCAGGGCACTGGGGAAGGCCAGGGAGGAAGTAGCTGGAAGAGGAGAGTGGCTCCAGAAACCCACACCTTCAGATGCCACCAGGTTGGGAGCAAGCAGCCGCTGGTGGTCTCAGACCAGGGAGGGACGACAGCACAGTGGAGCTTTGAGATGGTAAAGATGGTAAAGGTGAAGATGACTGTGGCTGCGGGTGGAGGGGGCAGACAAGGCTGCAGGCGGGGGACCACTGAGGAAGCCACAGTGGTTGTCCTCATAGAGGAAACTGAGGCAGAGCCCCAGAGGTGGAGGGGAGGGACTGCATGCGTCAGACCACCCACCGGCCCCATGGAGCAAAGCTGTCCCAGAAGGCCTACTCCACGGACCCCAAGAGGCATCACTCAGTGGGGGGTGCGTGAAGCAGGCTATTGGGAGAAGCCCAGGGGGCCTGCCCAGCAAGGCTCAGGGAGCCTCAACTCCACGCCTGCTGACCCCTCAACCACGGCTTCTTGCCGCTGTTGCTGTTGTTCAGTCGCTCAGTCATATCTGACTCTTTGCGACCCCGTGGACTGTTCCTCACTACCTCCCAGAATTTTCTCAAACTCATGTCCATTGAGTTGACGATGCCATCCAACCATCTCATTCTCTGTTGCCCCTTCTCTCCTGGCTCCTGGGGGCCATTAGCCTAACCACCCTGGCTCCCAAGGAGGTCAGCTGAGGGGTCTAGCCAGCACCCAGCCAGTCTGGTCTCAGCCTGGAGAGCCGGCTGGATGTGGGAAACTTCTCACCCAGAAATATAAATCCGGTTTCCTTCTCTCTGCTCCTATTAACCCCCCGCCCAGCCTCTGTGGCCCAGGAAGAGAACACAGAAGTCTGAGTGAACCCAGGAGGGGCTCAGGATGGGTAGGGTCTACACCCTGCAGAGACCTGGCACCTCTGATGCTGATGTGTGTGTGTGAGTGCCTGGCAGAGCCATGAAGGAATTAATAACATGGGCACACTCTGGGCTGCTTGTTAATTGCATGGGGTTCATTTGTCTTTCCCACACATGCCATCATTTCATCACAAACACAACACTGACGACGATGCCAGACACACTTCTCCGCAGGACTCACTGCCCCTGGACCCCAGGTCCCATTCTGGGCTGTGTCCTGGGTCCCTCTCAGGGGTGAGGAGGCTGAGGGGGAGTTTCACCATCTGGACAGTATTAATATGATTCTCACTTTGCAGTGAGAGCAGACTCCAGAGCCGGTCTGACCACAGGGGCTGTAATCAGGGGGACCTGGGGTCCATGTCACCTGCCCAGCTGCATGACCTCGTGGGGAGGGGGGCTCTGCTTCTCCACCTGTCTCCCTGCAGAAACAGATCAGTGCTGTGCAGAGAATCTTGAAGACGAGGTCTCTGACACCCCGGCCAGGCTTGGCCGGCCACAGCCCCGGTCCAGAGCCATCCCCTGCCTGCCACCCCCCACCCACCCACACGCCCACCTGCCCACCCTGTGCACAGGCCCTGGCTCTGGCCACATGCCCAGAGCGAGCAGGGTGGCCAGGAATAACAGATAATACCATTAGGGGCCAGGATGGCTCTATCCTTCCAGGGGAGAGAAATGAGGTTGTCAGGAGAGGGGCCTGGGGCCGCAGACCATGATTAACGGGACTGGGCGGCCCACACGCTGAGGCAGAAGGTGCCAGCAGATGATTGCTTACAAAATGTACCAATTACCGCCGGGCCTTCTCGCCCACCCCCGCCACCAGGCAAATAAACACATCAGCTGCCAGCCTGTGCCAGCCCAGGCTTGGCGAGGGCCCAGGGGCCGGCAGCCGGGCGGGGAAAGGCTGGAAAGGCCAGCTCGGAGGGTTCAGGAGCCCTTCCTGCCCTTGGCAACAGGAGGGACAGTCAGCTGGCACGGGAGGTGGCCTCTTGGCCCAGGAAATGTTCAAGCAGGTGTGCCTGGGAGAGGCCGGAGGCAAATTCAGGGCCCCTCACCCCACGAACCTCACAGGAAAGGCTGCCCCCAAGACTACGAGGTGGGCTCACGTGCTGTGTACACATGCCAGGCACTGCAAGGCTGCATTCTGGCTCTCCACGGCCACCAACTGTGCTCACATAACAGCGCGTGTTTCTCTACGTGTGATTACGTATGTGTGTATCTGAATCTATGAGTACATGTTTGTGTGCAAATGCATTTTCTGCACCACCAGCCCAGATCCAAGTGTGCAGGTGGGTGAAGGCTAAGTGCAAGCCACAGGGTACCACCCCGTCCAACAGGAACTGCAACCAAAGTCAGAGGTCATGACACAAGAGCAGTGGTAACAGCGACAGGCCTGAGCCCTCGACCTCCAGGCCCAGGCTGCACAGACTGACTCGGGCCCGGGATTCAGTGATGCACAGGCTGGCGTGGCCGCCGTGGACAGGTGGTGCACGCACGCCGGGCTCCCCAAGCCAGGCGTCATCGCGCCAGTCTAAGGGGCTTATCTGCCTCCAGTAGCTGGTCCCCTGCAGACCAGCGCCTGCCACCCCTCATCCCCACCCGATGCAGCCATGCCTGACGGTACCCAGAGGTAGAACTGAATTTACAGCGAGGGAGGCAAGTCACCCCTGGGTCCTGGAGACGGGACATTCATCTTGTCTGACTGTTCTTGGAATGTCAACCATAAATGCCAAGATGAACGAAGAATAAAAGTCTTCCCAGAAATCCTGGGACAGCAGCTCGCCCTGGACGGGTGAGTCCCTGGGGTGTGGGGGAAGGGGCCTCAGAGGAGCAAGGATATTTGAGCCTTGGGTGTTCTTGGCACAGCACCCCTGTGGTCAGACAAGGCCCTGCCTGTCCAGGTCCCAGAGACCATGGGACGAGCCACGAGGGGAGGATACTAGCTGCTGACCGTGTGCTAAGACTGCAACTTCTTCCTAAGTCTGACCATTGCAACGGCCAGTGAGCTTGGGGTCTCGTGTTCTACTCCTCATTTTCAGATGAGGAATCTAAGTCTCAGAGACGTTAATTCACATGTTCAGGCCACAGACCAGGAATCATCAGAACTGAAGCTTGTTCTTTTAACCACGATGATGTCACTATCACAGGGATTATCCAAGCAGTAATAGTGACGTGGGAATAAAGTGCAGTGGGAACTCAGATGTATCAGTCAGCTGCTGCTGCTGCTGCTGCTAAGTCACGTCAGTCGTGTCAAACTCTGTACGACCCCGTAGACGGCAGCCCACCAGGCTCCGCCATCCCTGGGATTCTTCAGGCAAGAACACTGGAGTGGGTTGCCATTTCCTTCTCCAATGCGTGAAAGTGAAAAGGGAAAGTGAAGTGCTGCTTTAAAACTATCCCCAAATTAAGTAGCTTAAAACAACAATCAGTCGTTTGTTCACCATCCTGTGAGTGGGCCGTGTGAACAGGACTCCACCGAAGGCCCGTCTCTGCACCACTGACGCTGTCTGGGCTCAGGTGTGCGCGTGCCATCGGCTGGCCGCACTCCCGTGTTCCGCATCTGGCTGGCTGTCCACAGGGGAAGTAGAGGTAACTGGTCCGTGTGCTGTTCACCAGCCGGCAGACTAGCCCAGGCTCATTCACGTGGTCATCCCTGGCTTCCCAAGAGCTGCATGATACACGCATTCCAAAGCTGAAGCACTTTTCAAGCCTCTTTCAGGTCACGTGTCCCATTGGCCAAAGCAGGTCAAAGAGCCCAAACCATCAAAGGGTGGAAAACTGACTCTGCCTCTCGATGGGAAGACTTTCAAGCTCAGTTGCAAAGGGACAGGGACACAGAAAAGGAGAAACTCCAGGGATATTTGCAGCCTGTCACAATGAAAAAGGCAGCAATTAGCTTTACCCGGGGCAGGGGGTGGGGGGACACTCTGAGAAGGTTCTGGGCAGACCTACAGGAGGAGTAACATCAGCATTCACTGGCGTAGCTGGGAAGAGCAAGAACCTGGGCCAGCCCTCAGTTTCAAACCTCACACAAAATAAAGTCACATGGTCCAGGGGTCACTATTCACATTAAAACTGTGAGATGTGAAACCTGAGCAGCTGTACACGACAGTCCTGCACAAGGTCACCAAGACTCTGTTGATGGCACAAACACTGCCCGTGTGCTAATCCAGCATCTAATCCTGAGAGAGAGATAGGGTGTCTCCCCCACACTCATCCAGCCCCAGCACCAAACAGGAGCCTTTCTGGCTGTGCTGTCAGGCCATCTTCCCCCTCCGGGCTTGCTCACACTCCACGAGTTGAAGTTTGGGTTTTACAAAGATCCCTGTGGGTGCTGGATGGGCCAGCCCCTAGGCCACCTGTGTCCCAGGGAATCTGCCGCCACCTGCAAGGAGCAGGCAGATCTTCCTCCTGGCGTCTCACAGGGGCATCTCCTCCCTCCCTCATCAGGGCAGCTGCGGGCACCGGGCTGCGTGACCAGCAGGCTCCTGGCTCCTCCTCTCGCTCCAGCCAGCTTGCTCGGGCACCCAGATCAACACCTCCGCTGGCCCTTCCTGTGATGCCACGGCCCCACTGTCCACAGCCGACACCCAGCCCCTTGGCTGGCCCCGCCACCTCACCCGAGAAGGGTCAGCGTCAGGTCAGGGATGAGGCTGGGCCTCACATCAGGGTCATTCTGCTCACCTGTGGTACATCCTGCCCACCGCAGGGTGCCCTCCGCAGTCTCCAGGTCACTGCCCGACATGGGGTTTGAAGGATAAAGACGGCTCTGCGCCCCTAGCCCCTTCCCCTCCCCCAGCCCTCCCCCTCCCCCGTCCCTCCCCCTCCCCGCTCCCCCTGCCCCCATGGCATGTATGAGGTGTCTGCTGGCATACTGCACAGGGCGGGTCCCCAGGCGTGGGGCTCCAGTGTGGCTTGGGGTGGGGAAGGGGCTGAGGCGTGATGCTGCTGCAGTCACGGGGGTCACTGGGGTCACTGGGGGTGGGGGAGACTGCAGAGGGATTGCCCTGCTCCTCAGAATCAGAGCACGGGATGGGGGGCGGGATGTGGAGCCAGCCCCCGACTCTGGGTCCCCACACCAGCCGTCCTCGTCAGAGCCTGTGGGGCTGCAGCGCAGACCACCCCTAGGCCCCCAGTGCTTAGGCCTGGTGGGTGAGGGGGCAGATAACCCAGGGGTGGAGGAGGGAGGGGGCCCGTAGGAGAGACCAGGCTGGGTGACAGCTGGCGAGGTGAGGGGTGGAACCAGCCCTGACCCAGTATGTGGTCCAGTCTGGGGCCTGAGGGCCAGAGCTGCAGGAAGGGCAGAGGGCCAGACCCCAGGCCGTTGTCTTGGCCCGCCTCCTTCCCTCCCTCCCCACAGGTGCTGGAGGACAAAGAAGCCTCGCGCTAAGCCCCCTCTGGACCCCTAAATCCTGCCTGTGCGTCTGCGCCAACTCCTGCATCCTGCTAATGTTGCTGCCAGCCGCCCCCGGGAGCACTCAGCAGTGGCACTCAAATGTTAAGTGAGCCCCAGGCCCACCTCCTTCCAAATGTCACTTTCTGGAGAGGAGCTCCGAGCCTCAGGGCCCAGCCCGCCCCCAGTGACACAGGCTGCTGCAGAACTGCCCCCGCAGCCCCTTCCCCACCCCAAGTTCCACAGGGCACAGGGTCCCCCAGCCCCCAAGTCCAGGCCCAGGGCTGGGCTTGACGCATGTATCAAGCGCCCTCTGACTCCACCATGACTGTGTTTCAGGTCCACACAGCTCAGCCATAGATGGGACCCGCAATCCATGCAGCTAAGGAAACAGACCGGCTGGAGGTTCTGTCTTCCCTGCTGTGCTGCTCCCTTCAGAGCATTCTAGAAGGCGGAGCTCTGTCGTCCTGGGGCACTGGCTGACTCCATGGAGCAGCCCCCAGCCTCACCCCTGCCAGTCTGCAGCAGCTCTGAGTGAAAAGAAACAGAGCTTTTCTTTGTTACATCACTGAGGCTGGGCCATCCACAGCCTGTGCTGCGAAATCATCCACCAGAGGTAAGAACTGGCTGAAAGGCGACAGGAAGGACCCAAAGTGCTCCCCTTGTGCTCGCCTGCCTTCGATCTCCACATCCAGAAAATGGGTGCAAGAGTAGGTCCAGCTCTACCCTGCTTCTCCCCCTGCAGAGGCTGCAGGAAATGGAGTGTGAAGGCTGCCCTTGAGGAAACACCTCTCCGATGGTCCACGTTGGCACCTAAAACTCCACCACTGCCGCCTTCCTGGGATTAGACACTCCCGTCGCTGCTGCACCAAATGCTCACTGCCCCTTCGGGCCCCCGAAGGAATGATGAGCACCCCCATCACCATCCTACAGAGCCTGCTTCTCAGGGAAGCCAACCAAGGAGCTGGGGAAACAGAAGCAGAGTGGCCAGGACTGTGCACCCAGGAATCCTCAGGGCCCTGCGGCTCTCAGCCACTCTCCAGGGTCTCCCAGGCCATGTCCAGCACCGTGCTCCTTCCAGCCTCAGGAGGCCGTGTGGAAACGCAAGCCCGCCCCAGTTCACCCTCTTGCTTGCTCATTCCTGGGTTTACTTAACACTAAGCACCGCCCCACGCAGGCCCTGGGTGCCAACTCACGAGGTCACACCCACTGCCAGCAGCCCTGTGCCAGGCCAGCGTGTCCCGAGGGGCGAAAGGGGGCCACACCCTGTTCTACACCCTGGGTCCTCAGAGTGGGGCTCAGGGCTCAAGCAGGTTTGTGAAAGTTTGGCTTAATTGTTAAACGCGCAATGAGATGCCACATGACACCCTTTAGGATGGCCAGAATCAAACAACGGATGGTAAGTGCTGGGCAGGAGGTGAAAAGTGGACCCTCACACACAGCTGGTGGGGGTGGAAAATGATGCAGCCGCTTTGGGAAAGCCTGGTAAAGTGGAGTTACCCTGTGACCAGCAATGCCACTCCGAGGTGTATACCCAATCCATCCAAACACATGTACACGGATGTTCATAGCAGCCGTATCCACCACAGACGAAGCTGTAAATGGCCCGAAGGCCCGTCCCCTGATGCTGGTGGAGACGTGGTCCAGCCACACGGTGGGATGTGATTTGGCCATAAAGACAGGACGAAGCCCTGACCCAGGCTACCACGTGGATGGACCTTGACAGCAACAGGTTCGGTGAGAGGAGCGTACACAGGAGACCACACGCGTGTGACTCCATTTGTAGGAAACGCCCGGAACTGGAAATGCTCAGAGCCGAGGACAGGCTTGTGGCTGCGAAGGGAATGGGGTGGGGATTGAGGGGTGGCGGTGATGAGGTTTCTTAGTGAGGTGACGAAAGTGTTCTAAAAACGGCAGCACGCCTGTGAACATACTTAAAATCGTGAGTTGTGCGTTGCAAGTGGACGGATTGTATGGTATGTGAACTATGAAAGTGAAAGTCGCTCAGTCGTGTCCGACTCTTTGCAACCCCGTGGACTATACAGTCCATGGAATTCTCCAGGCCAGGATACTGGAGTGGGTAGCCTTTCCCTTCTCCAAGGGATCTTCCCAACCCAGGAATCAAACCAGGGTCTCCCACGTTGCAGGCGGATTCTTTACCAGCTCAGCCACCAGGGAAGCCCAAGAATCCTGAAGTAAGGTAGCCTTTCCCTTCTCCAGGGGATCTTCCCAACCCAGGAATCGAACCAGGTCTCCTGCATTGCAGGCAGATTCTTTACCAGCTGAGCCACCAGAGAAGCCCATAAACTATATCTCATTGTGAACTATATCTCAATAAATTATTTGGGGTTAAAAGTTTTCTTCAGAGTTAACTGGTTTTCCTCACGGGGATCCCTCTGGCCGTCTACGTGACCCACTGTGACTCTGAGGTGGCAGCCCAGTGGGCCCCTCACATTTGACCTCTTCCACATTCCAGACCACCTGACCTGCCTCTTGAGAAACCTGTATGCAGGTCAGGAAGCAACAGTTAGAACTGGACATGGAACAACAGACTAGTTCCAAATAGGAAAAAGAGTACGTCAAGGCTGTATATTGTCACCCTGCTTATTTAACTTCTATGCAGAGTACATCATGAGAAACACTGGGCTGGAGGAAGCACAAGCTGGAATCAAGATTGCCGGGAGAAATATCAATAACCTCAGATATGCAGATGACACCACCCTAATGGCAGAAAGTGAAGAGGAACTAAAAAGCCTCTTGATGAAGGTGAAAGAGGAGAGTGAAAAAGTTGGCTTAAAGCTCAACATTCAGAAAACGAAGATCATGGCATCCGGTCCCATCACTTTATGGGAAATAGATGGGGAAACAGTGGAAACAGTGGCTAACTTTATTTTTCTGGGCTCCAAAATCACTGCAGATGGTGACTGCAGCCATGAAATTAAAAAGACGCTTACTCTTTGGAAGGAAAGTTATGACCAACCTAGAGAGCATATTAAAAAGCAGAGACATTACTTTGCCACCAAAGTTCCATCTAGTCAAGGCTATGGTTTTTCCAGTGGTCATGTATGGATGTGAGAGTTGGACTGTGAAGAAAGCTGAGCGCCAAAGAATTGAACTGTGGTGTTGGAGAAGACTCTTGAGAATCCCTTGGATGGCAAGGAGATCCAACCAGTCCATCCTAAAGGAGATCAGTCCTGGGTGTTCATTGGAAGGACTGATGCTGAAGCTGAAACACCAATACTTTGGCCACCTGATGCGAAGAGTTGACTCATTTGAAAAGACCCTGATGCTGGGAAAGATTGAGGGCAGGAGGAGAAGGGGACGACAGAGGATGAGATGGTTGGATGGCATCACCGACTCGATAGACATGGGTCTGGGTGGACTCCAGGAGTTGGTGATGGACAGGGAGGCCTGGTGTGCTGAGGTTCATGGGGTTGCAAAAAGTTGGACACAACTGAGCGACTGAACTGAACTGAACTGAACTTCCACACCCAGGCATCTACAGAACCACTTCCCAAAGCTCAGAACCAGGTATCTGAGCTTCAGAAATGGGCTCCAGGCTCCTCAAACAACTCAGGTGGGTCTGCCCCTGAGAAGAGCCCCCTCAGGGAGGTACCAAGGTGCTCATGGGGTGTGGGGTCACCGTGCAAACAGTCACATCCCTGCCACAGCTTCCACCAAAAAGAAGAGACTTTCCAGACGCCCTGCGTGTCGGCGCGGTTTTCTTGGAGACAGTGATGGGTGAGCTGCCTCTGCTGTCACTTGCTCAAAGGTGTCATTCAGTCTTTCCTTGTTGAATTGGTCAAAAAAATAAAATAGTATAATTTTTAAAAGAGGAAAGAAAAAGAACTCTATCGCTCTGCCCCTTTAGGATATTTTTACCATTTTATGATGCTTGCGCTAAGCATTCTAAGTCGCTTCAGTTGTGTCCAACTCTTTGTGACCCCATGGACTGTAGCTTGCCAGGCTCCTCTGTCCACGGGATCCTCTAGCAAAAACACTGGAGTGGGTTGCCGTGCCCTCCTCCGGGGGATCTTCCCCACCCAGGGATCAAGCCCATGTCTCTGAGGTCTCCTGCTTTGGCAGTCGAGTGCTTCACCACTAGGGACACCTGTAAACCCTTGTGAAGCCAGGAGGCAAATTTTGTAGAATTTTGTTTCTTGGCAGACCCTAGGTGGGGGATGAGAACCCCTGGGGCCCTCACTGGGGCAGGGAGGGGCCAGGCCATCAGAGCCAGAACCACCTTGACGACAGCATCCTGGGGCCCGACCGGGAGGAGAAGGCAGAGCGGCAGATGGGGGTAGGGGCGCTTCCTAGCTGATCTCCTTTCCTCCCCCTTTCACGACTGATTTCCGCCTCAATTTGGGTAATTACTCTCCATTCAGCATCATTTCTTTCCTTCATTCAAGGAGGGAGAAAAAAACACACCCCAATCTCTCTGGGGGCAGGACACTCTTTTAGACTCTGGCAGCTGCTCTCTGCACCGGTGGGGCTGGCGGGGAGGGGGTTTCTTCAAAGTCAGGCTGACTTTTGTGTCCCCTGAGAGAAACCCTGTCCTTTCTCACCTGCCCTGGGCTCTTCAGAAGCCCTGGCCTCACATCAGGGTGACGTCTGATCCCAGATGCAGGCTGCCTGGTGGGAGGGGATGGTCATGGTCAGGCCTCCCCCTGCCAGGCAGTAGATGACAGACGGGGAGGCCTGGTGTGCTGCAGTCCATGGGGCCGCAGTCAGATACGACTGAGCTACTGAACTGAACTGATCTGGGACGGGGGACGGGCGCACGGTCAAGGCCCCACGGCCGCTCAGTGCTGCCCAAGGCCTCCCCGCGGTGTCAGCTGCTACGTTAGCCCTGAGCCATGTGAGGCCCTGGAGCGGAAGCGGATTCCGCAAAGCCCAGTGCTCAGACGTGGGGAGAGCCAGGCTGGCACCCAAGGGTGCCCTGTGCTCCAGCGCCCACCAGAGGGGGCGGGGCCCCGTCGGAGAGTCTGACCAACCTTTGCCAGGCACTTGTGGGAGGGGGACAGACAGGGGACACAGTGTGGAGTGAGTCCCCGAGGAGCTTCAGGTCTGGTAGCGGGAGGAAGCAGGAGCACCAGCCCGGTGGCTGGAGAGGGAGGACACTGAAGGGTGGAGCGGAGAGCTGGGTGCCCAGAGGCCCTCCCAGGACCACGGGCAGAGCCACGGGCGGGGTTACCAGGTGGACTTGGACCTCCAAGGTGGGAATCAGTGGAAGGGCGGCCAGATCACAGGGTGGCAGAGGCAGGGGTGTGGGGCTGGGGCGCTGGGCAGAAACCACCAGCCTGAGCCCCCAGCTGACTGCCAGCACCCAGCCTCAGCCCAGCCTCCCCTCCTCCAGGAAGCCCTCCTTGACCCCCAGGCTGGAGCAGGCGTCCTGCACTCCTCCGCCCATCCCAGAAGACTCCTGATGCTTCTGGGAGTATTGACTGTCTGTCTGTCTGTCTGTCTCCTGCTCCAGACAGGGAACTCTGCAGAGCTGTGTTGGTTTCCTAGGACAGTCTGGGTGGGTTCATGTAACAGAAATTCATCCCCACCCAGGCTGGAGACACAAGTCTGGAAACAGTGTTAGAAGGCAGACCTCTGAAGCCCTGGGGGAGGGAGGGCCCGTTCCTTCTTCCAGCCCCCTTGGCGTGAAGTCCTGGCTTGAGTCTCCACCTCTTCCCGCAGACTCTGTGTCTCCACAGAGCCAACCCTCCTTGGTGTCTGTCTCCAGCCTTCCCTCTTCTGAGAGGTCACCCCACTCCACTATGACCTCACCTTGAGTCCATCTGCTGAGACCCCATTTCCTAAAAAAGATCATACCCACAGGGCCGACCATATGAGCAGGGGTCCCCAAACCCCGGGGCCGCAGACCGATCCATCAGTGGCCTGTTGGGAACCGGGCCGCACAGCAGGAAGTGAGCTGTGGGCAAGCAAAGCTTCAGCCGCTCCCCATCGCTCCGCACGCTCACATTACCTCCTGAACCATCCCCTGCACCCCGCCCCATCCGTGAAAAAGTTGTCCTCCACGAAGCCAGTCCCTGGGGCCAAAAAGGCTGAGACCACTGATCCAGAGCACAGTCCTCCAAGTTGTCTGATGACTGACTGTCACACCAACTTCACGGCTCCCACACAGGACAACTCATAATATTTTATGCCAGTCTCCAGTCAACAGGCAGCCTGTTAGAATGAGTCTCCGTTTCCTCAGGGTAAAGGAACAGTTGAGTGGGGTCCTTGACACAGCCCTGGAGGGACGAAACCTCCAGCCCAGGGGTCAGGACGTCCTGCCCCATGTATCTTGGCTGCTCCTTCCCTCAGGGGACCCCCATGTGGACCCTGCAGGGAGGCGACTGAAGGTGCAGTCACCAAACAGACTCAAACCTCCCCCCAACCATGCCAAATGCCAGAGCAGTTGCTGTGATTTATTAATCTGCCAGGATCTTTGCAAGATTTTAATGTGGTATTTGGAGTCTATTTAACTGGGTAACAAAAACACCCAAAGCCAGAAACCGTAAATAATTATCACATCCATCGGGCCTTTCATATGAAGACTGGTACTGGCTTCCCCTCCAAGCTGCTCAATTTTCAACTTCTTCTCTCTCCATTTGGAACAAGCTCCCACTCATCAAAGAAGGAGCCAACCCAGGGGTTTCGGGGAGCACCAAAGAGGAACGCTGCAAGTCTGTGATTAGAATACAAGAGGGAGGATCAAGGTAATTAATTTTTTTAACTTAAAAAAAAATTTTTTTAAGTTTCCCCATCAGCTTCTGCAAAGCCATGTGAATTATATCTGCTTATGTAAATAAAGCTAACGGGTGATAACATTAATTAGCAGAATAAAACTTTTGCTCATCCGGCTGGAGATAGCAGGTAGTTGGGGGAGAGGATTAATTTCTGTTTTAATTGGAAATTTACATGTGCGGCAGCTTGGCCTCCATCGGCGAACAATCAGATTCCAGGTCCCTTCAAACGTGTTGGCTTCCGAAAGGGCAAGGGGCCCATCCGCCTTTCAAGGGGGCTCCACTTCAGTTCCCCAGCCAGCATGGAGTTGGCTGATCAAAGCCTGAGAAGCATCCTGCGTGGGGCTGGCTCCTTCGGGGGTCGGCACCCCAGCCTCCCCGCCTCCAGCAGACGGGTCTCCGGGTCCAGGCCTGAGCTGCCACTGGGTGGGACGGTGAAGCGATTAAGGAAGACCCCGCCATGGGGAGGGTCACGTGGAGAGGCCCCCACCCAGGATGCCCAGCCCCTCCAGGAAGGCGTCTGTCGGTGATGAACAAGGTGAGGAAGAAGCTGGCAGGGGGCGGTGGCCTGACCACACCTGCATGAGGAAGCGGGGCCCCCTCAGACTCTACTCACTAAGAGGGCACCTCGCTGGGCCCCCGTGGAGGTAGCCGGTGGGTCCCAGACCCTCCTGTTCTCCACAGGGGAGAGCGCACAGAGGGTGAGACCTCGGCATCAGGGCTTGATCCTAGTGGCTCCGAGACCCCTTCCACCCTGACCTCCCAGGGAAAAGGCTGTTTTCAGGTCGCTTGGAAGCCCTAGGAGGCCAGTCTGGGGGCTGTTTGAGTGAGGGAAACGTTCTGGGGCTCCCGAAGGCACCTCACCCCACAGATGGGGACGGCCCATCTCTCCCGGTGGGGGCAGTGGTTTCTGGGGAAGGACAGCAGTTCGGGTGGTCCTCTCTGAGCTCCCCGTCCAACCGCAAGCCTCCTGTGATGGAGAGTAAAGAGGAGAGTCCTCCTGCCTCCGTCCCTCCTCATCCGGCTCCGGGGGAGACAGCGGCAGGGCCGCCCGCAGCTCTCGCATGACGGCTCCTTTCTCTCTTCCAGAAGCTGCTCTCATCTCCACTCCCTGCCAGGCTGCTTCCAGCTTCTCCATCAATAGCTCAGCCACCCAAAACACCTGGAGGAAGCTTTGTAGGAGAGCGTGCAGCCTCCTGAGCTGGGCCGGGAGCCCTTCCCCACGCTCCCCTGACCCTCCTGACTGCCATCCTGAGGCTCCAGAGAGGAGGCTGACCAGAGCTGCAGCCGGTGGAAGCCAGGACACACACGAGGAAGGACTCTAGAACCCCAGGGGGACGATTCCAGGGGTGTGTGGTGTCCAGCCCTGTTCAGACCTCAGAGATGTAAAGTCACATCCCTGACCACAGAGCCCGGTGGCCTCGGCCTCACATGGCATTCCATCTGATCAGGGCCCACATCACACAGGGGGCCCTGGGAGCACCAAGGAGGAGCCCGAATGGGGAGTGATGGGGCAGACTCGGGAGGACCGGAGGAGGGAGAAGCAGGCTGCTTGGACTGAGAGTCTGGATGCACACTAAGGAGCTCAGTGGCCCCCACAGCAGGCAGAGCTGGGGAGGCGACTTTCACTCTCAGCCTGAGAGTTGGGGGCGTCAAGTGGGCCCCCTCTGTATCACAGGGGGACCTGAGGCCCGGAGGGCTCCCTGCTATGGCCTAGGGCACAAGCGAGTGAGGACAATTTGAGGCTTCACTGATAGCTCAGTTGGTAAAGAATGCAAGGCAGGAGACCCTGGTTCGATTCCTGGGTCGGGAAGATCCCCTGGAGAAGGGAAAGGCTACCCACTCCAGTGTTCTGGCCTAGAGAATTTCATGGACTATATAGTTTGCAAAGAGTCGGACACAACTGAGCGACTTTCACTTTCAATTTAGTCCAGTAACTGATGGATGCGAAGATGGATGGACGGACAAAGGAATGCATAAAGAAGATGCGGTACATGTAGACAATGAAACACTACTCAGCCATTAGAAAAGAATAAAATAATGCCATATGCAACAATATGGATGCCCCTTGAGATTACCATACTAAGTGAGGTAAGTCAGAAAGAGAAATATCATATGATATCGCATATATGTGGAATCTAGAATATGACACAATGAACTTGTTTACAAAACAGACTCACAGACACAGGAAACAGTGATTACCCAAGAGAAAAGGCGGTGGGGAGGGATAAATTAGGGATTTGGGATTGGCAGATACAAATCACTATATATAAAATAGATAAACAACAATGTCCTACTGTATATAGTACAGGGAGCTATATTCAGTATCCTGTACTAAACCATAATGGAGAAGAATATGAAAAAGAATATGAATAGATATATGTATGTATAACTAATCACTGTACACCAGAAACTAACACAACACTGTGAATCAACAAGGCTTCAACTGAAAAAAAAGAAAGAGAAAGGAAGAGAGAAGGACAGACGGGTGAATGGGTGGGTGAGTAAGTGGGTGGGTGTGTGGATGGATGAGAAAGTGGGTGGGTGAGTGGGTGGGTGAGTAAGTGGGTGGGTGGGTGGATGAATGAGTAAGTGGGTGGGTGGGTGGATGAGTAAGTGGGTGGGTGGGTGGGTGGATGAATGAGTAAGTGGGTGGGTGGGTGGGTGGGTGGATGAGTAACTGGGTGGGTGGGTGGGCGGATGGGTGGGGAGGCTGTCCCACCCGCACCAGCAGCAGCACCCCCCTCGAGGTCAGCGACAGCCAGGCTCTGCCCTTCCCCTGTGTGACCTCGCCCTCAGGCAGCCTCTCTCCCTTCAGTTTCCTTACCTGGAGGAAGGACAGCAGCACGGCCTGCCCGCAGGTCCTCAGGAAGCCACAGGCCACAGACAGAGGTAAATGGCACACAGTAGGTGCCTCATAAGCCCGTCTGCCATCTCCAGTCAGTGCTGGCGACACAGACGCCCTCCCGGGGAGCGGCGAAACCTCCAGCCCTGAGCCCATCAGGGGCCTTGGCCCCTCCCTGCCGCCCCCCGGGAAGCAGCATATGTTCATCGGCACCAGGCTGCTATTTTTGTGCAGTGTGTTCTTTCCAAGAGTGAATGTTCCAGGAGCTCTGACGCCCGGGGACAAGCCAGCCCTGCCCATCACTGCCAGAGGGGAGGGTCCCAGAATCCCAAGAAACAGAGGCTGGAGGGGCTGGGGGAATCCTCTGGCCCTTCACTAGCAAGTGGCCTCTCAGAGAAGGCAGTGAGGGTTCAAGGTCACTCGAAGGTCAAGGACAAGGCCAGTCTGGGAACCCAGTGAGTTCACGCCATGCAGGCTACCCTCAAGCCCATGTTCTGCCCAGGCAGCCTCAATCCACAGCCATACAGAGCCCGGGCATCCTGAGCCTGGGAGGGGCGAGGAGGACCCCCACCCTCCAATGAGTCTGGGGTCAGATGGGCTCACTAAGCTCAGAGAGAGGCCCAGACCCCCAGTGTGGCCAAAGGTACCTGGGGCTCACAGGGCTCCCCGGGGGTTGGGAGTGGGAGAGAGGGAGCTCTCACGGGACAGCATTTGAGGAACCTGGGATCCAGGGCTCCCCTAGGACTGTGGGTGCATCTCCCCCCTGCTGCCCCACCCCGAGCCCTGTGCAGTGCCCCCCGAGGCCTGCTCTCTCCTCCCAGTGAGCCCCCTCTCAATCGTCTGCCTGTCCACAGATCCTGACACCTTGGTCTGTCCATCCCAGTGGGTCCCACCAGGTCCAGGTCACCAGCAGGGCTACTGGGACAGGGCTGCAGCCTCCATGAAAAAAGTACCTGGAGGGGCCCCCAGCTCGAGGCTGGGACTCTGTCTGACGCCTGTGCTGCACCTGCCCTGAGGGACCCAGAGGCTGCCATCTGCCTCCCCCACGCCCTCCAGGGGCCCGGTCACTCCCTCTCAGTAGCGTCCTGTCACAGGCCGAGGCCTCTTTGCCTCCACTCCCCCCTTCACGCTGCTCTGTGGCCCATGAGAAGCCAGAAGATCCTCTAAGAATATCCACCCGAAGCCACCGGGACCCCCATCCCGCTCCTGGGAAAACCTAGGTCCCCGGCGTGGTCAAGACCTCCCTTGATCTTCCCCCAAGTCCCCATTCCTCAGTCCAACCCTAAGACGCCTCCTCTCCCTGAACACAGCAGATCATTCCCACCCCAGGACCTTTGCACAGGCTGCTCCCTGACGGAAGGCTGTTCCTGCACCTTCCCGAGACTGCCTCTGACACACAGCTTCCACCCCAGCACTCCCAGCCATGCAGGTCACCCTCTTTACCACCTGGGCTCATCTCCAAGCCTCCAGCCCCGACTCGGCCTTAACTGAAACCCTGCCTGGGCCATGGGATACTCGGGCAGCTGCTGACAAGCGGCCCCTTGGTCATCCCCCTGCTCTCATGTTTGCATCCAACTTACCTGGTGCTGCGCCACGTGCAGAGAGCAGGGGTGAGTAACTGCCAGGAGCACTGGACGCACCCGGCTCCCTGGCTGAAGTCAAATAGTACCACGAGAAGGCCTAAGCCCCACTGTGATCCTTGGGGCCTGCCGGCTCCCCGAGGCTAGCCCTGCAGCCCCTCTGGCCCCCTACTCGTGCCTGGCACAGGGAAGACACACACCCATCCATGGGACAGAGGTTCTCAGCCACCCAGAAGCTGTCTCCCCTCGCCCCTGCCGCCCCTCACCCCTGCTCGTTCAGGGCCCCTTTCCCTCTGGGCATCCAACCTGGCCCCCTATCAGCAGGATGTGGTGATGAGAGGGCAGTGCCCAGGACAATGCCCAGGAAGCCAGCTCCGGATGGGACAGCCGCCCTGAGAAATGGGCCCTGCAGGGCCTGAGCTACAAACCAGGTGCACACCTGGGAGGGCCCTGGGGGTCTGAGAGAGCAGGCACGAAGAGGCACCGTGTGGCCCCAAGGAGTGGGGTGGCCAGCCTGGGCACCCCCGGATAGCTCAGCTCCCGCTCTGAGCCTCAGTTTCCTCCTCTTGAAAACAGACTATTGGGGTCCATCTCCTAATGTTTGCTGGAAGATTTTTCTTCCCAGTGACAACTGGGCCATTTTTAGAACCTCTACCTACGCCGGCACTTTACAAACACTTGGACTTAGGAGAAGACCTTGCGGAGGATGTAACTACCCCGGGTTCCCAATGAGAGGACACATCCCGGGAGGCCGCGACCCCCAGGGCCACTGGGTTTCGTGGGTGGATTTGGGTCTGTCCCCGTGTTCCCTGATGCCGCGGCCTTGCCCTGGGCTGGTCCTATTCCCAGCGGGCCTGTCCTCTGTGGTCACCAGGACCCAGGCCCAGGAGGGCCCTCGGAGGGTCATGAAGCCAGAGCTGACACCGGGATGCTGAGGCCACACTTGAGGATGGCCATCAGGGCTGTGTTCTCCCAGGGAAGAGGCAGCTGGCCAAGCTTGTAACTCAAAACAGAGGCCCAGGGCTCTTCCCGAGACCACCACGGTGGTGCCTCCCACCCCTCACAGAGCGCCTGCACAGACGGCTGCTTTCGGCTGAAAGGAGAGCCCCGAGCCTTAGGGACGCTGACTTTGGCTGCCCTTGGCGGGGCCTGGCTGCAGGTGTGCGGCCCGGAGACGCCCGTCACGGTAGCAGGAGTTGGCGCTGCCGCTCTGATCCATGCCCAAGCATCAGCCACTTTGCCTGTCACTGCTTTTGCACCATCTGTGCAAACACCAACACAGAAGCGGCAAACAGCAGCATCTGAATGTTACCGAGAAGGCAGCTTTGACCTTGTGGCTCCCCTGACAGCATCTTGGGGACCCCTCTCAGGGTTCCACGGACCCCCACTTTCAGAACTGGGGCGCTAAGGTAGAAGCCCCAAGAGAGCAGGCAGACTGTCTGTTCTCCTGGAACAGCGCCCAGCTCGCAGGCTGGGCTCGCGGAGTGAATTATCAGCCCACCGCACACACAAAGCCCAGAGACGATGGCTCGGGGCCCCGCTGCACACCAGCCTGGGCCAGGTCTCCGGGCTCCCTCGGTCACTCGCCCCGTGCAGCCCTGTGCCCAAGGGCCGCTTCCCCAGCTCCTCTCCTGCCCTCAGGCTGGCGGCAACGTCCCATCTCTGTGTCTTCAACAAGTAGGAGCTGCCCCCTCACCCTGGCAGCCCCCATCGCCACCCAGGAGCATCTGCCCGTGTGCCCCAGGGACCTAGGCTCCTGGAAGGCGGGTCAGCCTCTCGTCCATGGTGTCGCCAGAACCCAGAACCCATTGGCTCTTAGCAGGTCTCAATGAACGTCCACAGAAGGCCCAAGCCCACCACACTGCACTAGGTTAGACTCCAGCCTGCCTGGACAGGACCCTCAGTTTGACCCGGGCCGGCCTCCCCAGTGCTCCTGGGCTCAGTTCTTCATGGGCCTGGCTGACCTGAGCAGGGACCCAGCCTTGAGACTCTTAACCAGCTTGCTCATGAATTCAGAAAACTTGTGACAAAATCTCCTGCCTTCCAGGCTCAGAGCCCAGAGCCAGAACTACAATGGACAACAGGCACTGTCCCTTCTTCAGGGGTCCAGGGACCCATGAGGACAGAGCAAAGCACGCAGTGTGCCCTGCATTCCCAGCCCGGTCAACCCGCAGGGCCGGGAGGAGAGCGGGTTTGGAGAAGGCAGAGGTGAGCAGGTGATGAGCTCAGCGTGGGATTCAGGGACCCAGGAGGGGGAGGTCTTTGAGGTGGGAACAGGGCCCCCCACCTGGCAGCGCTGAGGACGAATCAGGGAGGGAGGTGGGGAGGAGGGGACTTCCTGGAGCCTTAAGCTTCCACCGGAGACACCAGCAAAGGGAGCGAGGGTGTCAGTGTCTAAGAGCTCAGTCTGTGAACATGCTCTGTGTTCCGTGCGTGTCTGGGATCAGGGTTCAGACCACGATCAAGGTTAAAGCTCAGTTAGTGCCCAGGATGTGGACTCAGCCTGAGATCACGATGGGCGTTCAATGTGTGGCTAGGATCAGGGCTAAGCCTGTGGTTGGGGAGCAGGGCTCAGTGTGTGGCCAGGATTCAGCTCAGTGTTCAGCCAGGGATCAGCGCTCATTCTCTGCCTGGGTCAAGGCTTGGAAGTGAAGGTCAGCGAGGGTGGCGCGGTACCAAATCCCTGCCAAGCTCTGGCGTCTGTGAGCCGTCACAGCCGTGTCTGCGAAAGGGGGATCCACAGAGCCTGGCTGTCGCTTCTCATGGAAAACCACACTTGTTTTGCCTGGTTTTTTTTTTTTCTCCCTTCCCCTACCCTCAGCCCAGCCAGGCAGCAGAGGAAGGTGTAATTAAAAATCAGGTTTGTTAACACGAACACGACGTACATAATATTTAAAACATCCAAGAGCCTTTAACTCGCTACCGACATGCATTTGCTCATTAAGCAGGAATTTTTTTTTTATGGCGACAACACCGCAAATAGCTCTTATTAAAATGCTCAAAACACCATCTGGTCCTTCGCTGAGACTCCAAAGCGTTGCGGAGGTGGCCCCACACGCCTGGAGACCTGGAGATTCCCAGCAGGGATGGGGGCAGGACCGGTTCCAGCTCCCCGAGTTCTCTGGGGTCCCAGTCGGCGGTCTCAGATCCCCGCCTCTCTTGGTCCCACACCACCCTCGTCTCACAGGGGCTCGGCGGCCTGGAGACCCTCGCCCAGATGGCGCAGCTAGTAAGGGACACGGCTGGGTGTGAGCCTGAGCCTCTCTGAGGCCGGGGCTCCGTGCAGGAGGCAGGAGGTGAGGAAGGAGCTGGGCCGCCCCAGCAGCGCAAGGACCAGGGGGAGGGGAGGATGGAAGCGGAGAAGCTGGGCCGTCATCGTCAAGCTGCAAGGCATTTAAGAAGGGACACAGCCGCCTGGGGCATGAGGCCACTTGATCGTGAGCTGACTGTCCACACAGGGTGCCCCAGCATGGAGAGGGCTGCCGGGCCTCTGGATGGCCCTCGGGGTCTGGGACCTGGGTCATGCCTGGCAGGCTCTGCTGAGCGCCCGGGCAAGAGGTTTTGCGCTCTCATCCTACCTGCTGGCTCTCTGGCTCCAGAATGCCTGGGGCCGGGGCACCATTGCCAGGAGAGCCGAGCGTTGCAGGGCCCGCTCGGGGATGCCCACGTCATAGCAAGCCAGTTGGCGGAGGAGCAGAGAGCCAGGCGAAACCAGCCCAGCCAGGAGTGGGGCCGGCTGCCCGCCCTCTCACCCTTGGGGCCGGTCCCTGCGGCCCTCCTTGGTCTGCTCCCTCCTCCCTCTGCCCTGCCCAGCCCGCCCCTCCAGCCTCCATCAGCCACTAGGCGAGCTCCTGGCTGCAGGCCCCATGCCAGACTTACAGACATGAGAACCACTCCCAGCCTTGCCCCCAGGACTCCGCCTTCAGGTGGTGTCTGGAGGGTGCAGGCCACTGCCTCCCCACCCACACCCACAGCAGACATTGCCAAGCCACCAGGGCGCACGTCTGGCTGCTCTGAGCACTCGCTTCAGGATCTCAACACGTCAGGAGAGCAGGCCTGCACCCATGGGCGGCATCAGCCACAGTGAGGAACCTGCCTGCAATCCCCCAGGGACGGGGCAGGGGTCAGAGCTGAGGGCCGAGGGTGGGGCTCCGAACTGGGCCTGAGGTTCTAGTCCAATGTAGGAAACCTCAGAGCATTTGCTTCTGCCCCACGCACTTGGACACGCAGCACTCAGCCTTGCCGGGAGCAGACAGCCACAGCGGAGCAGATCGCTCAGAGTGACAATAGTCCTGGGGATCCCAACCTGGACTTCAGGAGGATCCACGGAGGCTTCCTGGAGGAGGTGTGCAAAGTGAGCTAGTGAGACGGGGAGACCACGTGTGCCAGAGAGGTGGACAGGACAGAGGTGCCGGGTGCCCAGTGCGGAGTGTGGGGTGAGAGATGAGTCACCGACCCCCCAGGGCCATCGGTAGACGGGGCCCAGGAAGACAGCAGCTGCCCTTCACCTTTGAGCCTCGGTGGGCTCCGAGTTGCTCACCCAGGAGCACAGGCTCAGAGTGGGGAAGACAGACCTGGGTGGGGCTGGTGAGAAGTTCCGGGACCAGTCAGGAGGGAAGGAGGAGACGAGGGAGGAGAGGATGCAGGAAAGGCCACAAAGCCTGTGTCCTGGCCCCCAGCCCCCAGCCCCTCCAAGCAGCAACCTCTGTACCTTCAAGGGGGCCTTATGGACACAGTCCCAGCTGGGCTGGTTCTCAGCTCGGGAGCCTCAGGAGAGCCCTTTATGCCCTCACACCCTCAGTGTCCTCATCAAGAAAATGGGCCTAAAATCACAAAGTTCAGAGAGTTGGGGGGGTGGGTAGAGGGAGTAGGCAGAGAAGGCAAAGGCACCCCACTCCAGTACTCTTGCCTGGAAAATCCCATGGACCGAGGAACTTGGTGGGCTGCAGTCCATGGGGTCAGTAAGAGTCGGACACGACTGAACGACTTCATTTTCACTTTTTCACTTTCATGCATTGGAGAAGGAAATGGCAACCCACTCCAGTGTTCTCGCCTGGAGAATCCCAGGGACAGAGGAGCCTAGTGGGCTGCCATCTATGGGGTTGCACAGAGTCGGACCCTACTGAAGTGACTTAGCAGCAGCAGCAGCAGCAGAGGGAGTAGGGGGACTTCAGGAACTTTGAAGATCTTTGTGTTATTTGTGTATAACGACCACAGACACACTCAGACAAAAGGCTGCATACACACGGATGCATGTGCACACACGCATATACGAGCACGCACACGGGCCCACATCTGCACACCCACACATGGGCACAGACACGCAGGCACATGCGCGTTCAGCCTGTGCCCAGCGGTTCTCACGCCCCAGTCTTCACAGGTGCGGCCTCAGGCAGGATTAACAAACATCAGATGCCATACTCTAAGAAAATACCGATCAAATATTCCCGTTAATAAGCTGATTTCAGGCCCAATAAAAATGAAAACGTAGAAACAACGGTCAACACAAGAGACGTGCAGAAGCCCTCGGTGCATCCTCTGGGTCCCGGGACGTGAGCCCCTACAGCCCACAGCTGAAGCCCACCCCTCACCTCCCAGATACACCGCCCAGCACGACCTCCCAGTAGCGAACCCGAACAGGCCGGTCCTGGCGGGCAAGCTCCGGGCTGGGCCTGGGGGGTCGGCGAGCAGGGGTCTCCCGCCTCTGCTCCCTCCCCAAGCAAGAAGTGGCAGTTTTTAGAGTGTCAACTTATTCCCAGCTGTTGTTGCCAAAAAGGGGAAAAAAAAGAAAAAACTCTCCTTGGTTTCAAGGAAACTCACAACAACTTCAGAAAACCACGTGAACATGATGGATGCGTTCACTCCCCTGAATATTCAGCAGAGGCCAGAGGCCCGCGTTGGTCACACGCAGTTTGGAGCTGCTGGAAGTGGGCCGGGTGGGCCGGGGCCCTCGCTGGGGCCTGGTGCTGTTCCCCCGGGGCCAACGCCAGGCTTCCTGGAAGGCAGCGTCTTTTCTCTCTCTTTATTCCAAGGAATAATGGCTCTTGACATAAACGACTCCCGCTAGCAATTAGCGGTGATTAATGCAGAACTCGCTGCAGAAGTGGAGGAAGTTCGCCTGGAGGGGGTGGGCGAAGATGGCACATTCATGGGTTTGTGACAAACGCATGTGGAACGGGAGGTGGGTACTCCTGGGGGCTTCCTCCAGAGCTCTTGGGCCTGGGAACCAGCGGAGGCCAGTGTGGCCAGCGACTGATGACCGGGCTGGGGTCAGAGGACGCAGGCCCCTTCCAGGAACGCTCGCCCACCACAGACCCAGGTGCCTGGGGCTCCAGGCGGGAGCCCTCAACGGCCAGGGGAGACCAGCCGTCCTGCGGCCGGAGCCCAGCTAAGCTCGGATGCACGTCCACCCTGTCCTTCAGTTACAAGCTGACCCCACACGGTGCACCATCCCTCTGTCCCACAGACAGGAGACCAGGGACCAGAGAGGTCAGCGAGCTTGGCTGGCCTCGGCTCAGGGCCATCAGAGGAAGCACGGACACTGAACCAGGAACCTGCTGGTCACTCTGCCCGCCATGGTGGCAGACCTGAGTCTCCCCAGCTGGGAGAGTGGGGGATGATGGGACTGGCCTGGTCTGGGGCTGGGACACTCTGGGGCGGGCCCTGCCCTCTCTCCTTGGGCCACAGGAGCCGGCAGAATGACCTGAGCCTGAATGTCAGAACACCCTGCAAACTTCTGGCCCCCCTGCCCTCATTAACACCACCCCTCCGCCCCGGCCTGTCCCCAGGATCCCCATTAACTCCGTCACGGCGGGGGAGAAGGGATGCTGGCGGTCAGCTCCTCTTCTTAATTTAATTTCAGGGCTCGTTAGCATTCAGTAATTAAAGGCCATGAGAACATTCAACACCCCGGCAACAGCCCAGCACTGGGGCCTCAAACGGGCCTCAGCAGCTCCTGCTGGAGACAGTCCCTGCCCCACAGAGATAAACCAGCCTCAGGCCAAGTGACAGAGTGCCCATTTCACAGATGAGAAGCCTGAGGGCTTACCAAGCCAAGGGACTCCAAGTGCTCCAAGTGCACGCTTCCTCGGCCATTCAAACATCTCAGCCAGTACCAGGCAGGCCCTCCTCCTGCACTGAGCCTGGGTCCCCAGCACACCCATCTGTCTGAGGCCTCTGCCGAGCTGAGCCTGCCGCCGCCACTGGGGTCCCCCAGGCTCCCCAGACGCCCTCCTCTCCAGCCTCCCCATCCCAGAGGATAGAAGCTCCAGCTTTCCCCTGCCCCCACCCAAACTTTGGGCCTCCCTGACACCTCTCCTTCTCTAACCTTCAGGAAATTGCCCTGGAGCCGCACCCCTCTCCCAGGTTCCTCTCCGATTTCCTGCGCGGCTCATCTGGATTATTGCAATTGCCTCCAGCTCTCGTGGGCTTCCCTGGTGCCTTAGATGATAAAGAACCCACTTGAAATGCTGGAGACCTGGGTTCAATATCTGAGTGGGGAAGATCCCCTGGAGGAGGGCATGGCAACCCACTCCAGTGTTCTTGCCTGGAGAATCCCGTGGACAGAGGGGCCTGGTGGGCTAGAGTCCACAGGATCGCAAAGAGTCGGACGCGACTGGGCGACTAACACTTCCACTTTTCAATGCCTCTGCGGGACCCGCGCCCAAATCTATTTTCAACCCATTGCAGCAAAGTGATCCTTCTAGACCAGTGCTTCCCAACCTTTCTTTCATTTTCTGCCCCTCAGCACCTAAGGGGTCTTTCTAGACATGCTTTCCTAGTTTGCCCCCCAAGAAATTTTAAGACCACAGATGAACTGTGCATCTCTGTGTGAGTACTTTATGCATAGCTGTGCTTCAGACATAACAATTAAGATTTCTTCACTGAAATCTTAAGAACCAGATTTAAGAACTACTCCCCAAGAACCAGATTTTCCCCTTGGGGGTGAAATCAACACCACCCCTATGAATGCATGCTTTAAAGAATTAATGAGCTGCTGCCATTGCTCAGATCCAAGCCCACCGTGGAACAAGCCAAAGTTCTGTTAATTCTGTCCTGACCCCACACGAGAAGCCGGCGTCCTTCACCTCCTGGGCTCCCCTCCTCAGAGTCTGCCCCCCACCCTCCTTCCCTGGGGGCTCTGATCAAACCCCTCTCTGGTGCCTTCCTCCCCCACCTGCCTGACACCCCTCGAGCCTCTCGGTAGCCCTGGAAGGCAGCACTCCCAGCCCCACACGCCTAGGGCAGGTGGCAGAGCAGAGAGCCCGTCTAAAAAGGAGCAAGAACAGCTCAGGAACTCCACGGAAAGCAGCAGCAGGCGCCTGAGGACGGGCCGGGAGGATGGCGGACAGGGAGGGCGGCCCACGCCCTGCCCCTGCCACGGGCCCCGCAAAACCTGTCCCCACGAGGCCTGCTCACAGCTCCCGCCTCTCGTTCTACAGGGTCTGGGGCTGGTGACCTAGGCAGTCACACTCCAGGGCTGGTTTAACGCTCTGCTGTCGTCATCCTGCCGTTTTCCTGATTTTGAACAAGGGCCCCTGGTCCCATCTGGCTCTGGGCCTACACAGTCTCACCTGCAGAGGCTGCATCAGTTGGGAGGCGCTAGACCGTGCCACGGGAGGAAACACCTCCGGATCTTAGGCGCTGGGGCAACGAGGGGCGATTTCTCTCTTGCTGCAGGTGCCTCCGGGACGCAGGACGGTGGAGGAGGCACTGTCTCTGGAGCCACGGGTCATGGGGCAGAGGAAGGAAGGACTCCTGAGGGTCTTGTCCTGGCAGGAAGGCCTCTGGCCCCAAAGAGACGCATGTCACGGTGACCAGGACTCGCTGGCCAGCACTAGTCACAGGCCCCACCTAAACACAGGGGGCTGAGGGAGCGGCCCCCACGCAGGGAAATTGCAGAGGCAGGAGCAGGACACACTGGGTGAAGCGCGTACGCCGGGACGGCAGGGAGCCGCTCGGCCAGCCCACGGCCCGCTCCTGAGCCAGGGCCGAAGCGGCGGCCCTGACCTGGGCTGGGAGCTCTTCATCAGGCTGGCTCCCGCCAGCGTCCGCCCGGCCCCCTTCATTGTCATTCCAGGCTGAGCACAGGCCGCATCTGAGGGGGAGGGACGCAAAGTGGTCCTCGAAGCAACTCAATTAATCCTCCATCGGAAATTCTAACACGATCAATTTGGGGAGCCGGCCGACATCACAACACAGTAATTAGGAACAAGTTTCAACTCCCGGCTTCCTTTGAAGATTGTAATTGCAATTAATTAAACATTCTCACTGTTCCTCAGAGTCTGTTCCCGAAGAAACTGGAGCAGACGCAGGGGGTGGAGGGACCCTGACCCCTGTTCCCAGCAGTGCAGGGATCAAACGGGAGCCCTCTCCTTGGAATATGGAAGGACATGGCGTCTCCAGTCTCCCTGGGAATGCTGTGTTGGCTAGGAGGTTAGAGGGAACCTGCCTCGGGTTCTGAGCTGACACCCTGACTCCTGTCCTCCCCCAGGGACCCCCAGGATGCCCAGCCTCCCTGTTCAGCAAGCTGAGAGCCCCCGGTCACATTCATAACATTCAGAGCAGCCCCCACAAGTAGGTTCTAGGGACAGAGGTCCCACGTGACCACTGACAGGTCACACCCTGCCCTGCATGCTGCTGCACCAGCGGTGATGTGAATGAGCTGGCGAGGCTGCCGGTGCCCCGAGGGACGGATGTGAAGAGGAGGTGTGTGCTGGGCTCCAGGGTGGAGAGGCAGGACAGAGGAGGAGCAGCCACCCTGGGTTAAGACAAGGGGACAAGGCTAGCTGCCAGAGAGTGCACAGTCCCAGCGGAAATAGCTGGCCTCTGTGGGCTGGCATTGCATGCCAGGCCGACCCAGGGGTCTAAACAATGAGCTCTCCCACCTCCCCTTCAGCGTCTCACCCGGAAGCACCATGATCATGCCCCCACCTACCACTGAGGACCTGAGGCCCTGGATAAGCGCTGACCAAGGGCTGCAGCACTGGGGCATAGAGGACGCAGCTTTCTAAAAGAGGTACGTTGTCTCCCGGAGCCTGGGAGGCAGCCATTACCCACCCCAGTGAGTACCAGGGCCCAATGTCACAGCGGTCAGCCCCTGACACAACACCCACAGTATTCAGTGCAGACCACCAGGCTTGATTCTGAGAATACGGTGGAATCTTCTGGCAAGTCAGAGGGGGTGAAAGGGTCTGCAACATTCAAAAGAAGGTATTGCTCTCCAATTTTCAAAAATAATTGGAAGCATCATTTTTAAGATTTTAGCCCCTCAGCCTAAGACTCAAAAGCCAGTCCAGGATGAAACAGTGAGGCCAGAAGGCAGAGGCACCGCACCTGGGAGATCACGCCTGAGGAAAGCTAGGGCGGAGGGCACAGGGGGCTCTGAGCACCCTAACAGCCAGAGCAAACAGGCCCGGGGAGGCTCCATGGCGCTATCTTCGAGGAGGGCAGCAGGAGACCCTGCGTCCCGAAGGGGCTGCCCAGACGCTCATCCAAGGGGCAAGGAGCAGAGGTCCTGACGCCTCCCGACTCCCCCACCCACAGGTTTCTGATGCAGGAAGTCTTCCCACCCCCGAATGCCCCACCCCTCACTGAGTGGGAGGTCAGGAGACGAATTAGATGATCACCCTTGCCTCACATGAAACAGTAGAGGTCCCACTGTGGCCATTTCTGACCCAAGCTGCTCTCGAGTAACAGCGTACTTAATTGGAAGAGAAAATGCGTGATTTAGCAAAAAAACGTCAGCCCAAGGGCCACACCCCAGGGCTCACACCTCCTGGCTGTGATGGACATGGGGGCCGCCTCCCCAGCATCCCTTCCATTCCCCTCAAGCAGATCCACTGTGCCGTTCCTGGCCTTATTCTTAGAATCCAGTCAGGGCAACCCCACCCCTGATCATAGGGATTGGTTCAGGAAACACATGCCTAGGTCAGTCAGTACAGGATACTCTCTGATTTAGGACTAGACACGTGACCCTACTGGACCAATAGGCCATTCAGGGAAGCTTCTTGGGGCTTGAGATGGATCCAGTCTTCCATGAGAGCTCTGGGAAGCCAGTGGCCTCTCTCCTTGTCAGTGGCCAGGGAGACTGAAAAGTCAGGAGGTGCATCAGGCATGGTGCCATCATTAAGGAAGATAGTCTGAGGGCTAGATCCAACCTTGAGCTCCTGGATCAAACCTTACCTGAATCTCAGTTTATTTCTAGATCTTCCAGTTACATGAACCATCCTTTTTAACTTTCTGCCATTTAAGCCTGTTGAAGCCAGGCCTTTTGTGGCTATAATGTGGAGTTCTAGTAACATGCTGGTTTATGCTCTTGAGCACGTCCCTTCCCCTCTCTAGGCCCCAGGGCCCTCTTCCACCCACTGACCTCATGGAACCACAGGGAGGATGAAAAGATGCAGTATACATGAAAGGGCTTTGGGATCCTAGAGTCTTGTGGGGAAGATTCTAGAGTCTTCCCCATAAGGGGAAGGCTATTCATCAATGAGAGTCTCTTCTTGCTTGTTGTGCTCTGGAAGCACCCCCTGCTTCCAGTCCTATGACCTTTGAAGCTTTTATTTTTAATTGCTCAGCCTTTGCACAGTCTGTCCCCTCTGCCTGAAGCCCTCCTCACTCTTCCAGTCTCAAATGTCACCTCCTCCAAGAGGCCCTCATGACCACTGTGTTTGAAATGAGACCTGTCCTTACTCATTTTCTTTATAGTATTTACTGCGGTTTTTTTTTTTTTTTAATCATGTTTGTTTCTTTAGTAGGTTACTTATTTGGTTACTTATCTTTCTCCCCTAGGTAAGTTCTTCTCAAACTAGAGGTGGTAAAGGGCCACGTTTTTATTTCCAACATGTCACAGGCGAATACTTCCATGCATGCATGCTCAGTCGCTCAGTGGTGTCTGACTCTTTGCGATTAGATTGGACTGTGGCCCACCAGGCTCCTTGCCCATGGGATTCTCCAGGCAAGAGCACTGGAGTAGGCTGCCATGCCCTCCTCCAGGGGATCTTCCGGACCCAGGGATCGAACCCGCATCTCTTATGTCTCCTGCATTGGTAGGCAGATTCTTTACCACTAGTGCCACCTGGGAAGCCCCAATACTTCCATAAACTACATTAAAAATACATTTCTAGAAAATTTTCTATTTAAGGAGTATACTAAATATAAACTCCAAATTCTTATCACACTTTACACTTATAAAGCTACTCTGGCACCTTTTAAAAGTTTCTAAACAGTTCCTCCCCGTGTATGCTGTTTCTGGGTGAAGTGCAGGCTCGGTCCCCGCACCACAAGGGAGGCAGAGCTTAAACACTGGCTTCCCTGTCCCGGAGGCAGGATGGCGGTGCGGCGGTCCCCACACAGTCTCCCAGGGGGTTTCCATCTGCCTGCAGGCCTACCTAGCCGCACAGCATGCCCCCACTGGCTTCCTTCCCTTCTCTGTCTCACCTCCTCACTCCCCTACCTATGTGTCCAAGGGTCACCTCCCGCATCAGTCACCTGCACCCAAATCCACGTTTAGGGCCTGCTTCTGGGGGAACCCGAACAATTAGTATTCAACACAGGGACACTGATAGAGTCCCTAACGTCATTTCTGTTACCCCATCAGGATTCACACACATGAGGATTGCGGTGTAACCACCATCAGTTCAGTTCAGTTCAGTCGCTCAGTCGTGTCTGACTCTTTGCGACCCCGTGAATCGCAGCACACCAGGCTTTCCTGTCCATCACCAACTCCCGGAGTCCACCCAAACCCATGTCCATCGAGTCGGTGATGCCATCCAGCCATCTCATCCTCTGTCGTCCCCTTCTCCTCCTGCCCCAATCCCTCCCAGCATCAGTCTTTTCCCATGAGCCATACGTCTCTATAAAATTGGAGAGAGGGCCCACAAGGAGAAAGGGATCTGGAACAGGGTCAGGGGTCTTGAAGGGAGAAGCTGAAGACCCCTCTTGCAGAGCCTGAGCCCCTGTCCTCCAGAGCTGAGCATTTCTTGTCCCTGGTTTTCCTGCACACCAAGCAAGACTTTGGAAAAACCATCTCTGCCCACCACCAGGAAGCTATAAATAACTCCTGGATTAGAAGAAAGGGAGAAAAAAAAAAGCTCCGATTCCATCTGTACTTGAGTAAGAAGGTGCCCTCCAGCCCCCTGCCTCCAGCCCCCTGCCTCCTGCACGCCTGGGATCCAAGCCCCCAACAAGAGGAAGGCTGGGCCTTGGCCGGCAGGTGGCAGGAGAAGGTCACCCGGGTCCTGCGTCCAGCGGCTCTGCCCAGCACCAGGAGCCCACGATAGACTGGCCTCTGCCAGAGCTTCTCAACTACAGAGGGAGACACCCAGGATGGAGGCCAGGCCAGCAACGGCCTCAGCTGATCTCTCAGCCCCATAAGAGGGGTGGGGTGGGAGTGGGGGGCAGGAGGACCCTCTTCTCTGCAGAGCCAGCACAGAGGGCCGCTAGGAAAGCAGCGGCCTGGGAACTGGGCTCCCAGTGTGATGTTTGTGTCCTGGCACCTGTTTCCCCATCACATCCTCCCCGCCCCTCCCCCACCCTGCGCTCCAACTCCTGTGTCCCTTCCCTCCCATCTCTCCATCCATGCCCCACCGCCGACCCTGATGCCCCTCTGTTCCAGAAGACGGGACCCCTGCTGAACTTGCAGTCACATGGGAACCAAGTCGCAGCTGCTCCCGGGAGCGCTGGGACCCAGGGTCCTCACCTGCAGCATGGGGGTGCTAATGCCCACGAAGCGGCTGTGACGGGGTCCCAAAGGGCCATCCACCCCCCACTATCCCAGGTCCTCTCCCGGCTACAGCCGCTCCCGGCCTGGCCAGCCCATCCCGGCTGCCACTCCGACTTCCCGCCTTGATTCATTATCCACTTGGGACAAAGTGGACATCCCACACCACCGCGGACCCGGCCCCCGGGGATCTGCCTGGCACCAGATGCCCGCCCAGGTGTATCTGGCAAAGAGCCTCGGGGCGGGAGAAGCAGAGGCTCTGCACACTTTATTGACAATCTCGGGGCCGCGCTAGCCCAGCCGGGGGGCGCCCCCGCCGGGGGAGGCGGCCTCGGGCCCCGGGAAGGCGCTGCCCGCGGCGGCGGGCACGGGCGCCAGCAGCACCAGGCCGGGCCGGGGGCCAGCGCCCGCGTGCGCGTAGCTCAGCGCCAGCTGCTCCAGGCGCCGCTTGCGCAGCGCCGCCTGCGCCGTGCTGTGCA
This sequence comes from Bos indicus x Bos taurus, assembly GCF_003369695.1. Classification (NCBI taxonomy): domain Eukaryota; kingdom Metazoa; phylum Chordata; class Mammalia; order Artiodactyla; family Bovidae; genus Bos; species Bos indicus x Bos taurus. Next base: position 2,427,858 of record NC_040089.1, read on the forward strand.
GGGGCCGCAGCAGCACGGGGGGCGGCGCGCCTGGGCCCCGCAGCAGGAAGTCGAAGCCCGTGCGGTCGTGCGGGTCGTAGAAGAGCGGCCCGCGGGCCGGGTCGGGCCCTGGCGGCCAGGCGAACGGGAAGGGCAGCGTGAAGTCCTCGGTGAGCACGCGGATGGCGAAGTCGTCCTCCTTGCCCAGCGCGCGGTAGGCGCGCCCGATGCCGCGGAAGTGCGCCTCCCACAGCTGCGCGTCCCCGCCGTAGATGTCCGGGAACGGAGGCTCCTGGGGCGCAGCGGGGCCTGCAGGCAGGGATCGCGGAGCGGCCAGGGATAAGCGACTCCCGCAGCCACCCGCGCTGAGCCAGAGAAGCCAAGGCGGGCCACGTGGAGACAGAGAGGGGAGGGGTACCGGAGAGGGAGACTAATTTCCAGGGACAGCGCTAAGGAGCTGTAAGAGGCAGAAAGGCCCGGAGAGGTGTGTTAGAATATAGCCACTACATACTATTTGGGCGGAAAGTTCCAGAAGGGGAAGAGTCTGGATAGCTTGGCGGGGACCACGCAGAGCCTGCTGTGGACCTGGGGTCATCCCCAGAGAGCAGGGGTGACCTGACGACTCTTAGTGGAAAGTCGATCCTGGGCCTGGGCAGAGGATGGACCGCGGGGAAGGGGGAGGGGAGACAGAGCCAGGTGAGGGTGAATTCAAAGGAGGACTCAGCAGGCCGAGCATGGAGGGGCCAGAGCCGGCCTGTGTCAACAGATGGAGGGAGGGGGGAGCCCTGCCTGGGCACAGGGATCAGGGGCCGACCGGCTTGACTGTCTTCACCAGGGAGAAGGATCCGGTTGGAAGCTGGGCTGGTGCTGTGTCTGTGGGACACCCCCCTCCCTCCTCACTCCAGGAGCACATTCCAGGAGAAATGGGGACGTGTCTGATCGCTGGCTCACACATGGATTCCCAGGAGGCAGGGGTCTGGTGAAATCCAAGAGTCTGCTCTCAGATATCACGTGTGTATGGACGAAGCACTGTGCCCCTGGTTGGGGGCCTCTGCACCCATGAGGCCCATCCATCCATGGCCCCAGCCAGCAGCCCAAGCCACCACTCCAAGCCCACACCTTCTGTGAGCTGCTAGGAGAAACCCTTCCCCCCGCTGCCTCCTTGCTTCCTTCAGCAAAGTGCTTAGCTCTGGGGGTCCTGAACTCAACAATGCAACCATGGGCCCTCCCTGGGTATAGATAAGCCTCTGGGACACAGGACCAACTGGGCAGCTCCTTGGAGACAAGGCAGGACTCAGGGGGAGGGCCTGAGAGGAGATGATGGATGAACCCATACAAGGCTCTGACCGTGAGTTCTCAGGTCCTCACCCCGCACCCCTGTGAGGGGCGACAGCACTCAGACTGTTTTCCTGGTGAGAATGCAGACCCAGAGAGACCCGCCCTGAACTGATGGCCGCAGGAGCGTTCCACCGTGCCACACCCTCCTGCTAGGAGCCCGTGGACAATGACTCCCCTCCCCTTGTAAGTGCCCTGGGGCATCTGCTGTGTGCCAGGCTCCGCCACAGCTGTGTACAACACACACTCGGCTTCTCCTAGGCCAGGGACAGGAGCCAGCAGACCTGGGTAAGAGGTCCTTCCTTCACCTGGGAGAGCCTGGTCTGGGTTCTGGATTCCCTGAGCCTCAGTTTCCCCATCTGAAAAATGGAAACAGTCAAGCCTGTTCTGCCATCCTTGTGGATGAGGTTATGAACTTTTGTGAACCTCTTTGTCAGTGGGAAGTGCCTTCCTAGCTCAGCACCATAGCAGTTGCTTCCAGAGCCACAGACCCAGGTAGGAGAGGCCGTGGACCAGCTCTGAGCAGGGTGTGAGGCCAGAGGGGCTGGCTCAGGGCCCAGTGCACTCAGCACCTTGGACAGCTCTGAGGCAGCCCTGCAGGGGCCTCAAGTTCGATGGGCAGCGTGGAGGTGCCCCCACCCCGGGCAGCCTGTCCTGTCCACCAGGACGCCTCCTCCCTGAAGGCCTCCAGGGTAAGTGGCCGGAGGCACAGCACCGCACTGATGTCCACACCATTGGCCCGGCCTCACACTTAGTACCAACAGGCGGGTGGGCTGTGGGGAGAGGCTTTGGGGTGTTGCTATGGGCCAGGGGTGAGGAAAGTTGTGGAGAAGAGGGAAGGGCCCCGGGCTGGGGGTGGGGCAGGAGAGGACTGAACACCCTTGACTGGCATTTAGCCAGCTGGGTCTGGTGTTTGCGGAGCAGACAGGTAAGGGGTGAGGGCTGCCACGCAGACCACAAGGCAGCCAGGGCAGCGATCCGGCAGAGGGGCTGGGGCTCAGCAGAGAGAAGTGCTGGTTCTACATGTGTCTGGAAGATGGAGCCTATAGGCTCTGCCGATGGAGGGGCTGGTGGGGGAAAGGGAGGGGAGCAAAGGGAAGACACACGGTTTCTGGCCTGAGCCACTGGACGAAAGGAAGCCCCATGTACTGAGAGGAGCAACCTGGGGCTAGGCTCAAGAGTCTAATTCTGGACCCGCGATGCCTTCAGACAGACTGGGGAAGAGGTGGAGAGCAGAGTTAGCTAGAGTCTGGGCTTGAGGTAGGGGGGCTCCAGGCTGAAGACAGACAGACAGACTCCTGAGCGATGATGGCATTTAAAGTCTGGTGGTCCAGTAGTTAGGACCCATGCTCTCACTGCCGCAGAACTAGACGTGACTGTGAGAATAGAGAGGGAGAAGCCTGAGAAGCCGGCCTGGGCCCCCAGCTTCCCCAGGTCAGGGAGAGGAGGTGGAGCGGCAGTGATGTGAGAGGAGAAGGGGAGCCTGGGGCTCTGGGAGTCAGCGGGGAGGGGGTCCTGAGCCCTGAGCTGCCCCTTCGAATACACTGCATGTAAGCCTCTCAGTCGTGTCTGACTCTGTGCCACCCCATGGACTATACCCACCAGGTTCCTCTGTCCATGGGATTCTCCAGGCTAGAATACTGGAGTGCGTTGCCATGCCCTCCTCCAGGGGATCTTCACAATCCAGCGATCAAACCCGCGTCTCCTATGTCTCCTGCATTGGCAGGTGGGTTCTTTACCACTAGCACCACTTGGGAAGCCCCTGAGCTGCCGATGGGTCACGTCAAAGGGCACCTGAGAACTGACCTCGGGTTCAGCAGTGTGGAGGTCACCCCCGACCCTGACCAGAGCTGCTGTGGCCAAGTCCAGGAAGGAGGGGCTGGGTCCACTGCGTTCCAGAGCAAACGGGAGGGAAAGACGGGGAGGCAGCATGTATAAATAACCTTTTCCAGGATTTTTGCTAAAAATGGGGAGCAGAGAAATAGGGCGGTAGCTACAAGGGAAGTGGGGTCAGGAGACAGGATGTATAGCTGTGTGCTTTTATGTTGGTGAGAAAGATCTCGTAAAGAGAAAATGTCAGAATGCAGGAGAGGAGGCTGGACAGGTGCTGGAGTGATGGCCGTGGGCAGGAGGCCAGGCTGGGCCTCGGCTGGGGAGGGGGTGGTTCATGCAGGGGGCAGGCGGGGGAGCACGGGGCCCACGGGCCCAGGTGCAGGTGGGCAGCCGCCGTGCCCAGAGCCTGTGGGGGTCCTCTTTCTCCGTGAGAGTGGGAGCAAGGCCAGCAGCTGAGTGTGCAGAGGGAGAGGAGGGTGGGCGCTTGGAGCGGGGGTGCGAGGCGGTTGCTGGGAGAGAGGAGGGGCTGGACGGGAGGAGGGATGCCGTGGGACCCTGGCACAGAGCACCCCCTGCAGCTCACCACCAGGAATGTAATGGGAGCATCAGCCTGGTTGAGTTGATCCCCAGCTGTGCAGGTGCCCGCGAGGAGTAAGCAGAGAGCTGGGGCGGGGGGTGCCATCAAACGAGAGCGGGCCCAGGGCAGGAGGGTGTGGTGCGGGTGTGATGATCGAGAGCTGGACGGGGGCGTCGGGGTTGGGGGGACAGGGCGGGGAGGAGGAGGAACCGGCTGCAAACAGCGGACTACGGTTCTGCCCACAGAGTGCTGGAGTCCTGGCCCCCAGATCAGGGTCAGCGCCAGAATGCAGTTTGGATGCTGGCAAGGCACGACCACCGCATGGGTGGCTGGGGGCCACGTTTCTCAGAGAGGCGTCTGGGAGGCTGAGGGGCCAGGAGAAGGGAGAGATCGCCCATGCGATGGCAGCAGATTTCGAGAGAGGGTCAGTGTCCCGGCCCCAAAATCCCTGGGAGGCTAAGAGCCCTCCCCGCGTGGGCAGTGGGTGTGTACCTCCTTCAGTTATTGCTGACCACGTGGCATGTGGGGTCTAGTTCCCTGACCAGGGATAGAACGAACACCCCCTGCATTGGGAGCGCAGACTCTTAGCCACTGGTCCCCCAGGGAAGTCCAAGAGTTTGTACTTCTGAGGACCTGGGACTCGCCCTGGGCTTTTAGGGAGGTGGGAGAGGGGGCCGGAGAATGAACTGGAAGGGCTTGGAGGAGTGAGGAGGACCCTGGCCCACGTCCCAGCTCAGGGTCCAGGGGCTGCAGGACAACAGAAAGGAGAACTGTCAGGAGATGGGGTGCTCGCCCCCACCCTGCCCTGCCCTGCTGTGTGACCCTGGGGAAACCCCCCAGGAAGATGTGGGGGCGCTGCCTTCTCTCCCACATTCTCAGAGCCCAGCTGCCACGAGCACCCACTTCTCCTCCATCCCGACCCCCTCCACATGTCTCACCTGGAGTGGCTACAGGACACGGGGGCAGACCTGCCGGGCTGGGGTCCCCGGAACAGGGGGAAGCCATGTCAGCAGCCAGGGGTCAGGCTTGTTTACCTGGCTGCCCAGGAGACTGAGGGAGGGGCCTTCTGGGGAGGAGAGAACCTTGCATTTAAAGTGACCCCACCCGGAAGTGCCCTGGGGCTGGGGGGGAAGGGTCAGCAGGCACAGGGGCCTCTCCCCTGACCCGCCACGGCTCACCTGGCCCTTCTCAGGAGCCGTGGGGACCCTACCCTGGCGCTCGGAGACCTCCATCCTCACCCCAGTGACCTGCCTGGGCTAATCCCTCCCTGCTGGCTCTGAACCTTGGAGCCCGGCAAGGGGCTGGACAGCCTCCAGCTCTCCTCTGGAAGCCCTGGGGAGCGTGTTTTAGTTCCACTAACAAAACGACGGGGGCAGCACAGGACACAGAGAATCGCCCTGTGTTCCTCAAGCTGGCGAGAGAGGAGCGCACGGCTCCCTCCTATTTATCCCGTGTGAGCCCCCAGCCCAGCTCCTGACGCACAACGGCCAGGTGCTCTGGGCACAGGCACCTGGGCACCAGTTCCTCCGTCAGGGAGACCCGGGTCCCGAGTGCCGGTGGCAGCCCTGAGAAGCGGCGACCCAGAGCCCAGGTGGTGCTAGTGGTAAAGAGGTAAAGAGTGGTAAAGAGTCCTCCTGCCAATGCAGGGGCCACAAGAGACGCGGGCTGGATCCCTGGGTGGGGAAGATCCCCTGGAGTAGGAACTGGCAACCTGCGCCAGTGTTCTTGTCTGGGAAATCCCATGGACAGGGGAGCCTGGCGGGCTACAGTCCATGAGGTCACAAAGAGTCTGGCACAGCTGAGCACACACACACAGCCCTGCCTGGCACTCCCTGCCTCCCACCCACCAGTGTGTCTGGAGCCCCTGGCCAGGAAGGCGCTCTCACGGAGAAAGAGGACCCCACAGGCTCCGGGCACGGCGGCCGACCACCTGCACCTGGGCCCGCGGGCCCCGTGCTCCCCGCCTGTTTCCCAGGGTCCTGTGGGACCTTCCACACGGGCCACCAGATGCCAGCTCTCAGGGCAGACGTCGTACCAGCTCAGCCCAGCCCGGTGACCCTGGGCAGCCGCTTGCTATCCGCATGGTGGGGACAACGCAGGAGAAAAACCAGACACTGACCTTCTGCAAATGGTCACTGAACACTGTGGACAAGACAGGCCTGTCAGTAGCCACTCAAGCCCTGCGTCATAGGGTAACCACCAAACCATGGTAACAGAGAGCAACTTCAATAAGGTGGTGCCGGCCAACGGTCCAGGCCCACCTGCCGCCATCCAGCCCATCCCAGGCTCCAGGGCATCCAGCCCATCCCAGGCTCCTTCCAGCTGTGGCTCCGCCCCTTGAGGCGTGGTCTCATCCACTGTCGTTCCCATCTCCTTCTCAACCAGGAAGAGGAGGGTGGAGGACCCTCTCCGGCCAACAGTTTCCCTGGTAGCTCAGCTGGTAAAGATTCCTCCTCCAACGCTGGAGACCCCAGTTCAATTCCTGGGTCAGGAAGATCCCCTGGAGAAGGGATAGGCTACCCACTCCCACTCCAGTAGCCTCGGGCTTCCCTGGTAGCTCGGATGGTAAAGAATCTGCCTGCAGTGCAGGAGACCTGGGTTCGATACCTGGGTCGGGAAGATCCCGTGGAAGAGGGCATGGCAACCCACTCCACTATTCTTGCCTGGAGAAGCCCAAAAACAGAGGAACCTGGCAGGCTGCAGCCAGAACCTGGTGACCGTGGGGTCGCAAACAGTCGGATACGACTAAGCAACTAAGCACAGAAACTGTACACTTCACTTCTCAAGTGCCAGGGCGAGAATCAAGTCACCTGGTTGCTCTTGGCTGCAAGGGAGGCTGGGGAATGTAGTCGCAGCTGGGCGGCCGGGTGCTCAGCATTGGAAGGGACAGCTGCTGGCCAGCCTGCCTCCACGTTTAGGACAGACCCAGTGTGTGCAGTCCGGTCTCCCCCTGAAGCAAGTTGTATTGCTTCCTAGCGCTGCTTCGACAATCACCACAACGTCAGTGGTTTAAAACAGCATCACTGGGATGTAGTCAAGGGCCATGCCACCCCCACGGCTCCCGGGAGAACCGGCCCCTCCCTCTCCCTGCTCCTGGGGGCTGCCCACCCTGCCCAACCCCCACCCCCGCCCCTGTGGGCACACGGCCTCCTCCTCTTGTGTCTGTGATAAAGCTCCCCCTACCCTTCTCTATAAGGATGCACGTGGTTGCTTTAAGGGACCACCCAGATAATCCGGATAATCTCCCCATCAGAGGATTCTTAACTTAATCACAGCCACGAAGCCCTTTTTTTTTTGCCATATAAGGTAGCAATTACAGGTTCCCAGGATTGGAGCAGAGCTCTCTTTGGGAGGCCATTATTCAGCCTAGCTCCAGGCCCTAAGGAACGATTTGAGGACAGGACTTGACCCCAGGGCATGTGGTAGGGACAGAGGGAGGCGGGTGATTCAGGGTGATTCAGGTTAAGTGGTCATCTCCGGGAGCCGCTGGGGCTCAGCGCCCCCGAGTGAGCCTGTCTGAAGGTGAGGGCCCAGTCACCCACCCACCCTATCAGTCATGAGTTAAGCACTGCTCCCCCGGAGAGGTGATGCCCTGAATCTCCCACCAGCGGCCAGAGAGCCCTTCAGACAAAGAAACATGGGCTGGCATGGAGCTCCCGGGACAGGAAGAGCCCAGCGCATGGGAGTGCGGCAGACCCATAGTTCCCCAGCCCCCGCCTCAGGGAGCTCACAGCCTAACTGCACAGAGGGTAAAGGTCAAATCCAGGAAACAGACACCCGTTGGGATGAGGATGAGAGAGGAAACTCTCAGGGACCCGTGGGGTGGCAACGGTAGGGGTGACCCCCGGAGACCATCGCGTGGTCAAGGTCAGCCTCTTGGAGAAATGACACGGACACTGAGAGCCGAGATGGGACGTCACGTAGAGGGAGGGAAGGAGGGTCTGAGGACGGGCCCCTGCAGACACCCTGTGGCAGCAACGAGCACAGTAACCTGGAGATGAGAAACTGCCCCGAGGGGCCAGGCAGCTGCTGAACAGTGAGTCTCGGGAGGGGCACCGGAGGGGCACCGAGGGACAGTGGGGGCCTCCTGCAGCCTGGGGTCCCGACCCAAGCGTTTCTGCCTCCTCCATCTCCACTGCCACCTCCCTTCTCAGCAGCTCTCCCCCCCCCACCCGCCGGCCCCCACTGCACAGAGGGACGGGCAGAGCGAGGGGGCCAGGCTGAGTGTGACGTGGGCACAGGCTGCTGGCTGCGGGCAGGGCACCCGCAGCCCAGGCTCCCCACATAATCCCCTCCTGGCGCTGCACCGCCTCTTGGTTATTTTTAAAATCTCATTTTCAGAAAGTGGAGAAGAAAACCTCTTTCTTTGGACTTTTCCCCCCTTTTTTTTTTCTGTGAAAGATTAGGAGAGGGGTGTGGAGGGAGGAGAGAGCCTGGAAGAGCGGGAGGCACCTCTGGCAGCGCGCCCGCTTGGGGGCCAGGGTCTCTGCTGACTGCCCCCGCACCGCTGCGGCCCTAGAGACACAAGGCGGGACCCCTCCTTGGGCAGCCAGGTCTCAGCTGCTGCCTTTGCCCAGTGGGCGCATTGTCGGTGCCGACTTTATACTGGAGCACAGCAGGGTGGTGGCTCTGGGTGTCCACCCTCATGGGGTGCAGGGCCTGTGGGGAGAAAGGGCCAACAGAGATCCACCCCCGGGCTGGGAGGCTGGGGGAGGGGCAGGAACTGCCTGGAGCAGGGCCGGGTGGAGGGCAGGGAGGGTTCTAGAGGCGAGGACTGCATGCATGGGCAGAGCCTGGTGAGCCTGGGTGGCTGGCAGGGGCTGACCTCAGGGACCAGGGAACCAGAGGGCCCGTCAGGCAGGTACCCTCACTGATGCCCCACAGGACACTCCGCAGGGGAGGACCTCCCTGAGCCAGGAAGGCCTGGAGCCCGGGACTGGACTCCCAGCTCTGCTCCTGAGGCTGGGCCAGCTGTCTGCCAGCCTGCTAAGTCGCTCCCAGCTCTAACCCTATGGACTGAAACCCACCAGGCTCCTCTGTCCATGGGATTCTCCAGGCAAGGAGACTGGAGTGGGTTGCCATTTCCTCCTCCAGGGGATCTTCCCGACGCAGGGGTCGAACCCGCATCTCCTGCACTGGGGTCCCCAAGGGCGAATAGGAGAGTGCGGGATTTTCTTTAGGAAAGCAGGGGTGTGGAGGGGAGGAGGTGACTCCGGGTGAGGACCAGACCGCGCGGGCGGTTATGGCTGCAGGCGCAGAGACGGGCCTTGCGGGGGGAGAGACCGGGCTCAGCTCTTGATGCAGTGGGGATTTACAGCCAAGGAGCAGGGCGGAGGGGGTGGGGGCAGTCAGTGGATGGAAAATACCTAGCAGGAGGTATCAGGAGTAGGGAGAGTCTAGCTAGATCCACCTACCAGGGTTCTCACTGGAGGCAGGCCGGGTGCTCACACCTCACCTGGGAGAGAGCAGAGGATGAGGACCCTGAACAGAGGCAGGAGGCGCGGGGCAGGGGACAAGGAAGGGGGGGTTGTTCTTGCTAGAACTGCACTTCATGAGGAAGAGCAAGGATGGACCCAGGAGAAGGTTCCGGAGCCCGGCTAAAGTTTGATCCAGCAAAGACTCTTTGTCAAGGGCATTCCAGGAGGAAGGCATTGCAGAGCCTCAGAGGGCTGGCCTGGCTGCGACTGGGAACTGAGGGGGCTGGGGTGGGCATGGAGGGGGACAGAAAGAAGCAGCCTGGGTAGCAGAGCAGGGGCTGGGCTGCTGGGCCCTGGGTCAGGCCGGTCCTCTCTGGGGCAGTAGCAGCAGCCTCCTCCCCAAAGGGTCCAGGCTGGAGCCCGCGAGCCAGAGTGTGCCAGGGGCCTGGGCGGTGGGATGCCGAGGCCCCCTCCCCACCGACTTGCCGTCTGTGCTCAGGAGGGCTGTGGCCCCGGGCGAGCCCATCTCTGCAGAACGCCCGGCCGGCCCGCCCCTCGGGTCCCCCGCCTCGAGTCCTGCCTGGGCCCGCAGCGCCATCTGCCGGCGGGACGGGAAGGCTCGGGCGGAACTGGCCTGAGGCCCCTGGGGAGGGACGGGTATCCTGCGGAGGCGGGTGTGCGATGGTTCACAGGCCTCGTGCTCACCCTGGAGTGAGCTCTGAGGGCCTGGTTTTGAACCTGGCTCCACTGTTGGCTGCTGTGTGACCTCCAGCCAGTTCCTGACCCTCTCTGAGCATCATCCCGATCACAGGGAGGTGAGCACACCCGGCCTCCAGATTACTATGAAAAGTGGCCATGAGGCTGGGAGCCCACACGCGGCAGAGGTGGTCCACCCCGGCGCTGAAGGTGCTCCCCAGCCGGGGACCTGCAGCCCTGACATCTCACCGTTTTCAAACATGGTAAAGGGTAGCATGAGATGGACAAGGATCAGACCCCAGGTCTCAGTGTCCCCTGGGGCTGGCACCTGTCCTCACAGGAGGCTCATCCACTCCCACCCTAACATCCGGCCCTCCTTGGACCCTGCAGGAACAGGAGTCCCCCCCGCCCCCAACGTCGCCGCAAGCAGCTCATCCATTGTCCATCTGGGGCTTGCTGGAAAGTTCTGTGGAAAACCTGCCTCCCTGTAATCCAGGTACATTCCAAGAGCCCAGAAGGCCCACTGGGAAGTTCTGGGGCCAGGACCCAGGAACCGACCCCTGCCTCCGGCTCATCCCCTTGGGGGCCGGCCTCTCTCTGTACCCTGCTTTCTCCTCCCTTCTGCCTGGAGCCCTAAGGAGGGGAGGGCAGCTATAGAGAACCCCAACCCAAGGCTTCCCTCTTGGCCCCAATTCCAGATTCCTAAGGGGAGGACCTGCTTGGCCCACCTTGCCCGGTCAGCCTGGTCGATGTCCAGCAATGGCTCACCAAAAAAGAAGGAGCCAAAGGCCCTGACTTGCAGCATTGCCCACGACCATGGTGTAAAGGCTCCCACACGGCTGGTCCCTGGCTGCCCCTGTGATAGATGGCATACAGAGTCTGGCAGAGATGCACGATACCGCCCCGTGACAGACAGAGACACATAAATAACCTCTAGGACACGGGTGACAGTAAAATAGATGCAATTAGCAAGAAGTGATGGGCTTGGGGCACTTATTATGTCTGTGTTTATTAGCGTCCCTTCCGTTGTGGGCTTCTAAGGTGGTATTTAACAAGTAACCCTCAACTTGCTGAGCGTTTAAGCACTGATCACACAAGTCTGTAGGCCACCAGACAGAGTGGCTACAGGGAGCACCCCTGGAGGCGTGGGGGCCCAGCCCTGAGAAGGGTCACTGTCGACACCTGTTCTGGGAGCTTTGTGGGATCCAGTCTCCCAGGGACCCTCCTTCATGATTCATGGACCCAGCTTTCAGCAGTCCCTCTCACGGTGCTGAAGGATGGGCGAGGGCGAACCGGGCGACGAACAGGACTGTCCCACGTGCTCCCATCAGAGTGAGCTAAGCCAAAGGCTTGGGGAAGACCCCATCCCCCAGCTGCCTGGACGAGCAGGACCCTTCCCCTCCTCATTCTCAGCCTCAGGCTCCTCCCCACACAGGGTGCGTATCCAGGAGCCCCATCTCATGGGACATCCTGAAGTTCTGCTGCAGTTAGCCCTGGTGCGGCTGCCCACCGAGTCGGACAGCCATCCTGTGTTGGGCACCCATCTCTTACCAAGCCCCTTTCGAGGAAAAGTGATTCAAGTCTCAGAACCAGCTGGGGAGGGGGCATCATCAGCTCCTGTTTCTAAAGAGGTCACAGCCTCGGAAAGGTCACCTGCCTGGCAGAGCCAGAGAGGCGGGGCTGACCCCCGGAGCAACTGCAACGCCCCCAAGGCCTCGCGGTAGGCGGTTGCTATCTGTTGACTCTCTGGCTTCCTGCACATGGCCAGGGTCCCACACGTGTGTGTCTCCAGGATGCAGGGGCTGCAGGCACAGCACAGCTGCCAGGACTCCTCGAGATCAGGGCCGGCTGGGCTGGGGGTGGGCCGCCCACCAGCAGGTCCAGACACCAACCGTCCGCTGCCTGGGGCCTCCTCGCCCCTCCACACGGGAGGACCCTGGGGCCTCTGGCAGCGGAGTCTGCTGACAAGCGTCCCTGTTGGGAGCCCTGGTCTGTCTTCGGGACCCAGCTCCCTTGTAGCCACGCAATTGGACCAGGGGACAACGAGCAGGCAGCCCACTGCGGACCCGCCCAGAGGGCTTCCACCGGGAGGCCATTCAGTCCCAGCTCTGCTGCTTCCGGACGGAGCACACAGTAAGTTACCCGTCGCTGTGGAACAAACAACCGCAGACTCAGGGACTTAAGACCGCGCGTTTACTGCCTTGCTGCCCCTTGGGTCGGGAATCCAGGCGGGCTTTAGCTGGGCCTCCTGCCTCGGGGGGTCTCCAGGGTGCAGCAGCGTGTCAGCCGGATCCACAGGTGTCCAGAAGGAGACAACTAAGAACCAGAGGTGGAGGGACACGCTGAGGGCATAGGTGTACACGCGCACGCGCACACACACACACACACAGGCTGTGCCCAGGACACAGTGTTCGATTCCACAGCCCTGTCTTTGGCAAGGTGCGGTGGGTGCTGCAAGCATTGTGACCTCAGGGGTGAGGTCAGGGCTGGCTGGGGCGGGGGAGGGGGAGCCCAGAGATAGAGCTGCTCGGCCGGGCATGAGGAGAGAGTGGGCAGTACCTCCAGACGGCACCCCAACATGGACGCGCAGCATTCAGAAAAGCCACACAGCCACGCCAGCACAGACAGGACCTCCTCAGCCAGGTCCCAGAACCCCAGGTCAGCCCAGTGCCGGGCAGGGGCCCCCTGCAGGGCAGGGCAGCAAGGGGTGGACCCCCAGAGCCTGGGCCCGGGACGGAGGGGTCCTACAGCATGCCAGCAGCCCCCTGGAGTGGGAGTTGGGGGTGGACACTGACCTCACAGCCCTCAATGTGGTGGAGAGGAGGCTGGGGGGCGGCAGGGCGGGGCGATTGGGTGCAGGGAGAGAGGTGGTCTCGAGTTCCAGCATGGCCTTTGCCGTCACATCGCCTGTAGCTGCCGATGCTTGTGGGGACCAGCGGTGTGAGATGGAGTGGACAGATGGACAGACAGTGGGCATGCTGTCCCTCTGCTGCCCGGAACCTCCACCTCGTCGAGAGGGCGCAGCAGCCTGTTTCCTAAGAGACTTGAGGGACGTGCACAAAGGGGAGGCCCTCTGTGGCCTTTGTCGTCCGGGGTCCCTGCGCCCCAGGTGGGCACAAGGGCAGCTCTGCCTCCTGAGTCCAGCGGCAGGTCGGAAGCTGCGTGGGGACTGGGGCACGTCGGCTCTCCAGGCTGTCCCTGAGGGGGTTCCCAGGTGAGGTTCTTGCCTGTGCTTCCGTGGTCGGGTCTCCCTGAGGGAGCCGCCCGATCCGCCTCAGAACACAGCTCTTCTGTTCTGCACCGTCGCTTCTGCCCGCGTGCTCAGGCCGGTCTCCCCTCTGCCGCATCCCGCCTCACGTCTAGGGTGAGAAAACGCTCCCCCTGCAGCTGTCTGCTAACTGCGTTCCTATTCTCCTGTCTTTTAAAATACACTCAATCCTGGTCGCCGCGGGACTGGGAGGCAGGTTTGGGGTGAGACACAGATCTCGCTGGTGGCTGTGGTCAACCCTGCCAAGGCCCCTCCAGGGTGCAGGGGGGGCCAGGCTCGGTGTGAAAGGCTGAGCCCTCCAGGAGCAGCACGGGAGTGGCTGGTTTTCTGAGAGGCCATAGGAAGGAGCGGGCTTCCCAGGTAGCCCTCGTGGGTAAAGAACCCACCTGCCGATGGAGGAGACTTAAGAGGTTCGATCCCTGGGTCAGGAAGATCCCCTGGAGGAGGGCATGGCAACCCACTCCAGTATTCTTGCCTGGAGAATCCCATGGACAGAGGAGCCTGGAGGGCTGCAGTCAATAGGGTCACAGAGAGTCAGCCACAACTGAGAGACTGAGTACGCACATAGGAAGGGGGGCCTTCCAGGAGGGGCGGTGTGTGTACTGAGCCCCAGTGGTCACATCCCTGGGATGCAAGCTTTGGAGTCGGATCCGGTCTGAATGGACGCTCTCCTGCAGAGGCTGTGTGTCCTGGGATGGGTCGCTGAGCCTCTCTGTGTCTCAGCACCTCGTGGGGTTGGTGTGAGGACATGGCATCTGACACAGGCCCATCCTCGTTGGCAGCGGTGGGGGCGCTGGTGAGGTGGGTGGTGGGCCAAGTACAGCCGGGAGAATCCCCTGCTGACCACAGTCACTGGTCCCCAGAGAGGCAGACGGTGGGGAGGGGCAGAGGGAGCTCAGGCTGGATGTGGCCAGGGAAGGGGAAGGCCCCACACTCCAGGCAGGAAGGCCAGCTGGGAGGGGAGCTGAAGGTAGCAGCTCCAGGTGGCCGGGAGGACGGTCCCGCTGTCCAGGGCTGACCTTGGCTCCTCCCAGGAGCACACCCCCAGCAGCATCCACTCACTCGGTCAGTCACTGGGCCTTCGCCCAGGCCCTTCCCTGGGACATGTGGGGGACCCAGAGAGAGATAGCCAGCACACCTCCAGGGGGACTGGGAAGGAAAAGGCCCAGGGGTTGGTCAGTGGAGCCGCCAGGGTTCCTGTGAGTTCAGTGGGAGCCAAGGAGGGCCATCAGTCATCAGGGAGCCAGGGGACACACCCCCTACTCTAGGATGCACTGACCATGGCGAGCAGGCTGAAGGCGACTTCATGTGGCCCCCACAAGGGGTCGAGGAGGACGGGGAGGGGAAGGACACACGCTCTGGGCAGACAGAAGAGCGGAGGCCCAAGGTCAGCCAGAAGGGCTCAGGCAACTGACCCGGTGTGGAGGCTGCAGAGGACAGACCGCCAGGATCCCAGTGAGCTGGAAGGGCTGGACCCAGAAGAGCCCAGCAGGGCTGATGGCTGCTCTGGACACATCACTCTACTGTTCTTTCCACAAACGTTTGCTGAGTCCCTGCGAGGAGTGCCAGGCATGGTTCCAGGTGTTGGGGACACAGCTGGAAACAAGACATGAAGAGCCCTGTCTCCTGGCTTGCATTCTGGTGGGGGAGACAGCAATAAACACCAGACAGGGCCCAGAGAATCATACAGTGTTACAAGCTGGAAAGCGGCGTGGGAGGAAATCGACCGGTCAGTGTGGGGCGAGGGTCAGATTTTAAAGAAGCTCATAGAGAAAAATACAACTGAGCAAAGAAGTGAAGTGGGGGTGAGGGGCTGAGCCGAGCAGCGCTCTGGAGGGAGGGTTTCACCAAATAGGAACAGCCAGTGCAGAGGTCCTGAGGTAGAAGTGTGCCGGCGGGTTCAGAAGTAGCGGGAGCCCTCTGCACCTAGGGTGGGTGGAGTGAGCAAGAAAAAGCCAGAAAAAGGGACTTCCCTGGCGCTCCAGAAGTTAAGACTCCGAGCTTCCACCGCAGGGGGCATGGGCTCCATCCCTGGTTGAGGAAATAAGATCCTGAAAGCACCAAAGATCCTGCATGCCACGGGGCATGGCCAAAAAGTGAAAAGTAAATAAATATTTAAGAAAAAAGAAATAGTAGAAGGAAATGAGATGGGGGGGTCATTTTTGTTCTTATTTCTTTTGTTCTTGGTTTGTTTTTTTTAGCTATGTTGTTGTTCGGTAGCTAAAGTATTTCTTATTTAAATGCAGTAAAATTCACCCCTGTTAGTGTCCAGTTCTACAAGTTTTTTCTTAATTAATTCAATTTTCTGGGGGCCATACTGCACGGCATGTGGGATCTTAGTTCCCTGACCAGGGATCGAAACTTCGCCCCCTGCAGTGGAAGTCCCAGTTCTAGACTGGGACTCATCGAGAGTCCCAAACTCTTACAGTGGTGCAGCCACGACCACACACAAGCTATGAAACGGCTCCATGCCCCCCTGCAAATTCCCCGTGCCCCTTCTCGTAATCAATCCTCCAGCAACCCCGCTATCCCCAGAAACTAGTGATCTGTTTTCTGCCTGTATAGTTTCACCTTTTCAGAATGTCACAAAAATGGGACAAGGCCGCACGTCGCTTTGGGGGTCTGGTTTCTTTCACACAGCATAACGCATGTAAGCCTCCTCCATGTGGCCTCCTCCATCAGTCACTCCTCTCGTTACCACTGAGTAGTATTTCTGTGGGTCCTGAAATAAAATGCAGTTTTTGGTGCATTCACCAGTCGAAGGACATTTGGATTTTTTCTGTTTGGGGTTATTATAAGCCACGGTAAACATCTGTGTACAGATTCTTGTGTGACGTTGTCATTTCACTTCGGTTAATGCCTGGGAGTAGAACAGCTGAGTTGGATGGTAAATGTAGGTCTTACTTTCCAAGAAAATACCAAACTACCCTCCACGCTGGGTGTACCATTTTGCATTTCCGTGGGCAATGATGGAAACTCTAGTTACTCTGTCTTCTCACCAGCACTTGGTATTTTCTGGTTTTTCTTTTCTCCATTCAGGTAGATGTGTATTGATATCCCACTGGGGTTTTAATTTATTTCCCCCATGGGGAATGGTGTGGAGCAGTTTTTATGGGCTTATTTGCCATCTGCTTTTCTCCTTTTGTGGAATGTCATTTGAATCTTTTTACCTGTATTTTCTTAGGTTGGTTGTGTTTTGTTCGTAAGGTATTTGTATATTTCAGGCACAGTCTTTTATCACGTATGTGATTTGCAAATTACTCCTCCAAGTCCAAAGCTTATCTTTTCATTTGTTGTAGCTGTCTTTCAAAAAGCAGAAATTCTTAATTTTGGTGAACTTATTTATCAATTTTTTATTTTATGGATGGTACCTTTGGTGTCATATACGGGACTGCTTTGTGCAACTCAGGATCACAGAGATTTACTCCTAAATGTTCTTCTAAAAGTTTTAGAATTTTAGGCTTTACTTTAAGTCTGTGATCAATTTTGAGTTAATTTATGTTTGTGAAAGTGATGTCGCTCAGTCGTGTCCGACTCTTTGCGATCCCATGGACTGTAGTCTACCAGGCTTCTCTGTCCATGGGATTCTCCAGGCAAGTGTACTGGAGTGGGTTGCCATTTCCTTCTCTAGGGGACCCTCCTGACCCAGGGATCGAACCCAGGTCTCCTGCATTGCAGGCAGATTCTTTACCCTCTGAGCAACCAGGGAAGCCCTAACCCTATGTTTATAGTGAGATAACTTTATGTTTGTAGTGAGATATAAATTGGGGTTTATTTTTTACATGTGTTTATCCAGTTATTGCAGCACCATTTATTGAAGAGACTGTCCTTTCTTAATTGAATTGCTTTTGTTGCACCTTTACCATAACACACGTGGGTCTTTTTCTAGGCTCTATAGTTTGCTCCATTTGTTTATATTTCTGTGCTTTCATCAATATCACACTGCACTGATTACTGTAACTTTATTACAAACCTCCAAATCAGCAGTGTCAGTGCTCCAATTCTTCTCTCAAAGTTACTTGGCTATCTTCATTCCTTTACTTTTCCATATAAATTTTAGAAACAATTTGTTGGCTACTACAAAAAAAAATGCTTCTGGGATTTTGATGAAAATTGCATTGAATATTTAGAGAAATTTAGAGAAAATAGACAACAATGTTGAGTCTTCCAATCTGTGAACATGGTGCATCGCTCCATTTATTAAAGTCTTTATGTCTTTCAACAGTATTTTATATTTTACAGTATATAGATCTTACAATTATTTGATACATTTATACCTAAACATCTCATGATTTTTAGTGCTACTGTTTATAGTACCTTTTTATTTTAATTCCCAGTTCATTGCTGGTACCTAGAAACGTGACTGATTTTTGTACGCTGACTTTATATTTGCCAATTTGCCGAATTCACTTTTTTGTTCTGGTAGGGTGTTTTTTAGATTCTTTGGAATTTTCTAGTTAGATAATACCATCCTCTCGGCCTCTCCAGCACCTCCCTCCGTAAACACACGGGGCCATTCAGATGCATACACCCAAGGCCTCTTTTCCCTTTCAGAATCTCCTCCCACATCTCTGAATTCACAAAGAACCAGTCCTACATGACGGTACCTCAGAATTCTGCCCGTGGGGACAGACAGAGGCACCCCACCACCATCCTGCTCTGCAAGTCACAGAGCAGCCAGGCCGCCCTGATGCCCAAAGAGCACACGGCATTCATCGAGGAAGCCTACAGTGCAGGTGACCCCTGGCCCCGGGACTCGGTCCCAGCAGACCCCATCAGTCCCTCCACCTGAGGAAGTCCCGGGAACGAGGGCCAGAGCAAGCCCACTCTCCAGGACCTTGGGGTGTCAAGAGGCGTGGATCTGGTGCAGCTTTCAGCAGGGCCTCCTGCGCATCCTCTTTGGCCTCCTCACACCTCCTGAGACACCATCGGAAGCCCCAGATGCCCTCTCTCAGCCCTTCCCTCCACACTCCTCCAACACCTTTCACACCCTAGAACCTCAACTCACACCTGGCCCTCTCACTGGAATGCTTATCCCCTCCTTCAAAGGATGACCTGCCTTCATCCTCGTAGGCAAAGCTAAAATGCCATCCTCTCTGGGAAGCCAGTCCTGACTGCCTTTCTGTCTTAGGATTCATCACCCCTCCACTCTCTGTGTGCCCAGGGCCTTTTAGACAACTTCCCCACAGAAAGTCCGCTGATACTGGGTAGGGCTCTCCTGGGCTGGAGGCTCCTTCAGAACAGAGCCGGGCCCTGACTCCCCTTGGAGCCACGCACATAGTCTTACAATAAAAGAACACCACTGAATGTTGGGTGACTGGATGGAGGATGAAGCGGTGAGGAAAGAACAGATGGAGGGATGGAGGGATGAATGCTTAATTTATCAACAGATAAATTAAGGGTGGGTGGATGGGTAGATGAATTTTTAAATGGGTGAATGGTGAGTAGATGGATGGATAGATGGATTTAGGAATGGAAGGTCGGATGGACCGAAGGTGGATAGATGGATAAATTTATTCATGGATGGACTGATGAATGAGCATAAGGATGAGCAGGCAGGTGGGTGGACCGGTGGATTGATGGATAGAAAGACATGGATAAATGGGTGCATGGACAGATCGATGGACACATGGATGACAGACGAATGGGTAAATGGATGGGTGAAAAGGAGTGAACCGATGAATGGATCGAGTACTGCACGAGCGAGTGAGAATGCATTCCCTGCTTGCTTTCTTGCTTCTGATCTTCCCTTGAACCTCAGAAGGACGGGCAGAGCGGTTAGGAGCCCCAGGATCGCCCAGTGTGTCCCCAGCCGAGCCCCGACCCGCCCTGCCCCGCCCCTGCCCACCCAGCCCACCCCGCCCCACCCCTCCCCTGCCCGCCCAGCCCTGCGGGTGCACCGTGGCCCCCACGGCGCACCCACCCTCACTCCTTCTACCTCAGCCATCTGCTTCAAGCTGCTCCGGGACCTCAGTGGTTCAGACTCCCTCCACCTGAGATATATCATCAAGAAAATCAAGAGCATGGCGCACGGGGCCCCCAACCTGGTGCTAGAAACCATCCACGACTACTTTGTAAACAACCAGCAGGTGGGAGCTGTTAGGGCTCTTCAGGGCGGGCGTGGGGAGGGGAGGGCAGGGCTAGACCCAAAGCAGGTTCAGACCTTGGTTCCTCCGGACAGCAGAGCCATGATTTGGGGCAAGTCAGTCTCCCCATGTGTCCAGCGAGCCAGCAGGGGGTGGGTGGAAACTAGACCAACATGTGTGGATCATCCTCTGAACAGTCTCTATAGACTATCATGATTCTCAGAGATGAGAACGCTGAAACTTAGAGGAGGGAAGTAATTCGCCTAAAGTCACAGGGGAGGGATGATTGGGTGGATGATTAGGGTTAAGCTCTATCTGGATTTTTTAATGAATGGATAGATAAAAGAATAAATGGATGAACTGGTAGAATGCTCTTTAGACCCCCTGGTAGTTACCTGAGGATGGGGACAAGTGTTTATTCATCTGTGTCTGCAGAACCTAGTTCAGGGCTGTTCACAGCGGTGTTGCTGCATGGATGACCAAATGTGTCCACTATGCTATCTCCTCGCTGGCCTCTTTACGCGCCGCCCCCTAACTGCTGCTCCCACGGCGACTCCCCACTTAATCAGACCCAACTTGTCCCTGAGCCTGTGTCCACCCTGCCACCCACAGATCTCCACCCGGCACAAGTTCCGGCTCTTCCATGTCCTAGGGGCAGTCATTGGAGCCACTGAGTCCCTGGAGGAGACCTGGGAGAAGTCCTTCATGCAGCTGGCCCTGGAGAACATGACCAGGTCCACGGTGAGTCTCCCCCACCACCCACCCCCAGCAAATAGGCCATTCCACAAAGGCTTCTGAGGTGCAGGCAGCTGCCCCGGCGACCCAAAGAATGCTGGGAATGCCCAGCCTTGTGGCTGACCAAGCGATTCTGCCCATTTTCTCATTTTCTTACCACCAGCCCCTTCAGAGGGACAGCCTCATGCACTCACTTTACAGCAGAGAAAGGTGAGCCTCAGAGAGTTCTTGGCCGGTCTGTGCGTCCCACCCATTCCCCAGGCAGTACCTCAGCCCTTGGCTGCCTGGCTCTGGGTCCCCGCCTATTGAAGACCACAGGCTTGGACCTGGACCGCACATCCTCCAGCAGGTGGGGGCAGGCGCTTCTCTGGGTGCACAAGCTGGTCCAGGACTCACAGGGAGAGCAAGTGCCTCCTGGCGCCTCCATCCTGCATGATGCCCAGCACATGCCTGGCTCCATTTTAGCCTCTGCTGGGTGGTCCTGCATCCTTTCAGTCCAGCTGCTTGGGTCCTTTGCTTCTGGAAGACGCTTCCCTGATTCCCCAGGACATCGTCCCCTGTGTTGCTCTGTATTAGGCTTCAGGAACGCCTGACTCTCAGACCCAGAGCTCTCTATAGTTCCCCATACTCTCATCCCACCTCTCTTTTTCCACCTCTCTGTCCTTCATTCTCCTCTCTGAGGAGCCATCATCTTCCAAATCTTTGACTGCATTTTCTATGCATATCCATGAGCCTTTAACTTTCAAGAGATCTTGGTCTTTGTCCTCAGAAAGTTCCCATTTCATCCTGTTAATAGCTTCACAGATGCAGTGTCTTCTCTTATCTCTCAGGATATTAAAGGGACTGTTTTGCTTCCAGTTTTCTCTCTCTGTTTGGCCTCTCTTTCCTCTGAGTAGCTTTTCTCTGGGTTTCATCAGGTTTGTGGTTGTGGCTATGGTTTTGATCCCTCCCATATCCATGGCCTTCTCTGTGTGGCCATCTGCCTGTGCTTAGGAGCTGCTGAGGTGCTCTGGGCACACAGGTGGGTGATGAGATTGGGGGTCCACCACAGAGTTACGAGGTGAGCCCTCTCCTGTCCTCCACGTGTCCCTTGTCCCCATATCAGCACCTCAGTGACGTTCCTCTTGGGCCATCCAGATCTCCCAGGGAAGACCTGATCTGGGGCTCAGCCCCACGCAGCAGAGTGGAGAACCTGACCCAGGAAGTGTCTGTCCCCTGCACTCGCAGGCCTGGCCTCCCCCGCCAGAGACCCTCAGCCTGGCCTCTCCAGAGACCCTGTGGGTGTGCAGGGTGGGGATCTGGGCGCTTGACTACTTCGCACACACTCCACCCTCTCTCCGGCCTCCCTAGCTGTAAGCATCTGGGAGACACATGCCCTGGGATTTCTATCAGACCATGTGTGGTGTCGGTGGAAGCCGGTTCTCAGCTTGCCCTACCTCCAGCTTAGGGCTCAGCCCAGTTACCTCACCCAGAGGGGTGGCTATCACCCTCGGTAAAAACCTCCTAAATGTAGAGTACTTGAGGTCTTTTCCTGAAAGAGCAAAATCAGATTCAACCCACCATCTTAACAAGAATCCCTCATAATCACCCTTTCAACAAATCATAAATGATATAACGATTTCACTTGATGACTCAGACAGCACTGAGAAAAGCCCTGGGTGTGGCAACACAGCGCCGGACAGTCTGAGGCTGCCCCTCGAGTAGAGCATGGTGGGCCTGGCTGGGGTGCAGGGAGGGCGAAGGGGCTGGTCAGCTGGGCCTCTGCCCCCGAGACGCTGACACTGACTCCTCAGGCCAGAGATCTCGGGACCGAAGCAGAGACTCTGTTTCTGAATCCCTGGTGGTTAAGACTCCAAGGCTGTGATGTTGTCCTAAGCTCTCAGGAGTTCCGGAAAGAGGTGACATCAAGTAGAGCCTTCAGGATGCATGTCTAGAGTGTAGGTGTTGGAGCAAGCTTTCAAAATGGACTAGCGTTTGGATAGACAGGACGAGTGGGCACTGTGTTCCAGGTGGGAGACACAGCATATGTGCAAAGGCTCAGCAGCAGGGATAATGACGATGGGTTTCTGGACCAGGAAGAGGCCCAGGGATGTGGACATTCACGTGTGATCCTGAGCCCTGGGGACGAGCCTCACCTTCACCCGCCCGCTCTGCGTGTCGGGCTTCCTCAGCCTCAGTTTTCCATCCAAAACCTGGGTTGACAGTAGCTGTCTTGCCCACCAAACCAGACCCTGTGTGTGAGATGTCAAGGCTCCATCTGACCACCCACTCTTCCTTTCCGCCCCCCGCCCAGGAGCTGGAGGAGGCCTACCAGGACGCGGCCAGCAACGTGCTGGTGGCCATCTGCAGGCACTCGTGGCAGGTGGTGGCCCGGCACCTGGAGACTGAGGTCCTGTCGGGCGTCTTCCCGCACCGCAGTCTCTTCTACGTGATGGGCATCATGACCTCTGATGGTATGTCCTGCCCGCGGGGCCTGGGCCCAGCCACCCTCTGTCCGCAGGCTAGCAGGGGGCGGGGCAGGCCGTGAAGAGAGCAGGAGGGGGCCGGCAGGGCTGCTGACCTGTGGGACATACTCGGGACTGAGCATCAGCTGCACAACAGGGAAGCCAGCCAGACGGCCCCAAGCTGCGGCCCGGACACCCCCACGGCATCTGTGCTGCCCGTCCCTACGAGGCCATGCTCCTGCCCTCAGCATTTCAGCTGCCCGCCTGGATACAACCAGGGAGGAGCAAGGAGGTTCCAGGAGGAAGGGCTGCCCTGCCGTGGTCCGTTGGTTCCCGGCAGACAGACAGGCCGAGCTCACAGAGACTGTGCAACAGGCCTGGGCACCCAGCTGCACGTCACAGGCCCGGGAGGTCCATATTTCTGTGCCTCCTCCATAGCTGCTGCCTCTGAGCCACTGGAAGGGCCACCTTGGATAGTGGGGGGTCCCTGAGGACCCCTGGGGAGGACTCATGTGGGGAGGTCTTACCAGGATGAGGCTCAGCTAACACTCTTTGAGTTCCTGTCATGTGCCCGGCTCTGCCATCACGAGCTCACAGCCTCGCCAGGGAGGCAAACTCCACCTCTCATTCATTCATTCACAAGCATGAGCTGAGCTCACTACTGCCCAGCTGTGGGGGTACTTCTGCCCTGGTGGCCATCAGGGAGGACTTCCCAGAGGAGGCAGCCATCTCTGAGCCATGCCTTGCATGCCATGAGTAGGGGTTGGAGGAGGAAATGGTGTGAGCACACCCTGGGGCCTTAGGGAGGAGCTAGTCAACAGCCTTAGCCAGGGAGTTGAGGTCAGGGGGAGAAATGGGTGTGGCGGTTCTGCTGTCTCCAGGGCAACCCAGAGGGGAGGCCTCAGAGGCTGCGCTTGGGAAGAAGGCTGGGAGGAGGCAGGCGTTAGCTTGGCTCGGCTTTGCACCCCTCCCCTGGAGCTGACAGGCTGGGTGGAGGTCCCTCTGTGCCTTGGGTCACCTCTGAGATCCCCCCAGAGCATTCCCTGAAGTGGCCCCTCTTTCTGAGGTTGGGTTTCCAGCCTCAAGCATAAAGGCTTTCCAGCGCCCCAGTGTGCCCTTCCCTGGGCTTTGTTTTCCCACCGTTGAGGAGACCCAAGCACATCCCAGGGGACCATGCCCAGAGGGAGCCCTCTGTACCACTGTCTGAGCCTGAGGCCCAGAGAGGGAAGTTAACCCACCTGAGGTCACACAGGATGGATGGCAGGACCATGACTCCAGCCCAGCGCTCTGGACACCCAAGTCCAGCTCACTATCCTTGGAGCTCACCTCCCCCAAGGAGCCAGACAAACACAAGACAATGTAGTTCTGACTCAGTCATGTCCAAGGGATGGGGGAGATGGAGCCCAAGACCCAGCCCCAGCCGTGGACACAGGACCTGGCCTCCAGTGACCACCACCTCCACTCTCTCCCTCAGAGACTCTCTTCAAGGAAGGAGAGAAGGCTGGCTGGGAAGAGCAGCTGGCCAAGGTAGGGAGGGAGCCCAGCCACGGGGGCCTTCTACAGGGATGATGGGGGGCGAGGGTGGGCACCCACTCAGCCCTGGGAGGGTGGAGGAGGCTCAGGATGGGAGGCGGAGGGCGGGCAAGGCTGGTACCGAGGAGCAGCAGGGTCCCTGGGGGTCAGGACGTGAACTTGTCTCTAGACACCTGGCACAGAGCAAGTGTCCAGCGCACACAAGGCCCTTCTCGCCACACAAGGCCCTTCCCGCCCGCCCTGGGGTCTGCGTCCATGGCTGAGGGGCCCAGAGAGGATGCGGAGGCCAGACGGGAGAGCAGAGGGGCGAGGAGGAGGGCGGTGGGGACTGAGGTTGTCACAGTGAGGACGGGTGTCACGCTGCTCCCACTCCAACCACACACCACGTGGCTGGGAGAAGGGACGTTGGGCCCTGGCAGGCCTGGATTCAAGTCCAGATTCAGCCAACCACAGCTGTGTGTGCTGGGTGCCTACTTTGCCTCTCTGTACCTTATTTCCTCCTCTATCAAATGGGGGTGAAAGTGCCAACCTCCAGCGCTTGCTGTGAAATGACAGGAAGTGATCTACATGGTGTCTGGCACTGGGCGTGACAGACAGGAAGCCCTCACTCACTGCATTAGTTATTATTATCATATAGTAGCAGCACGACAGTTATAATTAAGTAGCATTTAGTGGAAATAACACCGCTAGCAGCAGCAATACAGGTAATTAATAGAAAAATAAGACAGAAAATCACTAAGTACATAGAAGACTTCAACAACATAATTAACCAAATTGATCTAATTGACGTTCTTTTCGAATGTAAATGGAACATTCACCAAGACAGATCGCTTGCTGGGCCATATATCAGGTTTCAATAAATTTAAAAGGACTGAAATCAAACGGAGCACATTCTCTGCCCAGAACGTCAATTAGAGATCAATACCAAAAATATGTCTGGAGAAATTCCAAATATTTGGAAATTAGACAACACTCTTTTAAGTAACCCACAAGCCATAGAAGAAATCACAAGGAAAATTAGAAAATATTTTGAAATGAATGGTAAAGAAAGCACAATATGAAAATTTGGAAATTTGGGGGACTCAACAAAAAACAATGCTTAGAAGAAAATTATATTTGTAGTGCCCATATTAGAAAAGAAAAAAGATAAAATCTATCATCTAAACTCCATTTTAAGAAGCCATTCCCCAAAGTGCAAACTAAGCCCAAAGTAGAAGAAAGAAAATAATAAAAAGTAGAGGAAAAATCAAATTTTTTTAAATGGACAAACAATAGAGAGTGAATAAAACCAAAAGTGGGTTTTTCAAAAATATTAATAAAATGATAAGCTCTTTGATAAGCTGATCAAGAAAATAAAAAATATTCATTATCAGTAAAGGTGGAATATCAGTGAACAACCTTTAAACATCTGGAGAATGTTTGGGTAATAAAATATGATTCCAATAAATTAGGCAATTTAGATTGAATAAACACATTCCCTAGAAAACACAAACCACAGAACTGACAAGAGAAGAAACAGAGGATCTGAGTAGCCCTGGATAAAAGAAATTGTAAAATCATATTTTATAAACCTTCCCACAGGCTTCGCTGGTTAATTCTATCACAAGTTAAAGTGTCAGTTGCTCAGTCGTGTCTGACTCTTTGGGACCCCACGGACTGTAGCCTGCCAGGCTCCTCTGTCCATGGGATTCTCCAGGCAAGAATACTGAAGTTGGTTGCCATTCCCTTCTCCAGAGCATCTTCAACCCAGGGATTCAACCTGGGTCTCCTGCTTTGCCGACAGATTCTCTACCGTCTGAGCCACCAGGGAAGCCCATCACAATTTAATGCAGAAATAATACCAACTCTGTCCAAATTCTCTCAGAAAATAGAGGAAGAAGGAACACTCTTGAAACCATCTGATGGGGCCAGCACAACTCCAACACCAAAGCTGGAAGAAAACATATTACAAGAAAGCTACAGACCAATATCTTTTATGAGGATGAATTCAAAAATATTTAGCAAAAGATTAGCAAGAAAAATCTGCCTTTTTGTTCACCCACCTGGAATCTCTCACATCCCAGCCCTTTGGGGTTTTTACAGAGACCTTGTTAATATGTGTGATTCACGAAACCGCCGACGGCTGATAATGAAAGTCCACCTGTCGCCCTCTCTGAAGGTGCAGAGGTGGGTCAGAGTTCCAACCGTCGATCCAGGATGGGTTCTCCTGGCAACTCGCCCTCATCCTGGGTGGAGAGCCAGGGGCTTTCCAGAAGTGGAACCAGGCTTCTTATGAACAACAAAAGACCTTTACTGTTCTCATCACTTAGGAAAGGGTTTCAGAAGCTCTGTGCCAGAAGAAGATGAAGACCACGTGTATATTTTTATCATAAGTCCCAGCGTCACATTGAGGAAGGCCCTTCACAGAGCAGGAATAGGAGGGAACGATCGTCTGTGGAAGCCCTGCCACTCACGCACCTAATGATGAGTGAGTGACGCCTTCCCACTGAGATCAGAATGAGGCAAAGAGGCCCACAGTCTCCACTTCCGGTCAACATTGCACTGAAGTCCTAACCAGGGCAGTAAGCTAAGAGACAGGTGAAAACAGATGTACAGATTACAGTGGAAAATGAAAAACTTTCTTTGCAGACAACATAATTGCATACACAGAAAATCTCAGTTTTTTAAATTCTGGAACTATTAATTACTATTAATTACTAATAATTGAATTTAGCAAGATCTCAGGATATAGAATCAATATGCAAATGTAAACTGAATTTCTGTGTACTAACAATAAACAACTGGAAAATAAGCTTCTAAAAAACTATGATGCAGTCACATTTAAAACATGAAAGACTCAGACAAATTTAACAAAATATGGGCAAGATGTTTACAAAACACTGCAAAAAGAAAGTAAATAAAACCTAAATAAATGCAGATAAATGATCATGGATAACAAGAGTCAATAATGTTAAGATGTCAATTCTAAAAATTGATTTGTGTATTGCCAGTGTGATGCCAACCAACTTCATTATAGAATTAAATAAAATCTATAATTTAAAATTTTATATGGAAATTTCAAAAGACCTAGAATAGCCAGAACAACCTTGAAAAAGCATAATTACAAGAATTACACTAGCTGACTTTAAGATTTCCTATATAGCTACAATCAACAAGATAGTGAGAATTGACAGAGATAGAATAGAATCGCCAACATAAAACCACACTTACGTGATCGATTACTTTTTTATTAATGGTACCAAAGCAATTCAATAGGGAAGGTCTTTTAAACAAATGGCTCTGCAACAATCACCTATCTGGGGGGTAAAAAGGAACTTTAATGCCTGCCTCGAACCATTCACAAAAGTTAATTTGAGATGGGCCCAAGGCCTAAATATTAAAAAACAAAAAGCTTCTTGAGGAAAACACAGGAGACAATCTTACCTTTATTTTGGGGCAGGTAAATATTTCTTGGAACCCAGAAATCACTCAGCATAAAAAATTTTTTAAATGGATGAATTGGATTCTATCTGAATTAAAGCTTCTGCTCATCCCACAATACTATGAGGAAAGTGAAAAAGGGGAAATCAGAGACACAAAGAAAATATTCACGAGACATATCTCTGACAAGAGATTGTATCCAGAATAAATGAAGAACTCTTCCAAAAATCAGGGAGAAAAGACAAACAGCCCAACTGCAAAAGTGAACAGAAGATTTAAGTAGGCATGTCACAGAGGAAGGCAGATGAATGACCAAAAGCCAAAGACACAACCGTCAGCATCTTGAATCCTCAGGGAAATGTCAGTTAACATCCGGGAGCAGCCTCTACGCACCCACGGACAGACCTCATAGGAGAAAGAAAGGCTCAGCCAAATGCTGGTGGGGAAGTGCCCGCTGTAGGTGGGATGGGGAAACCTGCTTGGAAAACTGGCATTTTCTTATACAGTTAGGACTCGGGAGTTCTACTTTTAGGTACTAACCCCAGAGGCACGAAACACTCATACACAAAATTACGCACAGAAGCATGTTCCCGGCAGCCTTATTCCTAAGAGCCTCAGACTAGGAACAACCTGTACTAGGCAGACTCATCCCCTCCCAAAGACCTGAAATCAATTACTTACTCACCCACCGAGGAAACTGGAGAAAGGAGAGCGAGTTACACTGAAGCTGAGCAGCAGAAATAACAAAAGTCAGAGCAGAAATAGAGGCGTCAACTTGAACAAGCGTGCAACAGCACGGCGAATCTCAAACACACACTGAGGGAAAAACACCACACACAGGGCTTCCCCGGTGGGTCCAGTGGTTAAGAATGGCCTCGCAATGCAAGGGACATTGGTTTGATCCCTGGTCCAGGAAGATTCCACATGCCTCCTCTCTGGAGCCGGCGAGCCGTAGCTATGGAATGAAGCCCAAGCTCCTAGAGCCTGAGCCCCGCAAGCAGAGAAGCCACTGCGGTGAGAAGCCCGTGAGCCACAATTAAGAGGAGCCCTCAGCTAGAGAAAGCCCGCTCGCAGCGGCGAAGACCACAGCCAAAAAATGAATCAACACGTCTCTTTAAGAAACATCAGACACAGAAAAGCACACACACACGATTCCAGTCGTACGAAATTCTAGAAGAGGCAAAATTAACCTTATGGCAGGAGAACTAAATCAAACGGGCCTTGTGGGGATGGAGATTAACTAGGAGTGAGCACGAGAGAGCTTTCTGGGGCAGTCAGAAATGGTCCAGATATTGACGGGGTGAGACATTACTTTGCCGACAAAGGTCCGTCTAGTCAAAGCTATGGGTTTTTCCAGTAGTCATGTATGGATATGAGAGATGGACCATAAAGCTGAGCGCCGAAGAATTGAAGCTTTTGAACTGTGGTGTTGGAGAAGACTCCTGAGAGTCCCTTGGATTGCAGGGAGAGCCAACAAGTCCATCCTAAAGGAAATCAGTCCTGGATATTCATGGGAAGGACTGATGCTGAAGCTGAAGCTTCAATACTTTGGCCACCTGATCCGAAGAACGGACTCATTGGAAAAGACCCTGATGCTGGGCAAGATTGAAGGCAGGAGGAGAAGGGGGCAACAGAGGATGAGATGGTTGGATGGCATGACATTTACTTCATGTCCATCGATGACTCGATGGACATGACTTTGGTTTTTTTTTTTTTTTTTTGGACATGACTTTGAATAAGCTCCGGGAGTTGGTGGTGGACAGGGAACCCTGGCATGCTGCAGTCCACAGGGTCACAAAGAGTCGGACACAACTGAGCGACTGAACTGAACTGAGACATACGTACGTTTGTCAAAATTCATTGCACTACACACTGATGATACACGTGTCTCACTGTACGTTAAATAGACCTCAATATTAAAATATTTTCCAAGCAAGAGTACTGGAGTGGGTGCCATTGCCTTCTCCAATTAAAATATTTAAAGCTTTAAAGAAAATTTTGGAAACAGATGTGTTTCAAATTTCAAAATATTTCAAAATATAAAAAGAAATATGGGGCCCGCCTTATATATTCTGTAAACATTCTTAGCAGGGTCTAGGACTGATGCAGAATCAGATAGATGACTATCTCTGCTACAAAAACATGCAGAATTCACACTAATTCCCATAAATAGTGTTGTAGCAGTTTGGGCTCCGCTTTGGCCACCAAATGCTGGTACATGATGCCATGAAAAAAAGAGACACCGAAGGTTTGGGGGAGGGGACAGAAGCCCCTGGTGCTTCTGGAGAAATTAGAAGCTTCTAGGAGGCTGGGGTTCCCTGGGCATTCAGCAGACACTCGTCCTGTGGGCATATGGGAGAGCCACCCAGGTCTTGCTGCTCCTAGCAAATGGACCAGATGTGGGGCACGACTGAGGCAGACAGGTTCCTCTGGATTCTGCCCTGGTGTGCATGCATGCTGAATTGCTTCAGTCATGTATCTGACTCTCTGCAACCCTATGGACTGTAGCCCATCAACCTCCTCTGTCCATGGGATTCTCCAGGCAAGAAGGTGTAGGTTGCCATGCCCTTCTCCAGGGGATCTTCCCAACCCAGGGATCAAACCCGCATCTCATGCTTCCTGCATTGGTGGGCTGGTTCTCTACCACCAGCACCACTGGGAAGCCCTGGAGGAGTGGAGCTGGCCAATGTGCAGTGAAAGCATTAGTCACTCAGTCACGTCCCACTCTTTGCCACCCCATGGACTGTAGCCCGCCAGGCTCCTCTGTCCATAGGAATTTCCAGGCAAGAGTACTGGAGTGGGTAGTCATTCCCTTCTCTAGGGGATCTTCCCAACCCAGGGATAGAGCTCAGGTCTTCTGCACTGTAGGCAGATTCTTTACCATCTGAGCCACGAGGGAAGCCCTAGGCTAGAGCAGTTTCTATTTCCAGGTCCAAGGGTGCATCACCAGAGGGGGTGCAGACAGTCCTGCCTGCAGAGGGCGCCCTTGTCTCCGAGTATGGCCCTGCTACTGCTCCTTTAGGGTAGATCCCAGAAACGGAATTAATTGGGGAAATGGATGCATATAAACTATAAATTTTAGTTACCATTGCCCAAACCTGCACTTTAACGTGATCCAATCACCTCCAAAATGTGATGCTTTTACTATTTCTCAATCTTGGCCAAAATGATACATCATCTTTAATTTCCATTTCTTAAATATTAGTAAGGTTGAGTTTGTATATCTCCATTTTTAACTGGATTGTCATCTTTTTCTTATTGGTTTATAAAGTGCTCTTTATCAATGATATTAACTCTTGGCAAAAGATCACAGAAAGAAAAAAAATTACTGTGTCTTTCAACTTAATTTATGGTGATTTGGCTAAACAAACTTCTTGAAATGCTTATCTTCACATTTACCAATCCTTTCTTCTTTTAAGGTATTTGTGTTGGGAGCATAATTAAAAGGAGTCTCTCCATCAGAAAAAAATCTTAGGATCAAAATCTTAGACGACTTGTATTGTGGAAACCAGGAACACTGAAAATAGAGAGGCTGTGTATTTATCATCATAAAATGATGCAATGTTAGGGCTTTTAGGACTTTATGTTTAGAAGGGACTTCTCATTCATTTATTTGATCATTGGTTCATTCATTCCTTCATTCAAAAATACTAAGAGTGTCAACTACTTGTCGGGCACTGTTTTAGGTACTGGGGAGACATCCATGGGGAAACAAGACCAACCTTGCCCCCAGGCACCCACACTCTGGTGCAGCCACCTTGAGGGGACACGCCACTGGGCCTCTATGACAGCCGAGCCCCGGCCCAGCCCTGGGGACATGGTCAGGCTCCTGGTTTCCAGCCCCTCCTTGAGAATCTCCAGGGAGGGGCAGCTTGAAGAATGAGTTTCTCGTCCCCAACAGCGAGCAAACAAGTCAGAGAGCAGGCCCTGGAGCCTCAGGAGAGGGAAGCAGGGAGGAGGACGGGGAGTCAGGACCCCAAGTGGTTAGGGGCGGGCCAGGCTGGGGGAGACTCACAGGGTGGAGACAGAGACCCTCTGCCCGCCCACCTGTCTGTTCACAGATGGCCATCAAGTCGGTGCCGTTTCTGAACAAGGAAGGGTGGTCCAAGGAGCTGCTGGGGGCACTCACGAGGCCCGACCGGACACAGCAGGAGCAGCCCCCGGAGAAGGTGGGCCACCCCCACCCCTGGTGCGCACCGCACAGGCCCAGGGGCTCTGTCCATGGGCCCACGCCCAGCGCAAGCCCCAGGCCCCCGAAAGAAACAGAGGGCGGGGGCCAAGCGGTAGGACTTGCAGCCACACCCTTGACGCTTCACCACCAGGCCAGCGATTGCTGGTCACAAAGCAGAGGGGTGAGGGGGCCTGCACGGGGGAAGTGGCAGCCTGCCCAGTGGACAGGGGTGCAGAGAGGGGGTTCAGGCTCAAGACAGGAAGCTGAATGCTTCCCCAGGCCTTCCTGTTCATCTACTATGGGCTGATGCTTCAAGCCGAAGAGAACGGCATCAACGTCAGGACACACCTGAAAACCCTGCTGGAAACGTCCCACCAGTGGCCCAAGCAGAGGGAGGTAAGGCTGTGGCGGCCACTCAGTGCCAACTGTCTGACCCTGACCACGAGATTAGCCTGAGCCTGGCCACACTCTAGGCCCTGACCTGAGCCCTGACCCTGGTCCCACTCTGAGCCCTGACCTGGTCACACTCTGAGAGCCCTGACCCTGGTCACACTCAGAGCCCTGACCCTGGTCACACTTTGAGCCCTGACTCTGGTCACACTCTGAGCCCTGACCCTGATCTCAGGATTAGCCTGAGCCTGGCCACACTCCAAGCCCGGACCTGAGCCCTGACCCTGGTCACACTCTGAGCCCTGACCCTGGTCACACTCAGAGCCCTGACCCTGGTCACACTTTGAGCCCTGACCCTGGTCACACTCTGAGCCCTGACCCTGGTCTCACACTGAGCCCTGACCCTGGTCACACTCTGAGCCCTGACCCTGGTCCCACACTGAGCCCTGACCCCCATCACACTCTGAGCCCTGACCCCGGTCCCACTCTGAGCCCTGACCCTGGTCCCACTCCAAGCCCATCACAACTGTGTCCTCTTCCTTGTCACCTGGACCCGCATTCTGCACTCCGGCGCAGGGCTTGAGACCTGGGGGTGGGGAGGCAGCAGTAGCAGGGCTCCACAGAGTCACCTCTCCCCCAACCCTACCCTCGCCTCCAGCCCCCATAAAGAGACGCCCCATAATGCTTGGCTCAGATGTGTGTGTCCTCCCAGCCTGGTGGCAGGCAGGTGCCCTGTGCCCTCTGATAAATTCCCTCCCTTCCTGGGCCTCAGTTTCCATACACCCAGGTGAGGGGTAGGCCGGATCCTACCAATCCACGTCAGTGAGCCCTGCCCCCCGCCCCCTGCCCCGACAGGGCATCGCGCTCACCGTGGGGCTGGCTGCCACCCGCCACCTGGACCACGTCTGGGCTGTCCTGGAGCAGTTTGGCCGGAGCACGCCCATCAGGTGGAGCCTGAACAGCTTCTCCCCCAAGGTGCTGGCTCTCCGGCCGCTGGAGGCCTGGACTGCGAACAGGGATGCTGGGCCTCCGTGGGGTGGGGGCTCCTGGGGCTGATTAGGGGGAAAGGCTGTGGGCCACGGCCCCCGGCCTCCGGCCCACCTCTGCAGCAGCAGCGTGGCCCCTGCACCGCACTTTCCCCCTTCTCGATGGTGCTCCCTCTTTCCCACCGGGCTGCAGGGAGCCCAGCTGTGAGGCCAACACAGGATAGCTCCCGCGTGGCTGCCTGCCTGCCGCGTGGTGGTTAGTGGCTCTTTGATCCTGGGCCTCGTCCAAAGCAGGAGACAAGGGCCCGAGGCCAGCCCCGGGGAGCTCCCAAGGCGGAAGCAGTCGCAGCAACCCCAGGAGGCGAGCCAGGATAGGACAGAGGGGGGATGAGCGAGAACCAGGACTATGGCCGACGTCCGGCCTCCTCCTCGCAGTGCCGCACATGGCGGGTGGTAGAGCAGCAGCTGGGACCCGAGGCTCAGACCCCCAGAGAGGGTCTAGTCACTGACAGACCGCAGGACCACAGTGTCCTCAGGGGCATCGAGGGCCCCCACTCTCTGGGTCTCACCTGGAGCCAACGTGCCGGGTACCCCATCACTGTCTGTCTAGGTCCAGACACGCCCTCCCAGGCCCCCTGCAGCCTGAGGTGGGACAGAAGGGGGCCAGGTCCTGGGCCCCTGGGGAGGGGCCACCCCAAGGCTGGAAGGGTGAGGGGCTTAGATTCTAGCCTGTTCTAGCAGAGACAAGCACCCCCGGGTACACCTCCAAGTGACCCCACGAGACCCAGCCCACTGCCCCTAGGGAGACAGCCCCATCTCCCCTATTTCCTTGTGAGATAAACTGAGGTCCGCCCTGCCTCCCGGACCCCGCTAGTGGCTGGGGTACCTCCCGTCACCACACCCCCAGGGGAAGGCTCAGCAGGGCCCCCATGCGCCTGACCTGCCCCGCCCCCACCCCACTGTGCCCAGAACTCGGGGGACCTGCGGTGGAAGTGGGCGAGCAGCACCATCCTCCTCGCCTACGGCCAGATGGCAGACAAGGCCAAGGCCCAGATCCTCCCGTGGGTGGACAACATCCTGTCCCGGATGATCTTCTTCTTCCACTACAGCTCCTGGGTACGACCCCCGGCCCACTTCAGAGCCCACCAGAGTGGGGTCAGGATTAGACCTCCCAGGGCCCCGGAGACCACCAGAGCGGGATCAGGATTAGACCTCCCAGCGCCCGGGAGCCCACCAGAGCGGGGTCAGGATTAGACCTCCCAGGGCCCGGGAGCCCACCTCCCCACCCCACCCCAACGTGGGCCTGGCCTCCTCTTCATCCTTCCCACCTAATGCTTCATGGGTTTTCATGAGGATCCCAGCCCTCTGCCTCCCCCAGAAAGCAAGCCCTGGGTTCTCACTTGGGGGAACTGGATGCCCCATGATGACAGCCCCCTGACCCTGCACCCCGGGAACAGTGAGGGGCCAGGCAGCCCTGTGAGGCCACCGCACACTTGATCCTTTGGGCCTGGGGTAGCCGCATATCATGAGAAGCTGGACACTGGGCTTCTTACAGCACCTCCTGATGCTTAAGCATCATCAACTATTCACATTGTTAAAAAAATCACATGGGTCGCCCCCATCCCGGAGCCTGTGCAGCCCCAGCCGGAGTTCTCTGCTGTCTCCCCCATCAGCAGTGGCCCTGCCACCACCTGTGACAGTGGCCCTCCTGCTCTCCCACCCCTCTGGTACTTCCACTCCCCGACCTGCCCCCTTGCTCCACTGTCCGACCCCAGGACGAGACCCTGAAGCAGAGCTTCCTCACGGCCATACCCATGCTGGTGGGGGCCATCAACCGCAACGAGGGTGCCCAAAGCTACGAGTTCTCGCAGGTGTCCGAGCTCCTCGAGTGTCTGATGGTGAGTGCAAGGTCCTTGGGCAGGGGAAGGGCTCCCCAGGGATGGACCAGGCACCCCCCTCAAACAGCAGCACTCACGAGAGACACCAGTGGAAGAGATGGGCCAGCTGGACTTCTAGAGTGTGGACAAGCCCCTCATAGGCTTTCACACCTGGAAGCACATCCATGGCCCTCAAGTGACTCACTCCCTACAGTGACCCTGAGCTGGCCAAGGACATCCACTACACAGCTGATGTGGCTGAGACCCAGGAAGGCCAGCACTGTCCATCCATTCTGCCAATACTGACCTAGCTTGCACCACCAGTTACTAGGGGTTTGGGCCTCGCAGAACCTGTGGGATAGTGGAGGAAACTCACAAGTGATAAATAATTATGCAGTAGCAAGGAGAAGGCAATGGCACCGCACTCCAATACTCTTGCCTGGAAAATCCCATGGGCGGAGGAGCCTGGTAGGCTGCAGTCCATGGGGTCACGAAGAGTCATACACGACTGAGCGACTTCACTTTCACTTTTCACTTTCATGCATTGGAGAAGGCAATGGCAACCCACTCCAGTGTTCTTGCCTGGAGAATCCCAGGGATGGGGGAGCCTGGTGGGCTGCCGACTATGGGGTCGCACAGAGTCGGACACGACTGAAGTGACTTAGCAGCAGCAATAACAAAAATAACAGGCGCATTTTCTGAGCCCCTCCTGTGACCCAGACACACTGCTTTGCATGCCTTGCTTCCCACCTAACACAAGGGCAACGGCATCATGTTACTTGTGAATGCACGAAGCTCAGAGCAGTTTGGAGGTGTGCCCAGGGTCATGCGAGCTCATGTGTGGGTAGCTAGGATTCAGGCATGATCCATCTGATTCTAAAGTCTATGTTCTAATTGTCTGAGGTGGCAGGGGGATGTGGGGGGGTCAGATCACAGAGGCCCCCCTGTGCAGATCCAGAGCAGAAGCAGAATCCTGCAGGTTAGAGGGGTGCTGGGCACCCAGGCCTTTAGGCGGGAAGGAAACTTGGTGTCAGGGGACAGGCCCAGGTATGTGGAAAGACAGCCTTCACCTGGGATTTGCAGCTTCTGATGGAGAAGGAGCCCCAGGACACGCTGTGCACCCCGACTCGCCAGCAGACCATTCGCATCATCTCCAGTCTCTGGTAGGCTCCCCGGCCCCATGCAGTGCCTTGCTCAGCATCCACCATCAGCCTCACAGCTCAGGCTTGGCGCCCCTCAGGACAGCGAGGTGGGAGACATCAGGCTTCAAGGCCCTCCTGGGCAGGGCCAGGGACCTGAGCCAGCGCAGGCCACCGTGGGAGGCGGCTGGCTGTCTTACGGAGGCCCCCGCCCTCCCTGACTTGTCCCCACAGTAAGCTGAGGCCACAGCTGGACCTGGAGAAGAAATCTCGGCTTCTGTCCATCAGCCTCCGCAGCGTGATGTCCCTGCCGCTGCTGGAGGTCCTGGAGAAACACACCTGCCTCTTTCTGGAGCCGCCCAACATACAGGTGCGAGGCTGGCACCTGCACCCCTTCCGGAGGGGGGCCCCCGGGGAAGAATGTCCAGTCCCACGTACTGCTCTAGGGTTGGGAGGGGGCCGCTGAGGCACCCGCCTCGCACCGTAGGCCAGGGCTGGGGGTGTTTCTTTTAACTGTTCTGAGCCTACCTGTAAAAAGGGGATGATGATCCAAGAGCTAGTGGCACTTAGCACTGAGGCTGAAAGGAAACCCTGGATGTCCCACGTGTGGGGCAAAGCAGCGCTCTGTACATAGAATGGGTGGCCTCCCTGCCTCTTGCCGGCACTGAGAGCGTGCAGCTCAGTGTCACCCACGCCGCTACTGCAGCTGGTCTGGTCCTGCCCGCGCTAGTGGCTGCAAGAAGGAGCTCTGATGTGCGCTCCACGGCCCTGGCCGGCCGCCCACCCTCTCAAGTTCTGTGCAAGGGAAGCCGCACTGCGGGGAGATGCCGGCCATTGCGGGCAGCCGCCACCGGGGGGCGCGTGCAGCCTCAAGCGGCCGCGCCCCCGCCAGGCGCCCCGCCCACTGCAAAGGGCAGGCAGCCGGCGCTGAGCACCCGCCGGGCGCCAGGCCCACCCCCATCTGCGTTAGCTCAGCTTCCCAGCAGCGACCCGTCCAGAGAGCGGAGGGAACCAGCTCAGAGAAGTGGAGGTGTCGGGAGGGAGAGGCAGGGCTGATCTCCGCCCCATGCCCCCGGACCAGGCTCTTCAGGCCACCTCCCCAGGCTGAGTCCAGGATGGAGCCGGCAGACAGGCAGCTTGGGTGTGGGTGACAGTGAGGGGCCCCCTAGACCCAGGGCGACAGTACTGCAGTGGCTCTCCAGAAGGGGGATGTCTGCCTAGACTCCAACCCTGTGGGAGTCCAGGGTGCCCGGGTTACCACGTGATGACCCCATGGCCAGACCCTCAGCAAGTGCAGCCAGGAGCCAGGCGCAGGGCTGGGGCTTCCTGTTCCTTCTCACCCTGTGTCCACGTCCACCCTGACAGGGGTCTGGCTCCAGCCCAGTTCTCAGGTGACAAAGGTAGGCTCATCGAGCTGAAGTGGCCCCCAGAGAGATGACGGCCAGAGCCACAGGGCTCTCCTCCAGTGGATACTCCCTGTGGCCCTTCCCTCCCTGGGCAAGCCTGACTCGCCAAGCGGCCAAGATTGAGGGTCTCCTGTGTTTGCAGGACCAGTGCAAAATGAAAATGAGGGGCCTTTGTTTAAACCTTTTTTGAGAATTTCAAGATGGCAATGGCAGAGCATTCAAGTAGACACGAGAGCCTTCCGGGCCAGGTCTTGAGCGGATTACACACTCGTGAATCTTCTCGGCCACTGAGAATCCTGTGCCCTGGGGCAGGCCCCAGACCACCCATGCTCCACGGCTGCCCAGTGCGGGTCCTAGGGGGCCCTTCCTGGGCATGATGTGAGCTCGCTGGTGTGCAGCCCATCCTGGGGAGCGTGCAGGGAGCGGGCCCCGAGAGGCTGACACACACAGGCCCCCAGGAGGCCTCAACCGTCCCTCTGGCCCTGGGGCTCAGCTGCCCCCTGACCTGCTCCATGCCCCACACAGACCCTCTACAAGGAGACCGCGGGGGCACTGGAGCAGATGCTGCAGACCTTTATCATGCAGAACCCCACAGCCGAGGAGCTGCATTTCCTGCTGTCGGTGAGGGCGCAGGGTAGTGCGGGGAGGGGATGGCGGTGGGGGGGCGGGGGGGGGGGCGGGGCAGAGGACGCAGGGCCTGAGCCAGGCTTGGGACTGGTCTAGACGAGGGCTGTCCGTCTCTAGAGACCACCGTGGTTTAGGACAAGTGGGGCGGGCAGGTGCAGTGAGCACAGCCTGGTGGCAAGTGGGCCAGGTAGGCCACAGCAAAGCGAGTTGGTGAGGGAAGAGGCCGTGGCCCTGCCCTGGAGGGACCTGCCCTCCTTCCCACTGAGAGAACTGCCCCTGCAGCAGGTTCCCTGCTTTGAGGGCGTCTCCCAAGCCTACCACCCCCACTCCGTCACTGCCCTCCAGAGTCCTTCCCTGATAGGAGGGAGAGAAGCCAACAGAGTCAGGGGAGGCCCAGACAGGGGAGGCTGCCTCTGCTGGGAGGGTGGGGGTCAGGGCCAGCAGGCCTCTGCAGAGGAGGGGCAGAGAGGGCCCCGGGGCAGAGGGCACACAGGAGCAAAGCTGAGCAACCCCAGCGAGCACACTGGGCCGGAATGGAGGGAGGTTCTGCATGGCTGGAGCCTGGGGTGGGCGCAGAGGTGGGGGCAGTGGGTCAGAGTGAGGTTAGGTCAGCAGGGGCCAGGCCATCTCAGGCTCGGGGCCCAGTGGAGCTGAGGGGACTGCTGCAGGGACTGCTGACCTGGGGTGCACAGATGGACGTCAGGGTGGGGTGTGTGAGCCCGGCCAGGAGAAAACGTCACAGGACACAACCGAGTCACAGAGTCTCCCAGCTCTTCATCCTCACGCAGCGTCAGATCGTCCAATCCGTAACAAAGAGGCTCAAATGCGGCTTAAGAAGTGTTCAACCTGTCTCAGTATGCGTTTGTATTTCTTTGTAACTCTGTGCCTTTATGGTGTGCACAGAAAAGCATTGTTCTGGAAAGATATACATTGCAGAGAAACAGGTTAAGAACCTGGCGCCTCAAAAGACTTTCAGCAGGAGGGTCGTGTCAGCTACAAGAGAAAGAATTAACATCTCCTCTTGCTTGGTGGTTCAGACGGTAAATTGTCTGTCTACAATGCGAGAGACCTGGGTTCGATCCCTGGGTTGGGAAGATTCCCTGGAGAAGGAAATGGCAACCCACTCCAGTACTCTTGCCTTGAAATCCCATGGACGGAGGAGCTTGGTGCAGGCTACTGTCCATGGGGTCGCAAAGAGTCGGGTACGACTGAGCGACTTCACTTTCACTTTCACTTGGGTAGCAACGCTGGCCTGGAGCAGAGGGATTAGCCGAGGCAGTGAAAAGAGAGGAGGAAGGCTGGATAGGGCGAGTGGCGGACCGCGCTTGGGGCTGGGATTGGGAGGGACCTGAGCTGAGGGTGTGGCCTGGCCTTGAGTGGGTATGGCTTAGGGTGCGGTCCGGGCTGGGGGCGGGGCCTGTAGGGAGCTGGGGTCCCAGCGGCCGCTCCCCTCCCTTCCCCCACCACCTGCAGCACCTGTACGTCTGGCTGGAGTCGGAGAAGGCCCACGAGCGGCAGCGGGCTGTCCACAGCTGCATGGCCCTCCTCAAATTCCTGAGCCACAACTTCTACCTGGACGTGAGTACCATCTCTCCGGCCCGAGGCCCACACCCGCCAAGCCGCCCTTCTCCCCAAGCTGCCAAGGCGCATGGGGTCCCTGCCCCTAGGACAGGCAGGATCCCCGAGTCCCCTGTGGCCTGGCCAGGCACTCCTCCTCCTCACACACAAGGGAACAGCCGGAGTTGGGGGTTGGGGGGCCCCAGCTGAAGGCTGAACCCAGGCTCCCTGACGCCTGACCCAGGACACTGGGCTTTTGCCAACGCAGCTTGAAGCCTCAGGCAGGTTATCCACCCTGAGCCTGTCTCTCAGGGCAGTGGGAGGAAAGGAGTCCTCCTCGGAGGGACACAGTGGGCGTCAGATGGGAGACTGTGAGAGTGCCGCCCTGCCCCAGACTAGGGCAGGCAGCTCTGCGCGGAGCAGCCACTGTCCCTCTGCCCTCGTCCATCACCATCCCCATCGTTTCACGGATCACAGCTTAACCGCCATCTGTCACTAACGCCCTTGGGTTGAGTGAACATCAGCACGCATTCAGGGAGTGAGTGGTTCTGCATTTATCAGCCAAAATCAGCATCGATTCCTCAGGGAGACTCACAGGGAGATGAAATTACTTCCTCGGCCTGGTGCCTGACGGGCGTGCCTTTCTAATGAAGGTGGACAGGCAGGTGGGCGGCTGGGAAACGGCCACATTCTGCCAAAGGCAAGCTTCCAGTGTTCAGACCCCTCCAGCACTCCTTTGGTGAGGAGGACCCCTCTGCAGGGGTTCAAAGGGTCTTCCATTTACTCAAAATCAACTTCTGCAATGTAAGACTGGTCTGGGAGAGGCAAGTCAGGCACTTGCCTAGGGCACACTTGTGGAGGCGCCAAAACACTCTGCAAGAGAGAGAAATATTTTAATGGGATGTTTTAAACAAATCAGCAAACGTTGGCCCTTGGGCTGGCCACCTGTTGTGAATAAAGCTTTATTAGAACCAGGGCTGGGATTAGGGTGAGGTGAGTGAGGCAAGGTCATGGATGTGCAAGCTCAGATCCTGTCTTTATTTAAAATTTTGGAACGTTTTCATGACAGATTTTTTAGCATTCACTTTGATTTTGATAAATATTGCATTAAGATAGTTTTCTGTTGTGTCCTGAGCCTAACATTTTGGCTGGGGAGCTTCCCCAGTGGCTCAGTGGTAAAGAATCTGCCTGCCAATGCAGGAGACACAGGTTCGATCCCTGGGTCAGGAAGACCCCCTGGAGAAGGAAATGGCAACTCACTTTTGTATTCTTGCCTGGGAAATCCCAGGGACAGAAGAGCCTGGCGGGCTCCAGTCCATGGGGTCGCAAAAGAGTAGGACACAACTGAGCAACTAAACAGAAACATTTTGTCCAGACCTGAATCCCGGTCCTGCATAGAGTTTGAAGGGATCCTTTCCGACGCCAGCCGTGCTGGGGTGAGTGCGTGGCAGCTAGGATCTGCATAAGTGGTTCTCTGCACTCTCACTACAGCCCAAAGAGGACTTCAAACGGATTGGGCAGCTGGTGGGCATGCTGGGGATTCTGTGCCAGGACCCGGACAAGACTACCCAGTGCTCCAGCCTGGAAGGGCTGGGCCATCTCTACAAGCTCCTCTTGCACCAGAGAAGTGAGCCTCTGAGGGTCCCCACGGAGGACCTGCTCCCACCACAGCCACAGCCTCAGCCCAACCCATGCCAGCACTCCTGAACCCAACTCCCCCCAGACCTCCCCCAGACCCAGACTCTAACCTCAGCCGTCAGCACAGTCATGGCTTTGTCCCGACCTGCAGACCCACTGACTCCCCACCCTAAACTTGGACCCAGGCATGACCCTGACTTCAGATGACCCCACTGTACCCACTGCAGGTCCCGCCCTAGACCACAAGCCTGCCTTTGCCCACCCTCACCCCTGCCCCATCCCATCCCTGACCAGGAGGAGAAGCTTCACAGGAGCAAGCACCAGCCCCCCAGGAGCCTCCCCAGGCCAGCAAGGAAGGAGCCCTGCTCTGGAGCAGCGGGGACCAGGAGGCTGCTCCCCCCAGCCCCCGGGAGGTGGCACTCTTGAAGGACCACATCTTGCACCCCGGCAGCTCCCAAGTCATCAAGGTCAAAGCCTTTAGAATCCTGGGCAGATCTGGGTGGGGGGATGTGGCCATGCTCTGCTCCGACCCCTACCACTAACCCTCTCATGGGGCTCCCCCTGGGGCCAGGGTGTGAATATTAAAACCGAGGCCAGGATCTCACCTGCATCTCTGGTGATTAACTAGAGCTTTGGAGGACCATGTCTCCTGGGAACGAGGAGTTGGGGGAGGAGGGGCTGGAGATAGATGCTGGAGTCAGCAGCGCAGGCTTGAGTCCCAGCTCTGTCTCTCACGGCTGTGCAATCTTGAACAAGCTCCTTCTGTCTGAGCCTCAGTCTTCCTCGTGAAATGGGCAGAGTGATGCCAATGAAGTTCCAGCCGCCAGGAATTCCTAATAGACGGCGCTGGCTGGCTAGCTCCCAAGGTGGGCGTCCTCTGAGGCACTGAACAGTGTCCTTCTCGGTGACCCTCTGAAGATACAGCTTCGATTTCCTCACTTGCCCGAGGTTTCTCCCCACCCTCTGAGAGCCAAACCTCCTCCTTTGAAGGCATAGCATGTCTCCCCTCTTCGGCTGTCATCTGACCTCCTGCAGGCCCTCCTTAGTCAGTGGCTTGGGGTGTCCAGCAGCTCCCTGGCTCCCTTTCGTCATCTCAGTGAGATCCCGAGTCTCTGGGACCATCCATATCTGTGTGAACTGTGCCTTTTCTGAAGATGAGCGAGGCTGGGACCCCGGGTGTGGGCTGGATGCTGGCATTGGCTGGACTGGCCGAGTTTCCTAGAGCCTCATGTTTGGAGTGATCAGTTCATGATGTCTCCTCTATGGTGGCCCCTCTTGCTGTTGAACCTATGACTAATGAAGACCCCTGTATGGGGTGTGCCTGTCAGTCTCCCCATTAGACCTCCAGGCCAGAAGTGGAGTCCCACCTGGGCGCAGCACAGGCTCTGGTGGTAGAACCAGGCTTCAGTAAACACCCATTCAA
Source organism: Bos indicus x Bos taurus (assembly GCF_003369695.1). Taxonomy (NCBI): domain Eukaryota; kingdom Metazoa; phylum Chordata; class Mammalia; order Artiodactyla; family Bovidae; genus Bos; species Bos indicus x Bos taurus. The sequence goes on from NC_040089.1 coordinate 2,470,395, forward strand.
TGGAGTCAGGTTGAACCGAATGATGAAGGGGCAGTACCTGGCTAGTAGGTGCCCAGTGGGTTTTGAATCCAGCCCTGTCTGAGTCCAGAACTGTGCTCTCTGCAGCTGTAGTGGCTGTCAGCCCACTGAGGCCAATCCGGAAAAGTTTAGCAGGGAAAAACTTAAAGCCCTGGAGCCAGTGCATCAGTTGTCCAGGGCCAGGATGGGGAAACCAGGCAGGGCTTCTGTTTACACCTGAGGACCTGGACTAGGGGAAGAGACAGGGCTGGAGGGAGGGTTCCCAAGGGCCAGCTCAGAGGCACCCAGGAGTTAAGGGGTCCTGGAGCACTGGGGTTCTCAAGTGGACAGAGTGACTAGGAACATAGGGTTCAGGACCTGGGAAGAGCAGTCTGCCCCACTCTGCATGGCCCCCAGCACACAGGGACGGGGCACTCAGCTCAGCTTCTGAACAGGAAGCAGTGATGGACAGAGCACAGAAAGGGGAGAGGATGGGAGGGTCTGCTGACCAAGGGATGATGGTTCTGAGAAGGTTTGGGCTGGAGAACAGACCTGGGTTCTTGTCCCAAGTCTGTCCTGAATTCCCCATGTGGTCTTGTAAACACTATAACTTCATCACTACCGTGAGCCATCTCCACCTTCACCACCACCTCCAACAGCATTCCTGTCACCACCATCCCTACCAACACCACCATCACTAACAGCACCACCACCACTACCATCACCATCACCACCATCATCACCACCACTAACAACACCACCACCACCAGCACTACCATCACCATCACCACTACCATCACCACCACCACCACTAACACCACCACCATCACTACCATCACCATCACCACCATCATCACCACCACTAACACCACCACCACCACCACCACCACCACCACTAACACCACCACCATCACTACCATCACCATCACTAACAGCAGCACCATCCACATCCCCATCCCCACCACCACCATCACTACCACCACCACCACCACCACCGTGACTAACACCACCACCATAACCACAGAACCACCATCACTACCACCATCACTACCATCACCATCACTGCCATCACCATCACTAACAGCAGCACCATCCCCATCCCCATCCCCATCACCACCACCACCACCATCACTACCATCACCATCACTACCATCACCATCACTAACAGCAGCACCATCCCCATCACCATCACCACCACCACCACCACCATGACTAACACCACCACCATAACCACAGAACCACCGTCACTGCCACCTCCAGCTCACATTTTTTCATGCCCTGGGCTAAAATAAAATATTCACAAGTACTTAGCAAACCTGAGATTGTAGTATTCTGGGATTCTGAGAGTCTAACCATCATTCCAGATTGAATTTCTTCAAAAACATTCTAATACTAGAACTTTAACCAAAATTTACCATTTTAGCAAACAATTTTAAATGCAATCTTAAAACAAATGATCTAACCAGATTTATATAGTACTCTAATATTCTAATACAAAAAGTTACTTTTAGCTACAAGTATGCCTGTATGCCAGTCAAGAAGCAACAGTTAGAACCGGACATGGAACAATGGACTGGTTCCAAATTGGGAAAGGAGTACATCAAGGCTGTATATTGTCTTCTCTTATTTAACTTATATGCAGAGTACATCTTGTGAAATGCCCGACTGGATGAAGCATAAGCTGGAATCAAGATTGCAGGGATAAATATCAATAATGATATGCAGATGACACCTCCCTTATGGCAGAAAGTGAAGAGGAACTAAAGAGCCTCTTGATGAAAGTGAAAGAGGAGAGTGAAAAAGCTGGCTTTAAAGCTCAACATTCAGAAAACTAAGATCATGGCATCCAGTCCCATCACTTCATGGCAAATAGATGGGGAAACAATGGAAATAGTGACAGACTTCATTTTCTTGGGCTCCAAAGTCACTGCAGATGGTGACTGCAGCCATGAAATTAAAAGATGCTTGCTCCTTGGAAGAAAAGCTATGACCAACCTAGACAGCATATTGTGAAGCAGAGACATTACTTTACCGACAAAGGTCCGTCTAGTCCAAGCTATGGCTTTTCCAGTAGTCACGTATGCATGTGAGAGTTGGACCATAAAGAAAGCTGAAAGTGAAAGTGAAGTCGCTCAGTTGTGTCCAACTCTTTGCCACCCCTGTAGCCTACCACGCTCCTCCGTCCATGGGATTTTCCAGGCAAGAGTACTGGAGTGGGTTGCCATTTCCTTCTCCAGAGGATCTTCCTGACCCAGGGATCGGACCTGGGTCTCCTGCATTGTAGGCAGACATTTTACCGTCTGAGCCACCAGGGAAGTCCCTAAAGTAAGCTGAGGGCTGAACAATTAATGCTTTTGAACTGTGGTGTTGGAGAAGACTTTGAGAGTCCCTTGAACAGCAAGATCAAACCAATCAATCCTAAAGGAAATCAGTCCTGAATATTCATTGGAAGGACTGATGTTGAAGCTCCAAGACTTTTGGCCACGTGATGCAAAGAACTGACTCACTAGAAAAGACCCTGATGCTGGGAAAGATTGAGGGCAGGAGGAGAAGGGGACAACAGAGAATGAGATGTTTGGATGGCATCACCAACTTGATGGACATGAATTTGAGCAAGCTCTGGGAGTTGGTGATGGACAGGGAAGCCTGGCGTGCTGCAGTCCATGGAGTCACAAAGAGTCAGACATGACTGAGAGACTGAGCTGAACTGAACAAATATGCCATTAAAATTATCCTCACCTCCTAATCAATAACTGGTAAACTAACATTCTCACAAACACTACCAAAATTTTAGAACAGTAAGATTCTGTTAATAATAAATATTCTAACATTCATATATTTTTATATCTAATGTACATGCAAACATCCTAATAGACTGTCAGACATCTCAACAAATACTCTGACATGCCCAGGAACATTTTATCATCTGACCATCTTCGCAAGCCTTAGTGTTCCGTCAGCCTTCCCAAGTATGACTTCACCACCAGCATTCCATCTTCCTTTGGTTACCAGTTGCTCAGAGTCAGAGCTGTCCCCGTGGGAAACTTTCTAGAACGATGAAGTGTCTGTATCTGCACTGTACATGTGGCCACTGTCCCTGTGTGACGATTGAGCTCTTGAAATGTAGCAGTGCAGGGAGTGCCCTGGAGTCCAGAGGTTAGAGCACAGTGCTTTCTCTGCTGGGCCCCAGGCTCAGTCCCTGGTCAGGGGACTAAGATCCCTCAAGCCAAGCGAGTACAGCCAAACTAAAAAAAAAAAGTGGCTGGTGCAGCTGACGAACTGAATTTTAAATTTTGCTTTATTTTCTTTTATGGGCTCACCACGTAGCTTGAGCTACGTACGATTAGTTCCCAATCCTACACCCTAGGCGGTGAACGTGCAGAGTCCTAACCACTGGATCACCAGGGATTCCTTGAATTTTTCGTAATTAAATTTAAACAGCTGGGTATGGCTGGTGGCTACCATATTGAGCAGCACTGCTCTAAGTCTTTCCAGAAGGTTCCACCTGGGCAGTCTCCCTCTTGGAGACTGTGGTCTGAGGCTGTGGAGCAGGGATCCCACCCCCTGACCTTGCATTCCCTGAGAGTACCCTCATCCCTCCAGAGCGGCTCAGGGTCTGGGGTAGGAGGTGACACCCACCCCACTGGACGCCCCCTCCCAGGAGAATGTGGGCAGCAAGCAGAGTCGGGCTCCCTGGCAAGCCCTGCTAGGGCATGGGAGCGCTGGGTTCTGGACCCAGCCTGGCCCTGCCTAGCCCTCCCGGGCGCCGTGAATGAGGGCAGCTCACCTGCCTTCCCAGGCCTGGGGCTTGGTGAAGGTGACCCTGAAGGTCCTTTGAAGATCTGAAGTTGAGTTGCTCTTGATTAAAGCTCTGTGAGGAGGGGAGTAGGGAGTGGCTGCCTGGGCGGAGGCTAACAGATGAGGTGATGACTGGGCAGAGGAAGAGAAAGGTCAAGGCTGGCCAGGTCAGGCGTGCCCCAGAACAGCCCTGAGGCCTAGTGAAGAAGAGCACCATGTCCCCGCCCCTCTGCTGGTCATCACACCCTCTCTTCCTGCCCCTGGGCTGTGGCTGGCTCCGAGAGACGTGCAGGAGAGCACACTGCAAGATGGGTGCTCTTGCTGGGGCCCCAGAGGCATGGGGCTCAGGCATCTGGCAGTGCTTGGAGACTTGGGGAGCCTGAGCATTGGGATGGGGTATGAGTGCAGCCAAGCAGGCGGGCGCCCAGCACCAGGGACCGTGGTGACGGTGCCTCCCTCCCACCGCTACAGGAGGTCATGAAGCATCTCACGATGGCAGAGCTGACCGACCTCATCTGGACGGCCATCGATGGCCTGGGCTCCGCCAGCCCTTTCCGCGTGCAGGCGGCCGCTGACATGCTGCTCACTGCCATCCAGGAGCACGGGGCCAAGCTGGAGACTGTGAGGGTAGTGGGGCCCCCAGAGGGTCCACCATGACGGGGCAGAGGGCAGGGGGGCAGACCCAGCATCAGCACCCAGGGGCTAGAGCCGCGGGTCCCAGGCGGCATCCCCAAGCTTGGGCCTGAGGGGGAGACCCAGGCCCCACCCTCTGATGGGTGAGTGAATGCAGGACAGAATGGCCCACACAGGTGTCCGGGGCCCTGGGGGCTGTTTGCAGGGTCTGGGGCAGACATGGGCTGATGGAACGGGGATAGGATGGGAGTTGGGGGGAGGAAGGCCCAGCCCAGACCCTCCAGGAGCTCTGGATCTGACTCCAGACTGATGAGGAGGAGCAACGCAGGGCCCTGGGGGCACTCCCAGATAGAAGATGACTGATGTCTCAGGGGGGTGCTCTCGGAGCCCGGCATGAATGGATGAGTAATGAAACCCAAAAGTGGAAGGGGAGGGGCCTGCCAGACATTAGAGCCGCAGGTACCAAAGTGATGACCAGGACACGACATCATCTGAACATAAGGCAGACGCCCTATGTCCCCCCAGCCCCAAGACGGGCTAGAGGCTCTAGCCCCTGGGTGTGTCTGAACCTTCAGCAATTGGGCAATGTTTGGACAGACTTGGATGACCCCAAATGCTGCACAGATGGTGCTTGTCCCCCAGCCCTGGGGTCCCCTTCTGACTCGTGTCCAGGGCAGAGAAGAGCCTCCCCCGTCAGACCTCCCTCTTAGAGCGCCCAGGGCAGGGCTGTGTGTCCCCCTCAGGAGAGCACTCTACCTGAAGGGGCTCCATGCCCATCAGGGCAGCTCCTCCCTCCCCGTTCAGGCTCCCCGGGGTGGGGTCTGGCCCCCTGCCCAGACCAGCCCTCTCCCCATACTCTTCCTCCCCGCACAGGTTGCCAGCCTGGGCCGAGCCATCCACCTGCAGCTCTGCTCCGTCCGCATCCCCCAAGCCAAGGAAAATGCCCTGCAGGCTATCACCCTGCTGGCCCGGAACCACACCTCCGAGCTGGTGGCTGCCTTCCTGGACTTCTCCATTCCGCTGGACAGGTGCTCAGCCCTCCTTCCCTCCCCACCCCAGTGCCCACCGTCCATCCTCCCCCAGGCAAAGGGCAGGACTTCTGCACCCTGCCTGCCCTCCTGCTTGCCCATGAACAGGGCTGCAAGCCCCGAAGGAGTACTTATCTGTTCATTTACTGTGCCCCTCCTGGGGCCATCCCTGGGGAGGCACCACACACCGTCCCTTCTCTCGGTGACCCCATAAAACACCCCACCCAGCCACCACCACCCACCCATCACCTGGCAGAGAGGGGCCCGGGATCCTGGGTGCTTCCGGCAAGACCCCTGTTAACACCAAACCCTCTCTACCCTTCTTGTTCCTCCAGGGACCCTCATCCTGCCCCCACATCCCAGTGGCACCACAGTCCCCAGGCCCCCGAGCCTGGAGACAGTACTTTATCTCTAAAATCCCAGTTCTGAATCCCAGGTCTTCAGTCTATACCACCTGCTTACCCAGCCACCACGCACCTGCCCTGGGTCACTCCTGGAACCTTGAGGTTGTAGCTCCTGGTCGCCGACACCCTCTCGCTCACTCCCACTGGCTTGATCTTGGGGACGCCAGCATCTTTCGTTCACCCTGATGCCTCAACACCGGGACCTCCTCTCCCATCTCCCTCAGCCTCCCCCTCCCACAGTCGTAGCCTCGGCTTAGCCACCTTCGGTTTCAAGCATCTGTCCCCTGGCCTGACCCCCTCCCGCCTCACTCCATCTGGTACCCACCCCCCGACCAGTGAGCCTCTGCCCTCCGGGACCTCCATGTTCACTGCTCATGGCCCCTCCCCTGTCCTCACCTCCCTCCTTGCCAGCATAGAACCTACCTTCTGGTGTCAAAGGAACCCCCTTGAACACACCCCAAGCCCTTTGGCCCCTTTGTCACACTCAGCTTGCAAAACTCAACTGGCTCCGTCTGCTTCACACCTGCACCCGTGCAGCAAGTGCCGGAAAGCGTGCCGCAACCCCTAAATTGCCAGCCACGCATCTCCACGGAGCCCTCGGGGCGGCCCAGAAACCACATTTCCCCACCCCTCCCCTCTCCTCAGCCCCAGCACCTCTGCCCCCGCCTCACACTCAGCCACCGACCTTGCTTCCAACCCCTGAAAAATCGGAAGCCACCAGAAGAGAACGCTCACCAGCTCCCAGCTCCCAGGACCCTGTTTTCCAGGAAGATTTCTAATTTTCATGTGGAAGGGACTTTTAGTTTTTATTAGCAATGTCTAGTTTTATTGCATTGTGATCAGAGAATGTCATCAAATATTTCTGGTTTATGTAATTTACTGATCTTTTAAATGATTTTTGTGAATATTCTATGGGCACCTGAAAGGGTGTTTTGGTTTTTTTTTTTCTATTATCAGGTATAGGACTTGCTATAAAGACTTACTTTATCGATTCTGTTGCTTAGGTCTACCTCCTTACTTAACCTGTGTCTATTTGATCTGTCTTGTACTGAGTGGTGTGTTAAAGTTTCCTGTTATTAATATGCTTCTATCTATGTATCCTTCCATCTCCTGTGGTTTTTATTAATACTTCATAAGGTTGTCATGTTATTTGGTGTATACATATTCATAAGTGTTACATCTTCTTTATGGATCGTGACTTTCAGCAGTAAAAAGTGCCCTGCCTTGTCACAGTTAATGCCTGAAGGGCTTGAATTCCATTTTGTTACCAGAATCACGTCCCCCACTTCCCTGTTTTCCCCCATTTGCCCAGTATTCATTTGTCTGTGCTTTCATTTAACCTTTCAGAATTCATCTGTTTTAGTTGTCATCGTATATACAGCACACAGTTCCGTCTTGACCTATGATCAGGTTGAAAATCTTTTTATTTTAATAGATGAGCTAAGTCCATTCACATTTATTGATACGACTGACGTGTCGAATCTCAGTTCTGTCATAATATTTTGTAATTGCCTGTGTTTTATTTGCTACATATTCTTCTATGAGATGCGTATTCTTTGATCTTTGGCTGTTTTTTTATTTAGGAAGAGTTGTAATTTTGTTCTGTTACCTTTGTACTCCTAACCTACTTTAGTGTCCTTACTCCCTTGTTAACTTTTTCACATCTGGCTTAGCCATTTTTGCTGATATCCTGAAACTCCCAGCCATGCCCATCGAACAACCAGTGAGATTATTCATCCCCATCCAGCTGTGTTTTCATTTGCACAGTGCTTTGTCAAAATTTGCACTGTACTCCTCCCACACTGGTTTCTAGAGAGTACACACACACACCCTAAGTCCTTTGCCAAAGAGTCTAGGCCATCCCTTAGCTTGACAAAGTTAATGCTCTGACAGTTTCCTCAAGAAGGCTCGTGGATTCAGAAAGCCCTAGCTTCTTTTATGTTGAAAGTTGTTTACTTGAAAGGTGGCTTGGCTGAATATAAAATCCTTGGTTCACATTTTCTTTTATTAACTTTTGTTTTTTGGTGGTTTTTTTTTTTTTTTTTTTTTGGCCACACCATGCAGATTGCGGGATCCTAGCTCCTGCAAGGATTGAACCCAAGCCCCCTGCTTTGGGAGCATGGAGTCTTAACCACTGGACTGCCCGGGAAGTCTCTAAGTAATTTTTTTTAGTGCTGCTCAGTTGTTGCCTTGCTTTGTTTTTGAAAAGCCCCACGACAGTTGTTTTGTTTGGTTTTGTTTTGTTGTCTTTGTAAGTTATCTTTTGGCCTGGAGACTTTGGAAATTGTTTTCTTTATCTTTGAAATTCAACAATTTTACTAAGAAATGTCTAGATCAGACCATTCTGTGTACATTTTCCCAGGTACCCGATAAGTCTTTTGAATATGTAGATTTAAGTCTCTACGTTTCTAGAAAGTTCTCTAGGTTGTAATTTTTCTCTTCTGGTTTATTGAGACATAATTGGACATACAGCACTGGTTAAGTTTAAGGTGTACAGGATAATGATTTGACTTACATATATCATGAAATGATTACCACAATAATTTAGTGAACATTCATCATCTCATATAGATACAAAAGAAAAAAAAATTATTTTTCCTTGTGATGAGAACTCTTAGCTTTCCTTTCTTTGTAACTTCCACGTATAACACGCAGCGGTGTTCATTAATCATGCTGTACATGGCGCCCCTCGTCTTCTTTATAACTGGAAGTCCTTTTGACCACCTTCATCTGATTCCCCCATCCCCACCCCTCACCTCTGGTCTCTCTTTCTCTGAGTTTGTTTGTTTTGAAGTATACTGCTGCTGCTAAGGCGCTTCAGTCGTGTCCGACTCTGTACGACCCCATAGACGGCAGCCCACCAGGCTCCCCCGCCCCTGGGATTCTCCAGGCAAGAACACTGGAGTGGGTTGCCATGTCCTTCTCCAATGCATGACAGTGAACAGTGAAAGTGAAGTCGCTCAGTCGTGTCTGACTCTTAGCGACCCCATGGACTGCAGCCCACCAGGCTCCTCCGCCCATGGGGTTTTCCAGGCGAGAGTGCTGGAGTGGGTGCCAGTGCCTTCTCCCTGACCTGCCATACTGCGCCAGTTCCTGATGCACAACATGCTGATTCTGTGCTTCTGTACTTTTCAAAATGCTGTCAGCCTGCAAAGCCATTACCTTATCACTGACTATCCCCCACCCTGTACATTCCATCCCCGTGACTTATTTTGTAGCTGAAAGTTTCTGCCTCTTAGTCTCCCTTGCCCACTTCTCTCTTGGTTATAATTTTAAATATTGGTTCCGTCCCATTGTTTTTTTTCCTTTTTCAGAGACTCCAGAGATTCACATGCTGTTCTTTCCTTGCCTGTCTTCCATTTCCGCTTCTTTCTCTGTGACCATTAGAGCTTCTCTTAAATTCATCTTTATTGTCTTGGTGGTCTCTCTACTCTTCCTCAATGTTCCTTTCTAAATTTTCACTCGAGTTGTATCTCTCTTGAGCACCTTATAATTTTTATTCACTTCTGAGTTCAGTCAACTCTTTTTTTCCTTTCTTATTAGAGGGTGTTTCTTGGTCCTTTTTGAATTTATAATTCAAGGTGGTTTTTCATGTCTTTAAATGCTTGCTTGAGTATATCGACCTGCAGGAGAGGTGTTGTCTTACACTTTTTGTCTGCATCATGATTATCAGGGGAGGAATTTTCTTATTGGATCTGTGTTTTCTGTTTTCCAGGGAAGGGTTGCAATAACTCTGTGAATCTGTTAATTTTTCTCCTGTTTGTATACAACACCGCTGCTGCTGCTGCTAAGTCGCTTCAGTCCTGTCCAACTCTGTGCGACCCCATAGACGGCAGCCCACCAGGCTCCCCCGTCCCTGGGATTCTCTAGGCAAGAACACTGGAGTGGGTTGCCATTTCCTTCCCCAATGCATGAAAGTGAAAAGTGAAAGTGAAGTCGCTCAGTCGTGTCCGACTCTATCGACCCCATGGACTGCAGCCTACCAGGCTCCTCCGTCCATGGGATTCTCCAGGCAAGAGTACTGGAGTGGGGTGCCATTGCCCTCTCCAATATAAAACACTATTGGAGTGTTTTGTAGGATTTCAAGTTCAATGGCACCCTCTTCTGTCAGCATAACAAAGACCAGATAACTTAGCAGATTTTTAGTTTTGGTGGTAGGTGGGAGGGTTGTGTGTCCTCCACTTTCGGGGGTGCTCTTTTTCTCGTGCAGGTCTGTGAATTTTTCCTATTTCACACCTTTACCTTTCACTAAGCGGTTTCAAAGGGTACGTCTTTCTTTTCTGCCCTTTCTTTCCTCCCCAAAGCTGCGTGTCTCGGAGGCTGCCCTTCAGATGAGCATCCTTTTCGGTCCCTTTCCTGGGATCCATGCTTTGGTTTACTTATTCTCCTTCTTTTTGTTGTTTCATAGTCTCAGACTTAAGATGGACCTCGTCTTCCTGAAGATGATTTAGATCAGCTCCGAGCCCTGTGAGCAGCTCCCGTCTCCTCTCCTCTCCAGGGTTTCTCTCACCCTGCCTTTATCTGCCGCAGAGCTTTGTGGAGGAGCAGGGGTGGGTGAGAGAACGAGGCACTGCCGGCGGGGCTGGCATAGCTCTCTCCTGCTTGCAGCGCCCCTCACGGCACACCGTGGTGTGGAGTAGCTTCACTTTTCTTCTCGCTGTATGGTTTCTCATACATAGAGGGGAGGCGAGGGGACCCCGGCAGCCACTTCTCTCAGCTGCTCAGGTCTATAGATCAGTTTTACCCATACTGGAATTTATATCTTGTTTCCTCAGTGCTAAGAAGCACATTTTTCATACGTCAACATCTATGCCGTGGAAGCACATTTTATACTGACGGCACCTTCACCTGGGCTGACGGGGGTGGGGGGTTCTCAGTCACCTGGGGGGACTCTCAGCCGGAGACCAGTGCAAATTTTAAAGTCCCTGCTGGAGGGTTTTTGGGGGGGCCACACTGGTGGTGTGAGTTCAGAGCCCTGTGTAGGTTTCGTGGTTCAGATTCTCAGGCGCACCCTCCTTCTTCCCTTCACAGGCTGAGCAAGCACCGGGTCTTCTCGCTATTTCTTCCTGCAGGACAGGCTCTTTATCTTCTCTTGTTTTATCCCGCTCACCGTGTACACACAGCCCATGGGGTCCAGCCTTTATGATGGGGTCCCTATTAGACTCCCATCTTGGATAGCTTCCCTTTCTTAGGAGCACGTGAAATAATGGTGGTGTGTCCTAAAAGTATCAACAGAATTGTGTGATTCCTGCCCTTCCAGTATTCTTTTGTTGTCTGTTTTTTTTTCCCCTCAACATTTTGTGTTTAAGATTCATCCCGTTATGTTACACATAGTTGGAGTTCATTCACTTTGAGTTGCTGTGTCTTGTCCCATCTTGGTAAACACCAGTTACCCCTGTAGTGTGGACGGACGTTTGAGTTTGGGTCTGTGCTTAACACTGCTGTGAAGCTGCACATACGTGTGTCCTGAGACACACCCACACTCAATTTCCCTGTGCAGTCATGTTACTCACCTCAGTTCAGTTCAGTTCAGTTGCTCAGTTGTGTCCAACTCTTTGCGACCCCATGAATCGCAGCACACCAGGCCTCCCTGTCCATCACCATCTCCTGGAGTTCACTCAAACTCATGTCCATCAAGTCAGTGATGCCATCCAGCCATCTCATCCTCTGTCATCCCCTTTTCCTCCTGACCCCAATCCCTCCCAGTATCAGAGTCTTTTCCAATGAGTCAGCTCTTCTCATGAGGTGGCCAAAGTACTGGAGTTTCAGCTTTAGCATCATCCCTTCCAAAGAACACCCAGGGCTGATCTCCTTCAGAATGCACTGGTTGGATCTCCTTGCAGTCCAAGGGACTCTCAAGAGTCTTCTCCAACACCACAGTTCAAAAGCATCAATTCTTCGGCGCTCAGCTTTCTTCACAGTCCAACTCTCACATCCATACATGACCACTGGAAAAACCGTAGCCTTGACTAGACAGACCTTTGTTGGCAAAGTAATGTCTCTGCTTTTCAATATGCTATCTCATGATGCAAGATACTCCCAACATGTTTAAACCACCTCTCACACCCACAGTATTTTTATGTATGTAGTTCCTGTTACTCCACGTCTTCACTGACACTTAACATCAATCTTTTAGCCAACCATCAAACTTTTAGTCAGTCTGGTGAGTGGTATTAATCATATTTCCATGTTAATTTTCAGTTTTCTGATTAAATAATGAGATTGTACATCTTTTCATGCAATTTTTGGCCATTGGGGCATCTTCTTTGGGATGCCTGTTCAAGTATCCTACAGATTTTTCTGTTGGGTTGTCCCTCTTTTTCTTATCAATTTCTAGGAATTCTTTACGTAATCTGGGTACAAGGGCTCTGTTGATTATTATATTACATATCGTCTCCACTTTGCAGTTTTCCTGTCTCTCCCTCACTAGGTCCTTTCATGAAGAGGAGTTCCCAGGTCCATCATTTATTCTCAGACGTTATCTTATAAAAGTTCTAGAGTGTGGGAACTTCCCTGGTGGTGCAGTGGTTAAGACTGCTCTCCCAATTCAGGGGGCCCTCAATCTGTCTTCGAGGAACTACCATCCCACATGTCACATGGCCAGGCAAAAAAAAAGCCCTAGGCCTTGCCTTCCTCATTCATCCCGCCGACCGCCCAGCTGAGGGCCATGTGCAAGGCCCTGCCCTCAGGCTCTCTGCCCGGCACGGCTGCCTGGGCCAGGCCAGCACCCAACGTTCTCATTCCTACAACTTTAGAACGATTCACCTCCCTGAGCCAGAAAGCCTCTCCTTCCTCCTCCTCCCCCTCCCCCCTCCCCCTCCTCCTGCAAGGCTGTCCTGGCCATTCGTGGCCCTTTGCCTTTCTCCGTAAACTTCAGAATCATCGCCAAGCTTCCTCGTTCTCTTTTTCCTCGCCCACCCTAGGGCGACCGTTTTATTGGACCGGCCCTCGGAGCTGGACCGGGAGTAACCCTTGCTTTGTCACCCTGGCTCACCCACCCTGGCTCTGGGTGTGGCCGGCTTTCTTTAATTTAGTTCTTTAGGTAGAACAGGGATTCTTCTCGGCAATCAGATGCACACCTGGGAGGCCCTCGTCCGGACAGAAGCCGGGGCCCTGGTTACGAGCTGCGCCTGAGGACCAGGCTGCCCGCCCGCACTGGCTCCATCCCCTGCTCACCCACCCAAGGGTCTCCATTCTTCTTCTTTCATTTTATATACTGTGTTTGCATCCAAACACATTCCTAAAACATTTTATTTGCAGTTTCTATAATTTATATAAAGAGCATCACGATGCATATAGTCTTTGAAGACTTTTTTCACTGGCCTGATATTAATGTAGATTTTTAGGTCTAGATTCTCTATCTAACCTAAATCTAGTAACATCAGTTCTTCTTTCTTTAGGATTGTATTGTATGTCTCTTTCCACTTTTCTTTTTTTAATAGACTTTTTTTTGGAGCTGTTTTAGATTTACAGAAAAATTCAGCAGAAGTTGCAAAGTTCCCATCTACTTCCCTCTCCTGCAAGGCTCTTTTCTTGGTAACATCTTACCTCAGTGTGGTAGGCTTATTACACTTGATAAACCAATATTGCTATATTATTATTAACAGGTCTATAGTTTACATTACAGCCCACTCTTGGGGATGTACATTCTATGGGACAAATGTGCAATGACAGGTATTGACTATCATAGTATCAAACAGAATAGCTTTGTGGCCCCCGCCCCCTGTGCTGTCTGTTCATCCCTCCCTCCTCTAAACCCCTGGCAACCTCTGATCCTTTGACAGTCTCCATGGTTTTGCCTTTCCCAGGATGTCATAGAGCTGGAATCATCCCGTGTAGCCTTTTTAGGTTAGCTTCTGTCACTGTCTGATAAGCTTTCAGGTTCTTCTATGTCTTCATGTCAACCACTCTCACCCCCTAGGAACTCTTTCTCATTTCTTTTTTGTTGGGGGCGGGAGTGTGAAACGATCCCCACAGTAAGTCTAGTCGTCATCATTCCTAGTTACAGATCTCTGTCCTTGTGACGAGAACTTGTAACGTGGCAAAAGCTGGAAATACGCAGGACAATGCTGACCGTTGCAGTCGCCCTGCACTGTATTACGTCCCTGTGGTTCACTTCCCCATTTCGCCTACCTCCGACTCCGCACGTCTAGCAGCCCCCAACCTGTTCTCTGTAGAGAGGAGCTTGGGTTTTGTTTCTTTGGGTTGGATTTTGGTTTCATTTAGATTTCATGTATAAGCAAGATCATGTGGTATTGGTCTTCCTGTCTCTGATTTATTTCACTGAACATAATACCCTCAAGGCTGATACGCGTTATCTCAAATGGAAGATTTCCTTCTTTCTTACGGCTGAATGATATTTCATTTTATGCACACACATACACACACACACATATAGGGTTTCCCAGGTGGCTCAGTGGAAGAGAATCTGCCTGTCGATGCAGGAGACGTGGGTTCGATCCCTGGTCAGGGAAGATCCCCTGGAGAAGGAAATAGCAACGCTCTCCGGTATTATTGCCTGGGAAATCCCATGGCAGAGGAGTTTGGCAGGCTACAGCCCAGGGGGTTGCAAAAGACTTGGACATGACTTAGCATCTGAACAACAACAGCCTGCGTGTGTCTGTTGATGGGCAATTATTTCTTCTCCATGTCTTGGCAATTATAAATAATGCTGCTATGAACATGGGGGCTCACATATCTTTTCAAATTAGTGTTTTCATATTCTTCATATAAATTCGCATAAGTGAGGCCATGTGGTGGTCCGATTTTTAGCGCTTTGATGAATCTTCATACTGTTTTCCATAATGGCTGCACCAATTTACATTTCCACCAATAGAGTGTGAGGGTTCTATTTCCTCCACATCCTGGCCAGCACTCATTATTCCCCGCCGCCTTGATAACAGGTGTGAGCTGACAGCTCACTGTGGTTTTGATCCCCGTGTCCTTGATGATGAGAGACGCAGAGCATCTTTTCATGGACCTGTTGGCCATCCGTATACCTTCTTTGGAAAAGTCTCTGTTCAAATCCTCTGCCCATTTTTTAATTGGACGGCGTGGGGAGCTTTTGTTTATTTTTGAAATTGAGTTGTGTGTGTGTTTCATATGTTTTGGATATTAAAACCCATTTTCATAAGTATGACTGGCAAATGTTTCCTCCTGTTTACTATGTCGCCTTTCATCTTGCTGATGGTTTCCATTGTCGGGCAGAAGCGTTTCAGTTTGATGCCGTCGCTTGTTGATTCTTGCTTTTGTTCCCTCTGCTTTTGGTGTCAGATCCAAAAACTGATTGCCAAGACTGACGTCAAAAGCTTACCGCCTATGTTTTCTCCTAGGCGTTACACAGTTTCAGGTCTTACATGCAAGTCTTCAATCATTTAGAGTTAATTTTTGTATTTGGGGTAAGATAGAGGTCCGATTTTATTATTTTGCATGAAGCTGCCCAGTTTTCCCAACACCATTCGTTGAAAAGATTGTCTTTCTCTGTTGTATGTTCTTAGTTCCTTTGTCATAAATTAGTTGAGCACGTCTGTGTGGGCTTATTTCTGGGCTGGGAACGCTTCCTTAACGTGGCTTCCAGGCCCACACTTGCCTGACCCTCCCTACACCTCCCCAGCTGCTACTGCTTAGCCTCCTGGCTGCTCCCTCCTGTCCCCTGACTTCTTAGCTCGGGGATTGAAGGGCTGACCTCAGGCCTCATCTCCACTTACACTCCTTCCCTGATGGCCACACCCCAAGACCAGGCAGAAAGGCCATGGGACTAGACACACCTGACCTCCAATACCAGCTCCCGGTTATGAGGCAGGGCCCTGATCAGGGCACACCTTATCTCTAGTCCTCAGTTTCCTCACATGCAAAATGGGCACAAGGACTCTGCAAAGCCCTACACACACCAGTGATGGCCCCTAAGTTGGCCCAGGTCAGGCCCCAGGGAGCTGGTAGCCCCCAGCAAACCCAGGCCTAGAAGGAAACGTCCACTGTATGGCAAGCCCTACAGGCTGCGCGGGAACAGGCCCTGTGAGGAGGCCCAGAGGCAGGAGAGGAGGGAAGGCAGGCAGGTGCTGGAGGTCAGAGGGCAGGGGTCAGAGGGTGATAGCTTTGGGTATCAGCTAGACTTATCCTGACTGTACTTAGGCGCCATGGAGGGTGACAGAGTCTGCCACTGGGATGAGAGGGGCCTGAAAGAGGGAAGACCGGGGACCACGGGCCAGGGCAGCCAGCCCCACCTCTGCTGCAGCCCCCGGGCCGCACACACCGCTGTCCAGGCCCCAGCCCTCACGCCCCTCCCCCATCTCACCCACCCATCCTGCCAGGGTTCAGCTCAGGACCAGCCTGGCTTCCTCCCAGGCACCCCACTGCAGGCACCTGAGCCCTGAGCACTGTGGCTGCTGCTGTGACCTAGGCTGGGCAGGCCGGAGTCTCAGTGCCGCCCTCACACCACCCTTTGCCTGCAGCCACGCCTTCCGATTGTGGAGGGCCCTGGGTGCCGAGCAACCCGTGAGCCACCTGGTGCTGGCTGTGCTGCTGGGCTGGCTGCAGAAGCGGCCCCTGCCCACTAGGACCAGCGGCAGCAGCCCCCAGCCCAAGAAGGCCTACCTGCGCTCCCTGGCCGTGAGTCCCTGCCCCACCACCCCGGTGCCATCCCAGCTGCCTTCTCGAGTGTGTTCAGTCACACATGGGTGTGAGGCACCCACCACGTGTGCCAGGCCCCAGGGAGGGGGAGCCCCATACTCAGGCTGTGAAAGCCCTGGCCTGCCCAGCCTGGCCTGGACAAGGGGGCCTCCGAGGTGGCCCCAGCCGGGAGCTGACCCTGGGTCCAGGCCCAGCTCCCCACTTCCCGACCGAGGGCCCTGGACCCCTCCCGCCAGGTGTAGGCAGTGAGGAAGGGCATGGAGAGATTCGTGAATCTGCCCCCATAATAGGGTTCTGGAGGAATCTTGTAGGCTGCCTCCAGAGGCTCCCACCCTCCTGTAGAAGTCCACACCCACTCCCCACCCCACCCCCTAGCTTTCCCCACAAGCCTAGACCCTGCTTGCACAGCCCCCGGAGCAGGAGGCTTGTTTCCTAACATGCCTCACCTGGGCTGGACTCTGACAGGGCTGCAGCTGTGCCCCAGCCCTGTTTGATCCAGGGCTGAGAACCCACTTGCACCCCCTAGCCCCCTGAGCAGTGGGCAGAGCCTCCTAGGCAAGCTGCTGCCCCCAGCCGAGGGGTGTGACAGCCACACTCGGTGCTCGGGGAAGCCCACCCTGTCTCCATGCCAGCCCTCCATCAGCCTGGCCCCTCAACACCCCCAGACCCAGAACCTCCCTGTTGGAGACCAGACTCAGCATGGGGTCAGCAGGGCGGCCTTCCTGGGTCCCGCCCTCCTCTTGTCATCCCCCCCACCTTGAGAATATTCTGGACCCAAGGCCCCTCTCCAGGTGTGGGAGGCCCTGGGGCTGCTGTCTGGTAGCTCCCCCTTCCAGGACCGTGTGTCCCCCACCCAGCATTCATTCACGGGCATGTGCCAGGCTCTGTGTTGGGGGCATTGCAGGGAGCACAGCCCACAGGGCGGAGGGGCCAGGCACGAGGCAGTGACTGAGGGCGGAGGGCAGAGCAGACTGGGATGGTAGGCTGGAGGACCCACCTGCAGGGCCGGCAATGGGAGGGGGCGGGTGGGGAGCATGCAGGGTCCAGAGAGCAGGCCGCGACCCCCAGAGGTACGTCTCACACGGGGACTTGGCTGTGGTCCCGGAGACAGCAGGCAGGCACAGGGAGGTGAGGTCGGCAGTGGGTTTTGTGGGAAGCCCGGCCCCTCAGCGTCCCCTGCCACCCCCGCAGGCCATGAACACGCTGCACGAGCTGCAGTTCGCCCGCGAGTTCAAGCAGGCTGTGCAGGAGGCCTTTCCCGAGCTGCTCCTGGCCCTCCTCTCCCAGACGCACTACCTCCTGGAGCTGAACCTGCCCGAGGAGCCCCAGCCCGGCAAGGAGGCCCAGGAGACCGCCCTGTTCGGCCCCCAGAGGTAAGGCCCGGGCCCCAGAGAGGCGGTGTGCGGGCTTCCCAGGGCTGAAGGACAGAGCTCCATCACCAGGCAGCTTAGAGCCGCAGGCGGGTATTCTCGCACGGTGCCAGAGGCTGGCGCTCCAGATCCAAGGTTGGCAGAGCCGCACTCCTCCGAAACCTGCAGGGGAGGCTCCTTCCCGCCTCCTGGGTGCTCCCGGCTTGTAGACGGCCTCCTCCAGTTTCTGCCTCCAGCTTCACCGTGTGTCTCTTGTCTCGATTGCTCTCTTCTTATGAGGACGTCAGTCCTGGTGAACTAGGGCCACCCTGACCTCATCGTAACTTGATTCCATTTGCAAAGACCCAAATGAGGTTATGTTCCTGGGTACCTTGGATGGTTTCTGGGGACACAGTTGGATCCCCAACAGATGTGATTCCAAACACGGCTGCCTCCAGCAGTCAGCGTGGAGGGCAGGTGGGTGTCCCGCTTCCTTGGACTGTGGGTGCCTGGCAGCCAGGATGCCCAGTGGCAGCTGGCCCACAGGGACTCCCGGGGCCGGCACAGTGCACCGGATCTTACCCACATGTGGTCCCTGCGGGGATTCTGAGACGAATATTGCCTTCGCCTTTGACAGATGAGGAAACAGGCTCGGAGCGAGCCAGAGGCTTCCCCAAGCCACACAGAGTGTCTGTGTGCTGCCGACCTAGAGCCCATAGAATGGCAGGGGTGTCTGCCCAGCGACCACTTGGCCCTGCAGGCAGATGCCCACCAGATGCTGTTGCACAGGGTGCTCGACCCTGACACCTTCTGGCTCTGAGGTCGTGGACAGTTGTCAGCCTCCCCCACGCCCGCACCTTGACCATGTGGACAGGACTCGTGCGGGAGGGTCCATGCCCCACGCCTCACTCGGGTGGTGGCACTGGCTGGCCGCCTGGCCTTCCCTTGCACGAGGGTGCATCTTGAGAAATCCATTAAGCGAGTCTTTAAAAACCGCTGGGGCTGACTCTTTTCATTTGTTTGTATTAT
The DNA here is from genome assembly GCF_003369695.1 of Bos indicus x Bos taurus. Taxonomy (NCBI): domain Eukaryota; kingdom Metazoa; phylum Chordata; class Mammalia; order Artiodactyla; family Bovidae; genus Bos; species Bos indicus x Bos taurus. The sequence goes on from NC_040089.1 coordinate 2,489,262, forward strand.
GATGTGCTTCACACAATTTGTCAGTTTGAACAGCTCTCCCCAAGGCACATCACTGAAAAAAAAAAATGTCACTTCTCTCATATTGCTTCTGAATTCGAATGTGCATAAAGTTCTTTTTTATTCAAATCAACCATACAAAATGCATGAATCTTCCCTAATAAGCTAATAAAACGTTCTCCTCCCCGAAATAGGAGGGTTAGGAGAAAGCTCTGATGAACCGCCTCCATCCATCAGCTTCCCTCCCCTGCCCCCATGGGGCCAGCCTCCACCTGTTCCTCCCCTGCCCCCTCCTTGCTGCCCTCCACCCCAGGTCAGATCAGGCCTCACCTGTGCTTGGAACCCTCCCTTCCTCTTCCCCTTCTTTTAACTCCAAGAAGGGCTGAATCCTTCCAGCAGTCCAGTGGCCCTGCATCTGGCTCCCCATCACCTCCAGAACCTCATTTCCTGCCACACATCGTCATCCTCTACATGAACCTTCTTCTCCAGCCTCAGCGTCTTCCTGCCGTTCCTCGGAGCCCACGCTCCTGCCTCAGGGCCTTTGCACTTGCTGTGCCCTCTTCCTAGGACGTTCTTCCTGACGGCCTCACCTCCTGTGGCTCCCAGCCACCTCCGTACAACAGCAGTCCTGCTCCTCACTGTTATGTTCTCCCACCTACAGCTGTCATCTGTGCCCCGTATGATGGAGGCTCTGGGGAGCAGGGACGTCTGTCTGTCTCATGTAGGGCTCTCCCCCGGAGAGCAAGGGTGTCTGTCATCTCACTGGGGAGTCAGGGGCCTTCTGCTCAGAGCCAGCTGTACCAAGATGCTCCAGCAGCATCAGCCCTCCCCTTCCATCTCTCGGGTCTTGGCTTCTCTCTGGGCTGATTCTTCTGAAGAGAAGGGTGGGGGTCCAGCAACCACAGAACAGACCGGCACCCTGGTCTCAGTCCCTCGGCTTTGATGGGCCCAGCTTAGCTCACACACTTACCCCTGAACCAATCGCCTTGGCCACAGGGGCAGGTGGGACTCCTACTAAGCAGGTCTGGGTCCACACCCTCCCTGGAGCTAGGATGGGACCTGGGCCCCCTTCCCCAGAGGACAGCTACAGTACTGGTACCATCCCCAGGGACCCGGGAGTGGGGCAGGCCAGTCAGCAGCGATGCTGGCCAGCCGTCAAGGACATTGAGGAGGTCTGCAGCCGCTCCCAGGCCTCAGAGGGCGGGAGAGGCCTCAGAGTGTAAGCAGAGCACTGCAGTCCCAAGTCTGACGCCTGGAGGATGCAGAGGATCAAGGGAGCTGGGTGCCAAGGAGGAATCTGGGCGCAGCTGTTGAGAGGCCCACTGGCCTGTGGTTGCCCCCGAGAGCACTGGGGGGAGGGGTTGCAGCCGTACCTCTGACAGCCATGCAAGACTCAAGGCAGAGTCAGGCTAGTCCTGGGCCTCTGAGGTTCCTGGCATCCTGCTGAGCTGGGCTGGCCCCTGGGACCAACAAGTGAGGGTTTGGTTCCACTTCCTGCCAGGACACAAGCACCCATTCCAGCCCTGACTGTGGGACCCTCCCCTTCCTGTGCATCTCTGATGAGCAGAACCCCTTTCTTGTAGAGACATTTCCTGCTTTGGTCAGTTCTCAGCCAGCTCCTTCTCAAGTCGATGTCCATCCCACCCTACGAAGGACTTCTCATTCCTCTTGTTTCATCCATTATGGGCTGAGTCTCTTTAACTCTAACGGAGCATCTCATTTCTCCTCATTCCAAAGACATGCCCATCAACCACTTAGAGGTATAAGCCAACATATTTCCCTTTTTGCCCTGGCTGCCAGGAAGCTTGTAAATAAAGTTCAGTTCAGTTCAGTCGCTCAGACGTGTCCGACCCTTTGCGACTCCATGGACTGCAGCAGGCCAGGCTTCCCTGTCCTTCACCAACTCCCAGAGCTTGCTCAAACTCATGTCCATCAAGTCAGTGATGCCATCCAACCATCTCATCCTCGTCAGGCCCTTCTCCGGCCTTCAATCTTTCCCAGCATCAGGGTCTTTTTCAATGAGTCAATTCTTCGCATCAGGTGGCCAAAGTATTGGAGCTTCAGCTTCAGCATCAGTCCTTCCAATGAATATTCAGGACTGAATTCCTTTAGGATGGACTGGTTTGATCTCCTTGTAGCCCAAGGGACTCTCTTGAGAGTATATGAAGTTACTGTTGAGTAATCTCTCACTGTGACACAAGGTGCTTCCTTTTGTTTCTTACTTCCTGATTAGTCTTCTTTTCAACTTAAAGCTTTAAGTTTAATTTAAAGCTCTTTTATTTAAAACTGTATTCGCAGCCCTAGGTTTTGGCAGTTGACAAGTAACAAATCAGCAATGAATAATAACATGCGGTGTGCAACCTGGATCTGAGATCCAAGATCGCCTCCTAACCCTGCTGTGAGCGCTCCAGGCTGGTCGCTCATCTCACAGCCTTGGTTTCTTCTTCTGTGGAAGGGGCTGGTCCCTCCCTAGGTGTTGGGAGGGTCAGGAGCAACAGAGGACTGGGCAGCCTCTATGCTAGGGCGACCCTGGGCGAGCGGCCGACACTCTGGGCCTCAGTTGAGGGTTGGAAGTCAGGACCCCAGCCCACCTGTCTTCTCTTGGATTTGTCCAGTTGGGCTGCTGTGGTCTCGGGCCCTGGGGGCCCCCTGACTCCTCAGACTCGCGGTGAGTTGTGACGTCACAGGGAGTGAGCTGGGATCCCTGAGCAGGGAGGGATGGATGGGGAGGTGCTATGCCCCAGCCTGGAGTCCCCACAGTCCTGCTCGGACCCGCCTCCTTCCCTGCCCTCAGCCTTGGCCGCCCTCCCGCTCTGAGGTCGAAAAGAGGAAAGGATTAACAGACCGTGGATCATTCGGTCGAAACTTGCTAAGTGTACTGGGGGCCCCACTCTTACTAATGAATACAGACAGTGTGTGCTGTGCCCCTGAGCGTGCTGTCAGCAGGGAGGCATCCATGCGCTCAGGAGCTCAGCCCCATGGAAATGCAGACAGGGTCCGGTGACGGCCCGGTGACGATGCCTGGAGAGGGCCCCGAGGTGAGGCAGAGCCTCGCAGGAGAAGACACAGGGGTGCCCCTACCTGTGGGTCTCTGAGGACCGGCTCTGAGCACAGATCTGAAAGATGGTTAGAGGTCACCGTGTGGGGAAGGAAGGGTGGACAGCCTTCCAGGCAGGGGGACCCCAAAGTGGAGAGACAGGAAGGAGGGGACCCTGAAGCGGGGGGAGTCATGGGGGCTCCATGCCGAGGGAGTGACAAGACCTGGTCGGCACTGGAGAGACGTGGAAGCGTGAGGAGACCCCACACTGCCTCCGGAGGCTCGCGTCCGGCGGCGGGGCTCCAGCTGGAGAGGAAGAGTCTCGCCCCAGTCCCTCATCAGCCTGGGGACGCGTCCCAGGGTGCTGACGCACAGGAAGCCCCAGCTCCGGGCGGACCCCGCAGGCTCCCCACCTCCGCACCTTGCCCTCCAGGCCCCGCCTCATCTGCAGGGCCCTCTGCCCCCGGCCTCCCAGGGCGAAGCAGGAAGGGAGGGGAGTCCTGCGCGGCTGGCCTTGGACCCCAGGGGCTCTGCCGTCTGCTGGTCACGGGGCTGCGTGGGTTTCAGGTGACACAGGTCCTGGTGCAAGGCCAGGGGTCCCCACAAGGGAGGTCATTCACCCCGAGAATCAGCAAGGGAGCCCCAAGGACGCCCTGGTGCGGCTGTGGGGCACAGTGACCCCACGGTGCCCCGGGACCAGAAGATTCCAAGAGTCCTCACAGAGCAGACAAAATGCCACTCCGCCCGGAGCCCCCTTCCCCCAAAGCCGTCGTCACTCCGGCTGAGACCAGTGACCCCAAAAACTCAGCCACTTCTTGGTGGCACGGCTTGGGGCGAGAGGACAGGCCCGCTGACATTTGTGCGGGCACCACCGGGGACTCACGGAGTGGCATTTCATCCCTTCACATCGGGTTTTGCAAATCTGATCAGAGTGGCTGGCCCCTGGTCAGAGCTGACAGCCTCGCTCCGGGGGCCGCTCACAGGTCAGGGGGAGCCACCAGGCGCGGGTGGCTGGGCGGGGAGACAGACAGAGAACTATTCCTGGGCCCTCGGCCCTGCGGGGCCTGGGGCAGCCCTGGGCCTGTGGCTCGGCAGCACCGCGCAGGCGTGGAGCCCGGAGCCTGGCTGGACTCTGCTTCTGCGGGCCCTGGCCGGGCTGTGTGAGCAGGACAGGGCCCCCGGGCAGCACAGTCCCTGACCCACAGGCGGTCTCACCCTGCTGCAGTCTGGCACACTGTCTAGAGCCCACACAAACACGCCGCCAGCGGAACCCGGTTTCCTGCATCTTCAGGGTCCCAGCACTCTCTGGGCTCCCGTAATGCCACACCCCCAGCTGCCCTCCCACCCCGTCCACTCCCCCTGCATTCTCAGTCCCACATCCAAATAGCACAGTCTGTCAAGGCTCAGTCAGACCCCCTCCACCCTGCAACTTGGGGAATCACTGGTCCCCTGGTATCTCTACTTCTCTCTCAAGCCCTGTCCTCTCAGCCTCAGCCCTGAAAAGCCAGCTGCAGGCATCTCCCACTGACCATGCGCCTAGCCTATCTGGAGCTTCCCCCTGGAACCACCCCCATCCCAGGACAGCCCCTACCCATCCTACACCCCAACATTTCTGCTGAAGGAGGGCAGGAGCAAGCTGCCCCAGGGAGGCTTGGTGCTGCCAGGCCCGGAGCAGGGACGGAAGCCAGGAGGCACCTTTCCACCCAGGGCAGGTGGGCACTCTCCCCGGGGCCGAGGCTGCCCAGTGACCCCTCTGCTCCCCAGCAGCACGTCACTGGAGGCGCTGAAAAGCCTGCTGTCCACCACCAGGCACTGGCAGGACTTCGCCTACATGGAGCTGCAGGGCGCCTGGGACCTCTTTGCCACCATCCATACCTACCCACAGGGCGTGGGCCTCCTCGCCAGGTAGGGGCGGGGTGGGGCCAGGGGAAGGGGCCCGTCCTGGGTCAGCCCTGCCCAGGAGGCTGGGCTACGGACTGCAGCGACCCCCAGGACCTGCCATGAGCACAGCCCCAAGGACTCACACGTGTGCACACAGGGTGCCAGGGTACGGATGGCGCGGCTCACTGGCACACCCTGGGAGCCTAGAATGCAGACCTCTTGCCTGACGCCTAGCCCCCGTCTTGGCCGGAGGCTCCTAGGGGACCAGGGCCAGGTCCACTCCTCTGTTCATCCCACGCTTGGCCCACGCCAGTGGGTGCAGAAGGAGCAGGAGAAGGTCAGACAGAGGCATGCCCACTCCGCTCAGCAACGCTTCTGGCCACCGGGCCCCTGGGTGGGTGGTGGCAGGAGGGTGGCCAGGGGCTGTGCCCACGAGCCTGCCCGCCTTCACCCTGCACCCAGGGCCATGGTGCAGAACCAGTGCAGGCAGATCAAGGCGCTGACCTTCCAGCTGCTGCCCAACCTGCAGAGCCGGGAGGAGCGGGAGCGGAAGGCGGCCATCATCATCTTCACGGAGGTGGGGGCCTGCACCCTGTCTCCAGCTGAACCCACCAGGACCTCCCTTGACCAACAGATTCCTCACACCCCGCCTTCCCACTCCCAGCTCCTCGGGGCCCATGGTCGGGGGCTCCTGGTTTAGGCCCCTCTCCACCTGCATCCTGGGGGACCGTCTCTCTCCTCCCCAGCCCTGATGTCTTGGGGTCTCACCCCTGGAACGGTGAAGCTGAGAGGGCAATGGCTGGAGCCAGACAGGCACTGGGTATACCGGGCCCTGGGGCTGAGAGCTGGGCCATGGCCAGACAGGTGGGGGCCTTTGTCATTTCCACAATGGACAGAGCCTGGTGTGACTCCACACACCACCCCTGTAGTGAATCTGGCTCTCCCTCCATGGGGCTGGGTCTCCAGGTGCCCTATGAGCCAGGCTGCATTGAGTATGTTGTTCCCAGCTTCGCTGTGTGACCTCAGACAAGGCCCTTTCCCCCTCTGGGCCCGTTTCCCCAGCTATGCACTGAAGGATTGAAGCAGCTTGGCACTGGGTTTCAAACACTCATTAACCAAGATACCCAGAGAGGGGCAGGTCAGCCACCCTCCCCGAGCCCCAGCCCTGGTCCTAGAGTCCGGATCCCACAGACACAGGCCCCCTACGAGAGGCTGTCAGGCCTGACCCGCCTGCCCGGGGGCTCCCAGTTCCTCTACAGCCCCACCCTGCTGGAGGTGCTCCCCAAAGAGGCCGCCCTGTCCGTGCTGGTGCGAAGCCTCAGGGACCCCAGCCCCGAGATCCGCGTGCTGAGCCTACAGGGCCTAGGGAACATTCTTTTCCACCCGGAGAAGGTAAGCGGGTGCGGGAGCGGTGATAGACGCCCCGGAGAGCGGCCGGGTGCACAGGGCTTTTGTGTCGTTGCCGTTAGAAATCTGCCCCGCTGGTCCAGTCGGTGGTCGGACCTGCATCCCAGCACCCAGGTGGTGCTCAGAGAGGGTTTGTGCTGTTAAGTGACTCACTGGCTGAAAACAGATCTAATATTGTAGAACCAGACAGAGTTTAGGAACCCAATGAAGCTGCCGAAAACTTGTTTGAAAGTTGCAAAACCAGCCTAGCTTGCACAAGGAGTCCCTGATAAGGTCTTTGATGGTAGAAACTGTTCATTTGCTGACATGTCACTTCCTGACAGTTCATCCAGACAGTTCACACTGCACCCAAGAGGAGCAGAAAGAACTTGTGGAAAAGGAACTTAGCTTTTCCTTTTTAAAGTAATGTAAAGCTGGGAAATGGTCATTGCCACTTAGAAGGTCTGGGGTCACCACTGGTGCACCCACCTCCCTGCGACATGAGATGCCAGAGACTTCAGTGGCACCCACCCAACCAAATTTGTCTTGTCTAGCCCCCAAGACCCCTCTGACCCCTGGGGAAGCCAGGAATAGGGGCAAAGGCAGGGTCAGGCGGAGGAAGGGAAAGTTGGTCTCCAGGACTTGGCGGGGGGCCCTCTGGCCAGAAAGGGGACAGACAGGAAGGCCCTAGCAGCTGACTGACATGGGTTAGTGCTCCCCTGACCCCAGGAGGACCGCAGGGTCTCAGAGAGAGGAACCCTGTCCCGTCTGTCCACAACTCCCGGGGGACAGACCAGGGCTAGGAGCACGTCTCCCTGGACGGCAGAGCCAGGGCGAGATGGAGTGGGGTGGGTACAGCGTGGGTGCCCAGGCATGGATGGGGGTCTGGAAAGGGGCTGCAGAGGGAGCCAGCCCCGGCTCACATGGCCCACCGGCACCCGCCCCCACAGGGAAGCCTGCTCCGCGGACAGCTGCCGCCCTTCCTCAACGGCTTCTTCCAGAGCAGCGGGCAGGTGCTGGTGCGCGTCATGGGCACCGTGTCGGATGTGCTACACCGTCTGGGCGCACACAGCACGGAGGCCCAGGGCCTCAGCATTGCCATCAACACCCGCTCCTTCTTCGATGACGTGAGTGCACCCAGGAGGGGCGGGCACCCCATCTCGTGGCCCTCCAGCGCCTCCCCTGGCTCCCTTCCTCGAAGGCCGCTGTCCCACTGGGGCAGGGAGGTGGAGGGGCAGGGCAGCTCCCTGGGTGTGTGGCGTTGTGTGGCACAGGTGGGCTGGCCAGGGGCTGCCGCTGGCACTCGCCCTGCACCTTCAGCTGAATGCCAACCTTCATCTCAGCCCCATGCGTCCCCACCCTCCTGACTCATGAGCCCCTGTGGATAACAGATTCTCCTTCAGGGCAAGTCAGAGGGATAAGCCTGCCCTCCCAAGTCAGCATCCGTGACACCTGGGTTGTCAGGATGCAACCACAGGCATGAGAGAGGAATGAGTGTAGGTCCCTGAGGATGGCTGTGACCCTCCCCAGGAGCTGGCGGAGGTGGGAAGCACAGCCCTGCCCCGAGAGGTGTGTGAGGGGGGAGGTGCAGCCCTGCCCAGAGCCCTGTCTGAGGGGGGAAGCCGAGTCCTGCCCCAGAGCCCTGGCTGAGGGGGGAGGCTGAGTCCTTCCAAGAGCCCTGTCTGAGGGGGAGGTGCAGCCCTGCCCTGAGCCCTGTCTGAGGCGGGAGGCCGAGTCCTGCCCAGAGCCCTGTCTGAGGGGGAGGTGCATCCCTGCCCCAGAGCCCTGTCTGAGGGGGGAGGCCGAGTTCTGCCCAGAGCCCTGTCTGAGGGGGGAGGCTGAGTCCTTCCAAGAGCCCTGTCTGAGGGGGGAGGCCGAGTCCTGCCTCAGAGCCCTGTCTGAGGGGGAGGTGCATCCCTGCCCCAGAGCCTGTCTGAGGGGGGAGGCTGAGGTCTGTTCCTGGAGTCTGGAGCCCCGATGAAGGAGTCCTGCTGAGGGTACTGGGCCCCACGTCCCGCCTGAGTGGAGGGTCCCAAGGAGGGTCTGGCTGGGCTCCAAGCCTCTGTCTTGCAGGAGCGGGACGGGGTCCGGGCAGCGGCCGTGGCACTGTTCGGGGACCTGGTGGCGTCGGTGGCAGGCCGGCAGCTGGGCGGGCTGCGAGCCCAGGTGCACCAGAGCATGCTGCCCCTGCTCCTGCGCCTGAAGGACCCCTGCCCCGCCGTCGTCACGGTCAGTGCCTGCGCCGCGCCTTCGCCTTGGCGGGGCTGGGGCCCCACGGCGGGCAGGGTGCTGCTGAGAGCCAGGGACACCCCCTGGGCCGCGGGGCCAGCCCCTCCCTGGGTTCCTGCTCCTCCCTGTGTGCACACACATGCCCATGTGTGGCTGTGCATCTGTGGTCAGGACACCGTCTGTCCTGCTCACTGCTGTGTCTCCAGCGCCAGGCATGTCCTCGGGTGCAGGTGGTTCATTGAACTTGAAATATGGGCTGAGCCCTGCGTGTGCCAGCCAGTGCCCCGCACCAGGCCATTAAGAATTGCTCAGCCTTCCTGCAGCTCCCGGCCACTGGGGGGATAAACAAGCAGCCAGTTTCCAAGCGGATAGGGACTGAACACTACCTTCAGTCCAGCGGGGCCGTGGTGCTGGCCAGGGAGGCGAGTGGGCTCAGGGTGCAGCCTGAAGGCAGCGGGAAGGAGCCGGGGAGCCCAGGAGGGCCGCGCCCGCTGCAGCTTCCTCAGAGCCACCGCCCACGCCCGGCCCTCCCTGCCGTCCCGCAGCAGGCCAAGTTCGCCTTCTACCGCTGCTCCGTGCTGCTCCGGTGGCGGCTGCAGCACACCCTCTTCTGCACGCTGGCCTGGGAGAAGGGCCTCAGCGCCCGCCACTTCCTCTGGAACTGCCTGGTGAGGGCCCGCAGCGGGGAGGGGACGGGAGGCTGGCCGCCAGGTCCCTGGGGCCGGCCAGCTCTGGCCCCAGTGAGTGACAGAGACGTGCTCCCCAGATGAGCCACAGCCAGGAGGAGTTTGGCATCCACTTGGCGCAGGCCCTCAGCTACCTGCACAGCCGCCATGACCACATCAAGACCTGGGCGGCACTCTTCATAGGTGAGCAGGGCGGGGGGCCGGGCTCAGGGACCCCCAGGCCTGCCCTGCCTGAGCACCCTGACCCTCACCCTCACCCGTTCCTCCACTGCAGCTGGAACGTGGGTTCCGCTGGCAAGCGAGGAGAGGGGCAACTGAGGGGGTCTCAGGGGTTCAGTTCTTTGGGCCGGGCCCTTCTGTGTTCTGGCCCTGTCTTTCCAGCGGTCCCTCACACAGGAGAACTCCCTTCCCTATGCCAGGGAGGGGGAGAGGGAGAGAGGGAAGAGGGGAGAGGTTCAGCAGCCCCCTCCCACTAGCCGGCATGCTCCTTGTCTGTCACACAGGTTATACCATCTGCTACCACCCCCGGGCCGTGTCCCAGATGGTCAGTGACGTGGACACAAAGCTGCTGTTCTGCAGTAAGGGATCATCCTTACTCCATCCACCCCATCCATGTCAGCAGGGAGCACGGGCCCCCAAACACAGCGGGCAGGGTAGGGAAAGGGAGTGCCCAGGCCTGGAAGGCCGAGGAGGTGGGGTCTGGGTGCCCAACTGCCCCCACCCCATGTGGGAAGGAGGGTGCTACTCCACCAGGGCTGTGGGCAGACGGGGCGTGGAGGGTACCTCTGATTCGTCCCTCCTTTCCTGGAGCTTTTGAGGATCTCAAAAAGAGCCCCGAACCCAGCGTCCGAGACTTCGCCAGCAGGCAGGCCTCCTTCCTTCAGAAGATGACAGCCAGACCGCGGTGACCTCCAGCTGTCATCCGCCCCGCCCCCCCGTCCCCCTCCCCCGTGCCCACCACACCGCGCAGCCCTGCCCTGTCTGCACAGAGCTTGGCTACATGACATTTTTCCATTTGAAAGAAAGATCTAGATTCAACAAAGAAGCGTCACACCTCTGCGCTCCCTGCCCACCATCCCATGGGCCCCCCGGAGACACTGGCAGGCCAGGGGGTGGGCACAGACGGTGTGTCCCCCAGAGACAAACTGTGAAGTCTGGGCAGGGACTCCCACTTGTGGCCACCAGGTGGCTTCCCGGTGACTGGAGCCCAAACCACGGCCCGCCGATGTCCTGGGTGCTGAGTGGGCACTCCCAAGGCACCCATGACCCTCGGGGCTCACAGCTGAGTGGAGTCACCCACCATGGCGACCCCGCAGGCTTCAGTCTGTCTCCGGCTTAGAGCTCCGTGGTCACTGGGAGGCTGACGGTGGGGAAGAGGTCCCTTGGCTGGTCTCCCTCTGCCCAGGGGACTCGAAGTCACCCTCCATCCCCGTCTCTAGCCTCCTGAGCCCCGTCAGGGCTGGCACCTGGGGTTGGCAGCAGAACCGGCCTGGCTCAGTCAGATCTTCCGGGTGGGCTTGGCCCACCCTGAATGACTGAGGTGAGGGTCTCAACACTCTGAGCCTCAGCTGTCCCATCTGTAAAATGGGTAGTAAAACCTTCCTCCAAGACCCCTTGGAAGGTTGAGTCCAGAAGAGGTCCCCAGACTCCGAGGGAGCCCCTGAAGACCCACCTGAGCTTCGGCGGGTCTTTCCCCTCCCAGCCTTGGTTTTTCCACTTGCGCAATGGTGGGGGTGGCCCCTTCCCTCGCCTGAGAGAGCCTCCCTGCTAGAGTCCTCCCTAGGGTCTCCCCCAGCTGGCCACTCTCCAGCAGGAGGTCCAGCCCCACCCAGCCTACCCCCTGCCTTTCCCCCCACGCGCCCTCCCAGGTCCTCCCGACGTGGCCCAGGCAGAGCTTCTACCCAGAGAGCTCTCCCCACATCCCCTGCCTTGGGACCGCCACGTGACCTGGCCCTCGAGGGCCTGCCAAACAAGGCCCCCCACCCCTCGTCAGGCTGTCCCACCATTCCCCATAGACTGTGAGCCCCTCGGGACAGGCCTGGGGTTGCACCCAGGAGGCCCCACAACTTGGATGGTGGGTTGAAAAAAATACAGCAACTGCAGACTCACTGGTGTTGTTCAATATGACCGGGGAGAGGAGTAAAAGACCCTGGGCAGAGCTGGGCCCCTGCCCGCCCGTCTGCGAGTCTCTGAATGGCACCACTTGAGGAGGGGCTCTGGGTGGGTTTGGCTTTTCACAGCTCCCCATTTTGTCCACAGGCCCCTGTGGATGCCCTCCACCCCACTTCTGCTACAACCCCTGGGTGGGAAGAGGGTCCCCTGAGCCCAGCTCGGGGGGGGGGGTGCCATCTCCCCTTAAAGGGAGGCTTTCCTGGTTCCCCACAGTGGGCAGTGAGCAGTGGGGCCTCCTGCACGTCCCCCTGCCCCACCCCAGTTCATCCTGCCCCTGGGAAGTCTGGTCTTAGTAAAAGCCTGGAGCTGGGTAGGCCTGGGCCCCAGAGGCTTCTGCAGCCAATGGTGACTGGATAAACCCCCAGGGGGAACCGAGACAGGTGAAGCCTGAAGTTGAGGGAGCACAGGCCTTGCCAGCAGAGTGGAAGGCTCTAGACCCGGGCACACAAGAGGTGCCCCACTAACCAGCAGCAACAGTTGACTGCCAGGCTGGCCACAGCAGGCCAGGGGCGGGAGACAGAGCCTGAGACCTGGTGGGTGGGCCACCATCCCACCCGGGAAGGTGCGGCCAACCTGCCCCAGGGAGGGGCTGGCCCCCAGCTCTGCGAGAGCAGAACTGCTCACGGAGCAGGGCAACATCTGTGCCCTCCAGCAGGCCCAGCCCCCAACACACTCTGACCTTTCACCCCAGGAACCCCGGGGTCACCCTCCACCCCTCCAGCTTCCCCTCCCCGCTCCGGGGTGAGGAGTCGGCGTGTCCCTCCACCCCAAGCCCAGTGGGCACCATCACCCCCTCCCTTCTCTGGGCTTCTAAGACTGAAGTCAGGACACTTAGTAGGGGGCAGGATGAGGAAGCCACCCCGCCGGACACATGGCCCAGAATAATTACCAAGTGACCCATCCTGTCCCGCACGGGGGCAATGCCAGTGACCCGGCCCCCAACACAGCAACAGGGCAACTGGGCAGAGCCCACTCGGGCCTCAGCCCCTGATGTGTTTGATCTGGGACGGCCCCACCCTGAGGCAGGGAGTGCAGGGACCCAGCGTGGACGCCAGGGGGCGGCCAAGCACAGCCGGCAGGAGGGGACGCGCCCCGCAGCATCCCTGGGTCCCGCCAGCCCCCCAAGGCCGCCCACACCCCGTTCTCCAGGCACACACAGCCACAGGGTCTGGTTTTATTGCCTTCGAGTGTCCAGAACACCTGACTGCCCCAGACCCAATAATTTAAGGTGCCAAGAACAGGTCAGGGTGAGGGGCCACAGACAAGGGGCTGGGCCCAGTGGTTAAAAAATACACCAGCCCCCAAACAAACCGGCCAGGAAGGAGAGCTGCCCGGAGGCGGTGTGGGCAGGGCATTAACAGGACAGCCAGGGACATAGGGCAGGGAGATTGGGGGGGATTAAGCCTCAGAGGGACAGTGAGGGCTCAGGGCACAGAGAGACAGACACGCGGGCAAAGACAAAAGGAAGGCTGGACCAGACAGCGGTGCACGCACATGCACACGTGTGCATGCACACACACACACACCTGCTGGGTGGACAGAGGGAGGGAGCAGAGACAGAAGACACCCGCGAGGGGTGTGGGTGCAGGTGTGCTGGGGGGCTGGGAGCAAGGGGCAGAGGGCGGCCCGTGGCGGGAGCCCTGCTGAGCCCACGCCGGGTGCCCAGGGCCTAAGCTACATGATGCAGCACTTGGTCTTGTGCGCGTGGGGGTCCTTGAACCGCAGTCTCTGCTTCGGCCGGTATTTTTCCAGGTAGGTGAGCTGTTTGCTGTTGATGGCTCCGCGCCGCTTCCTGGGCAGACGGGACCGGGGTGGGGGTCAGGCAGGACCCAGGCTCGGCCGCCCACCCTGCCCCAGAGCTGCAGGCCCCAGAGGCGAGAGGGGCTGGAGTGGGTCCCCGTGACCCACAGAGTCCTCCCACCTCTGGGCCTTTGCCCGGGCTGTTCCTCCGCCAGAATCACTGTCACTGCAGCCACCGCCGCTGACCTTCAGGTCACCTGGCTATCGCTCCTCCAGGCTGACCGCCTCACCTCCCCAACCCCAAGGTCCCCACCCTCCAAGGCCCGCGTGTTTACCTGGGTACCACCCCCCACCCCCCGAAAGCAGAGCCCATGGGGATTGGAGCCTGGCATGCCGGCTGGCTGGGAGGGAGAGGAGAGGAGACAGGAGGTGGTCCTCAGGTGCCTGGGTGTGGGGGTACCTAGCACTGCCCACCAGGCACTTCCAGAGGTCCCCACCGCCCGAGACCTCGGACGTGGCTGTGGACTGGCACTGGTCAATGATGCGTGGGCCGGGGAGGAGCAAGCCTGTGCTGCTCTGAGTCACCAGGTTGGGCCCAGCCCCCAGTCACAGGCCTGGAACTAGGGAACCGCAGGCTCAGGTACGTGGGGCAGAGGTGACGGTGAAGGCCTGGCCCTTACCCTGGGGCCGCCTCAGATCTGTGCCAAGGCACAGAGCTGCACACAGGCTCACGGAGAGAAACCGTGTGCCTGGTGTGTGTGCGCACGTGCCAGGGTCCTGAGGAGGCCAGAGCTCCTGCGGGCACACGCAGGGCTGGCCGCCTGACTGGTAAACAAGCCTGCCTCTGGGAGAAAGAGATGGCTGTGCCCTGGGAACTGTCGTCGGGGGAGCAGCACAAGAAGACACCCAGGCACGGACGGTGCACGAGTCTCCCACATACACACTCACAATGGGTGGGCTGGGGGAGGGCTCAGGTCTTCCGTGCCCACCCCACTGTCCCTGCTGCCACCCCGGGACCCTGCTCCACCAGGGCTCCTTTCCTGGGGGCAGCAGCAGACAGGAGCCCCCTCCCCCCAAGGAGAGGAGGTTGGGAGACCCCCATGGGGGCTGAGAATGGGGCGCAGAGGGCCCAGGGGCCAGGGCTTCAGAAGGGCAGTCCTGAAAGATCCTGGGGTGTCGGCTGTCCCGGGGGGGTTGGGGCAGCTGGGGCAGGTGGCACGGGGGGGCTCCTTTCACTGCTGGGCTGGGTTGGATGGCTTCTGGGGGTTCCTCCTCTCCCAAGAGCTGAAGGGAGTGACACCCCACGTCAGGAGTGCTGGAGGCTTAAAGAGGTGTCTGCCCCAGCTCCCTGTGTCAAAGATGGGTTTGGACCGGCCTGTTACTCAGCACCGCAGGGCCAGTGCGGACTGATGCACCCCAGGCTGAAGGAGCCATGGGCCCCAGAGAGGGGACCAGCCAGGCACTGCGTGTAGCCTCTCCTCACTCTCTGCTCCCAGTCTGGGGAGCAGACCACACACAGGGACCCGTCCTCAGTCGGGGCTAGGCAGCCTGAGGGGTACGCTGGTACCACAGGAGGCTGCCCTGAACTGGGGAAGGCCTCAGAGGATGGCACGGGGCCAGGGGTCAGGAGTGCCTCCTGGCGGGGCCCTGGGCCCCTGCGGGGTAGGGAGGGAAGGATAAGGAACCCCTGCACCCACCAGCGCCCTTCCCCACCAGCCACTCACTGTCGGATGAACTGGATGGCGTCCTCATACTTCATCCCGCTCTCGATGAGGGCCAGCGCCACGAGGACGGGAGCCCTGGGCGGACGGCAGGGCCAGGTCACCCAGGCCCGGGCACCCACGCCCTCCCCGACGCCTTCCCCCTCGGGGCCTGGGGCGGCCCAGGCTTCCCCAGTGGCGCTCCCGCCCCATGGAGGGCACAGGCTCCGCCTGCGCCTGCTGTGTGGCCCCAGGTGGGCAAGGCCACCTCTGTGCCTCAGGCTCCTCATGTATAAATGTGTAAGTGGGAGGGCTGAAGGAGGGAGAGCAAAGTGCTGGGCTCGGGTCTGCCCGTGGATGAGAGCTTGACTCTCGGTTACGAACCACATTCACAATTCCCATGACTAGCTGGCAGGTGTGGGGTCTTTGTGTCTGGGGAGGGGCAGGGCTGTCAGCTCCTTCCCGCACAAAGTCCCGGCCACAGCAGCGGGGAGCAGGGTCAGACTTTGGGAAGAACTTCCGCCCCCCAACCCCCAGAAGGAAGTCACATGATGTGGGCTCAGCACCCACGCCTGACGGCAAGCCAGGCCAAGAGGTCCCCAAGTTCAAGCCAGCTGCCCTGCCCCACTGGCTCACCGCCCCAGGCCAGCCACGCAGTGCACAGCCACGCAGCTGCCGGGGTCATCACAGAACTTGTTCTTCAGCAGGCTCAGCCAGTCCTCCACCACTTTGCCGGGCGGGGGTGCCCCATCATCAAACGGCCAGTCCTGCAGGAGGCAGCAGCCCGTGAGGAACCCCAACTTGAAGGTGGGGTGAGAGCTGGGGCCCAGGCCAGCCTGCCCATGGGCGCTTTGACAAGCAAGGAGGATATCGGGAGCCCCCCGAGGGTGACGGTCGGGGCACAGGCCCCAGAGAGCGCCCCCCCCTGCAAGGCTCCTCCCATCGTCTCCTCCAGGAAGCCTTCCCAGAACACGCTGCTCTTTTTGGGGGGCAGCCCCGGGAGCCCTTCTCCCCTCTCGTCAGTCCACGCTGTGGTTCTGAACTCACCCAGCCTGAGCCATTCTGGGCCCACAGACCCAAGAGGCCTGGTCCATGAACGTGGCTGACACAGGCCTGTCTATGTCCCCAGCCCCCAGCACAGCGGCACAGAGCAGGCCAGCCTGAGGCTGGAGACAGCGCACTTCCCACGGAGCACATTCACGCGGGGCAGAGGGGCTGCCCCAGAATCAGCACTGCTTGGCACCAGGGGTGCATCCATGTGTCCACCGAGGCCAGGCACCCAGGCATCTGATCCTGTTCCCAGACTCCAGATTCAGCACCCCTGGAGGGGCCCTGGAGGACAAGGGTCTGCCTGGCAACTGTGTGTCTAACCCAAAGCCCTTCCTGCCGCAGGGGAGGCGTGGGAAAGCGCTGACCCCTGTGCTCCGGGCTACTTTACAGCGTTCACCTGGAGCCCTTCAGGCACCCCGCTCTAGACAGGAGGACCCTGGGTCATTCAGCGGGGAAGGGGCAGGCCTGTCCATCCCAAGGCTCCGGCGCCTCTCACCACCTTCGTCACCGTCACCTGGCTCGGGGGCCTCCCCACAGGGCAGGTACCACATGGCCCATCCCACGGGGCCTGCTGCCTGGACGCCGGTCCCCACTACCAGGGACCAAGGAAACCGCCCAAGGGTCCCTCCCCACAGCCTCGGGAGAGCCTCCCCAGGGACCCGCCAGGTGCACCCAGCCCACCCCCCGGGAGGCGCCCGCTGCCTGGCGACAAGGACCAGACGCCCAGCGCGGTGAGACAGCGCCGACGCTCTAGAGATGCAGCCTGCGCACAGACACTGCGGGGCAGCCGGGCGCACAGCAAGGCCACACACACCTGCCTCCCCGCCCGGGCCCAGCCACCCCCCACGCCGCCGCACGCAGCCCTCACCACAACCGTGATGCCGTCCTTCTCCAGCGGGGCCTTGTCGTAGGTCACCTCACACACGCGCACCACGGTGGTGGCCCCGTACTTCTTCAGGTCCTGGCAGGGAGGGAGGAGGGAGAGGCGGCTGGGTGGGGGACCCCACGGCCCTCAACGGGACACAAAGGTGGGGCCCAGCGTGAATCGCCAGCGGCTCAGGGACCTGCAGGGGTGGGACAGCTCTTCCTGATGCTTCTGGGGCGAGTGTCCCTGGGCTCACCCCGTGGCAGGCAGAGTGACCCACCCACCCGCATCACCACTGAAGCGACACAGCTGGGAGCCCAACTTCCAGCACGATCTCCCTCCTCTCGGATGCTTGGGACCCCAGAGCACGCCAGCAACTTCCAGACCAAGCTCCCGGGTCCCCAGGCAGGGCAAGGACACCAGAGCCCACACGTGAGCCCCCATGTGGTCCTGCTCTGAGCAGCCCTCCCAGCCCAGGCTGCAGGGACAGGTCCACCCAGGGGCAGAGCCAGACCCCGCACGGGGGCCTTCAAGGTCTCAGGGGAGGGGCACCTCGGGGCGGGGAGGGTGGGCACCTGCCCAGAGGGCGCCCAGGAGGGAGCCAAGCCCCATACACCAGTGGGGAAGCCCCAAGCTACCCGGGGAAAGGTCAAGGCAGTTCACAGCCAGCGCAGGGATATTTATACGCCGGGGTGGGGGCGTTCTGCTGCATGGGGTCCACGTGCACCCACCCCCACCTGCTCCCGGCAGCTATTTTAGGAGCAGTGAGGAATCAGTCGCTGGACCTTGCTCATCATGCGACAGGGACACTGGACACAGAGAGGAGAGCACAGAGCTATTCTGAGAATGCAGGGAGCAGGGGGCGGGGCAGGGGCAGGGGCAGGGGTGGGGCAGGGGCGGGGCATGGGCGAGGCAGGAGCAGTGCAGGGGGCGGAGCAGGGCTCTGAGCCAAAGGGGCACCAAAGATTCCTCTGGGCCTGCAGCCGAGGGTGCTGCCCCCCAGACCAGGCTGGGTCCAGACCTCATGACAGAATGAGTGCTGACACCTGTCCCACTCTGAGCCCTGACCCCGGTCACACACTGAGCCCTGACCCTAGTCCCACTCTGACCCTGAGCCTGGTCCCACTGTGAGCCCTGAGCCTGGTCCCACACTGAGCCCTGACCCTGGTCCCATTCTGAGCCCTGAGCCTGGTCTCACTCTGAGCCCTGACCCTGGTCCCACACTGGGCCCTAAGCCTGGTTCCACACTGACCCCTGACCCTGGTCACACTCTGGGCCCTGACCCTGTTCCCACACTGACCCCTGACCCTGGTCCCACACTGGGCCCTGACCCTGGTCCCACACTGGGCCCTGACCCTGGTCCCACACTGACCCCTGACCCTGGTCCCACACTGGGCCCTGACCCTGGTCCCACATTGACCCCTGACCCTGGTCCCACTCTGGGCCCTGACCCTGGTCCCACATTGACCCCTGACCCTGGTCACACTCTGGGCCCTGACCCTGGTCCCACACTGGGCCCTGACCCTGGTCCCACATTGACCCCTGACCCTGGTCACACTCTGGGCCCTGACCCTGGTCCCACACTGGGCCCTGACCCTGGTCCCACATTGAACCCTGACCCTGGTCCCACACTGGGCCCTGACCCTGGTCCCACATTGACCCCTGACCCTGGTCCCACACTGGGCCCTGACCCTGGTCCCACATTGACCCCTGACCCTGGTCCCACTCTGGGCCCTGACCCTGGCCCCACACTGGGCCCTGACCCTGGTCACACTCTGAGCCCTGACCCTGGTCACACTCTGGGCCCTGTCACACCCTGAGCCCTGACCCTGGTCACACTCTGAGCCCTGACCCTGGTCACACTCTGGGCCCTGTCACACCCTGAGCCCTGACACTGGTCCCACTCTGAACCCTGACCCTGGTCACACACTAAGCCCTGACCCTGGTCACACTCTGACTCCTGACACTGGTCACACTCTGAGCCCTGACCCCAATCATGGGCCATGAAGGGGGACAGCCCTCCTCCACAGGGTCCCCTGTGGACTCAATGTCTAGAGTCCAGGTCTCCCGGCGGCAGGGTGCTCACTGCCTCCCTCCATAGTCTAGCGTCTACACAGCTGCTGAAGTCCTCCTGTGTCCGGGCCCCTGTTCAACCATAAGGAGCACTCAGAGGGGCTTATATCTTGTTGCAGAGGGAATGGCTGGAGGTCTGAGATCACAAAAGGCGCAGCACACAGTCACAGGCTCTGTAAACAGCAAGGAGCACTGCAGAGGCCAGTCTCCTCCAGGAGCCCCGCGGAGAACGGCAGGCTCTGCAAACATTTGGTTCCGTCTGCCGGGGCCACGAGCAGCAGACAGTTCAACAGCTGGCTCTCGGGGTACAGTGGTCACTCTCTCCTATGACTGGCTTGGACTGCTGCCCAGCCCTTCCTCACACAGATACCTGTGCTGAGAGCTCCCAGCCGGGTTCCAACCCAAGGAGTCCCTGGAGCCCATGGGCTTCCCGCAGCCTGGGCTGGCTGTGGAGCTGGCCTTCATGCCCTGTCCCCGCTCTGCTTTCTCCAGGCTGTTTAAGCAGCCGGTCCTCTCCTGGGGGGACCACCACCCCCCTCTCCTCCTGCTCAGCCTCTGTACAGAGGCCAGATGGCCATCAAAGGGCTCGGGACCGCACCAGACACAGGGACGTCTTGAGGAAGCGAGACCTGTCTCACCTCCTATCTCCGCACCTGTCTCTGCTCATGCGGCACGGGTCCCACTGCCCACCCCACTGACCCCCACAGCCCTCAGACCCCAGCCCCACACACACCCTCGTGTGCCACTCCCAGGGGGCCTGTCATCCCAAGCTCTCCTCTCACTCGCAGGCCCCCAGCCTGGCCATGAGGCGTGCCGGATGCTCACCTCGATGAAGCTGCTGAGGGTGGCATTGGTGGGGTTGTGCGTGATGAGGAAGCGCATGTTCTTGTAGCTGACCTCCACAGGGGCCGGCCGGTTCATCCGCGCCATGGCTGCTGCCCGCAGATGGGGCTGGGGATGTGAACGCAATAAGGGCCCACCACCCCCCAGAACCCGAGGGGCACGAGATCCCTGTGCTTGTCCAAGAGAAAGAAAATGCTTAAAAAAAAAAAAAAAAAAAAACCTGCCCCCCAGACCCCGCACAAATATTGTGCAAATACTTGGGTGGGGGGAGGATGCTGCCCGGATCACGGGTGGATGATTAAAAAAAGAAAACCCAACACTTTACAACACAGAAAGAACAAAAGAGCCCCCAGAAGTAAAACGGGCCGAGTCCAAGCTCCTGCCTCTCAGGGCTGGAGGATTACTAGGGCGCAAAAGCAGAAATAAAAACCACCAAAAACCTCAGCAAAAAAAACTTTAAAAAGCCCAAAGTGAATCCGGCTGCCGAAGCTGTGGCCAGCGTTGCGCCTGTCGCCGGGGACACCCCCCTCGGCATCGGTGGACGGCTAGAGGGCCACTCTGCTCCAAGGCCCCAGACGCCAAGGATTTAAAGGCAGAACGAACTTGAAACTGAACCAACGGGGCCGCCGTGGGGTGGGGATGGCAGGCAGCGGCCGCAGGCGGACAGTGGGCGGCAGTGACGCGGGGCCTCCGTCACGTTACCCCATTGGGGTACGGCAAGTCCTGGAACGGGGCGGGGGGCTCAGGCCGCAGAGCCAGCCCCGGGCCAGGTGGCGGGGGCCATGAGCGGGCGAGGGCAATGGTGAGGCCGGAGGCGCGGGGGCCTCAGCAGCGGGCGCGGTGCGGATGCTGGGCGCGGCAGTACTCAGGGCTGCCCCCCGAGGGCCTCTCCATAAATCCCAGGCTGGTCAGCGGCAGGCAGCGTCTGGGGAGCGGGGAGAAGGCAATGAAAAGGGGTCCCGGCCCGTGCCCCTCCCTCACCGGGCCTCGGTTTCCCCCTCAGGGAAACCACGAGTGTGCTGAACCCCGACACACAATTTCAAGGCATTTGTGATGACAGAGCCACCCCTCGAAGCCCGGGCCCCTCCACAACGCCCCGCCCCTGCCATCAGACGGTCAGCTCCCTCCTCCGTGGAATTCTGGCCTCTGCGGAGTCTCTGAGCCCAGATCACTCTGGAGCACCCCCCGTCCTCGGGGGAAGGGGCTCCGGCACAGAGGCCACGGTGACAGAGCACAGTGGGGGGTGGTGGCGGCGTGGCAGCACCCCCCACAGACACGAGCCACCTCACACGTCTCTCAAGGGCTCCCCCATGGAAACCGGAGGCTCTGGTCAGCCTCTGCCCCAGGCCACTGTCCACCACTCACCCACAGGGCTGACCACACGATGGAAGCAAACAAGCCACTGCCCCCCAGGAGCTCAAAGAAGCAGGGACAGCCCACAGGAGCCCGCAGGCCGGGGCCGGCCGCCAGGTGCTTGCCAAGGTGGTGACCACACAGGTGCCGGGACTGGGGTCTCACCATGACAGGGCCTCAAGGAGGCGCATGGCCGGGCCCCAGAGATGGCCGCCAAGCACCTCCAGGCCCCCTGTCTCTCCCCCTCAGCAGACCCCTCCAGCCACTGGGCTCAGCCCGGCCCCGCTGTCAGAATCCACACCTGCTTACCGGGCAGGTCCTTCATCCACCCAACCAACACCTCTTACCTCTGCCCCACCCAGCACCCCCTTCCCCAGCTGCCCACCAGGCCGGCTGGGCCCCTGGAGCCTCAGCCAGGGTGCAGACCGGGCCTGCAGCTGGGACCCAGACACAGTGGGGTGGGGGCAGCGGGCGGCTCCACAGATGCTCCAGGCTCACACTCTGCCCCGCCCGGTTCAGGAAGGTTACGTGGGGGTCCCCAGGGAGGAGGTCAAAGGCAGGAAGAAGGGACCGCGCACCATCCCAGAGCGCGCTTCCACTCCGAGTGTAGGCGAGGAAAGAGCCAGCCGCCAGGCGCCCTGAACAGCACGTGAGAACCTGCCCTCCTGGGGCTGCGGGAGGTCCCCGGGCATGCCTGTTTACAGAGGGAAGGGAGGGAAGGGGCCCTGGGAAGCCATAGGACGACAGGCCTCTCCCGAGGGCCCAACCCGCCACCTCCCAACCTTCTGGACACCTGGGGAGACCCTGTGGGCAAGGGCAGACGGCCTGGCTCTCCTGCCAGCGTCCCTGGAGAGCCACCCCACAGTCCTACCCATGTGAAACCTGTCACCTGCAGGCAGGGGCCCAGGGTCAGGCTGG
Organism: Bos indicus x Bos taurus; assembly: GCF_003369695.1. NCBI lineage: Eukaryota > Metazoa > Chordata > Mammalia > Artiodactyla > Bovidae > Bos > Bos indicus x Bos taurus. The sequence goes on from NC_040089.1 coordinate 2,511,192, forward strand.
CTGGGGGCAGGGGTCAGGGCCCTAGATGGAATGGGGTCAGGGTCTGGGCTGAGGCTGGACCAAGATCACGGCCCAGCTGGGCTGGGGTCTTGCCAGACACCCGACTTGTCTCCTCAACGTCTAGGGCCCCACCCCCAGGTGAGAGGGAAACAGTGAAAGCCCCCTTGCTGCCCCCAGGCTGTCCCACCAGGCTCAACCAGGCCTGCGGCCTCCCCCTGTGGCAGAGCCCCTCTTCCTAACCATACCACCCCCACTGTGAGGTCACCGAGCAGGCCCCCAGGCAGGGCTGAGCCAAGTCCACCAGCCGGTACCCCTCACACCCACCCTCACCTCCACCCCGGGACACAGGAGCCCTCCTGGAAGCACGAGGCCCCTCCCTCTGCCTTCCCACCACCAGCCCCACACGGCTGTCCTGGGGCCCCAGCTGCCCAGCACGAGGCTCTGAGCTCTCTGCTATGTCCCTGACAGTCCTCCCTTCCAGACCCATTAGGAGAGGGCCCCGCCTGGCCCCTGTTCACAGACAAGTAAACAGGCCAGGGCGGGCTGGGGGACCTTCCAGGGCCCTGAGCAGGCCAGGCCCGGGAAGAGCTCCCCATGGGAGTTCCCAGCCTCAAGTTCCAGTGGCACAGCTGACCGAGGAGCTGGAGTTTGACTCCAAAGGGCTTCCAGAGTGCCAGCCTCCGTGGACCCGGGACCCTGTCTGACATGGGGGAAGGCTGCAGGGCCAGGGTTCATTGGGGTCCCAGGAGAGCTAAGCGGGGGGTGTGTGGGAGCACCGTGCGCAGGATCGGGCTGGGAGGGCGCGGGTGGGGCAGTGGGCGGCGACCCCCTGTCCCGCAGCACGCACCGTAGGGTGGGTGCGGGAGGGGCTCGTTCTGAGGGCACGGCTTCCTCCCCGGGGCGGGGCTGGGGTCCTCCCGGCACGCCCCCCGCCCTCGCGCCCCGGCTCACCGGCGGGCAAGCGTCCTGCCGCTGCCTCCATTCGCGTGGGGCCGGGCAGGGCCGGGGCGCGGCGGCCGAGACTCAGTGCGCGGGGCCCGCCGGCCTCCCCGCGGACGCCCGGCGGCCGGGCTGCGGGGGGGCTATTTATAGCGCCCGGGCATCACGTGGGCGTCGTGGCCGTGACCAGCGGGCGACCCTGCTGGTAGTGACTCCCACACCTGCCGCCTAAATATAACCACAGGCCAGCCCGCACGCCGGGGCAAACAAAGAGGGCCGGGCCGGGAGAGGAAGCGCCGGCGGAGGAAGGGGAAACGCAAGGGCGGGGGCGCTGCCCGCGCACCCCGCCTTCCTCCCGCCGTGCCCTGAACCCTCCAGCGGCTCCCCCAGCAGGGAGCCGGCGCTGCCCCAGGTCCGGAGGAGCTCAGCTGGAGCCGGGGCCCTGGCGGGGACCTCGGTGCAGGTCCGGATGGCGAGCTACGGAAAGGAGGGTGCCTCGTGGCCCGGGTGGGCTCCAGAAGCTGACGCCCACAGGATGAAGGATGGTGACCGACACCTGGTCTGGCCCTGCTCAGAGCCCTGCCCAGCTCTCCAGCCTCAAACCCCAGGACCTCTCTACTTCCTGAGCACCTACTGTGTGACCGACCCTGCTGTCCCTCACTGAACCCTCGACACACCCCTGGGGGTGCTGCCATCACTCCCTCCCCCCCAACCCCCCAGTATGCAGGTGGGGAAACTGAGGCAGGGGGACACTCGAGGAGGCAGTCATCACCTAGGGAGGGTCTCCACCTCCCGCTCATCCTCCAGTGCTCAGTGCACATGTCCCCTCCCCAGGAGGCACTCTGTGATGGGAAACCCTCCCCTGGGCCCAGGCCTGAACCCCCAGCAGGGTGCTGGCTTCACCTCCCGGAAGCACCAGCTCAGGAGTACACGCGCTCCCCAGACTGTGAGCCCCGAGAGCGCGCAGCCGGGCACCACAGGCAACCATGTACCTGCCCCGGCCAGCCCGGGGGCCCACAGAAGGGGGTGGAGCAGGGTGGGTAGAGCCCCCAGCACACAGGGTCCCCAGAGGCCCTGCCTCGCTGGGAACCCGGCTCTGAGCCCAGCTCCCAGCCAGCCAGCCTGGCCCCTGCAATCATCGGTCAGTGCCGCAGGGGCGGGGTGGGAGGAACTGGCCGGGGGCCCAGCCCAGAGCAGGGCCGGGTCCCAGGCTCTCCCCACACACATACCCAGAGTGTCAGCCAGGCCCGGGAACCCGCGCTCCCCCACCCCTGCCAGGCGAGCAGGCAGAGGCGAGGAGAGGACAGCCGTGTCCAGGGCAGAAAGGCCGACCAGAGCCCCGCCCCAGCCAAGCCAGGTCCCTGCCACCAGCTCAGGAGCCCCAGGGCAAGGGCTCCTCCACCCAGAACCAAGGTGGGCTTGGCCCAGGACACCCATCCAGTGCTCTTAGGGCCCAGCTTCCAGCAGCCTCTTCCTAAAGGCCAGCTCTGGGCACTCAGGGCCCCACCAGTCTCGCACCTGGATGACTTCCTGAGAGCTTGTCCCCTCAGACACCGTGCTGGATGCTGCATGCCATGAGCAAAGCCCATCAGCCACACTCTATTAATAAAATAGCAGCTCAGAGGGGTCGAGGGACTTCACCTGAGTCACACCGCCGACAAGCAGAAGAACCAAAGTTGGGCTGAGTTTTGCTGACCCCCGGAGACCCTGACTCTCTGGAGAGAGGACCCCTGGGCAAGCTGCTCTCATGCCACGCCACACTGCATCCCCATCCATACAAGCTGAGGGGTCCCATCAGCTTTGTGGACCTACACCCAGGACCCAGAGCCCACCAGACTGCTGAGCCCGCAAACCAGCACCCCTGTCCCCCCCTCACTGGGGGCACCCGCTCTGGCCAGGCCTGGGGGGCACCTGCTGGCCTGGCACCATCCCAAGCCCTTCGGAGAAATCTATTTTTATCAGGGCAGGAGCCGTTCCTGGAATCCTCCCAGACAATCCCAAGTCTACTAGCTGCCTGGGGGAGGGGAGGGGACCCAACAGGCCGAGCCCACGCCCACCCCCGGGGAATCTCCCCAGAGCCCCCCACTCCTGCGCCCACAGCACCGAGGGTCCAGCCCCCTCACTGACCAAGTTCGGCCACCTGCCCTCCCTGCAGCCACAAACCCTTCAGAGCAGTTTCCCCACCCCCCAGGGAACGTGTGTCCGGAAGGAGGGGCTCAACTCCACCCACCTCCTCCGCACAGGACCTGGCACCAGGAGGCCCCCCACTTGTTGTGGAAGGAACAAATGACCCAACGTCCTGGGCAGAGCTCCAGATCTGGGCACCATCCAGAAACCATCACGGGATCGCAGCCCCTGAAGTCCAGAGGAACCTCAGAGGTCACCCACGCCAGCTCATCACCAGCTTGCACACCTCTGGTGACGGGGGGCTCGCTGCTCTTTGGCGGCACCTTCCACGCTGGGCAGCTCCCCGAGTTATGCGTCCGCCCCTTCTAGGGCCTCCTGGATGGGGCCCAGCAGGAGGCACCCTGCAGAGCAGAATAAGCCAGCACAGCAGGCGCTGTGGAGGGCAGAATTGGAGGATCGGGTGGTCAGGGAAGGCTTCCTGGAAGAACTGGCCGGGGTGGGCGACAGGCAAGCTCACCATCAGGGCTCGACCAGCTGCCCCGACTCCGTGCGGCCTGGGGCTGTCACTTGCTCTCTCTGGAGCTTGAGACCTCCTCTGTAAGTGGTGACACTGCCAGGAGGGGAAGCCACTTTCCAGTGGTGCCAGCTCCAAGCCGGTCAAGAGGCGCCCAGGCTCTGACCTGGAAGCAGAGCTGTTAGGAGCAGGCTTGAGTTTCCACCCGGGGAAGGCACCTGTTCTCTGCCAGGATCTGGGGATGAGAAGAGGGCTGCAAACACAGTGCCCCCAGACGCTGCACAGGGCTGCCCTCACCACACCGGGTTTAACGGTGCCTCCGGGGCGTGGTGCAAGCTTGTCAACCCAAGTGGCCGGCACCCACATGCCATCAGCCTCCAGCATGGCCCAGGCAGGCCACAGCACCACTGTGGACTCAGGAGCAGGTGGGTGGGTGTGGGTGAGGCTGCTGGGCCCCAGCCTGGCCGTCACCAGTGGTGGGCACAGAGCAGGCAGCCAGGTGACTCAGACCAGGCACCTCGGGTCTTCTGAACCCCGTGGCCACCCCGAGTCCACCAGGCCCACCCAAAGCCTCCCTGGTCTCAATGGCACCACCGGGCAGGCACCCAGGTGAGGGGTTTGGCCTCCCCACAGCCAGGCTCCCGGGGCCCTGGCCCTCCCCACCTTGGCCTCAGCTGGCCTGGCCTCACCATGCGGGGCCTGGAGCCTCCCCTGAAGGGCCCAGCGCGAGAGGAGAGGGCAGGGGACGGACAGAGGGCCGACCTGCCCACGGGGTCTGGGGTTGAGCCTGACGCTGTCTGGGACCACCTGCCCCTGGGGGCCCCAGCTCCTCATCAGATAAAGGTATGACAAGCCCTGCCCGGCCGGGTCGAGGGCCCGTGGGCACTAATGGCTGGAAAACGGGGCCTCTGTGGCCAGCAGCCGGCAGCTCCGACGAGGGGACAGGGCAGCAGGGAAGCAGGACTGCCAGGAGCCCTGCAGGAGTCACCTCTGCCCACCACGGCACCGGCCTCCACTGGAGCCAGCCCCGTCTCCCGCGTGCTGGTCAGCTCTTCCTGCGGGGGCTCACGGCGGGGGCACGTGCAGGGTCAGTGGCGCGTGTAAGGGGCGGCTCCAGCTGCCCAGGCAGGCTGCCTGTGCCGCCACATGGTGACACGCTGGCCGCAGCTCATCCCGGTGGCCCGCACGCAGGGGACTGCAGCCCGGGGCTGCCTGCCTCTGCCTGAAGCCCTACTGTTCGCCTGCCACTGACCAGGACCCCCTCCCCCACCTGAGGCCTCAGCCCTGGCTCTGAGCCCAGTCTGGCCCCCGGGTCCTGCCTGCAGCCTCCCCTGCTCCCACCCTGGACCTCAGGACTCCTCCAAGAGGGACAGGGGAGCCAGCATCCGTTCATTCATTCATTCACCCAAGTCACAAACGTTCACTGAGCATCTCCCTCCACTGCCGGGTGCTAGGCTGAGCTTGGGGGACACAAGGAAGAAGTCACCAGTAGATGCAAAAAGCCTGCCCTGCCCTCTCCTGCCCCACCCCCGCCCCGATGGGGCGTCTGGCCACCCCTCTGCACCCCAACCCCCACCCTGAGAAACCACCTCCCAGACTGCCCAGCACAGGTGGGCTGGATAATACGGTGGCTGCCCAGAGGGGCTGGGAGTGCCCCCCTAACCCCGTGCAGCTGGCATTACTGAGCCTGGGGTCACCGCAAAGAGACCTCACTCCCCCAGTGCCTGTTTCCCAGGCTGTCACCTGCAGGGTTAGAATGTGGCATTTTCACAGTGCCACCTGTCACTGGGCTACCAGGTCCCACTTGGACCACACCGGCCAACGGCCCAGCCGCCCCTCCCCTGGCTTCCCCCAGGGGAGCACCACCCCTCTGCAACTGCCCCCTTGCCTCCGGGGGTGGACACTGGGGGGGGTCAAAAGTGAGCAAACCTCCACGACCCCAGGTGGGGTGGGGGTCGGTGGCAGGACATACAACCAGGTAATAGACTGAGTTAGAAAGAACACTGGTCGGGGGGTGAGGGGGTAGACACAAGGTCTCTCAGGACGTGGCCTTTGGGCAGAGACTCAGGACGCACATGCACTGCACAGATCCCCGAGAGGGGTCACATCAGACCCCCTTGAGCCCCGCGAGAACAGCATGCCCGGTCTAGCACTGCTTGCCAGTCCAGGACCTGCCCACCACCACCATCGCCATCGCCTTCACCCTACACACGCCCCACCTGAGGTGGAAGACTGAGTGCCCCGTTCCACATGGAGGCCAGACGGAGACGCAGAGCAGAGCTGTCTGAGACCCGGGTTCCTTCTCTTCGCCCCAGTGAGTCTTGGGAACCTCACAGCTGGGAGCCCGGGCCCGGGGGCGTGCTAACACAGACGAGGCCTTCAGTGCAGCCGCAACAGTGGCCCAGCAGCAAGCATCAGCGTCAGCAGCTCCGCGTCCTCAACTCAGAGCCCAGCAGCTCTCAGGCTCAACACAGTTAGCACCAACCCCTCAGGGGGTTATTAAAACCCAAGGTAATAAGGGCTGACAGTCTAAGCTGCCACCCGTTAACAGTAAACATTAACGATGGTAGTTACCGCTTGTTGAGAACCTGCTTTCTGAGGAAGCCCTAAGATAGCTGGAGTCAAAGGCCAGGAGGTCCTCACTTCCGGGCTGGGGGTTCCTCCTCCCTGATCCATTTGGTACAAGGGGGCTGGATGAGGCCCAGCTGGTCACTGTGAGGCTGAGACCAAATCCGCATTAACGGCCACACCAACCACGGTGGGTGCACGCGGGTCAGGCTGTCGCCAGCCCCAGAGCACCCCCTAGGGCACCTGCTGACCGGGTGACCCCAGACAGCCCCCTTCACCCCGGCTGGCAAGGACTGCCACCTCCTTTCACTCGCCAGCATGGTGACACGTGACCAACCACGTGGCCACTGTGTCGTGACCCTCGTCTAACAAGAAAGGACATGGGTGCAGGGGGTCTTGGTCACTACCCAAGGGGCAGAAGAACCAGGCTGTACACCACCCCCCGGCAGCTGGCCCTGGGGCCTTGCTCTGCACCGTGACCCTGTCCCTCTGCCGACTGTGTGACCAGCAGTCCCGCTCACCCTCACCCTGTACCACTGAGACAGGGGTGCCACGCCCCAGAGGCCCAGGGCGCACAGCAACATCACAGAGCCTGGAAGGACAAGGCCCCCTTGCCCCATTGGACGGAGGAAACCACTGAGGCTCCCCGCTGAGCCACAAGCATGAGCAGGAAGGCCTGGGGATCCCGGGGGCCCTGTGCTCTCTTGGGCTCTGCCCCCACAGTGCCCACATCCCAGTCTCCACCCACCTGAGCCTGCCGGGAGCCCCAGACACTCACTCGCTGTCCCGCACGTCCTGAGTCCTGGAGCCCTGCAGAGGCCGCGCCCCCAGCCCAGCTTTATCCCCGGCCTGGCCTCCCGCCCTCCCCACGTCAAAGGCCCTGGGACCGCCCGCCAGCCCAGGAGGCGGGGGCTCAGGCAGGGGCAGCCCGGGAAGGATCCGGGCTCCCAGGGCAGTCCCGGCGGCCAAGCAGGGAGGCGGGGTGGGCCAGGACACAAGTCAGAGTTCACGGCGGGCACCCCGGTCTCGGGAAGAGGGCAGGAGAGCCCCTCCCCTGTGGGCCAGGCTCTGGGGCCCACTGGGGCCAGGACAGTCCCCAGGGCCCTGTAACTGCCGGCAGGCAGAGCTGAAGGAGACAGGCGGGGCAGGTGGGCGGCAGCAGAGCCAGCGGGGAGGGGTCGGAGGCCCAGCCCGGGCCTGTGGCTGGCAGGGTGGGCGCTCCCAGACACAGCCTGGGGGCTTCCCAGGTCTCTGGCCTGGCTCCCCACTGCCTGCTGTGGGCTGGAAAGGGGCCCCCGGGGCCGTTTCCTTGCAGAGGGGAGCTCGCTGCAACTTCAGAGAAACAGCCCAGCCCTCTGCAGTCTGCCCCCCACCTAAGAAGTCCCCCAGGAACCCCCGAGCCTACTCAGGGAGCAGCCAGGTTTGCCCAGAGCCCCCTCTGAGCTCAGTGCAGTTCCTCCTGTTGTCCTGTTTCCTCCGCAAGGAAGTGGGGGAGAAAGCCCACAGGCAGGCTAGCCCACCCAGCCAGGCCTGGGAGCCGAGCCCACAAAAGCACTGGGGAAGTGGGAACCCCCGCCGCGGGGGAAGGGCTGTTCCTGCTTCCCAGGGTCAGGGTCACTCGCCCCTCCCCCACCAGGATGTTGCCCCGGTCGTGGTGACATCAGGAGGGTGGAACCCACAGGGCCGGGGTGGGGTGTGCATTTCAGGCTCACCCAGCCCCTAGCCCTGTACTTCTTGGGGGCAGAGGGAGGCCATGCTCTGCTTGTGCCCCGCCCGGTGAGCAACGGGGGCAGTTCCTACCCTCTGCCATGCATTCAGCCACCCATAACCTCCCCCTCCCCGCCCCATCGCTAGGTCCCCGCTGGTCCCCACCAGCCACCACCCCAGACGGAGGCCCTTCCCCAAGGGCCTGTCACCCAGGTTCAGCCCATCGTGACTACCCAGTGCCTCAGCCAACCCCCAAAGCCCTCTTCAGCAACCCCCCAGCCCTCTGGCCTGACGCTGCCTGGGTCCCCCACACAGACATGGGGTGTCCACTGTTCTGGGCCCAGGCCTCCCACCCCCCCGGGGACCCTGGCATCTGTATTCACACAGGCAGCTGGGCTGACCTGGGCGGCTGGGAGCGGTGTTCTGTAGGTCCTGCCAGGCCCCCAGACTCTCTGCTTGGAGAGCCCCCAGCCCCGGGGGGAGGGGGTGTCTGGTTGTCTGGGATGCAGAGCCCATCATGCTGGGATTCTAGACAGGAGGAAAAGAACTTCAAGCCTGCCCCGCGCTCGGAGTTAGACCTGCACCCACAGCCCTGGCACGCTCCCCCTGGGCCCCATGGGGCTGGCACCGACTCCTGGCACCATGCCACCCCGTTTCCAAGGCCCCTAAAGGCCGATGCCCAGAATGGGCCTGGCCTCCGGGAAGGGCATAGAGTTTCACGGATCCACTTGACACTGATGCCCCAGAGAGGCCCTGGCACCATCCCCCCCACCGCCCCCCCACACCGCCCCCCGCCAGTGCAAGCCCCTGCCAGGAACACGGAGCCCCAAGGAGGCCCCTGATCCTGGCCTCCCAAGAGCTGAGCGCTCCCCAGGCAGAGCCCCAGCCCCTCCTGTTTCATGAGCACATCACTGGGACCCTCAACAGGCAGATCCGGGACCCCTGGGCTCCCATGCTGGGGCCTCAGAGAACAGGGGTGGGAGCCGGGGCCTCACAGACGGTCCATGTGGCCTAACAAGCCTCACTGCCCGAGAGGAGGCCGCCCTCGCCTGCCAGGATCAGCTGGAGACCCCACAGGGGTCCTCAGCCGGCAAGGGGACAAGGCCTGCATGGGTGCCTACGGCGCAGAAGTCCTCCCCCCATGGCTGCTGAGTGCCCTGGGCCCATCTCCTCCCCTCTCTGGGCCTTCTGAGCCAGCAGCCAGGCACAGGATGAGAAAACAGAACTGCACCACATAAGTGCCCACAGAGCGGCCATGCAGCCTGCCGGGCGGGGGTGGGGTGCGCACACATGATTGGGTTCCAGCAAAGCCCACCCTGCAGGATGGATCCTGATCAAGCTGGGCGATGGCCCCCAGCCCCTCTCCGTGGAGAAGTAGCTATGGCTAACTTCTGGGGACAGTGAGGGGACAGGGTCCCTGAGGGTGGGCAGGAGAGCCTGAGGAGAGGAGAGGGGCAGTGAGCAGCAGCCAGCACGTGGCAGGCGCTCCCCCTCCCAAGGGAGAGCAGGGTCGGCCGCCCCCAGTATCCTCAGGCAGGGCCGCCAGTCCCCTGTGCCCACCCGAACCCTCTGCACCCACCAGGGAGGTCGGGAGCTGAGCTGGCCCCTCCTACTCCAGGACCCCAGCAGCAGGGTGCCAGGGACCTTGGGGGCCCAGGGGTGAGGGACCTTGGAGCATCAGGGTGTGATGGTCTCTTCTGTCCACTCCCACACCCAGGAGCCTGGCCAGAGCAGGACCCCCTGCCTGGGTCACAAGACAGGAGCCTGCAGCCCGGCTGAACCCAGATCCATGGGCCCCCCCAGCACCCCCAGGCCACCCTCAGCCACTGCCCAGCTCACCCCTCCTCTTACCTCCCATGCACATCCCGACCCTGGACCCAGGGTCCATCCCCATAAAGGGGGAGAAGGCCGGAGGCCCCTTCCACGTACTGGCCCCACACGGGGCCCTTGTCGCGGGGCCCTCCCCACATCCATCCCCAAACTGGTGCTGGAAGGCACCCAGCCCCTCATCGTCTGGATCAGGAAACCGAGGCTCAGGCCTTGCAGGGCAGCTCTGAGGGGCTGAGCCAGCATTCCCGGCCAGCCCAGGGTGGGCATTTCTGTGTATTTTCTCCTCCAACCAGGCCCCAGAGGAGAAACTGGGGCCCAGCCTCCACAGATGTCGGGGCTCCAGGAGGCCTCGTCACCCGGAGCCTGCCCAGTCCCCCCCCACCCCACCCCCGCCCCGTGCCCGGAGCGCAAGGCCGCTGGGGGTCAGGCGGGCAGGAAGGGGGCGCGAGATCACGGAGGTGGCCAGGGCCACTGGCCAAGGCCCTGGTGGACGCACGTCAGAGGGGCCTGCAGGAACCGCGGGAAAGAGCGCTGACCTGGCCTCAGGAGGCCACGTCCAAAATAACCAGCCCTCAGCCAGGCGCACGTAGGCCTCTCAGCCTGGGCACTGCCAAGCTGGGTGCAGAAGGTCATGGCTATTTCTGGGCCGGGCTGGCAGCGAGATGCAGCCCCCCAGTGCCCCCAAAGAGCTGGTGCAAGAGGGGCGGCCGAGGCAGGTCCCAGCCGCAGGATGCGTGGCCTCTATCTGGGGCAGGGGTCCTGCCGGGGGACCCCACGCTGCTCCCTTCCAAAAAGCCCATTGGCATCATCAGCATGTCCGGGTCACGTTGGTCTCATCGGGCGGTTCCGGGCCTTCTCAGCCACGAATCCCTGTGCTGGGCCCTTGGCCGCACAAAGCGCCACAACCGCCCACAGCACGCGGGGGCTCTGCGCTCCGCTCTCCAGCAGCTCCGACTTCAAGTGCACAGGGGAGGCTTTGACTGTGGCAGGAACCCCCTGTGCCCACACGGGCACCCCCTGCCCTGCCGGGCCACATCCCCAGAAACACCTCGTCACACAGTCTCCAGCCTGGGGCTCCGCCTGCCTCACGCAGGTCAACACCACCACCCCCATAACTTTGCGGGTGCCAATGGTCGTCTGACCAATGGGAACCTGGGGCCCAGAGAGGACGTGAGGCCCTGAGGTGCAGTCTCACTCGAACTCCCAGGCCAGGCAGGTTCTCCGTGGGCCAAGGGGAAGGGGACGGTTCCCCTTCATCACCCCAGACCCAGGCTTCTGTCCACAGAGCCTGCCCCTCCCAGCAGAGCATGAGCTTGGGAGCTTGCCCCGGTTCCCACCCTGGCTTCCCCACTGCAAGCTGTGTGCTGCTGGGCACATCTCTCAGCCTCGCTGTGCCTCAGTTTGTTCATCTGTGAAACGGGTTCACTGGAAGCTCATCCCGCATGGAGGTGCTGCTGGCTGTTCTCCTGGGTCTGGAAGGACGATCCCCTCCAGAGCAGCCTTGCCTGAGTCCCTGGATGCTTCCACTGCACTGGGCACCCACGGGGGCTCTGATGGGACTCTGGGATCCCCAGGAGGGTCCACATTCAGGGTCCTAATTCTCCCAGTGGGTTCCTTGGACACCTGAGGGGCCTTCTTCCTGCAGTGTGTCTCAGAGCCCTCATTTCTCTACACACAGGGCTATCTGATGGCGGGCAGTCAGCGGCGCATTTCCAGAACTTTTCTGAAGGCAGGCACTAGCAACGAGGCGCTTCCCAGAACCCACCTCGGCAACAGCAGGCTAGGCCAGAGAAGGGCCCCAGCCGCGAGGGTCCGAGGGCCTCCAGGCCTGGTCCCCTCCTCCTGCTCGCCTGTGTGTCTGGGAGCATCTCTCTGAGCCTGGGCCCTGTCTGTGAGGATGGACGATGAAGACTGCGGGCAGGGCTTTGAGGGGTGCGGCGGGCGGGCCACACTGGCAGTCACTGCGTGGCCATCACGGCAGGGCGAGGGCCGAGCACACACTCCTCCCCTCCCCCGTGTCCCCACCTGGGCCATGCCATGGCGACAGTGACCTGAGGGTGGCAGGATTAGCTCCTGGATGCCGGGGTCCCCTGCCAGGAGAACGGCCCGGATACCCAGCCAGGGAGGGCAACTGGGAGGCTCCAGCCGAGGCGAGCTCAGCGCCACCCCCCCACAGCCCCGCCAACCCCAGCAGCGCGGCTTCCCCAGACAGAAGGCAGCAGAGGCCGGCACCGCATGTCCGGGGCAGCCAGGCGTCAGGACCCGGGCGCCTGTACCCCCAGCTTAAGCACCTGCTCAGCTCCCGGAGAGGGAGCAGGGACCCATGGGGACAGAGGACCTGTGGGAAACCCTCTTCTCTGGGGCTGAGCCTCCTGCGGGGCTGAGGTGCCTTCCAGCCTGGGGTCTGCACCAGGCCCCGGCTCCCTTGAGGGGCTCTGGGCATGGCTGCGGGCCGCCTCAGCCACACCACCCCTTCCTGCCCAGCGGCTGACTTCAGCCCCTCTCTCTGAACCACACAGCACAGCCCCACAGCCTCCAGGAGGGGCTGGGGGCAGAGGCCAGGGGAGCTGGCCTGAGGGTGGCCCCCAGGGCCCAGGGACTTGTCTCCACCTGGCAGCATCATGCCAGCCGTTCCCTCGGTCAGAGGAAGCAGCGGCCTGCAAGCCTCCTCCAGAGAGCCAGGCCAGGACTCAGAGGGGACGCTGCCGGCCAGCACCTTGGAGGCCGGGAGGCCCCTGGCGACACCTTCTCCACGCCGGGCATGGATGCTCAGAGTCAGACAACCAAGTCCTGCTGTACAGCACGGGGAACTCTACTCAATATCCTGTGCCAAACCATAAAGCAAAAGAACACAAAAGAGAACACGGATGCGGCGGGCTTCCCTTGTGGCTCAGTGGGTAAAGAATCTGCCTGCAATGCAAGAGACCCAGCTTCGATCCCTGGGTTGGGACGATCCCCTGGAGAATGGAATGGCTACCCACTCCAGTATTCCGGCCTGGAGACTTCCATGGACAAAGGAGCCTTGCAGACTACAGTCCACGGGGTTGCAGAGTTGGACATGACCGAGTGACTAAAGAATACATACATACGTATAAGAGCCACTTTGCTGTACAGGAGAAATTAACACAACACAGTAAATCAATTCAGTAAAAACGCCCAGGGCCAGATGGGTGTGAGTGGCGGGCAGCCGCTCCTCACCAGACCCAACAAGGCCGATGTAAAAAGAAATATATGCGCAGAGACAGACCAGGCAGGGGGCACACTTCAGAGGCCCCCAGGCGGGTGCCCTCTTTGCTCCATCTAACCCCTTGGCGACACTGAGCCCCTGCAGGGGACCTGGGGGGCAGAGCACAGCGGGGGCTGCCCAAGTGCCCGCCCGGCTCTGTGCCCAAGCCCCTGGGGCACCCTGCCGCCTGGGCTCTGGGACCAAAGCGGGGGAGGCACCAACAGATCCCAAACAGAGAACACAGGCCCCACGCCGCGGGGGGACAGGGGTCCCGGAGCCGGGGAGGGGCCTTTGTGTGCAGGCATCGACCTGCCCCGAGGCCATCAGTCCCCTATCTGCTCAGACCAGGGGCAAGGATGCCTACCTGTGGTCCCGCACCTGCTGGGCCCGGCGTCCTGACAGCGAGCAGGTGCTGCTTCACTTTCTCCTGCAAGAGCGGACCAAGCCCCTGCCTGCTGAAGCCCTGGGCCAGAGCTGGGTTAATCCTATTTGCCAGACTAACTATGAGCCTGCTCAAGCCAGGCTGTGTAGGGCAGGGGAGCCGTTTAAATTTATTTTTTTTTAATGGAAATAAAATTCACCTAACGTGATGTTCCTCCTTTTAGCTATCTGGAAGTGCACGCTTCGGTGTTTTTTTTAGTACATTGAGTGTCGTGTAGTCATCACCACCACCAATTCCAGAACATTTCCATCACGCCCTAAAGGTACCCCCCGCCTGTCAGCAGGCACTGCCCATCCCCCTGCCCCAGGCCTTGGCAACAGTGAATCTGCTCTCTATCTCGATGGATTTGCCTGTTCTGGACGTTTTACACAAACGGAGTAAATCACTTGTGGTCCTTCACGTCGGGGTCCCTTCACTCCGGATAACGCCCCCCAGGCTCACCCACACTGTCAGGTAGACGAGGATGCTGAGTGATGTCCGCAGTGTGGAGAGAGGACGTCTGGGTCGTGTCCAGGCCTGGTCTCACTTCACCCACGGGGACTGAGCTGCAGCACGTTGCCAGGGAGCAGGGCTGCACGGGAGGGTCCGGGTGGCACGGGGGCCACATGTGGCAGTGTCTGGTCAGCTCCTTCCCAGGCCCACCAGGCTGCCCAGGTCCCGGGCAGGTCCCGGGGGCACAGAGGCCCCAGAGGCTGGGTGTGAGGGAAGGGGCCTCCAGGGTTCCAGGCAGGACAGGGCTGGCCTTCAAGGAAGGGGAAGGTCGGTCAAAGCCTTTTTAGAAGTTAAAAACATAACTGTCACACAAATAGTGACCACGGGTCTGAGACCTATTCCACCTGTGATGGCACTGGCAGGCGGCAGTGCTGGTTCAGAGGAGAATCCCTTGATTCCAAGCATTAAAACCAGAGAGGAGGAGACAGACGGGAGGTGTTCGACAGGGCAACGCCACCATCCGTGCCAGACAAAGCGGCACGTCCAGGCGACTCCCCCACATCCAGGGCAGGTACAGACGTCCCGAGAAAGCTGGACGGCACCCAACAGACACAGAAGGACACACCGTCCCCCTTCTGCCTTAAGAGATCCAAACGGGCGAACAGGGGTGGGTGTCTGGGCGGAGGGCACGGCCTGAGCAGAGGCCTCAAGGCAGGCAAGGGCAGGGTCCCCAGGGCGGGCGGGCTTGAGATGGGCACTGGTTCTCGGAGTCACCAGAGGGATGAGGGGGTCTCTGCGATCACAGATCCAGGCATGTCACGGAGCCAAGCGTGAGGTGAGGGTGAAGCAGTGGAAACTCCCCAGAATCCCCGGTCGGGGGCGAGAGGACTGTCACAGGCCGTGAGCTGGCAGCACCTGGGCCCAGTAACTGAGGCCACCTGAGGTGACCAGGAATCTGGGGAGCATCTACCCAGAGCCAGTCCCCCGCTGGCATCCCAGGGCTCCCACGCCACCCCCACTCCCTACGTGGTGAAAGCTGAATCAGTCCTGTCCGCCTCAGCCGAATCACGCCGAGGGAAACACAGCATGCTTACGGCTGGAAGGAAGGCCCCCGCCGTTTCCTTCCTCCTCTTCTCCAGCCTCACCTGTGTGCTGCCTGGAGGCGACTCTCTGCAGCCCCATGGACTGTAGCCTACCAGCCTCCTCTGTCCATGGGATTCTCCAGGCAAGAATACTGGAGTGGTTGCCATTTCCTTCTCCAGGGGATTTTCCCGACCCAGGGATCAAACCACGTCTCCTGGGTTGCCTGCACTGCAGGCGAATTCTTTACCGGCTGAGCCCTCGGGGAAGCCCACCTCAACTGCCCTCCCGCTATTACTGGATCACACCCTCAGATCCTGCCTCTGGCTCTCTGCACCCACTGTGAGTCTGTCCCCGAGCCATCCTGCACCACCACCAGGCCTCTGTCTGTGGGTGCCACTTCCCCAGGACTCCCTCCTGGCCCTCCTGCACCTCTGCAAGTCCCACCTCCTTGGAAGCCCACTCACCTGCTCGCAAGCTCTCACTGAGCTCCTACGGGTGCCCTGGCTGTGCTGTGGACCCAAGGGCACTCTCAGGGAGCAAAGCTCAGTTCCTTGCACAACAGTGAGTTCGGCCACAGCAGCCGGGGGGTGACCCTAGAGGCCAGACGCCCCCAGAGCACAGCCCTAGCACAACGAGACAAGAAGAGAGGCCCTCAGCTGCCAAGGAGCCCCCGCAGCTGGACTCCCAACACACTGAGAAGCCCCCATCTCTGACCCAGCTTCCACCCAGGCCCCTCACCGAAGGGCAGGGGCCTGGAGCCCCGCTTCACAGGCCATCACAGAGCGCACCGCACCCAGGAAGACACAGTCTGGGGCTCTCGGCTCAGTGTTCCCCAGCACCCGTCAAGGCTTCTCCCGTTTCAGAAACCTCTCAACAAGCAGCAGAGAACCCAGCCTCAGCCTCTGCCGCCTCCCCAACTCCTGGACGTGCGCGTCGCCAATGTCTCTTAAAGAGAGCACCCCTCCTCCCCCTCCCGTGTTCTGCTGGACTCAGTGTCTCGTTACGAGGCAGTGGGGCAAGGCCAGCGCTGCTCAGACCTGGGTCAGCCGCACTCCACCTCTGGGAGGCACCCACATCCCCAGGGCGGCTGCAAGGCTGGGTCACAGACTAGCAGGCCTAGCATGAAGTAGGTGCTCGGGAAGAAGGGTCAGGGACCCTCCTGGGCCAGGCCCGCGGCTGCCTGTCCTCGGCCCATGGATGCCCCTGGACCATCCACCCTGGCCCAGGGCTGGCTGGTGGCCACGCCTCCCGGCAGCGGGTCCTGCATCCCAGATCCGCCCGAAGCCCTGGTTCTCACGCTCGCTTCCTCGGGGTAGGGAGTGGGGGCAGGGCACAACACGCTCACCCAGGCCCTGAAACCCCAGCCCCCTCTCTGGGAGCCTGTGCCCACAAGGACCCGGGGCCAGAGCCTTTCACTGGGAGGGGGGGTGGGGGAGAGGGACAGGGGAGCACAAGGCGGGAGACAAGGAGGAGGGGGATGAGAGGAGGGCGGGAGGCCCAGGGGGGTGCTCCCTCGCCTCCTCAGGGCTGGCCAGACAGGGGCGTCTGACCCTGAGCCCACCAGGGTCCTTCTGAAAACAGGAGGACAGGCAGGAGCAAGGCAGCCAAGAACACAGGACACGAGGGGTCAGCGTCCGTCCCGAAGCCGGGCAGGCCTGGCAGTGTCCGTGGGAACAGGGCCCGGGCTCGGCCGGCCACACTCGGGCCAGTCAGTGGGCATCAGGGCCGCGGCAAAGGCTGGGGCAGCTGGGCATTTCCCGAGCGGCAGGAGCCCAGGCCCCGATCCTGCCCCAGCCATGTCCAGACCTACAGGCTCATCTGGGGCAGGGGGTGTCTCGTGGGGGCCCTGGGGAAGGCTGGAGGGGCGGCGAGGGGAGAGAGAAAGGGTCGGCAAGTCACAATCACCCCTATCGTCACCATCCACGCCCCCAGACCCCGCCGGCGCTCTCCCCGTCTCCTACCTCCCCTCGGCCCCAGCCCCTTCGCGGCTGCTTCCGCCCACAGCCTTCTCCCCGCCCCGCTTAGCCACCTCCTCCCTGACCCTCAGCTGGCACCAAGTGTCTCCCTCTGGGTTAGGGGCTCCTCCTCCAGCTCCCTGGACCCCCACCACCCCTAACCGCACTCAGCCCAGCCCACCCAGGGCAGAGGCCACAGTGGCATCGTGCGTGTGTGGAGACCATGATTTTGTGGGCTGTGGCCACACTGGACCTCAGGTTGGGGACAGGGGCGGCTGACGAGGTGGACAGACGGCTGGACACTATGATGAGCGGCTCAGTCTGCACTCCAGCACGCATGCCCCGCAGGCTCTGCCCAGCTCCGTCCTCCACGCTCCCTGCCCCCCACACCCCACTTGGGGACCCCCAGCCGCTGGCTGTCCTCACAGGCCTGGGGGCCCCTCGGGACGGCCCTTCCGGTGACTTCCTGCCAGGGAAGCTGGGGGGAGGGGTAAACAAGGCCTCCAGATGGCTTCCTGCGGGCTGCCCTCGAGCGTGGGAACGGGCCAGCCCCGGGGCAATGGAGGAGGGGAGGGCTGCGCCCTCAACAGAGCACCTTCTGCCCCCTCTCCCCGGACGCCCCCTCTGACACCTCCCGACACGCGCAACTCCATCTAGGGAGCGGGACAGGCCCCACCCGCGGGCCAGAAGCAGGGCTTCCTGCCCACCATGGCCTTTCCTTATCAAGCCTGCCCTCCTGCAGAGGCAGGGACCCCCACCCCATCTGAGAGGCAGGGGACACTGAGGCCAGGGAGGAGAGGGTCTCCCAGGGCGCAGTGAGTCAGTGGCTGGGCGGAGGCGGGTCAGCCCCCACCTCAGCACACACCTGGAGGCTCCTCATCTGTAAACAGGGGGACGACAGTCCAGCTCCAGGCCCCTCGACAAGGACGGCACAGCCCCGGCTCGGGAGGCACCGGCGACAGCACGTCTGGCCCCCACACCGGGGTCCTTGGTTCTGGGAGACAGGGCAGTGACAGCCACCGCCACCCAGCTGACCAGAGGATGATGGCTGCGCCTGGACTCGCGCCCCTCCAGCCCACAGCGGCCTCACGACGGCCACTGAGGAGATGCTCTTAACTCAGGCCCTGAGTCCCGGGGAGCCACCCTTGCCCAGCTCCCCTCCAGCCACTTTGATGACCACATCCTTCAAGCCCAGGTGGGATACCATTTCCTCTCAGAAGGCCTCCCTGATTTCCCATCCCCACACAACCTCAAAGTCTGGGGGACGCACGCTGCAGGAAGGTGACAGCTGTCCCCTGCAGGTCCTCCTGTTCACCCGTGGTCCCTTCCAGGGTCAGGACCACCTCTCTCTGCCCTCTCCCATCCCCCACAGGGCCAATACAGGCCTGGCAGCCCCTCGAGGGGCACATGAAGGCAGGAGTAGGGGGCCTGTAACCTGCACCCCCTACCCCACTACACAGCAGCCAAGCTGGTGGTGACAAGGCAAGAGGGATGCACCTGGGGAGAGGAGGCTATCACGGGGGTGCAGATTCACAAAAGGGTCCGTCCAGGCCCAGGACCCAGGCCTCCGGGTGCCACCAGGAGAGAGGCCCGCAGTCAGCGGCGAGGGAGATTTCAAGTGAATAACTGCACGTTACTCAGCAGCCTGTTCCTATGTAATCCAGCACAAGCCCAGCAGCCCGGTGCTCGGAGCGGTTATGAACCTCCTGGGCTGTCTGATTTTTCATGAGGAGCCCCATCATAAGGAGCACCACCAAGTCTGTGCTGAACACTAACACGGAGCATGGTTAGGGTGACGCTCCACCCCCGATGTGAGCTCCTGGGGCGGGCAGTACCGTCAAGGTAGGGCCCCAGGACCTTTCTGCCCACGCCCTGCACAGGGTCAGGCCCAAGAGCACAACTTGACAGGTGAATGGAGGCCCCCAGACGGCCCCTTCCGAGGCCACAGCCTTGGAGACTTAAAGGGCTGGTCTGTGGACGGTCACACGGGGCAGATGCACGGTTGCAAGTGGGTCGTTTGGCTCAGGTGGCTTCGGCTAAACCCCCATCCAGTCTGCGGTGGGATCCAGGGTCTACTCCGAGCTCCCCATTCTCTAGACAAGAAAACTGAGGCCCAGGAAAGGCAGGGGCTGGCCCAGGGTCACCCAGAAGCCCAGCAGAGCTGGGGCCATGGCTCTGGGCTCCCTAGGGCCGTGTGGAGGGGACAGCGAGGTCTTGGTGGGAAGTCCCGGGCACCCTCAGGCACCCCCTGAGCTCCTCGTGGCAATTCCCAGCAGATGCGCCGGTGGGCAGCCGGCCAGAGAGAAGTGAAGGCCAGGAGAAGGCCCAGCAGCTGACCCCGTGGGGAGATGAAAGCGGAGGGAATGTTTGGCTTGGCAGGGCCCGGTCTAAGCAAGGGAGGAGGAGGGCCGCCATGGCTTCAGCAGATGATACCCAGGGATGCCAGCGGGCGCAGCAGAAAGGCGCATGGCTGGGGGCAGGCGCAGGGCTGGCAGCAGGTAAACCCACTGCAGGAGGCCGCCGCGGAGCTCCGGGTGGGGTGGCGGGGAATCCTTCTGGCCCTCCCACGCCTCTTCCAGGAAGCCTGAGTCACAGGAGGGCCCCGGGGCCCAGAGAGCGGCCAGGAGCGCCAGTCCCACGGGAAGGGGACAGGGCAGGGCCGCCCGCCTCCTCCAGCTGGGCCAGCCCCGGCTTCGGGGTCTGTGTGGCGACTGAGGCCATGGGAACAGGCTCAGGCCGCTCCCAGGAGGGGCTGGGGGGATGGAGGAGCTGGTGACAGCGGGTCAGAGCCCGGCTTCCACAGGAGGGGAACTGAGACTCCAGAGGAGAAAAGTTGGCTCAGAGCCAGACAGTTAATGACCTGTTATCAACCAAGGGGGGCTCCGGTCAAGCAGGCCTGGGTGCCGGGGAGACCCACAGCCATGCGCATCGACCTCCTGGCTGAGCCCCGTTCCAGCACATCAGCTCCCCGCCTTGCACCAGAGACCATCCCACCACCCTGCTCTAGAACACTCCATGGCTCCCGCCGCCCCTTCCCTCAGAATCTGAGTCAGGAAATGGAGCCAGGGCACAAGGCAGCCCAACCTTCCAGCTACCCGCACCCGCCACGCTGCTTCCTGCCTGGGGGGCGGGGGGGGGGGGTGCACGCACAGAGCGCCAAGCATCTGGGGGCACCGCACCCATTGACAACCTCAGATCTGATCTTGGCCCCTCATTTGCGGGCACAGGATGGAAACCCAGGGCCGTGACATCCACCCCTGGATTCATCCAGGACTCAGCTCCAGGCAGGCACACAGTAAGTGCACAATAAAGGCGGTGGCCGGGAAGACCCAGGATAGAGAGCGGGTTCATGGCTCAGAGGCCCGAGAAGGGGAGACAGCGGGAGGAGCCACGCTGGGCTCAGGTCTGACCGCTGGTCGAGTTCCTCCTGCTGTGCCTCCCAGAGGCTGCAATGGCCGAGAACAGCAGAACCCCCGGCCAGTCATCCTGGAGGATCGCCACCTTCTAGAAATGACCGCTCTGGTCTCTGCAAGGCTCAAGCCGCCTCCCTGCCCGCCGAGGCCTCAGGCACTGCGGCTCGGTGCTCACATCCAGTGTACTCACCACCTGCCTTGTGAGGGCCAGCAGGGGACTCTCACTCCTAACAGAGGCCGGGGAGGGGCTGGACCCCAGGCCAGGCCGGACAGGGCCACTAGGCCATGGAGGCATCACTGTGACAAGTCCTGGGCCTGGCCGTGGCTTCCCCCCACCCCTGGCCTGGGCGGCCCTTCCAGATTCCCAACAGGAACCCTTTCCAGGCACCCAGGGGGACTGTGGCACCAGGCCAGAAGTGGCCTTGGACAGAGGGGCTCCCCTTCCTGCGCCACCACTGCCTGGAGCCCCTGTGACCTCAGGAAGTGAAAAGCCTCAGTGAACTTTGGCCTCTCGCTGCAGGGCGGGCAGACGACGACTCCCGTTGCTGGCGGACAGACCAGGATGGATGGAAGGGGCCTGGCACTAAGCGGGCACCGACACACCCGAGGCTCGGCTTCCTTACCTGGAAGGGAGCCACCAACCCTGCCCCCCGGAGTCCCGGAGACAAGAGACGCTCTGGCCCTGGGGACATGGACAGAGTCTTGTTCCAGAGAAACGGACCTGCCCTCATTCCCTCCAGCCTTTGGAGGGCCCCCGGGCCTGGTGTCCTGGCCAGGAAAACGGCAGGGTAGAGGGAAAACAGCAGGCCAAGCCCTGCACCCTCCAGCCAGCCCAGCAGCACACCCCACAAGCCACCCAAACACCCAGCCCTGAAGGTCGGGTGCGTGAGAGCAGGGCCACACGTGTCCTTTGGCCCTCGGTGCCCGCAGTGCGGCCCCTGGGCGTGTGCATTGTGGGTATACACAGCCCCATCGGCCACTTGGTATCACTCTCCCAAGTGAGAGAAGTGTATGGTGAGGCGGGGGACCTGAGGCGGGCTTGGGGGTCCACCATGCCCAAGACAGGACGGCCACGCCAGCTCCTCCTAAGGCTGCCCTCTGCCCCTCACCAGCCCCCAGCCCAGCTCCACTTCTTCCTGGCACTGTCGCCACCTGCAGGCGTGGGCAGTGCCACCTGATTGCCAGTTCCACGGGGCCAGGGCCAGGTCTGCCCTGATAACAGCTTATCAAGGCCCAGCACACAGTAGGTGCTCAAGCGTTGGTGACTCTGTGAGACGGGCACGCCACCTTGTGGCTCCACTGAGGACCACCACCAGACAGACCGGGGCACCATCACCCACCCCTCAGTCCAGCACCGCGCGGGGCACAGACTGCGTGGCAAGCACTGCGGGGCTGTTGGCGGAGGCCAGCTCCCCAAGGGGACAGTGGGGGGCATTCTCTCTTCTTGAATACCTGCAGTGAGGGAGGCCTGGGTGGCTGTGGAGAGACCCTCAAGCCCACCTCCGGCCCCCTTTACTCCACACAGCAGCCTGTCGGGCAGGGCCACCAGCACCCACTTCACAAGGGGGAAAACAAAGGTCCTGGTGAGGGGCTGGACATGACTCTACCTCTCTGGGCCTTTGTTTTCCTCATCTGAGAAGCGGGGTTAATAACCCCATGGACAGATCTGAGGAGGTCACTGAGGCAAGGCGCCCACACAGAGCTGCAGAGGTAGGGTCCCCGTCCAGGCAAGGCCACAGGCACCCTGTGTCCACTGACCCCCCTCTAGTCCACAGCCCTACACGGCTGCGACCAGGGACCAAGGACCCACTGGAGTCTACACACCACCAATGCTAAGCTCCCAGGCACTACTCACCACCACCTGCTGGGCTGACCACAGAGCCCACCAGCCAGCAGGGGAGGCTCACTGCCTGCCCGCTGGCCAGGGCCAGAGTGCCCAGCACACTGTGACCTCTGGCCTGGACCCCACTCACCACCCTCCACCCGGGGAAGGCCAGGCCCAGGGCGACAGCTGCTCTGCAGTCATGGAGCTGACATGCCACCCACCCCAGCTCCACCAGCCACCAGCTAGCTGCCCTGGAGAACACAGGAGCGTGTCCCCGAGCCGCTTGGCCAAGGCTGGGACCTGCTCTAAGCTGGGGTACTGATTGGACAAATGAACCGCTGCCGGGCTACCAGCGCCCACGCGATCTGAGAGCCGGGGCTTGCTCGGGTCCCTGGGACCTGGAGCTCAACCTGGGCGCCATACGCGGGGCCGGGAAGCCCGTGGTGTTTGTGGCGGGCAGGGGCGCTAGAGACCAAGTGCCCCCAAACTGTGCGGAGGAGCAAACTGAGCAGGGGGCTGGGGGACGGCACGTGATCCCCAGCGCTGCTTGGGGCACAGGGACTCCGGATGAGGGTCTCCCGCCCCCAGGATCGGGAGCAGGGACCAAGCCTCCCAGCCCGGCGTTCACCGCCGGCCACGCGGGGGAAGCGGCGGGCGGCGCCCCGAGCCGGCCCCCCACCCTACCCCGGGCTGAGAGCTGCACGTGGCAGGCGCCGGGCCCTCACTCGCGCCGCCTAGGCCGCGGGGCGCGGGGTCCCGGCCCCCCAGGAGGCCGCCCGCCCCCGGCCCGCGCGCCCAGCCGCGCGCCCGCACCGCGCGCGCCCCCGCCCGGGCAGGCGCGAGGAGACTGACCTGGCGGTCCGGGCGCCGGCTCCACGGGCGGAGGGCTCGGGGCGCGCGTGCGCGTGCACGAGGGCCCCGGCACGCGCAGGCGCGGCCCCGCTCCGGGCGCGCGAGGCCCGACCCGCTGGGTCACGTGGGCGGCACGGCCCAATGGGAGAGCTCCCACCAGGGGGGCCCCCGCGGGCGCGCGCGCACGGGCCCCGGAGCCCCGCCTGAGCGAGAAGGGGCGTGGCCGTGGGCTCTGAGCGCGGTCCAGTCTCCCTAGCAAGCCGGCTGCAGCAGGACGGCGGGGCGGTTAGTGGGAGGGGGGCGACTCGACCCCGAGGTGATGCCGAGGTCGAGAGATGGAGTCCGGCGTCCCAGGCTTTCAGGAAACCTCTGGAGTCCTGGACTTTCCCCTGTGTCATTTGGGGCTGAGCCCCACGCTCACAGGCCGGTTGCCCCGAAGACGGGGCACGAAAAAGCAGTCACCCCGCCCGAGGCTTGGGGTCAGACCGGGTCTCGAGGCCTCCAGGCTGCCTCTAATGCATGCAGCGGGCTGGGACCCCCAGGAGATCTTAAGGTGCCCCCTAGGGGACTGGTGGGAAGTCCCCTTCTGGATCAGCCCTTCCTAGAGAGCTCACGGCTCCACCAGTGGTGACAAACGGAGGGGACCCAGCACAGAGAGGGGAAGGAGACGTGGGCGTGGAACCGGCTGGAGGTCTCCTCGGGACCTCACACTCTCCCCACCGTGTCCCCGACACCAGTCCATGGACCCGCAGCCCAGCCAAATGCCCAGCCTCTCCTCGCAGACCCTGGTCCTGCCTCCATTCCCCAAGAGGATGCCCTCCTACCACCCACCCACCCGCAACAACACCTGGACCCCGGGACCCCCGAAAGACAAGAGTGAGCACCCATCTTTCTGTACAGAGTCCTGCAGGGCGGCTGCTGGGCCACCTGACCCGGCACAGCCTCAGCCTCCCTCCCCGCCCCCATCACTGCCACAGCCTGACATCTGTGTGCAGCTCCGCCCAGAGGGCAGGGTCCATCCACCGCAGGGCCCTTGCACTCGCTGTTCTTTCTGCCTGGGAAGTCTTGGCCCCAGACCATCCCTGGGGTGCTGTCTTTCGCATGTGGCCCCTCTCAGCTGTTGCCTCCTCTGAGAACTCAGTCTCTGCTGACCTCCCCGTCACTCAGCCCCACAGTGCCTCAAGCTCTGCCAGAAAGTCCCCCTGGGCAGCTGGTCCAGGCCTGCCATAAGAACCGCAGAGCTGGGGCTCCTGGTCCTTGGTGCCTTCGGGCAGGGAGCAGCGGGAAGACCGTGTTGTCGGGAGAGGCAACATCTGGCTGTATTCCAGC
This sequence comes from Bos indicus x Bos taurus, assembly GCF_003369695.1. Taxonomy (NCBI): domain Eukaryota; kingdom Metazoa; phylum Chordata; class Mammalia; order Artiodactyla; family Bovidae; genus Bos; species Bos indicus x Bos taurus. The sequence goes on from NC_040089.1 coordinate 2,535,434, forward strand.
TGGGAAGTCCTGGGAGCCCTCCACTGCAGTGAGAGCTGGCCACCCACTAAGGCAGCCCATTTCCCATAGCACTGTGGGACTTTAGGGTCCATTTCAACTATTGATTTTCCTTTTAATGTTTATCTTGACCTCACCAGAGCACCTGCATCCCGCAGGTTTCATAGGCTTCCTCCCCTCCTGTCCCAAGTCTCAGGGGGGTTTGCCCCCAATGCCGTTTGTGTGGAGCCGTGGGTATGGCTTGTGGGCTCCCAGGCTGGGGTCCCTCTCACCTCCATGTTCCTGGCATCAGTGTGGGACCCTGAGGAGGAGGATCCCGGAGTTTGACTGCCCAGATGTCCGCTGAACACCGGCCTCTTGCGAGGCACTTACGCCGTCTGTCCAGCCAAGCCCGCACCTTGCCCTGCAGCAGAGGGACTGCCACCCTCATTCTGCAGGTGAGGAAGTCGAAGCTCAGTAAGGCAGAGCTGTGGGAATTCCCTGGAGGTCCAGTGGTCGGGGGCTTCGTTGGTAGCTCAGTCAGTAAAGAATCTGCCTGCAGTGCAGGAGACCCAGGTTCGAGCACTGGGTGGGAAAGATCCCCTGGAGGAGGAAATGGCAACCCACTCCAGTATCCTTGCCTGGAAAATCTCACAGACAGAAGAGCCTGATGGGCTATAGTGCATGGGGTCGCAAGGGTCGGACGTGACAAAGCGACTAAAGCACCACCACCCAGGGGTCAGGACTTGGCCCTTTCACTGTCAGGGCCAGGGTTCAATCCTGGCTTCATGATGTGGCCAAAATAAAGGCAGAGCCGAGATTCAGGCTCAGGTCCAGGGAAACCAGAGCTGGCACCAGTACTATGAGTGGAATGGGCGAGGCTAGAAGGGAGACAGAGCTGAACATGATTTGCAGGTGACTTTGTAGTAGGGAGGGTTGGCTCAGAACTGAGCTCCTTTACATGGGAACGGGGCCACAGAGGTGACAGGTGAGTGAGGGAGAGGCAGAGTTGAAATCTCAGCCTGAACTCCTAATGCCCAAATCCTCCCTGGGATTGAGGGTCCCACACTATCTACCCCCAGTCACTGGACCTGCCCCCCCCCACCAGCATGGCTGCCAGCTGGGGTGGAGGACCTGAAGAGGAACTGGGTTAGGACAGGAGAGGGGCCCCCGGGGCTGCAGGATTAGCAGATTAGCTCCAAGGAGGACAAAGACGAGGTCAGTGCTAAGTGGATTTCCAGAAAGCAGCCTCCAGCCCAGCAGGCCTGGCCCCAGAGGAGGCAGGGCCCTGAGGAGGGGCTGGCAGCCAGCTGTGGTCAGTGGGCAGCCCCCACCAGTGGACAGATCACACGTCTTAACCTCTTCCTTCCTCCGTCCCCTCATCTGTGATGGGGTCAGAGGGACAGCTCCATCTCTACAGATGAGGCTGGATGCTGGCTTGCTGCTCCTGGCACTGAGCAGGTGCTAAGTGCCTGGAGCACATGTACAGGCATGTACATGTTCTTAGGACTCTCCTTCCAGAATCATCTTCAGGCCCCAGCGTCAAATATGAGCAAAGAAAAAAAAAGAGCTTCTTGGGGTTTTTGTTTGTTTATTTGGCTGTGTCGCACAGCGTGTGGGATCTTAGTTCCCTGATCAGGGCTCAAACCCTGATCCGATCTGCATGGTCCTGCATGGTCCATGATCTGCATGTCCCCAGCAGTGGAAGCGCAGAGTCCCAACCACTGGACAGCCAGGGAAGTCCCAAAGAGCTTCTGGTTGAACATTAGGCCAGGTAGATGCAAACGCTGGGTGCAAGGTGCAGGACGAGAAGAGTAACTTCGGGACTGGCCTCTGGTGGCCGCATCACACCCACTTTAGCCCCCAGAGGCAGTGCCGCATCCCGAGTCCAGTGGGACTCTCCCCCGACCCCGGACGGTGCCCCACCCCCAGTGTGCACACCCAGGACAGCCCTCTCCTGGGGTCCTCCCAAGCCTCCTTCCTGCAGACAGACCATCCCCGGGGTGTCCAGAACACCCGCGAGGCACCGAGAGATCTCTACGAGGCCCCTGTGTGACGGCTCTCCCACCCTCACCTGGGGCCAGCCTAGTGACCCTCCTGCACCCAGGTCCTCACCGTGGGCTCTGCTGTTCCGAATATGAAGACGAAGCCAGACTTGGAGAACAGGGCCTTGAGGGTTTGTGTCTCTCGTTCCCAGATTTCCAATAACACAGTCAAGTTGCTTAAATGATCCTGCACCCAGGTCCTCACCGTGGGCTCTGCTGTTCCGAATATGAAGACGAAGCCAGACTTGGAGAACAGGGCCTTGAGGGTTTGTGTCTCTCGTTCCCAGATTTCCAATAACACAGTCAAGTTGCTTAAATGATAAGACATTTTTGGGGGGAGAAAAATTAATGTTTTATTTCTGTTTACAGTGATATAATATACTACTTAGTATAAATTATAAATAACTTATGAGAAAAGAGAAGACATCCCTTATATCCAGAAAATAAAACATTAAAGATCTATTGTTTTAGTCACTCTTTGTGATCCCATGGCCTGTGGCCCACCAGGCTCCAAACAACGCAATGTTTAAATGGGCTTCCCTTGTGGCTGAGCTGGTAAAGAATCTGTCTGCAATGCTGAAGCCTGGGTTCGATCCCTGGGTCGGGAAGATCCCCTGGAGAAAGGAAAGGCTACCCACTCTGGTATTCTGGCCTGGAGAATTCCGTGGACTGTATAGTCCATGGGGTCGTAGAGAGTCGGACACGACTGAGCACAGCTCAGCTGTAAAGAAAGCTGAGCATCAAAGAACTGATGCTTTTGAACTGTGGTGTTGGAGAAGACTCTTGAGAATCCCTTGGACTGCAAGGAGATCCAACCAGTCAATCCTAAAGGAAATCAGTCCTGGGTGTTCATTGGAAGAACTGATGCTAAAGCTGAAACTCCAGTATTTTGGCCACCTGGTGCGAAAAGCTGACTCATTGGAAAAGACCCTGATGCTGGGAAAGACTGAAGGCAGGAGGAGAAGGGGACGACAGAGGATGAGATGGTTGGATGGCATCACTGACTCAATGGACGTGAGTGTGAGCAAGCTCTGGGAGTTGGTGATGGACAGGGAAGCCTGGTGTGCTGTGGTCCATGGGGTCGCAAAGAGTCAGACACGTGTGAAACAGTCACCTCAAGCTTAGTAGCTTGAAACAGCAAAGACCACTTGTGCTCTCTGGGCGTCTGTGGGGCAGGAGTTCCGACACTTAGCTGAGCCGTTCTGGGCGAGGCTCTCTGGGGAGGGGCACTGTGGCAGCCATCATCTGCAGGCCCACCTGGGGTACTTGGCGACCTCCGGGTCAGTCCCTAGAGTCCCAGGGCACCTGGTCAAGCCCACCTCCTAGCCGTTGCACAAGCTGTACCCTCCGTCGGAGAAGGTGCAGCAGAGAACCAGTGGCCAGAAGACCCAGTCCGCTAGGGGTCTCAGCAGTGAGGAGGCCCGGACACCCATCTCATGGACTCCTCCAGCGCCGGCCCAGAACAGGCATCAGGCGCACCTCGTGGGCGCCCCCTCGTGGTGCCTGTGGGCACAGCCAGCTGCTCTGGAGTGGGACCTGGCAGCTTGAGCTCAGCCCAGGGGTTTTCGTGCTCTAGTGTCCCCGACACGACACAGCATATTAAAAAGCGGAGACATTACTTTGCCAACAAAGGTCCATCTAGTCAAAGCTGTGGTTTTTCCAGTAGTCATGTGTGAATGTGAGAGCTGGACCATAAAGAAAGCTGAGCGCAGAAGACTTGATGTTTTTGAACTGTGGTGTTGGCAAGACTCTTGAGAGTCCCTTGGACTGCAAAGAGATCCAACCAGTCCATCCTAAAGGAAATCAGTCCTGAATATTCATTGGAAGAACTGATGCTGAAGCTGAAACGCCAATACTGATGCGAAGAACTGAAAAGTCCTTGGAAAAGACCCTGACGCTGGGAAAGATTGAAGGTTGGAGGAGAAGCGGATGACAGAGGATAAAATGCTTGGATGGCATCACCGACTCAATGGACATGAGTTTGAGCAAGCTCCGGGAGTTGGTGATGGACAGGGAGGCCTGGTGTGCTATAGTCCATGGGGTCACAAAGAGTCAGACACAACTGACCGACTGAACTGACTGACTGACTGGCTGTTCCTGAGGGTAGTGCTTATGAACTGGAGGCCTAGTTTCATTTCATGCTGGGCTCTGGAAATTATGTCTCTGGTCCTGCCCAGCCCCTCCACTCCGCCCTGGAGACCTGGGACTCCAGAGAGATGGCAGCAATGAAATGTGCTGGCAGGAACCCCACCACTCAGTTCAAAATGAGGCACAGAGGGGCCAGACCACACACCCAGGGGCTGGCGCTGAGCCTCTGCACCCCCAGGGAGGGACTGGGATGGGAAGAGCAGGACGCCACCTTGGCCGAGGCCCACTGGCAGCCCTGCGAAGCTTCTGCACAACCCTGGGGCGGTCTTTCATCCCAGTTCTTCAGGGTCCCTGATGTATCTGAGTCTGTCCCCACCAGCCCTGTGGGCCATGGACAGGTCTCTGTGTCCTCTCTACCCCAGGGGCCAGAAGGCCAGCCTGGTATAGGCATCGGGAAAGTGAAAGAGTTAGTCGCTCAGTGTCTGAGCGTCAGAACCCCTGCCACACGAAGCGCCAGCAGTCACCCAAGAGGGCCTGCCCTTTCACCCTGGCACAGTGGGAAACGCCTGGCTCAATGTATTGCCCCCCTCAGCAACTGAGGCCCAGAGTGGCTAGAGCTGGGAGCCCACTCGGGTGCAGTCCATGGTCAGGGGGCTTCAGCGGGCCCCGAAAGGGTCACTGCACCCCCACAGGAGTCAGCACACAAGAGACGGGGGCACAGTGCCTGTGGAAGGCAGGATGGCAGTCTCTGCTGAGACTGCGTCAGGAGGCTTCCTGGAGCAGGAGACATCCCCCAGAGCCCTGAAGTGGGAGGGCAGGTTTGTCCGGGTCAGGATGGGGGCTTCAAAGGCCTGGGGAGGAAGACCACCAGCAAGCCAGCAGTGACAGCTGGGGGGCCTGCAGCAAGACCGCCAGCTGCATCTCAGTAAACTCACCCCCAATGTGGGACACCCCCAGGGTAGGTCCCCCAGTTTCCCGCCCTCAACACAGGGCTCAAAGGCCGGAGCTCCTGACAGTCTGGGGTGAGCGGCTCAGGGAATGGGATGGTGCAGAGAGAGTCAAAGGGACCCCAGGAGACCCAGAGGATGGTGGGGCAGCTGGCCGGCCATCCAGGAAGTCAGAGGTGGGTAAGAGTGGGGTGGTGGCCCCAGGGCGGTGGGAACTGTCCAGCCAGGTCTCCACAAGCCTGGCCTGTCCTGACCTGCAGAGTGAGTCCCCCGGGGGAGCCTCTGGGGGACAGAGGGCAGCCTAGGAACAGGTAGCCCCGTGTCAGAGTCATGGGGTCCCCAACAGTGACACTTCCCATGAGACAGCAGGTCCGAGCCAAGCGAACCTGATGAGTGCGAGGGTCCTGAAGCCTTCCACACACAGGACGAAGCCTGCATGAATCCAGGGGCTGTAGGGGGCCACCCTCAGGGCTCCCCGAGCCTGAAGACGCCCACCGTCCACATTCGGGTGTGTGTCTTCTCCCTGGCCCCCGCCTCCGTCCTCAGAGTGAGCGATTCAGGAGTGTGAGCCCAGCCCAAGGGCCGGGAGAGCTTCGGTGCCTTGTGGGCCGTGGCCACCAGGGGGCAGCACGACTCCCCGACTGTGTGCAGCTCCCTGGGGCAACTCTCTCAGAGCCCCAGGACACGGGGATGGCGGGGGGAGACCACCACTACTCATTACAGACTCCATCTTGGGCTGCTGACGGCTGCGCAGGAGGCTCTGTGGGGTGGCTGGCACCCCAGGAAGCTGCCAGTGCTGAAAGTATGGCCTAGCAATGTGGTGAGCTCCCCGCCACGAGACCGCCCAAATAGATACCCCATGCTGAACCTCTCTGAGGCTCCCAGCTAGAGGGTGCAAACCGCAGAGCCCTCACTGACCCTGGAGCTGCCCACCGCTCTAGAGTCTGCACCCGCACCATCACTTAGCAGGAGAGCCCACGGGGACATCAGCTGGGCTCCCTGGGCGGCAGGAAGGGCCACCCTCAGCGGGCCCCCGGTCAGTCCACCCCGGCCCCACCCGCAGGTGGTGCCACAGGCCCCGCCCTCCCAGGGTGGAGACACTCGGGGTCTAGGCGACTTGAGGAGGCTGTGCGGGGTCCCCCGGGTAGGCAGGGCAGGTGCAAAGGCACACGGGTGCAGAAGCGCGGGGCAGGTTGGGGACATGAGGCAGCTGGCACATTGGGACTGGGGCGCACTGTCAGATGTGCCCAGACGCCTCGGACGCCAGGTCACGTGCCCGGGCTCTGCAGCGCAGGATGTCCTTCCTGGGCTCGGCAGGGGCTCGTGAGGCATGGTCAGAACAGCGGCTGGCATCTTCTGATGTCACGTCCCGGGCCCTGGCCAAGCACATTTCCTGCTGCATCTCCTATCCCCCACTTAACAGAGGAGAAAACCGAGGCTCAGAGAGCGGCAGGAACATGCCTGGCAACAGAGGAACCAAGGCACCCCAGATCCCCAACGCCGATGCTCATTTAGCCACCCACTTGCCAGGGTGTTGAAGACACACCCAGATGCACCCTGGGAGAGATGGGGACAGAGTCAGGGTGAGGTCCCAGGGCGGGGAGGAACCGAGTGGGTTCATTATGGGATGTGGGGGTGGGGAGACTCACACATCCCTTTGAGACTTAGAGAAAAACCGTCAAAAGTAGACCCCACTCTTGGTAAGGCGGTGAACGCCTCATTCTTGGAGGTGACCCTCTGGAGGCTCCTCTGAAAGCAGAGGGGGAGGAGATGCCCCCCATGGGGGAAACCAGCCTGCTGTCCCGGGCACAGCAGCATCTGAAATGCCTTTTGGGAGATGCCCCCTGTGGGGGGAGACCAGCCTGCTGTCCCAGGCACAGCAACATCTGAAACTCCTTTTGGGGAATTTTCTTCGGCACGATTTATGAGGGACAGGAAGGACCAGGCGCCACCCAGCTCCACCCTGCCTGTGCCCAGACACGGCATTTGGCAGTGGGCGCCCTCAGCTGGCTCTGGGCCCAGGGGGAGGGGCTGCCCGCCAGTAGATGGAACCCCCTCCCCCCGGGTGCTGGCGGAGGAAACTGACCAGTACAGCGTGGTGCTCATCATTTCTTTAGCGGCGGATTTCTTTCTGCAAATAAAACTCCCCAGGAAGCTCAAGTTATCTCTCCGAATCTATTCATGGCTCAGCAAACTTTAGTAGAACACCTGCTGCGTGCCAGGTCAGTGCCAGGAGGAGACGGTGATGGGGGACGATGCCGGACGGCTGGGCGGGCACCAGCTGAGGGCAGGCCCTCCACGCAAAAAAAAACCAGCCCTCACGCTCCCACATGTCCTGGGGGAGGCAGGGACTGTGAACATGCCCGAGTCTCAGGCGGGAAACGCAGGCCGGCGCGAACAGTGACTGCAGAGAAGAATCGGTGCGATGAAGGAACTCTGGGGTGATGCCCAGGTATGCGCCCCAAAGGCCGAGCCCAGGGACTCAGACCAAACCCAGCTTCCAGCGGCTGTCCCACGCAGGTGGTCTATCACATGGTCAGAGGATAAACACAACGCGGTCCACCCCGCCGCGGAACATTCTTCACCATCGGAAGGAGCGAGGCCTGACACAGGCGACCACGGGCGTGGATCCTGAAAGCCTCACGCTCAGTGAGAGAGGCCAGATGCCAAGGACCACGTGTCCTTCCTTGTACAAACAGGGTCCAGAACAAGCCAATCCACAGACGCAGACAGGACGGGAGTGGCCGCCGGGGCTGGGAGCCGGGAGTGCCTGCTTCATGGGTACAACGCTTCTTTTGGGGGGTGGTGCAGACTGTCTGGATTTATTCTAAACAGAGGTGATGGTTGCGTGACACTGTGTATCAAACACCATGGAATTACACACTTCAACATGGTTAATTTTCTGTTCGGTGAATTTTTCCTGAATAAAAGCAGGTGGACACTGTGGACCAGGTGGAGGAGGTGAAAGTGGTCAGAGAGCCCCTCCCAGGCTCGGGGCGGGGGCGGCCACCGTCCCACCACTTGACACCAGCCATGGCCATGACACCGAGGTCAGCCCTGGGACCCTGAGCAGGGTGACCGGGGCACTTCCAGCTGAAGTGTTTAAGAACCAGCGAGCCTCCCACTGGATCCCGACGCCTCCCACTGGGGACCACGGTGTCTTCATGTGACGGCGGAGCCTCTGTCGCCCTCCAGGTGGGTCCCCAGGCCCCCAGGAAGCAGGAGCCCTGCCCCACCTCCCCTGACGTGGTGTGAGTGGGAGACGCACCTTCAGCAGCCGGGCCCCTGGGAGTCGGGGCTGTGCGTGGCTGCAGCTGGGCCCAGCCTCCACTGACCTCTCATCCACTCTGGGTAGGGCACATCTGGGCAGGCCCTTGATGAAGCCAGGGGTGAGCCAGTGCAGGGAACTTGAGGGAACACCAGAGCCAAGGCCCTGAGGCAGACGTGTGCCCAGTGTGGTCAGGGAGGGGCAGGGAGCCAGCAGGGGGCAGCCCAGAGGCCACTGCAGTGAGAGGCCACAGCCCTTGGGGCTGTCACTCTAAAGGAATGGGAGCCCTGTGTCATTCTGAACAGGGAATGGCAGGGCTGGATTTAAGCTCTGGGAAGATGCTCTGGGCTTTGTGGGAAACAGGCACTTGGAGCAGCAAGTGATAGAAACCAGCATGACACGGGCTTCCCCAGGAAGGAAAGTTAACTCACCTAACAGGAAATAAGAAGGGAAGCCGAGCTCCCAGCACACGTGGATCAGGGCTCCCGCTGTGCTTCTCTGAGATTCTTCCCTGCCCTCATTCTCGGGTGGGGCACCCCCCTCGTGGTCACAAAAAGGCTGCCTGCTTCTCCAGCAGCAGGAGAAAGCCCAGAACCTCCAAGGCTGCCCAACCCTGAACCAACCACTGGCTAGGAGGGAGGGCAGGTGATCTGTGATTGGTCAGAGGGTTGCACTGTGAAAACCCCCGACCCAGCCACACAGAAAGGCCCTGGGAGCTCAGAGCCTCAGGAGTCTATCCAGCTCTGGCTCTGCTCCGCCACCCGCCATGGCTCCCCATTCCTGCAGGGCAGAGCCCAAACTCGTGAGCATACCTCCCACCTATATTCCTAGATTATTTTATCCCTATGAGGATCCTGGAAAGTCAATACAACTATTCTCTTCCCTCTAGGGGGTGAGGAAACTGAGGCACAGAGAGGTTAGGTAACATGCCCCAGGCCACAGAGCAGGTAAATGAGGGAGCCAGGAAGCTGGCCCACAGCTTCCTACTCTACCTACTTTCTGGCCACCCCTTCCTTGGATGGTCACAGCCCGGCATCCTCTCTCTGTTAGTGACGCCTTTCCCGCCACCTCCTCGGTCTTCCCAGACAGCCAGTTCACATGTCACCTCCTCCAAGAAGTCTACCTGGGCTCCACTTCTGAGGCAGTAGGGACCTAGGAGCCTGGGACCAGAACTCAGCTTTGTCTCTGGCCAGCTGGGTAATCTGAGCCTCTGAGAACTCACCTACGCAGCAGGGATGGTGACAGAGCTGGGACACTGTGTGAAGGGTGCCCTGAAGCCCCCTGTGCCCCCCTCCAACCCTTGTCTCTGGTCAGAGTAAGCTCAAGGCCTCCCTCCTGCACCTGGAGTTTCTGCTGACAGCCCAGTGTAAACACAGGGAGGCTCAGGAGAAGTGTCAGCCAGCCTTAAACAAACCTGCTCGGCAGGCCGGAGACAAGGAGCAGGCTGGCGGGCGGCGGGGGCTCTGGCTGGAAGGATTGAAGGATTTAAACAGGATTTGATTTACAAAAAGGAAAAAATAATTATCTGCAAGGTTGCAGACAAAGTCTGTTCTTCAATAGATGGAGGGATGCAGGGATGGAGGAAGGGGTGGGTAGATGGATGGATGGAAGGAAGGGAAGAGATCACACCGTCCTGAGACTAACCTCAGGCAGTAGCTAAGCGTCAGCCAGAGTCTAGGATGAAAACTGAAAGCTAAGAGGGCTGTCAGTCAGGCATCAGCTCTAACCAGCATCTCAGTGTGCTGGCAGGAGCCAAGGTTGGCCTCATGACAGTCACCCCTGGTGCACGTTAGGATCCTGGGGCACCTCGTAAAATGCTGGTGCCCGGGTGCCTACCCAGGCCACTGAAGCCAGCCTTTCCAAACTCCCAGGTGATTCTGCTACACACCTGCATACGCCACCCCCCACGGCCACGAGCCGAACCTCAAAACACATCTGTTTTCTCACATGCTCCCCCAGCACCAAACACTGCTGCCCTCTTTGTGCAGAGGGGCAAACTGGGGCCAGGCAGGCCCAGTGACTGACCGCAGGTGAGAGGCAGAAGGACGAGGCTTGGAGCTCAAAGCTATCATCCCCAAATGTCCCCAGCACCTCATCTGAGGCCCAGCCCTCCGTCTCTCCAACATCCTGGCGGACCAGGCGGGGGACAGAAATCAGCCCCAGGAGGAGGGTCCCCAGGCTCGGGGCAGAGGCGCTCCACAGCACGACCCCAGCCTGTCCTGGATCTGACTCTCTGACTCTCAGTGTGACCCCCGGGGTGGCTCCTCATCTGCAGAGAGGCCAGACTACACCCAACTCTAACCCGCTCAGGGCCTCGGACCTCTGACGGCTCCGACAGACCCTCACGACACACATAGACGGTTTCACATACAAATTCTGGGCGTTCATGGATCCACTGAAACCACCCAGGACCCTAGACTCAGAACCCTGAATCAGAGGATTCAACCAGAAGAACAGAAGATTCTAAGAGCTTCCTCTTACAGAACGTGTATTTGAATTACCTGATTGCCCACCTGCTCCGTCAGGTGCCTGGGGGAGACAGAGGCTAGGCCGATGGCCCACACCTAGAGGCCCTGCCTGTGGTCTGAGGCCACTTCCCCACCCATGCCATGCCCAGCCTGCCCCCTCCCCAAACCACCACAGGCGGGACAGAGCAGCCATCGCTTCTAGACATGGGGCCCGCTGGAGCCCAGCTCCCGTCTTGCTCCCGCCCCAGGTGAGGGAGGCCCCACCCAGAACTGACCGTCAGCTCTGACCTCACGAGTGGGGTCTCTCCTCCCTCCCCACTAGGAGGGCCCACCTTAGCCTCCGTGCTGCCCAGGACCCACTATGGCTGCGGTTGGGGAGGGGCTCTCCATGGAGCCCCCGGGCTCTGCCCAGCCCCTATGGCTTGGGGCAGAGGAAGTGGACGGGGGTCTCTGGTCTCCTCTCCCAGGGCCTCCGGGGCAGCCAGCCCCCATCTGCTTTTCCTGTAGTGAGGTCTACCTGTAAGTTTTTCACACAGAACATTCTGTAGCTCACGGCGCTGGGGGACAGCGGCATTGCATCAGCTCCCAGCTCCCTTCTCACCCAGGGTTGGGTGGGGGGGAATGACAGTTCTGTCACCCAAGGGTCCTGACGCTGCGAGTCTCCGAGGCCCTGCCTTCCCAGTGGCCTTCCTGTCCCCAGTCATCAGAGAAGAGCCCGGGGGTGTGACTCCTGAATCAGGCTGCTTCCCACCCAGCCCTGCCCCGTGGTGACTGGTACTCCCCCTTGCTTCTTTCAGCCACAGGGCGGGGAGGGGGCTTTTATCTGCCACAGATGCATTCCTAACTGCTTCACTTTGATTACGGGTCCTTGTGAGGAAGCCCACCTAGGCCCGGAAGCCGGTCTGGGCTCCGTCCATGCAAGAGACGCTGCCACTGCTGTGGCCACCACTGTGACGGTCAGTCACCACCATCATCACCATCACCGTCATCATCACCATCCCCGTCGTTATCACCATCCCCGTGGCCACCACCGCGACGGTCAGTCACCACCATCATCACCATCACCGTCATTATCACCATCCCCGTCATTATCACCATCCCCGTGGCCACCACCGCGATGGTCAGTCACCACCATCATCACCATCACCACCATCATCACCATCACCGTCATTATCACCATCCCCATCGTGTCCACCTGCGTCCGTGGCTGTAGACCAGCCTCCCCGCCAGAGCGCGCACTCTCACACCCCCCAGCAGAGAAGGGCCTGACATGGAGGGTCTGGGACAAGTACCCAGGATGGACACTGAGCTCGTGTCCTGAGAGCAGGTCAGGCAGGAGCCAGAGCCTGGAGGCTCCTCGTTGGAAGGAAAGCAGGGCGCGGGCCAGGCATTCAGTTCAACCCTCGTTCCCTCCCCTGACTTGCCCAAGGTCACCCAGGAGGAGACGGGAACCAGATGCTCAGCCATCAGAAAACACCCTTGACCATGGGCAGGCGTCCTGACAGCCTGGAACCAGGCCTTGGCCCCCACCCTGCCTGACTCTCTCACTCTTTCCTCAAGCTTCAACCCACGCCCAGCCCCTCCCGCCCGTCTAAACACCTTCGAGGTCTGGCCTGTGTCCTCCTGACATGGCTTATAAGCAGGAAGTAGCCAGCAGGTCCTCCCAGGCGCTAGACACCCGCAGCTCCATGGGAAGGAAGGGGAGGGCTTGGAAGGGGCCTTGCTTAGGAACCAGCGCCCTCCCCCCACTCCCCATCAGAAAGGGAAACCTCCCTGGGACGGGCGCAGGGAGGCAGGGCGCAGAGGTCACAGGGACAGCTGTGGTGTGTGCTCAGGTGGTGGGTGGCATGTAAGCGGGATGGGTGCCCTGACTACTGACCCCCGCCAGTGAACGAGCCTGGTCCCACACTGAGTCCTGACCCTGGTCACACACGAACGTTGATCCTCTTCGCAGACTGAGACCTCACCTGTCACACAATGAGCCCCAGCTCTGGTCATCACTGAGCCCTGACCCTGGTCCCACCCTGAGCCCTGACCTGCATAGCCCTATGAGATGGCAGCGAGGGGCTCGCAGCTCCTCACCACAGGCGAGCAGGCTGAGGCTCAGGCCGCGGAGCCCCAGCCCTGGCTCCCGCAGCTGGTCCGCCGCGGAGCCTGGATCCGAGCCCAAGTCCTGGGCTCTGAGTCTGGCACTGTTGTCTCCGACCCACCAGAGCTCCCCAGGGCCTGGCCAGGGCCCTGCGGGGGCCACACAAGAAAGATGGCAGCCTCTCCTGGGCAAGTGCCCTGAGGCCAGGGGCAGAGAGGGTGTGCCCAGCGCTGACAGAGGGCTAGGGCTGGCAGGGTTAGAGGGCCAAGCTCCCCTGGAGGCTCTGAGAAGACAGCTTAGGACAGAGCGATTGGGGGTGGGGGGGTGACTCCTTAGTGGGAGATGACTCACTGCACCCCCTCAGCAAGGCCAGGGGTCCTGGTGGGGCAGGGAGCAGACACCCCACCCCCAGGGCAGACCCCCACCCGCGCCAGGTCAGTTCTCTGCAAAATGCAGGCGGCAGTCATGGCTGTTCCTGTGAACACTTTGGGCCACGTGCTTCTGGCTCCAACTTTAGAAAGACAGTGAACACACACACTCTCTATGACATGACACCGCCGTGGGGTCTGGGGCTGTCCCTACACAAGCACGCTGAGATTCTCGAGCAGCAGGAAGGGTCAGGGTCACTCCGAGCAGGACCCTCTCAGACCCCGGTCCCGTCTGCTGGTCACAGCTGAGGGGCTCTGAGTCAGACTCGCCCACGAGTTCGCCCGTCTCCGAGCAGACCGGTCTCCAGGCCCTTGAGCGGGGGCTGTGAGGACTGTCCCGCTAGCGCCTCTGTCCGGCTGCCTGGTGGCCACTGTCCGCCCACGCCCTGGGGCCCCACCCCCAGGGCCCTCCCCACTCACCAACCCAGAGAACTGGCACCAACTTTCCGGAAAGCCACTGTCCTGGCCAAAAGAAACAGCGTCCCTCCTCCCGTTCCCACCAGCTGCCCGCTCCCCAGGGCAGTGGGCAGTTGTGCGGGGGCCCCGTGGGCAAGGACCCTGCCATCCTCCCACCACCCTCAGCCGGGCTTTGTCCCTGCTGCCCAGGTGGACAGACCAACGCCAGGGAGGAGGCAGGCTGGGATGTGTCCAGGGCACCCTCAAGAGGCAGGGCCCAACCCCAGCTCCCACCACCCACCATACCCCATCAATGGCAAGGAGGGGCTCGGTGCGGAGAAATGTGGGGGTCACCCCCACTGAGTGCCTGGTTCAAATCCTGGCTCCACCTGCCGTTAGCCAGGTGGTCTCAGGCCCCTGCCTTCTCGGAGTCTGTTTCCTTGCCTATAAGAGGGAAGGACAGTACTGACTGTACATCCCACCCCACCCCAACCCCTTCACTGACCAGAGACGGCCGCCCGGCCCCTGGAGGAGAGGTTGGGGTAGGGGGGGTGGTCAGCAAGAACAAGAGGAAGCTGCAGTGGAAGGGGAGGGGTCAGCCACCAGGAGGAGCACCCTGTTTATAAAAGGGGTGCAAAGCACCCTGGAAGGCCCCCTGGGGAAGCCGGGAAAGGCAAGAAAGGGGGCCAAGTGCCTTGTGATGGAGCCAGGCCAGCCTGCCCACCCATTTTTCAAATGAATGGGCATTTGCATTTATTGATCTCCTACTATATACCTTCACATATACTGAGCATCAGAGAGAAAGAAACAAGTAAAATTCTGGTCTCATCTAGGGGAGCTAAACATCCAGATAGAGACCGAGTTGATGCGGGAATCCAGACAAACAACCCAGGCCCCAAGTGCCCTCATTACCCTGGGGCTGAGAGAAGCCAGCCAAGGCAGGCTTCACGGAAGAGGTGGCCTCAATGCTAGGGAGGATCTGGACCTAGAGAGACATTGAGAGAACAGTGTGGGCAAAGAGCTCGCCGCTGCTGCCCCCCACCGCCCCTGACAAGACAGTGAGGAGAGGCCCCTCTCTGTCTCAGGGCAGGGGGTGGAGCCTGGGAGGGCCTGGCCTTGAATTTTTGACCCCAGGCTCTTTGATGGGACAACATCTCTGTTGTTGCAGTTCAGAATCAGAATCCTAGGATGGGTGATGTTTGGGGTCTGGGGTCTCTGCCCCCCTCCCCAGAGGCCGTCGGTGCTCCTGCCTGCCCAGCGCTGATACCACACAGCAGCTGGAACGTGCCCGCCCGGGCTCTCTTCTGACCCCTCACAGGGACGAGAAGCTCACCGCCACCCGTGGGGGACGGTGGACGGGACGGTGGACGGGGCTGCTGCAGGGGCCCTCCCCTCGCGGCCCTGCTCCCACTCCAGGGCGGGCGAGCAGAGCGCCAGCGTCCAGGGCCACCCTCTAAGTCCTGCGAGCCGGCAGAGACAGACACAGCATGCCGGTCCCACGAGGCCGCCCGGAGGCCGGGAAGGGCCGAAATAGAAAGCAGGTCCCAAGGCCCTGCGGGGGATGTGGCCGGCTCTTGACCCGAGGCGGCCGGTCCTGCGCTGCCGCGGGAGCCAGCGCTCAGCCCAGCCCGGGGCTGCCTTGGTGGACGGGGCTAAGGACAGGGCCCTGGGCTTGGGAGAGGCCTGGAACCCGCACTCCCCGGCCTGTTCCCGGGATGTAGGGAACTCTCCAGTGTGCCCGGTGGATGGTTCCAGAAGCTTCCTCAGAGGACACAGACCCGCTCAGCAGCGCATTTCAGACCTGGCCGGCTGCCTGGGCTCAAGCCCCATCTCTGCCCCTTCCCAGCTGTGTGACCTTGGCCATGGACTCCTCTCCATCAGACAAGGATGGTGACAAGGGGGCCTCAAGGAGGGGCTGGGGAACACAGAAGTGCTCCGCCCATGCTGGCACATCGGAAGTTCCAGATACACGGCAGCTGCTACGGTTGGGTGTCCTCACCACTGCTTGAGTGACTGACCCCCTAGACCTGTCTTCAAGCCTCAGGTCGTGATCCAGCAGTGGTCAGTGTGGTGACTGCTGGCATGTGCCGTATCCCAGTGTGCGGGACTTAACGGGGGACAGGCAGAGCCCCCCAGCACGTCCCCAGGCCACCACGGACCAGGGTTCACACCAGCACTAGCCCCACCAGAGCCCCTCCCAGCTGGGGCCAAGTGTCCTGAGGGGGCCGTGGGGGAGGGAGCGGGGCTCCAGCTCCAGAGAGACCCCCTCCCACCCTCTCCCATGTCCCCGGTAGCCCCTGCATCGAACAGACCCAGAGCACCTGCCTCTTCCTCCAGCCCAGGCGTCAGCATCTTCTGGGGGTGGGAGCTCCCTGGTCCCCACCTTGCCTCCCTGGGGCCACTGTGTGAACCTGGGGGAGGCCAGGGGAGGCCGCCTCTCCCTGCGGGGGTGGGGGGAAGAAATGGGCCAATCCTCAGGTGCGGGCTGGAAGGGACACGCGGGCAGCTCCCACATACAGCGGCAGCCCAGCCTCGTCCGCTTGTCCCCCTGCAGCCTCCCCCAGTGTGCCCCTGGGCCCACTTCCATCCCACCCCTGCGCTTGTATCTCAGGACTGGCCCAAGAGCTAGGGCTGCCGCACGGGGGTCCAGGTCTGCTTCCCGCCAGTGCCTGCAGCAATCCATTCTCTGCGAGGGTCTCTGTCACTCTCTGGGCCTCAGTTTCTGCACCTGTAAAAGTCGAAAGCGGCCCAAGATGAGCTCCGAAGGGCTCTGGGTAACAGCGGGGCCTGGAAGAGTAGCTCAGGGAACCAAGGGGGCCGGGGGCGGTGGTCCCCACGCCTCAGAGTGCGTTCCCATCCTCACCGTGCTCCAGGCCCTGCTCGGTGCCCTGGACGTGTCCCAGTTCCACCCGTCCAGCCCTAGCAGCCCTGCGCTACTTAGGACACGGGCTGGGGGAAGTGGGGCATCTCAGACACCGCCTCCTCACCCCTGTCACCCCCTGAGAGCCCGCCCGGGCTTCTCCAGCTCCCCACCGGCGGCTGTGGGCCTGGGGCGTCCCCACCCGCGTCCCACATGTGGAGGCAGGAGTGGGTGCTTCCTGAGAGGAGAGGGACCTGGCCTGGGGCCTTCCACAGGCCTTAGTGTCCCCGCCTAGTGGGGGACACCAAAGGTCAGAGCCCGAAGTGAGGGGTCCAACCGGGCTTGAAGCCAGGGCTGCCCAAGCGACCCCAACCCAGACACACACATGCACCCACACAGCACCCCCAAGGCCCCACATGGGCCTCCCCTGTGGGTGCTGGGACCTGCCTGGGAGTCCGGAGCACAGGAGCGGGTGTGAGGCCCTCGACCTCTTAGGAAGGGTCACCTGCCCAGCCCCAGCCGCCCCCGTCTTCTCGGGATCACCCCTGCCCAGCTGGCCTGCCCCCCTCCCCACAGGCGCCCTGGCCCCACCCCGCAGGTCCTCCCGTGGGTCCTCCCGTGGGTCCTCCCGTGGCCTGGGGTGAGGGAACAGAGGTGCGGTCTGGCGCGACAGGCCCCGAGGTGCTGACAGCAGCGGCCTGGCTGTCACCCCGTGTCCCCCACCAGACCCTCCGCCCCTGGGCTGCTCAACTGCTTCTGCGACCTCGTCCCTCAGAGCAGCGGGTCCCCGGGGGTCATGAGCCCTAAGACACCATTGCAGAAGCTTACGATCCAGCCGCGAAGGTGAGGGGGCTTCTCCGAGCTTGGGGGTGGGTCTCTTCACTAGGCTGGACTTCGAGGGGCAGTCACACATGAAACTGGTCCCATCCCATCCACCAGAAGGGGTCTCGACCCCTGACCCAGCCGACATGTGACCTCTGACCCAGACACAGACAGCCTGGCCTTGAGCCAGGAGGTGACAAGGGTGAGCTCATCCCTGTGTACTCACCTCCACTGAGGGCCTCAGGGGGTCACCCCAAGCTTCGAGGGCTCTGGCACCCCCACCCCAGAACCCCAGGGTCCTACAGAAGAGAGCTCCCTGAAGTAAAGGGTGCGCCCCGGCCATCCACAGCGTCTGCTCCGCTCAGAGACCCTCCCCGAGGTTTCCTGGGGAAGCAGCCTGCCCGGGCCCGGGGGAGCCCCGCCGCCCTCAGCGCGGGCACGAGCCCTGGCCAGCCCGGCCAGTGACTCAGCGGCAGTTGGCCATCTCCAGCTCATAAAATCTGCCCCTCGGATGGCTCAGCCCTCCCGCACCCCCCACAGCCTGGCTGGCTCCAGAGTGCCCCCCCACCTGCTCCCACACAGAAACAGCCCTGAGTCCGCACTGCCCCAAGCAGACCCAGGCTGCTCCTGCCTTGCCAGCCAGGAGCCAGCACCACCCCCTGGGCAAGGGACTTGGATGGGCCAGGGGCTCCCGCCTCCCTCTGGCCCTCAGACATGACCGTGTTCCAAGGAGACCATTGCGGTCTGCAGGCTCAGCCCTGCTTTAGTGGGGAGCCTGATTGAGGGTGGCAAGGAAACTGCTCCAAGGACCACCCTCCCCCAGAATCTTCCATAGCTCCCCGCTGCCCTCGGAGTCAAGGGCCCCATTCTGGTCCCCAGAGGGGCAGCCATGACCCAGTGTGGAAGTCCTCCGCTCACTCCCAGCTTCATGGCTCACCCAGCCCTCCACTCACGGGGACCCTGGCAGGCAGGTCCTGCCTCCCAAGGGCCCACCCAGGCTGTCCGCCTCCCATCACCCCTGCCTCTGCCGGTGTGGGCTGCCCTCCTGACCACAGCAGGCCCCCTCCCGCTGGTGCGCTGCAGCATGTCCCCCACCAGATGCAGGCGCAGGGACCAGAGCCAGTCGCAGGCCTGTGAGCCCAGCGCCCCGCCCACAGCCAGCTCAGTGGGTGCTTATCCAAGGGGTCTGGGTGGGTAGGGGACAGGAGAACAGAGGAGGCGCTCAGCATGTCACAGACTTGGCCCTGAGCCCTTCCTGGCCTTGACCCTGAAAGCCTGACCCCAGCCCGGCCCCCAGCCCCCTCCCTGCCCAGGGCATCTGTCTGGGGGAGGCCCCTCCCAAGGAAAGGCCACCCCACCCCCCGGCCCTCAGCACACTCAGGACTTTCACACAACCCAACCCTGCATCTCTACAGCACCCACAGGGGTCGAGCCGAGGCACACACGGCCCCAGGCTGGTGCCGGCCACACGGACACACCCAGGCATGCGTGTGCCCCCACGAAGCCACGTCCGCCCCCGGAACACACACGCGTGGACACACAGAGACCCGGACAGCGAGTGTTGGAGCCCTTGGTCACGGTCACAGGCGCCAGGGGGTCAGAAGGGCAGACAGCGCTGGGGAGAGGGCGGAGGCAGACCCGCGCAGGGCAGTTGGGATGGCCGGGGGCACGACCCTGCCTCTGTCCCCCAAACAGAAAAGCCCATCTGTGTGAGCCCCGCCACAGCACACGCGGTACCTGTGGGTGCCAGCTGTGCTCCCCAGGCCGGACACCGGGGGCAGGGAGCCAGGGCTGCTGCTGCCCTCCCTGCCCTTCCCAGGTGATGCAGCCGCCACGCTGCCCTCTGCCTCAGTCTCCTCCCTTGTCTGGCCCAAGGCTCCCTCCCCCAGGGCCCTGGGATCAGGCTCCTCAGGATGCTGGCCGGGGCGGAAAAGTAGCCCGCCCCGCCCCGCCCCGCCCCCACCGCTGCCTTGCCCAAAAGGAGCCCCGAGCAGAGCCTGACGTCAGGCCCCAGGAAGGTGCGGTCGGTCGGGCTGCACAGCCCGAGTAAGTGGCCCGCGGAGCTGCAGCGAGAGGCCAGTTCCTCTGCTAGACGGAGACGGTGCGCGGTGAGTCCCCCTCAGGCAGGCGGGGCCTCCCCTCCCTGAGATGAGGTGGTCAGTGCAGGGTCCTCACACCCCAGGCAGGCAGAGGGGCAGCGGGGGAGAAAGACTGGGAGGGAGAGAGCTCAGAGCTGGCAAGGGGTTTTGAGGTCCTGCCCTGCAGGGAGCCATTGTACAGACGGGAAAACTGAGGGCGAAGGTAAAGGTGTTGCAGCTGCCAGGCTGGGTGAGGGTTGGGAAGGGGAGCACCCGAGAGCTTGAGGGGCACCCCTGCTGCCCTGAGCCCCTCTGGTTCAATGCCCTCCTCTGGAACTTTCTTCCTTCCTTCCTTCCTTGCTTTAGCGCTCTCGTGGTCATCTACTGGGAGCCTCGATTTCCCCATCTGGGTGGCCCCAGGGGCCGGGCCAAGGAAGGGGTCGGGGGACCCCAGAGGCCCTGGACAAGCCCTGGGACTGTGGCCACCGCAGTCCCCCCGCTGGGGCAGGGCTGAGCTTGAGGGACCTGTGGGGACAGGCTCCACACAGGGTGTGCCCCCCGCCCAGCCCGGCCCTGCCCTCCCCTTGAAGGGCCGGAGAAACTGAGGCCCAGGGCCCGCCCTGCCCCCAGCGCAGACCTTGCAGCTGGCACTGCCCCCGCCTGGCTCGCCGGCTGTGCCTGCCCTGAGAAGGCAGCAGGAACAGGGTCCCGAGGGGGGAGGGCCGGTTGGGAACTGGCCGGTGGCCAGGGCGCTGGGCAGGGCGGACAAGGAGCAGCTGTGCGTTCCGGGGCAGCACTGGGAACCGAAGGGACTGGGCTGGTGGCAGCGTGCACAGCCCTCGGATGGGCGGCTGGGGCTGCCCGGCGGCCCCCATACTCTTCCACCAACATATACTCACTCTCAGCCAGAGGGTCGCCAGGACACCCCGTCCTCTCCCAGCTGCGTGGCCGCGGACAAGTGGCCGCCCCTCTCTGAGCCTCGGGAACAGCAGAGGTTGCTGTTTCCAAGGCCTGGCGTGTGGGGGGGGGAACCCGACGTGTCCTGAGCACCTGCTGGGAGCCTGTCCGCGGGTGACCTGATGCGATGAGGTGTGCATGCCCCTCTTACAGATAAGGAAACTGAGGCTTGAAGAGCCCTGCAGGGCTCTCAAATCATCCGCTGGTTTCTTTAGCCACAGCCCAGGCCCTGGCCCTCACGGCGCTGCCAGTCCAGTAGGGGAAAAGCAAGAAACAAATAAATTTGAAGCTGTCGGGTGATGAGAGGGCTGCGAGGGAAAGAAAGCAGGTGGAAGGTGAAGGTGTGCAGGTGGCTGGGTGGTCCGGGAGGGCCTTCCGGAGGAGGTGGCACTGGGGCCTGAAGCACCCTGGGGGTGCCAAGCCTGCTCTGCCTGCCGGCTCTCAGCACCCGCTCTGTGGTGCTCTGAGCACAGGAGCCTGCTCCCACCTCAAGGCCTTTGCACCTGCTGTTCTCATCCCACCGCCCAGAACGCTATCTCCCCAGGTCCTCCTGAGGCCCCTCCTGCTCCTGACCAGTCACTCTCTAGCCTCCTCCCCCCACCCCGCCCCTGGCTGTGAGCCCCACAAGCTGGAACCAGATCTGCCTGAGGCCCTCCAGGACCCCAGCACCAGGTTCAAGGCCAGGTCTGATGCCTCTGAAACGTGTGTTTCTCGCAGTTCCCCTGACCTTGCCACTGAGCTGTGTGGCCTGGGGCAAGCTGCCAGAGCCCTGGACCTCTGAGCCCCTGGCACAGTGGGCCCTGGGGAACCTCCAGCAGCATGCAGCAGGTGCAGGGCAGAGTTCAAAGCCCAGCTCCTCCACGCCCAGCTGGGTGACCCCAGATGGGCCACCTAACCTCTCTGTGCCTCAGCTTCCTAACAGGCAAAATGAGGCCAGCAAAACCAACGTGGGGGCATCTGGCAGGAGTCGTGAGACCCTGGAAAGGGTCATCTCAGAGACAACCCATGAACTGTGGGGTTACGGCTCTGCCCCAGTAGAGGGGTGTCGGGAGCCCAGGAGGGTGTTGTGGGTGCCAGGAGCCTTCAGCAGGTGATGCAGGCAGAAGTGGTATGCCAGGTCGAGGGATTAGGCAGAGGCCAGGCGGGTGCAGCCACGGATCCCGTCCCACCGCCCCAGGGAGGCTGGCCTGGGGGAGACAGGCAGGTGCTACACCTCTTTCAGCATCAGGATGAAGTGAGGGGTGAACCAGGGTGGCAGGGAGGGCTGTCTGACATGCAGCAGGACCCCCACGAGTGGTGATGCCTGGGGCCACCTGGCCCAGAGAAACTTGCATTTCCATTAGGGCCAAGACCTCAGCCAAGGGCTCTCAGACGGTGGGGTGTGAGGCTGAGTCGGGCGTGCTGGAGCCAGGTGCCCAGCGCCCAGCCACCCCAGGTGACCCTGTCCCTGAGCTGGGTGGAGGGAGCCCTGACCAGGATGGGGACCTTGATTCCAGCTGGTGCCCCCTGAGACCTTCTAGACAACCCAGAGCTAGTCTGGCCCCCTTGGGGCCTCGGTAAGGGCCCAGCCGTCCCTGGATGGAAGAAGCAGATGCTCAGACTAGCCAAAAACAGCAGGCCATGTTCTCAAGCAGATGCCATGAAACCAAGAATAATCAGCAAAATAAACAGGCAGGTGGTTCCTCCAGTAAGGGCTATTTTGGCCTTGGGAGGTTGTGAGGGTCACCCCGTCGGGGGCAGAGGCATGTCCAGGTTACTGCGTGTACCCAGAATACAATTGCGCACGGACCCCAGGTCCAGAGACACCCACCCCACTCTCATCCCACTCCTGCTGGGCCGGGAGCCAGCGGACCTGGCTTTGATTTCCCGCTCCATCAGTTTCACGCTGTGTGTCCTAGGGCGTGACACTCACCTCTCTGGGCCCCCACGTCCTTGTCTATAAAACCCAGGACTGCCATGTGGGTGCAGAGTGTCTGAGGGCGACTGGCCCATACTGGCGTTCCAGGCACCTTGGTGGGGAAGGCTGGGCCTGTCCTCCACACCGCCCCTCCTGGCTCCAGGTGTGGGAGCTGCAGAAAGGACAAGGGATCTTGGGTCACATGCCCAGGCAGCTACCTGTTGCCCGGGGCCGAGGCCAGGGCCCCTGGCTGCCCTGGCCCCATATGTGGCAGGGCGGGAGGCAGCCAGGCTGTGGGCTTGGCATCTGCCAGGCAGCTGGGCGGCTAGAGGACACGCAGGGATAGCAGCATGGATTCAAGAGAAACCGAGACGAGGTCGGGATGGACCCCCACCTGGGACACTGGTGAGAGGTCAGAGAGGCTTGGGCCCCCCTCAAGTTTCTGGGCAGTTACTGGCACCCTGAGCCTCTGGGTCTTGGCCTGTGTTTCTGGACACACAGCAAAGACGCAAAAGCTGTGAGAGGCAGCAGCAGGCACAACCCCCCGTCAGTGCCCTGGGCGTGGGCACTTGGGGTGACGGTCAGGCTGGATAGAAAGGGAGCCCCAGGAGGGGACAGGGTCAGGTAACTTAGGAAAAGATGCTTATTCCCTGGGAGCTTCACAAAGGCTCTGAGGGGCTGTGCACTGAGCACGTGGGGTGACCCGGGCCTCTCCCGAGAATGGGCAGGCAGGCCCAGGTGGACCGCCATTCAGGTGGGAGCCCAGGGGTCTCCAGCACGGCCACTGTCGTCATTACGCATCTTCCACGCAGGGGCGCCTGAAGCTGTGTATCCACCCAGCACCCCCAGCGGTCCTGACGACGCTATTTGTTGGATGCTCACCTGTCCCTTTAAAACACCAGTCCCAGAATCACAGGTGAAGGACTGAGGCTCTGGGACTTGAACCAAACACCACTGATGCGCGCCAAGGGCCGAGGGAGGGAGAATGACGGGGACCCACGGGCCCGACGGTCAGGGGGGCTGGGTGGGCTTCCTGGAGGAGGTGTTAACCCTGCTGGGAAGACTGATGGTAGTGAAGGCGGAGCTGAGAGCAGAAGCCGGTTCAGGTGCTGCGACGCTGAGCGGGCTGCACAGGGGCTCGGCCAGCCAGGGAGGGCCCCGAACGCCTGGGTGAGAAAGGGGCCTCGCTCTGCTGGCCCTGCAGACTCCCGCAGGGGTTCACTCAGCCAGAGAGAAAGATGGGTGCTGCTCTGTGCCCAGCCGTCCTGGGCGCTGGAGGAACCGGCCCACCTGAATTGCTTGCAGTCAGGACAGTGGGACAGTCCTGGGCTGGAAGGAGCCGGGGAAGAACACCCAGGAGAGTCAGCCGAGGAGGAGAGAGAAGGCTTCCTGAGGAGCTGGGGCCTGGAGGAGGCCCTGGAAGTGTCAGGAAAACTGCAGGGGCGGGAGATGGGGCGGCGTGGGAAGGGCACGGAGGTGGGGGGTGCCTGAGGCGTCCTCCTTCAGTTGAGGTGCAAGGAGACGGGGGGACGGGGTTCCCCTAGCTTTGCTCAGAACCTCAGGCTTTTCCCAGGAAGGACCCCTGCCCCCGCAGCCACATCTCTGTAGGCTAGTTGTGGCCAGATGCCTGGGGGTAAGGGCATATCAGAGAGGAAAAGACGACCTTCACCCCCCATGCCTCCCCAGAGGGTCTAAGGGCTCAGACCTGTACGCCCAGAGGGGGAAGGGGAATAGAGCACCCCACCCGCTCCCTGCCCCACCTCTCCACACCTGCACCAGGGGCTCGGTCTCAGAGAAGGCCCACAACAGCCCTGAGAGGCAGTGCAATGCAGCCGTTTCAGTCCCCACATCACAAGAGAAGAGACTGAGGCTCAGAGAGAACCCCTGCAGGGCCAGAACCCTCACCCAAGGCCCTGCAGGGCTGTGAGGGGCATGGGGGCCCGGGAGGGAGGCCCACAAGGTCACCTCTGGCCAGAAGCCTGCCTCCCCCTAAGCTGTATCTGAGCACCCAGGCTCTTTGCAGTGTTCAGCCTCGGTTTCCTCTGCGTAAGTAGAGCAGGCCAGGAGCCAGTGGGTGAGGAGATACCACCACCAGCGCCCACTCTGCCTGGGAACAGATGCCACGCACCCACTTGGAAGCTGCAGAAAGAAGGTGCTGCAGCTACATCACTGCGGGCAGGGAGGCGGAGGCTCAGAGAGGCTAATCAACACCGGGCCGACTGGTGGTGAGTGGGGACCGGCCCACAGCCCGCACCTCCTCCACTGGTTACTCTTCTTGTTGTTCAGTTGCTCAGTCGCGCCCGACTCTGCAAACTTGTGAACTGCAGCGCACCAGGTTTCCCTGTACCTTCACTATCTCCTGGAGTCTGCTCAAACTCGTGTCCATTGAGTCAGTGATGCCGTCCAACCGTCTCATCCTCTGTCGTCCCCTTCTCCTTCTGCCCTCCTGCTGAGTACCGTTACTGTTCATTTATTCCCTGCGGTGCCCACCCACCTGCCCACCCCTAGCTGTCTAGCACCAGCTGTGACATCGCATGCCAGGTGTGGACAAAGGGGTGAGGGGCCGTGGTGGAGAGAGAGTGAGACAGCCTGAGCCTGGAGGCTGGCAGGAGTGTGGGGTGGGGTGAGGCGGGGCTGATGCTGAGCCTGTGGGGGGTGCAGGGGGCGCTCGGCTCAGGGCTCGGGGGTCCGCCGGAAAAACTCTTACTTGACCAAAGTGGATTCAGGGGGTATGAGGCCCGTCCCGTGGCGCCTCAAGGAGGACGGGGAGCTGAGACAATGGAGACCAGGGGCGCAGAGACGAAGTGTCCTACCTGAGACCGTGCGGGGCAGGGGCTGCTTAGCCCAGACACTCCCAGCCCGGCCCCTTCCCAGCCCCAGACGGGGGAGGGCCCCAGGCCGTGGGTTCATGGGGCCACAGCTGGTCCACCGCCACAGGGTCCAGGGTCTCACCATTCGAGTTCCTCGTCTTACAAAGCAAAAGCGATGCTCAGTAGGTGCCCCAGAGAGTGGTCACTGCGTGTTCTCACCGTGAGAGGTGCGTGCCAGAGGTGGGTGAGTGGGCTGGCACGGTGGGGGTCAGATCACACAGAGACAGGCAGACTCGGCCGCGGGCAAAGAGGAGGAGCTGAGGGTGTAGGAAGCCAGGGCCGACGGCCCAGGCTGCAGCCGTGACCCGGGCTCCACGGGACAGATGCGCAGGTTCCTGGTGTTGCGGGACGGAGCTCCGTGTGTGAGCAGGGTCTGTGCCCGGGGTGGGGCCCAAATGCCGCTCAGACTCTCGCACCTACGCATCAGCATGTGCTTGACGGACGCCCTCCATCCCCACCTGCCTGCCTCTGCAGCCCCGGGCCCGCCGTCCCGGCCCGTGGCCTGCAGCGAGCTGCTGGCCTGCGTGTGAGCTGTCCCTGGGGGCTGTCCCGGGTGGGCGGGCTCCCCGGGGCCGGCGTCACCCTGCAACTGTCTCCCAGAGGAAGCGCCCTGGGATGTTTATCTGTCTCGGACCGTGACACGGACACAGACCCTGTGCAGACACATCGGCTAACTGAAAGCACGTGGAGGGGAAGTCAAAAACCGGTCTGCCGCGTGTCCGGGCCAGCTGCGCACTGCCCGGGTCTTGGCAGGGCTTCGGGCTTTTCCCAGGAGAGGAGGGACACGTTGGGGGCACCGCTCTTCTTCCTGGGGTCCTGGAGCCCCCGTGTCCTGGGGATGAGGCCCACAGCCCCACGGCCCAGCCTCGTGACCTCCCCTCACTGCCCACTCGTGCCTACAGTCTCTCCCTGCCCCAGACGTCCTTCTCACTCCCCAACTCCCCGAGCTGCCTGCCAATGGGCTGACACATCCAAGGCCCCTGTGTGTCTGGGGCTGGGGACCCCAGGCAGAGGACAGTCCTCCCAGAGCGCCCCATGAGTGGAGGCCTGGGCCCACTCATGCCAGAGGGGACCCGAGGGGCCAGCCACGGTCCTGGGCAGCATCAGACTCTTTCCAGACGCCTCCGAGGATCAGCAGATGCCCAGGGCCAGGGTCCCAGAGGCGGAGGTTCAGCTGGTGCCACCTTCTCAGAGTGGAGGATAAAGGTGGCCTGCCGGGCCAGTGCCTCCCTCCAGGCTGGGCTGGGACCTGAGCCTTGGCTAGCAAGCACTTCCCTGCCCTGCCCACCCGCTCCGGGCTGGGCTTTCAGTCCCCAGTCCCCCGGCAGGCTGGACTTCCGCTGGATGGAAGCTGCCAGAAGGAGCCTGCTGCCCAAGGACAGGTAGTAGCCGGCCAGGGGAGTGGGCAGCGGGCGGGCTGTCCACGCAGATGCCTCACTTCCCTTGGTCACCACGATGGGGGCGTCTTCCCTCCCCCTATAATTGGGGAGGCACACTCTACCGGGGACCTCCCCTGTGCCCCCCTCTCCTCCCTGTTTCTCCCCAAAGCCTTCTCCTTTCTCCTGAAAAAGCCAGAAATGTCCTTATTTGGAGGATCAGCCCGGTCCAGGGTTGGGGTGAGAGCCTGTTAACCCTTCATTTATAAACAAAGGGATAAATCTCAGCAAGTTAAACAGCTCAGCAGGAACATAAACAGAGTGGGCGGCTGCAGCCCCCCACCCACCCCCAAGCCCGAGTCTAGGCCAGCAGGCCAGGATTGCGGCGTTTATTTAACTCACGCCCTGCTGCTGCTGCTGCTGGGACCTGGCTCCAGGCTCCAGCCGCAGCAAGCTGCCCCACGTGAGTCTCCGAGACAGCAAAGGTGGCCGTCTCTCCGGGCTGGGAAGAATCCGGGGCGGCCAGGGGCTGACTCTCAGCTCCCCCAATCCCAGGCCCTTGGGCAAAAGACCCATCTGAGGACCCTCACCCAGGGCACTGACCTGGTGCCAGCCATGGAGGAGGTGAGAACGGTTGGGTGGCCCGGAGGACAGGGGCCAGGATGCATGGGCGTGGGGACTTGGGGCTGGGCCGGCCATGGGCACAGCTCTCACGGAGCAGAACTTTCCTTTGTTTGGTACCCACTAGTGTGATGCTCTGCTTCCCCGGTGGCTCAGATGGTAAAGAATCCGCCTGCAATGCGGGACACCTGGGTTCGATCCTGGGCTGGGCAGATCCACTGGGGAAGGGAATGGCAACCCACTCTAGTATTCTTGCCTGGAGAATCCCACGGACGGAGGAGCCTGGCGGGCTACAGCCCATGGGATCCCAGAGAGTGGGACACAACTGAGCGACTTTAACTCACTCACTCAGTGACGCACTGAGCACTGCTGTGTTCAGTTAACCCTCCCAGAAGCTCTGCAGTCCCAGTGATATAGACTGGGGACTCATCATGAGGCACAGAGAGGTTAAGTGACTTAGCTAAAGTTGCACAGCGATTGAGGGAGGAACTGGTCTGGAGACAAGCCTCACACAGCACACACACTTGGCCTTCCTATTACCTGTTGCCACACTGGCTGCCTTTGTCAGGTCTCAGTCCTGGTGACAGTCTTGCAAGGCTTTTCATCTCCCGTGACAGTGAGGAGCAGGTTCAGAGCAGCTAAAGCTCCATGCTTCAGAGGAGCAGGTTTAGCATGCGGCTAAAGCTCCATGCTGGCAAGTGCCAGGGCCAGGCCAGGCAGAGGTACCACGACAGAAATGTTGGGGTGCTGGGTGGGCAGCCGAGCCAGGTGGGGTCCAGCCTCCGGGCAGGGCTCCAATAACCCCAGGGTAACCCGATCTCCTTCCTTCCAGTCCAGGGGAGCACTGGCCACCGTCATGCCCTCCACGTCTCCCGCGGGGCCCTCGGCGGGGGCAGCCCCCAATGCCACAGCGGCGGCAGCGGCGGCGTGGACCAATGTCAGCCTGCCGGAGATGCCCCTGTTCCACCGGTTTGCCCAGCTGGACGAGCAGCTGCACGCCAGCTTCCCGGGCCTGTGGCTGGCGCTGATGGCAGCGCACGGCGTCATCTT
Organism: Bos indicus x Bos taurus; assembly: GCF_003369695.1. Lineage (NCBI taxonomy): Eukaryota > Metazoa > Chordata > Mammalia > Artiodactyla > Bovidae > Bos > Bos indicus x Bos taurus. The sequence goes on from NC_040089.1 coordinate 2,563,670, forward strand.
CCTGGCAGGGATGGTGCTCAACGGGCTGGCGCTCTACGTCTTCGGCTGCCGCACCCGGGCCAAGACACCGTCGGTCGTCTATACCATCAACCTGGTGGTGACCGACCTGCTGGTGGGCCTGTCCCTGCCCACGCGCTTCGCCGTCTTCTACGGCGCCCGCGGCTGCCTGCGCTGCGCCCTGCCGCACGTCTTCGGCTACTTCCTCAACATGCACTGCTCCATCCTCTTCCTCAGCTGCATCTGCGTGGATCGCTACCTGGCCATCGTGCGGCCCGGCGGCTCCCGCCGCTGGCGCCAGCCGGCCTGCGCCAGGGCCGTGTGTGCCTTCGTGTGGCTGGCCGCCGGCGCCGTAACCCTGTCCGTGCTGGGCGTGACGACCGCCGGCGGCCCCTGCTGCCGCATCTTCGCGCTGACCGTCCTGGAGTTCCTGCTGCCGCTGCTAGTCATCAGCGTGTTCACCGGGCGCATCGTGTGCGCGCTGTCTCGGCCCGGCCTGCTGCACCAGGGCCGCCAGCGCCGCGTGCGGGCCATGCAGCTGCTGCTCACCGTGCTGGTCATCTTCCTCGTGTGCTTCACACCCTTCCACGCTCGCCAGGTGGCCGTGGCTCTGTGGCCCGGCATGCCGCACCACGCCAGCCTCGTGGCCTATCATGTGGCTGTGACCCTCAGCAGCCTCAACAGCTGCATGGACCCCATCGTCTACTGCTTCGTCACCAGCAGCTTCCAGGCCACTGTCCGCGGCCTCTGTGGCCGGCGTGGAGCAGAGTGCGAGCCCAACAGCTGCGACGTGGTCAGCGTCCACAAGAGCTCCAAGGGCTCAGCCCACCATCACATCCTCAGGGCCAGAGCTCAGGCCGTCACACAGGCCCTGCCTAACGGGCCTGACGCGTAGTCAGCAGGACACTGCAAGGGGGCCAAAGGTCTGGACTGAGCTGGGCAGGCCAGGTCGGGGACAGCACAGATACCTGCTCTACTAGAGTGGCAGATTGGGTTCATCTTGATCGATTGATGATGGCTGCCCAGTGCTCTGACTGGACATAGGGTCAAAGGCCACTATGCTGTGATTGACTGGCAATGTCTGCCACGGGCTCTAGAGAGGACATGGCGGACTGAATGCTGGTTATTTGCCATCCCTAGGGTATATGTCGGAGAAGGCAATGGCACCACACTCCAGTACTCTTGCCTGGAAAATCCCATGGATGGAGGAGCCTGGTAGGCTGCAGTCCATGTGGTCACTGAGGGTCGGACATGACTGAGGGACTTCACTTTCACTTTTCACTTTCATGCATTGGAGAAGAAAATGGCAACGCACTCCAGTGTTCTTGCCTGGAGAATCCCAGGGACGGGGGAGCCTGGTGGGCTGCCATCTATGGGGTCGCACAGAGTCAGACACGACTGAAGTGACTTAGCAGCAGCAGCAGCAGGGTATATGTTGTGTCCACTGAAGACCCACAGGGGGAGCCAGAAGCTGGCTTCCTACTTGGATCATTCTACCCCCAGAAAGGGTTCCTGCAAAACAGGGACAGAGACTTTTAAGGTACTAGGAATTTCAAAGCGGGTTTAAAAGGTGACCTGAAGAGGTCCCCTCCCCACCTGTCCCCCGTCATCTCCCTGCCCCACAGAGACAGAACAGCTAAAACAGAAAGGAAAAGGGACACAAGTGTTACGTGAGCAGACGAGAGGGGTTCACATCTGCAGGGCCCACACTTGAGGTGCCCGTGAGTCACTCAGGAAGACGGGCTGGCCCCGCGGGGCGCGCCGCTGTGAGTCCCCTGCTATCTGGGCTGACACTTGCGTCCTACAAAGGAGACGCTATTTTCTACCCCACTCCGGGGGAGGCGCTGAGTGGCACACGCAGGTGCCCTGGCTGGGCGATAGGCAAGTCAGAATCAAAAGCCAGCCCCACCTCTTCCAGCGCCCCCGTGCCTGCCCCATGGACACAGCTCACATCTTCCCAAAGCCCCCCCGCTCCAGGGACTGTCTCGGAAGACCCTGCCTGCTGGCCCAGGAGGGCAGTAGACTCCCAGCCCCATCCTGTGGACGCGAAACCAAGGACAAAGACAGAGTTAAACGCGGGCCTGCTGGCCTAAGGCCACGTCTGGCCACGCACAGAGCCCTTGTTCTCCCTCTTGTCTGGCTCATCATGCCTCCCTGCCTTTCCTGCATGCATGCATACTAAGTCGCCTCAGTCATCTCCGACTGTTTGCAACTCCATGGACTGTAGCCCGCCAGGCTCTTCTGTCCAAGGGATTCTCCAGGCAAGAATACTGGCGTGGCCATGCCCTCCTCCAGGGGATCTTCCTGGCCCAGGGATCGAACCAGCGTCTCTTAAGTCTCCTGCATTGCCAGGAGGGTTCTTTGCCACTAATGCCACCTGGGAAGCCCCTCCCTTTCCTGAGAAGGGAGTATTTCTCTGACTTGGTCCACTGGTCGCCTCCTCTGAGCTGGACTCCAGGATCGCCTCCATGTGCCTTCTGTTGAATGTTCAAGCTCCCATGAGCCCTCTCTAGACTGCTGTTTCAGGGGAGGATGGCTATTTTGAGAGAGGAGCTCTGAGTTTCCCAGGCACCTCTAGCCACCAGGCTTTACCCTCACACACGGCCACCAGTGAAACAGGTGAGACAGAATTTGGCCCCAGATTTGCCCCTTGTCTGCAAAGTCCTATGGGATCAGTGGCTCCAGGCAGAGTCCCCTGTCCCCCAAGATCAGGGCCCTGGTGCGAGGCCTGGATGGGAGGCAAGAGGACCATTTATATCCCCATATATCAGATGGGAAAACTGAGGCTTAGGGAGGGAAAGGACCTTTCCAGAGTTATAGAATGAGTACTCAGGCCAGACTGCGCGGCCAGTACGATCAGCTGGAGCCCCGCGGGGCCAGGGCCTGTGACCCCAGGACCTTGTGGGAAGGCTAGGGTGGGGGTGCTGGAGCCTGGGGGGATCCAGGGCCTGCTCAGTGGGGTGGTAGGGGTGCTGGGCACAGATGCTCAAGAAGCAAAGGGGTATGGTTGTTAGCATTAGCACCAACATCCTTGGCCCTTCCTGTGTGCTGGAACAGTGTGGAGCCTCCCCCCACCTCCCAGCTCAGAGCAGGCCCGTGACTCCCCAGGGACCCAGGGCTGCACAGGGCACGGGAGGGGCCTGGGTCTCGGAAAAGGAGGACACGGGAGTGGGCTGTCTGTTCCGCAAAGCCTGTGGTGACAGCGATGCTGGCCCCAGGGAGGGGCACTAATGGTGGGTCCAGGCAGGGAGGCTCCGACAGCTCTGTCTCTGCCAGGCCTGCGAGCTGGCATCTGGGCAGTCACACGGCAGAGGAGGGAAGGTCCGTGCCCAGTGCTTGCCCCAGCCCAGCACCACCTGTGGCCCTTCCTCCAGGGTCAGAGTCCTGATCGATGTCAGGTTCTCACTTTAATTCATACTAGAGAGTAAATGGCTGAAACTAGGTGACTTTTGTGTTTGGGGGTGGAGGGGTTGCAATTCTTCTGGGACAATCCCTGCCTCTAGGAGGAGGGGGCTCTCGGCAGACACTGATTGGGCACCTACTGGGTCCCGGGTCTGTCCCACCCCGCTTCACACACATTGTCTCGCTAGTCCCCACCACGTGTGGAGGTAAGAGCCCAGGGCAGAACTGGGATCCAGATTAGGGGTGGCCAAGCCCCCTCCCCTTGTCCCACATGTGAAATCCCACCGTCCGGCCTGGGCTCCTCGGGGACTGGAAGACCGTGGGGACGCAGGAGGCCAGGGCCCCAGGCGAGCCTTCCACCGCCCTAAGAGTAGTCTGATGGCCTCGTGCAGAACCCTCGCTCACTGGCCTCAGTTTCCCCTACTCTCCACTTCTCCCCCTCCCCTCCTTGGGCTTTCAGCTGGTGGGCAGGGGGCTGGGGGCGAGAGGTTCACCGCATACGACTTTGTCTGAGCCCCCCCCACTTCCTCAGACACTTGCTCCCTCCTCCTGACGGCTGGCTCCCTCCCACTACAGTGTCCTCCACGAGACACAGGCTCCGGCCGCCGCCAGAGGCCAGACTTGTTCCCACGAGGGCTGGGTGTGAAGCCTCCGCACCGTCCTCTACACGGCCTCCCTTCCCAGATTTCTGAGAAGCCCAAGTGACGTGAGGTGGCCTGTGTATTTATATCTGATGTAAACAGTCTCCTCAACGAGGCTTCCTCATCCTGAATTAAAACTGTTTATTCAAATCCGTGCCCTTGACTCAGCGCCCTGGCTGGCAGGCAGGGGTCGCCAAGAGGCACTGAGCCAGGTGGGGGCCCCCGCGTGCCCCCAGTATTGTCACTCTCCTGTGGCTGGGTGGTGGTGGTGATGGGGTCGTGGCTTTGCCATCGCTGCTGGGGGCAGATGCCAGGGCCTCGCTAAAGGGTGAGGTCGGAGGGGACACAGGTGGTACGGTGCGGGCAGCGTGTGGCGCCGTAGCTGTGTGCCACCCTGGCACACACAGACCAGCCGGGTGAACGTCCTCACTCCACCTTTGCCCACGCTCTGCCTGCCCAGGGACAGAACTCGGACCTGGGCAGGTTAGCCAGACTGTCCACAGCATCCGACCAGATCCCTGAAGGCACGAGGGTGCGGGAGGGCGGGGGTCGGTGGGTCAACAACGAGGGAGGGGCTGTGTTGCTGCTCCCAGAGCGAATTTACAAAGCAAGCGCCTCCGAACCTCCCCCAAAGCCTGGGTGTTCACCCCCATCTCCCAGAGAGGGAAACTGAGGCTCCGGGCGTCCAGGAGGGGGCTCGAACGTGAGCTCCAGGCTCACATGCAGCCCAGGAAGCAAGGGTGAGGAGGGCACTGCCTGGGTGGGGTCGTCACTCTCGCTGTCTGGCACCCTTGGAGGCCGGAGGCGTCTAGAGGTAAATATTAGGGTCTGTTTAGATTAAGCTCCATTAATAGCAGGAAATGTCCCTGGGCGCCCGCCCCAGCTTCCTGGAGGCCTCTGGTGCTTGAGCAGAGGCGGGGGCCTGCAGAAATGGGTGTCCCACCGATGTCCTGGCTTACACCCTGTCCTCTCCGAGTCCCTCCGGAGGCTCAGTGTCCACCTGCCCCCGCTGCCCTCCCCTCCTCAAGCCCCGGGTAGGGGAGCTCAGGCAGCCGTGGGTGTGAGGGGGATCCCTGAATGAGCTGAAGACACCCATGGGCTGGTCATCCCCCAACATCCTCCCACCCGTGGGGCAGGCCTCATGCCCCAAGGATCTGTGTTCCCAGTTCACGAGAAAACTGAGGCTGGGTGATGGAGTGGGGGCAGTCCAAGGCTATCCAATGCCACCTTAAAAACGGAGCTAGAACTCCCCACCCGGATCTGCGTGACCCCGGGCCTGGGGCCCCCCACCACCTCCTGAACCCCTGAGAGGAGCCAGGAAAGCTGTGGGCCAGGGAGGCGGACCCAGTCAGCAGAGTGGCAGCAAACAGGAGGGCGCCCCGATGCTGGGGGAGGGGCTCCCTGTGCTCAGGGGCTGCGCAGGCCTGAGGAAATGTCCCTGCCTCCCTGCCACCAGCCTCGGGCCCTGCTGTCTCCCTGGCTTGCCCATCACCCCTGCCCCCGCCGGCTGCACTCACAGGAGGAGGGCACAGGGCTTGCCCACGGCCTCCTTGGGGCACCTGTTCTCTTCCTGGTCTCAGTCTCTGCAGGCCATTGCCCTGCCAGTCTGCCTAGGACCAACCCCGACTGTCCTCCTTGTGGGTCCCTCCCCCAGGCCCCCAGGGCCAGCACCCACCCCGCTGCAGGACAGACCACAGGGCCCAGCTGTGCCCTCCAGAGTGGCTGGCTGCCCACCAGCACCCTTAGTCCCTTGCTGAGCCCTCGGGAACTGAACTCCCCCACCCCCATTTCATCCTGGTTCCCCAGATAAGGCCAATGCTCTGCACTTCACAGGGCCCAAGGGAGCCTGCAGCCTAGGGGAAGAGCTGGGTGGTGGGAGCTCAGAGCCCCCTACCACACCACATGGGTACCAGCCAAGTAGATGCAGCCTGGAGGGCTTCTTGGAGGAGGAGATGCTCAAGGTTCTTCCCTCCTGGTCCTCACCTGGCCGGCCTGGCTTCCAGCTCTCCAAGGTGGGCCTCTGTTGAGGTTGGGGTTTTGGGGAAGTTTTCAAGTATCAAGTGCCCGACAGGTTGGCAGGGCCAGGGCCTTTCAGCCCCATGTCACAGAAGAAGAAACTGAGGTCCAGCGGGTGTGTGGACAGAAGCCCATGCACTGGAACCACACACACTCATCCCAGCCCAGCTCACCCGTGAGTCTGCTGACTCTGGGACTCCTCCAAGCCCCAGCTCTGCCCCCTATAGCAGGAACCTACTCCCCAGACCACAGGTGCCCCAGAACTGAGACCGGAGACAGCTCTCACCGGGCTTGAGACAAGGCCTAGGAGTCCCTCCAGGTCCCCTTGCCCACTCCAGGCCCCAGTTTCCTTGTTTGTCATCCGGAGCTCAGAACAAATGGCGTCCGGGGTGTTAGACCCTCAGCTCCCAGGTCAGAGAGGACTGAAGTGGGAGATGCTCCGTGTCTCTGAACTAGCCTGAGGCTCTGCTCGCCCTGCCCTGCAGCTCCTCATCTTCTCGGGCCCAGTCTTGGGCAGAGAGGTGACCTCATGAGGCCTGGGATCCCCAGTCACCCACCAGGGGCACCCCATGGCAGAGTGGGGGCTCCTGATGGGGTCCAGATGGAAGTAGGGATGAAGGCGTGACCTCAGTGTGCTGAACCTTCACATCCAGAGGCCATGGGGGTGAAATGCACCTGTGTACCCCAGGGCCTGGCCACCAGTGGCCTGGGGACCCGCTCCGTGGAGGAGTTCCGGGGCCTGCGAGGGTCTGCCTGGCCCACCCACCCCCATGGGCTCCACTCCCAGTGGCCTGCTGGGGACTGAGGGTCAGGTTCTAGGGCCCGGGGTGCGGTCCAGGGTTCTGAACCCTGCTCCACCATTTCTCCAGAGCAAAGCTGTGGGGTGCAGCTTCTGGGACCTTGATGCCCGAGGCTGACGGGGTGGGTGCCACAGCCCAACCCCAGGGCAGGGGTAACATGGTGTCCCACCTGCATCAGGCTGCTCGGCCACACCTGCTTCTCCAGCCACGGGCAAGACACAATGTCCATGAGCCTCAGTTTCCTTCCCTTCTACCAAAGGGGGGGTGTGTGTGTGTGTGTAATATGTGTGTGTGCATTAGTGTGTGTCTGTGTGCGTCTGGATGTGTGTGTCTGTGAATGCATGTTGTGCCCATCTGTTTTGTCTATGTGTGTGTGTGTGTGTGTGTACTCTGTGTGTGTTTTGGGTGTCTGTGTACCTGTGTAAATGTACACGTGTGTTATGTCCATGTGTTTTGTCCATGTATACATATGTACTTGTGTATGTGTGTCCATTGTGCGTCTGTGTGTATATGTACATGTGTGTGCATTGTTGTGTTGTGTCTGTATGCACGTATGTGTGTATCTGTGTGAATGTAGATGTGTGTTGTGTCCATATTTTTGTCTATATATACATATGTAAGTGTGAATGTGCATTGTGTGTGTGTAATATGTATGTATCTCTTCCCACAGTACTCAGCAGTCAATAATTAGTGATTAAACTGAGCCAAGGGCTTCCTTTCTGGCTCAGCTGGTAAAGAATCCACCTGCAATGCAGGAGTCTTGGGTTTGATCCCCGGGTTGGGAAGATCCCCTGGAGAAGGGAAAGGCTACCCACTCCAGTATTCTGGCCTCAAGAATTCCATGGACAGTATTATCCATGGGGTCCCAAAGAGTCAGACATGACTGAGTGACTTTCACTTTCACAGGCAAAGAAATAATGAAGACCTTTTTGGGCTTCCCTGGTGACTCAGTAAAGAATCTGCCTGCAATGCGGAAGACCTGGCTTCCATCCCTGGGTTGGGAAGGTCCCCTGGAGGAGGGCATGGCAACCCACTCCGGTTTTCTTGCCTGGAGAATCCCCATGGACAGAGGAGGCTGGTGGGCTACAGTCCATGGGGGTGCAAAGAGTCGGACACAACTGAGCGACTAAGGACAACACAAGCCAAGCTAATGCAGGAAATGGGGCTTCCCTGAGGAAGACCCCAGCACATCCACTCATTTCCCTCCATTCCTTCACAGCGTCCCCTACCTTCCTGTGCCAGCTGTGACCTGAGGGCCTCCCTCCCAACAGGACCCCTGCCCTCCCCTTCCACACGCATGTGTGCATGTGCACACACACGCGTGCACACACTGGTCACAGGGACTGAGACTCCTCCATCCTCTCATCCCTCTGGGTTAAGCCCTGTCTTTGACATTCTGGCCTCAGGCAGGCAGGACCCCTGGGTTCTCGGAGCTGCCAATGATCTCAGCCGACTGCCTCCCAGGCTGGCCCCAGCCCCTCGGGCCGATTCCCTGGGAAGGCCGGTTGGATGGAGGCGTCTGGAGGCTGCAGCCACCAGGTGGCACTGCTGGCCCGGGAGAGGCACCCGAGGTGTCTGCCCTCCGCCGGGACCCTGGCCGGCTGGGACCTCCTGATCGTCTCTACCATCTGATCCTTGAAGGGCAACCCTGGAAGGCTGCCTGGAGGAGCTGCAGCTCCCTTATCCTCCGGGGAGAAGACTGACACTGCCCCAGGAAGCCCCTGACCCCTTCAACTATTCAAGGCAGCCCCTCATTCCAGCCAGGAGGGAGGCTGGGCGGGGCGGTCATGGACGGGGAGGAGCGGAAGTGAGCCAGACCCTCTTGGTGGGCTTGGAACAAGGTCGACGACTCCATGACACATGGGGATGCTGGCATCTATGGGCAGCTAGGGCTCCCCTGAGACCCTGCCTCCTCCTCCAGCGTGCGATCCAGGGAAGCTGAGAGCTCCTCAAGGCCATATGCGGTTCCCCAGGTCAAGAACCTCATTCACTGTCTCATGAGCCCAGAGAGGGTCAGACAGCTGCTCTGAGTCACACAGCCTGGCAGTTGAGCAGGAGAAGAGAATCGTAACCAAGGGCTGGGCTGTCCAGACAAGCAGCACTGGGCATGTCTAAGCATAGTGCTGCCACCAGCCCCAAAGCCAGGCAGGGAGGAAGCAGGATGGACACACAGGTGGATGCTAGGGAGCGTGCCCTGGGTCTGAGTCTCTGCCTGGTCAGGCAGAGGGGACAGGCCTTGTACTGGACACAGAGCGCAGTGACCCTAGGCCCTGGCCTGACAGCCGGGTTGTGCCACTGCCCGTGCCCCCACCTGCCCGTGGCCCCTTGGGGCAGGCAGCCGCCCCCTCCCAAGCTCAGAGGAGGGCAGCCCGACCCCCAGGGGTGGCTCAGGGTCTGGGTTCCTGGAGACAAGATGTCAGGTGGACTAGCCTCTCCCGACATGCCTCATCGCGCTCTGGAGGAAGCTACAGTCAGGGTTCCCGGGGCCGAGACCCTTGGCAAGCCTCACGGAACAAGGGCCGGCCTGTCCCTCCCTCGGACATACGTCCGTGTATTCCCTTTTATTCTCCTGCCTCCAGGACCGTCACCCATTTCCAGAGCCCCTCGGGTTTCCCCGAATACCAGGTCTTTGCTGGACCAGGGAGATGGAAACAACCCTGGAACCCTGAATCCTAACTCTTTATCCCAGAACCCCCACATCTTCCCTGCACCCCTTCTCCTTCACTGCCATGGCTCCAGAACCTTTGTCCGCTCCCTCCTCCCTGCCTGTGGCCTCTGCCCACCCCAGCCTTTCACGGGAGTAGCCTCAGGCCTCAGTGCCTGCCAAGGACTCAAAGGGAATGAGAAGTGAGGGGCCAGGTGAGGGAGGCGAGAGAGGGAAGTCTGTGGGCCTGAAAAGCCGGCTTCTGGCTAGAGCACCAAGCCCTGGGCCTCCTGAGAAAATCCACCTTGCCTGGTGCCCCTGGTGGCTGCAGGAGACACACACAGGATCCCTGCACTGCTCTTAGGATGGGAGGGGCCCTCCGGAGACAAGCTAGACCCCACAGAGGGGATGCTGGAAGCGAGGAAGGGTGTTCAGAGGCCACGAGTGAGAGCCAGCCCACAAGATGCAAGGAGAGAAGGGAATGGACAGTGGGGCGGTCAGGGGCCCACCCAGCCCTGAGCCAGACACACAGTGAACTCTCCAGAAAGATCCGTGTTTGGAGGGGTCAGGATCAAATCCCAGATCCAGCCCTTGGTTGCTGTGTGACCTTTGCGCAGGCGAGTTGGTCTCTCTGAGCCTCATCGGTAAAGTGGTCATACTCACTTGAACTTCTCAGGTTGTTGGGATGAAAATGCAGGGAAGGGGACGAGAGGTTCAACCGACCTCCGCTCTCAGGTTGATGGGAACAGTCCGTCAATGAGTCACTCCACGGGCACTTAGTGAGCACGTACTGTGCTGCCTGGCGTGGGGTGGACGAAGCCACGGTCCAAGGAGCCCACCGCCTGCTCCAGGTGGCGAGGTCCTGGCAGAGACCACAGCTGCCCTCCAGGGAGCTGGGGAGGCTCACCAGAGAAAAGGAGGCTTCTCTGGGTTTTGAGGGATGCATAGGCATTTGACCCTCAGAGAAGCAGCTGAGGGCAGCAGAGCCTCAGAGGGGTCGGGCAGACACACCATCGTGGGAAACACGGGGTCAGAGGCCAGCGGCCTGGCGGGAGGCCCTCAGGCAGGTCACCCTCCTCCCCGGCCTCAATTCCCTCGTCTGTAAAATGAGGGGAGGAGCGCCGTCTTGAGATAACGGCTGTGGAAAGGGACAGGCGAACGCTGCTGTTCCCTGTTTAATTTTCCATGTTCTTTTTTGAGGCCAGGGTTATTTCTGTGCACACTTGGCTATTTCCAGGCCAGAGCTCGCCCTTTCCCACAAATGATCCCCGCTTCCCAGGCTGCGGTAGGAGGGCTTCCGGGCAGGAGGACAACGAGGGAGCCACAAGGGGCAGAAACGGAATCCCCCTGCCAACAGACCCCTGCCCCCCTGCGATGGGCAGGAGCCCAGGGTGCCCGGAACCCAGTCTGAGAGCCCTGGGCACTCAGTTCCAGATCCAAGCCCATGCTTTCCAGCTGCAGGGGGTCCGAGGCCCAAAGGATGTCAGGGGGGGACGAGAGGAGTGACCAGCACCACGTGCGGCATCACCACCACCCCCACCCTCCCAGAAACTAGCCCGCTGTTGGCCGTCCCCAACCCAGAGGACAGGCCCGGGGCGTCGACAGCTGGAGGGCAGGTGGGCAAGGAGGGAGTGTGGGGGCCCTCCCTGCCCTCCAGCCAGGCTCTGTGCCTGTGACCAAGGCGCCTGGGCACCCTGGGCAGCCGCCCCCAGCCTCTGCAAAGCCCCCATCCTCACCGCCTTTCCCCACCTCAGGAGCCTGCAGGACGGGGCGTCCACCCCAGTGGTCCACAGGCCCTGCCTCCACGTGGTGCGGCATAGGATGGGGGGCAGGAAAGACCAGGGCCCCAAGGGAAGGAGGAGGCCAGGAAAGGCCTGTGGGCATGAGAAGAGGGTGGGAGGCCAGGGAGGAGGCAAAGGTCAGCTACTGGAAGCGGGGACCAAGAGCCCTCATACCAATTGGGGGGGTGGTCACCGCCCCAGGCTCTTGCAGGGACCCCAAGGCCCAGCCGGCTCGACTAGTGATGTCTGCCATGGAGCTGGGGCTGGGGACAGGTGTCTGCTCAGAACACTCTGGCCCCTGGACCCTCAGAAGCTCAGTGTTTGAGAGTCTTCAGGTCCAAGAGCTCTGAGTCTGTGGAACTGTGAAGTGAAGTGAAGTCGTTCAGTCACGTCCAACTCTTTGCAACCCCGTGGACTGTAGCCTACTATGCTCCTCCATGGGATTTTCCAGGCAAGAGTACTGGAGTGGGTTGCCATTTCCTTCTCCAGAGGATTGAACCCAGGTCTCCCACACTGTAGGCAGACGCTTTACCGAGTCACCAGGGAAGCCGCTGTGGAACGGTAGGATTTGCCAATTCTGGAACCTCAGGCAGGAAGGTTATCTGCAGGCCTCTCCTGTGCTCAAAAAGCCTGGAGAGATCTCCTGCTTCCTGCCAACCCCACCCTGGCCCAGCCTGGCCCCGCCCTGGGAATTGGGCAGGCCAGGGGCCGTGGGCAATGGGGGACAGAGCACGGCCAGGACCCTGCAAAGAGGAGCTCAGACCCCAGCTTCAGCCCGAATGTCCGTCAACAGGGGAGCAGTTAAACAGCCACTTGGTGGAATATTATTCAACCATGAAAAGGAACGAGGCTCTGACACACACCACTGCTTGGATGGACCTGGGAAACACGCTGCCTGCAAGCGGCCAGACGCACACAGCAATCATCCTGTGTGACGCCGTTTATAGGAAATGTCCAGAACAGGCAGACCCACAGAGACAAACAGGAGATTAGTGACTGCCAGGGCCTAAGGGCTGGGAATGGGGAGGGACTGCTGAATGGATCCAGGGCTTCCCTGTGGGGTGATGGGGCACTCTGGACCCAGAGGGAAGGGGTGGTTGCCCAACATTGTGAATGTGCCAGACACCACTGAATTGTACACTTTAACATGGTGATTTTATGTTGTGTGAATTTCACTTCAATTTAAAAAAAAACACTATTAAAAACTCCTTATCTGAGAAGCAGGGAGAGCAACACCCTACAAGACCGTTGACAGGATTAACCAAAAGTACCATCTGTACCTTGTGTGACCCGCCCAGCACTGCCTGAAGGCAAGCCCAGCGCTCAGCCAGGAGGGCTGGGGTGAGTCAGCATAGGGAAGTGTAACCTCCCTGCTGGCCCCAGAGTCTCCAGGGAGACTCCAAAGGACCCTAGACAGTGGTTGGGGGACCTCACCTACTTGTGCATCTCCCACCATCCCTGCCATTCCCGTTGGGACCCCAGCAGCACACGGGAAGGGGGCTGGGTACCCCCAGAAGAGTCTGCATGTGACCTGGGGGCCACCCAGGCCCACCTGTCTCCATGGGCCTGCAGGCAAGGGTCAGCTAAGTGCTCCCCGTGCAGGTCCCAGGACTGGCCAACCACCCTGGCCCCACGAAAGCAGCTGGGCAGGCCCGGGGCCTCGGCTGGCCTCTGGCCCTAGAAAAGTCAGTCTGTCTCCTAGAGCTGCTGCACCAAATGATGACACAATCGGCGGCTTAAAACAACTCCGTCTATTCTCTCCGGCTTCTGGAGGCCAGGAGTCCCGAGATCAGCAGGCTGGTTGCCTCCAGAGGCTTCAGGGGGCAATCCCTTGGCCTTCCAGCCCCTCCTGTCCCTTCCAGCCAGCAGAGCTCCCAGGCCCATGCTGTCTCTCCCCCAACCCCGTCCTTGCCCCCCGGCCCTGGGGTCCATTGCTTCCAGGCACACGTCTCCTGTTGCTCCCCCAGCAGACTGGTGCTCCCTGAGGGCAGGTCTACAGGGAAGTGCTCCATCATCCCAGTGCTGGCTTAGGGTGCTCCCACCCCGGTGCCTTCGGCCCAGCCTTGGCAAAGCCTTCCTGTCTTCCCAGGCCTCGGCCGTGCCAGCCACTCAAATAAATTAATGTTCCCATCACCGCTGACTCACAGATAAGAACACAGAAGACCCTGCCAATGGCTGCCCACCCCTGGCCCTTCCTCTGCTGGGGACAGTGCCATGAGCCCGAGGAGCCGCCAGCCGCCCACATTGAGGCCACCTTGGTGTCCTTCCTAATAGAGTTTGGGGGCTTGGTGATCTTGCTCCAGCTCTTCGAGGAGGGCGGGACCCCCCACCTCATCTCACAAAAGAGGAAACCCAGGCTGGCACCCACCCTAGGGAGGGAAGCTTCAGCTCAGACTCCAGGCCTGGTAGGACCTGGAGGACTTGCCATGGCTCCCCATATTAGAACACCCCAGCGGGATGTTGGGAACTCAGGGACCCTATGTTCCAGAAGTCTGTCCCCCGAGCCAAGGGGACCTCAGAAACTCTGTGGTCCAGGAGCCAGACCACACAGAGAACTCAAGAGAGCAGCAGACGGAGAGTCCTCAGCCCTGCACAGCCCCTGGGCGGGCCTGGGTCAGCAGCCCTTCTTGAGCTAGGCGGGTTCGTGAGCCAGTCAAGACAAGCTGCTGAGCTTTCACCAGCAGGGAAGGTGAGACAGGGAAAGCAGAGGGCAGGGAGGGGTGTCTGAAGTCAGACATCACTGACAGACAGAGCAGTGGATGAACAGGGAGAGGGAGCGGCTGGAAGACAGGAGCGATGCTATCAGGGCTGCTGAAATGTTAATTACAGACCTCTCCACCTCTCCCAGATCCGAGGGTGCCCTTTATCTGCCAGTTGTCTCACCTCTGCTCTTCCCAGGAAAGCCTTGCCAGGAGAGGACACAGGGTGGGGACCGCCTCCTAGTTCACAGAGAGCAAACAGGCACGGTACCCATGTAGGCTTTCCTTGTAGCTTAGAGTCCGCCTGCAGTGCAAGAGACCTGGGTTCCATCCCTGGGTTGGGAAGATCAGGGATGGCATTCTTGCCTGGAGAGTACTCTGGACAGAGGAGCCTGGCGGGCCACAGTCCAGGGGGTCACAGAGTCAGACATGACTAAGCTACTAACACTTTCGCTGTTCCTCCTGTTTGACAGAGGAAGACATCGAGGCTTTGGCAGGTGGAGTCACTGTCCGGGGCTCTTTCGTTGCAGAGTCTGAATCCAGGACTGTGGGACCCCACCTCGGCCCTGCCTCCAAGAGCAGACTCCCATCCCCTGCATCTCTGCTGCCTGGTTAATCAGCTCCGTCAGGGGCCTGCTACTCCCACCAGGGTTAGGGCAGAGCTTCTAAAGAGGATCAGGGTGCTCCCTGCTCCATCAGCAGAGGCAGGGTCCCATCCTGCATCTGCCTCCCCTGCAGGATGACCTTGGGCATGCTGCCTAACCTCTCTGAGCTGTTTCCTAGTCTGTAAATGGGCTGTTAAGAGGATTTATTTCCTGAATAAATAAGAGATAATACAAAAAAAGGAACAAAGCCTGCTACACAGGACACCCTTAATAAGTGTCAGCTGCTGGCAGTGTCTCATGAGTGTTTGTTTAAGGCTGGAAAATCCAGGAACGTCACAGGATCAGATGTGACCCCAATGGGGGGGGTGTTTCAGGGCTGTGACAGCAGTCAAGGGAAGGGAAAGCTTGCAAAGGCCTGAAGCCCATGTCAAGGCCCCTCACCGGCTGCTCTGTCACTGCTGGCTAAGGGGATTATGGGGCCCTCGGGATGGATCTTATCGGATCAAGTGCTGCCCTCCACTCAGGGGAATTTAGAATGAGTTCTCATTTTTGCTTGGCACAGCCTGTCTCCCAGCACGGCGTGACACCCTGCCATTCCCCCAGAACCTTGGCTCTGAGCACCACCACAGCCCAACGGCCCCCTCTTCCATCAAGCCCTGATGCTGTGAACAGAAATACAGGCTAACTCATAGCCTCCACTTGCCGCTCATCCTGAACCAGTCCCCTGGCTTCACCCTTCAGACCATCATGCCTACCCAGGTCCTGGGCCACAGGGACCCAGTGAGGCTTAGCAGGACCCTATGGGGCCCTGCATGGGCTTCCCTGGTGGCTCAGACAGTAAAGAATCTGCCTGCATTGTAGGAGACCTGGGTTCCATTCCTGGGTCGGGAAGATCCCTTGGAGGAGGGTATGACAGCCCACTTCAGTATCCTTGCCTGAAGAATTCTACGGACAGAGGAGCCTGGCGGGCTACAGTCCATGGGGTCGCAAAGAGTCAGACATGACTGAGTGACTCACACACACACACAGGGCCCTGCAGGACCCAAAAGCCTTTCTGTGTCCCTTAGGCTTCATTCAGCCCCCTAGGAACCTTCCCTGCATTCCAAGGAACTGATTCAAAGTTGTCAATCAGGAAAGGGACAGAGTCCTTTGGACTGCAAGATCAAACCAGTCAATCCTGAAGGAGATCAGTCCTGGATATTCACTGGAAGGACTGATGCTGAAGCTGAAACTCCAATACTTTGGCCACCTGATACGAAGAACTGACTCATTGGAAAAGACCCTGATGCTGGGAAAGATTGAAGGCAGGAGGAAAAGGGGACGACAGAGGATGAGATGGCATCACCGGCTCAATGGACATGAGTTTGAGCAAGCTCTGGGAGTTGGTGATGGACAGGGAAGCCTGGCCCAACTCTCACATCTGTACATGACTACTAGAAAAAGCATAGCTTTGACTGTACGGACCTTGTTGGCAAATTGAGGTCTCTGCTTTTTACTGTGCTGTCTAGGTTTATCATAACTTCTCTTCCAAAGAGCAAGTGTCTTTTAATTTCATGGCTACCATTCACAGTGATTTTGTAGTCCAACAAAATAAAGTCTATCATTGCTTCCACTTTTTCTCCTTCTATTTGCCATGAACTGATGTCCATCCTAAAGGAAATCAGTCCTGAATATTCATTGGAAGGACTATGCTAAAGCTGAAACTCCAATACTTTGGCCACCGATTCGAAAAACTGACTTATTTGAAAAGACCCTGATGCTGGGAAAGATTGAAGGTGGGAGGAGAAGGGGACAACAGAGGATGAGGTGGTTGGATGACATCACCGACTCAAGGGACACGGAGTTTGAATAAGCTCTGGGAGTTGGTGATGGACA
This sequence comes from Bos indicus x Bos taurus, assembly GCF_003369695.1. Classification (NCBI taxonomy): domain Eukaryota; kingdom Metazoa; phylum Chordata; class Mammalia; order Artiodactyla; family Bovidae; genus Bos; species Bos indicus x Bos taurus. Next base: position 2,580,130 of record NC_040089.1, read on the forward strand.
GGGCAGCCTGGCGTGCTGCAGTCCATGGAGTTGCAAAGAGTCGGACACGACTGAGTGACTGAACTGAACTGAACTGAACTGATGGGACTGGATGCCATGATCTGCTTTTTCACTCTCATCTTTCACCCTCCATGAAGAGGCTACGGAGTTCCTCTTCACTTTCTGCCATGAGAGGGCTTGCATATCTGAGGTTGTTGATATTTCTCCCAGCAAATTTGATCTCCTTGCTTAGCCCTGCAATAAACCTTTCTCTGCTGTAAACTCCAGTGTCTGGGTCTGTTAATGAAGCTAAATCCGGTGCCCAGCTTCACAGGCACAGGAGGACAAGCCTGTGGGGCCCTCTCCCCTCCCCTAAACTTCTAGCTCTCCTACCCACACCCACACCCCAGCTGCAGCGAAGCCCCATCCCAGGTCAAACGTTGTTCTCCACTGAATGGTGAATCCATTCTCCTCCACTATTTTTTCCCAAAGGATCAGCCTGGCAAGACATCTCAGGATAGGGGAATGGAAATGGAAGAGCCTGAGATACTTGAAACTGGAAGCAAAAATCCCAAGGGGAGGGCGGGGTGGGCGGAGGGTAAGCAGGCAGGGCCTGGACCCACCAGGATGCAGCTTCGAGTCCCCGACGTGAAACATCAACTCTAGAACTTTAGGGGGAGACGAAGTCCTGGAGAGTAACCCCACCTCCTCGTCCAGCTCACCCGCCGCCCAGGTCCGGACTTAGATTTCGGCTCCTCCCCACCACCCCCCACCGACGCGCCCCAACTAATTCTCAGTGAGCCGATAAAAGAGGAAGGCATTAGGAAAAGCCAACGCCACCTTTATTTCTGAGTCCGCGCATACTGGAGAGGGTCCTCGGGCGCACGGCCACAGTAGGCTCCCTCTCGATCCTCCCCAGGACGCGGCAAAAAAGCCTAACCCCCGAGGGTCCACTGACCTCGGCGGCCTTAAAGAACAGTTCAGAAACCCCGCCGCCCGCGGGCAAGGGTCCCTTGGCTGAGCATGCGCAGAGGGCGCGCCGCCCGTAGAAGGGGGTCCTGGGCTGGGCATGCGCAGAGGGTGCGCCGCCCGCAGTTAGTGGGGCGGGGTTGGGGAGGGGGTCCCGGGCTGGGCATGCGCAGAGGGCGCGCCACCTGCGGTCCCGGCTCCGAGGCTGGGCATGCGCAGAGGGCGCACCGCCTGCGGGAGGGAGCTTGCGCACAAGAATCAGTCTGGGGGCGGCAAAGAGAGGCGGGAGGTGCTGGCAACCAGGAGCAGCACCCGGGAGAGCGCCCTCTACGTGCAAGAACTTCCCGAGTGGAGGGGACGGTCCCTTGGCCCCCCAACACCAGCCTCCTGGCCATCCTGGCAGAGGGTCTTCCCTCCTGCGGGCCACAGCTACCCACGTCTCCCCCTTTCTGCTCCTGCCTTCCTGTCCAATCTCGGCCCCACACTTGCCCCTTCCGAGGACTCTCCCAGGAGCCAAGCCGATGTTTTCGATCAGAGCACACCAACCCGGCTCAGTCCTTCCAAGACCGACATCCCCAGTCCGCTCCAGGGGGCTTGCCTGCTCGACCCTGCCCTAGCCTCCAGCTCCTCTCCATGCCCAGTAGTGGAGCTTTGGCCACAGGACCTTTGCACTGGTTGCTCTGCCCCACCACTCCCCTTCCTGATCCCACCCACTTCTCCATGCTTCTTTCAGTTATCAATGATCCATCCCTCTGCTGTTTCCTTCCTACTGCCAGCCAAGTATCTCCCCAAAGGACTGAGTTACTGGCTCGGTCATGTCTGACTCTTTGTGACCCCATGCACTGTAGCCTGGCAGGCTCCTCTGTCCATGGGATTTCCCAGGCAAAAATACTGGAGTGGGTTGCCATTTCTTTCTCCAGGGGATCTTCCTGACCCAGGGATCAAACCCAGGTCTCCCACATTGCAGGCAGGTTCTTTACCTCCTGAGCCACAAAAGAAGCCCAAAGGGCTGAAGACAGTCACAATTTTGCATTTATTCTCTGTGCAAGTCACTAGTGTCTGCCCCCAAACTGTCACCTTCAGGATTGCAGGGCTTTCTCTCCTTCCCAGGTCAGTACCCAGTGCCCATCATAGCACCTGGCACCTAGTAGGTGCTCAATAAATATTCGGGGGTGAGGAGGGAAGGGAAAGGAAGGAGGGGGAACCCCAAGGGTGGGCATTGTGGGGTCCTTGGAGGACCCTGAGTGCTTATTCTGAAGGAGGATGAACAAGAAAGCGTGAGGGAGTGAACTGGGGAAGCAGGGTGGGGCTTACACGCTGGGAGCAGAGTTCAGCTCAGGTGAGAGGAGGACTCACAGCAGAAATGAGGAGCGGCCCGAAACTTCCATCATGTGGTCACAGGTAGCTCTCACACGTGAGCTCGCTGAATTCTCACCCTGGCCCACAAGAGAGGTGTCCCCCTGCCCCCAATTCACAGAGGAACAAGCGGAGGCCAGGGAGGGGAAGTGCCTCATTCGGGCCCCACGTGATGAGGTGCTGCTGACCCCACCTCTGCTGCCGCACTTCCTGGGGCAGGGGCCTGGGGTGACAGGCAGCTGGCCTCCTGGACTGCTTGCGTGTTCCCTGAGAGCCCCAGCCGTCTTGTGGGGGTTAACCCTGACGCACCCCCAGACCCGGGTGCCGTGGACACTCCTCAGGAGCTCCAGGAGGGAGCTGGTGCTAGCCCTCCCCGCCCCAGAGGCCCTCGCCTCTTCACAGCTGCTGGGGGCCGCCCTGGCCCAGCGCCCACCAGCGTGTGAAGTGCTTCCCGAGGGAGTCCTTAGGGAAGCCCCCGCCCGCCGCCTGCCTCGGAGTGCATCAAGAAAGAGGCCTTCCTTCCGGGCTCATCCGCCAGGGCCACCAGGGTCAGGCCTCGGGTCACCCTCCAGCCGCGACAGGAAGCCTCCCATTAATCTGGAGTCGGGATAGACGGGGACAGCAGACTGACCCAGCCAGCTGGGGACACCAGCTGTCTGGACTGAAACCAGCTTGTGCTGCTCTGTGACCTGCCTGCTGGACACGCGACAGGGCCCAGACCTGGTGCCATCTGGGACTCGTCGTTACAAGTCCGTCCTTGCATGCGCCACCTGGGCTGCCATGGAGGCGGCAGAGCCAGCCACGACTCTCCACACAGTAGTCTCCGTTGGCCTCCCTGCCTCCGCTCCAGCCCCTGCAGCCCCTCCTCCACACCTGTGCTGTCCAGGACTGTGGCCACCAGCCTCAGGTGGCTACTGAGTTTTTGTGGTTCAGATGGTAAAGAATCTGCCTGCAAAGAATCTGCCTGCAATGCAGGAGACCCAGGTTCAATCCCTGGATCAGGAAGATCCCCTAGAGAAGGAAATGGTTACCCACTCCAATATTCTTGCCTGGAGAATCCCATGGACAGAGGTGCCTGGTAGGCTACAGTCCATGGGGTCACAAAGAGTCAGACATGACTGAGCAACTAACACTTCAGTCTGACATGAGATGTGCTATAAGTGTGAGAAAAATAATGTAAAATATCTCAATGATTTTTATTTATATTAAGTTATCTAAAATATATTACTTAAATAAATTGCATGATTACCTTTTTATAGCATGACTATTAGAAAATTTAAAGTTGCTTATGTGTCTGGCATGCAATTCCTATTGGAGACCATTGTCCACACCACCAACAGAGGGAACTTTCCAAATCTAAATCAATCTCTGACTGAAAAGGACTCAGAGAAAGTCCTTCACACTCAGTGTGGACTTTTCCTGTGACTCAGTGTTGTTCTAACTGCTAACCCCACCTTCCATCTGCCCCAGCTGTGCCACAGCCGCACCCACCTACGGGCCCAGCATGAGCCGTTCCTTCCTGGGTAATGCCCTTCTTGGATCTCTGCTCCCCTTTGTATGAGTGTCGCCCCTTCCTTGACACTTCCCTGACAAGCTCTCTTGTCCAGTCCACTCCAGCAGCCCCTGCCACACCCCCTGGACTGGGCTCAAAGAGGTGGGTACCCAGTGCCAAGGTCAGGCTGAAGAACTCACCTCTGAGTCTCGGTTTGCTCATCTGTAAAATGGGAGCAAAGGAATGTGTCCCCCACGCCCCTTCACAAGCCAAGGCACAGCTTAGAGAGAGTGTGCTCGGATACTTGATTGGGGCCCAAGCACATAATAGGTGCTTGGGAACCTTTGGTCGGAGGTGTTAAAGTCGGGAAACCAGTGAGGCAGTGGGTAAGTAACATGAGCTCAGTCGTGTCTGACTCTTTGCGACTCCACGGATTGTAGCCCACCAGCCTCCTCTGTCCATGGGATTCTCCAGGCACAAATACTGGAGTGGGTTGCCATTTCCTCCTCCAGGGGATCTTCCCGACCCAGGGATCGAACCTCAGTCTCCGGCACTGGCAGGTGGGTTCTTTACAATGGAGCCACCTGGGAAGCCCACAATGAGCCAGCCACCCTCCCAAATGGAGCCAGGAATTTTCTCAAACTTCCCAAGTCCTGCACTGGGCTCCCTGGGTGGCGGGGGGGTGGGGGGGGTGGGGGTGGGTGGAGCAGATCCCAGGGTGCCTCCCAGCTGCCCTTCCAGCCAGGATCTCAGAGGTAAACCCGGAACCCCGCTTTCCTACAGTGGCTGAGTACGGATCTTAAGTTGTTTTTTGTTTTGTCGAGTGATGGGCTTTTTAATGTTAATGCAGTCGCCCACACTTATCGGAGGCGCGCATCTGCCAGATGTTAACCTAGACAATCATAACTACCTCCCTGGGTTGGTTTGCTGGGCTGCCTAACCCAAGCCGCAGGGCCCCAGGAGGGGCGGCTGAAAAGGCAACTTTTATTGTCTCAGGGCTCTGAAGGCGGAAGTCTGAGATCAAGGCAGGCTCCTCCTGTTGCCTGAGGGAGGTTCGGTTCCAGGTCCCCCTCCTCGGCTTGTAGACGGTGCATAAAGAAAAGTTGCTCAGTCCTGTCCGACTCTGCGACCCCATGGACTGTAGCCTGCCAGGCTCCTCTGTCCATGGGGTTTTCCAGGCAAGAATACTGGAGTGGGTTGCCATTTCCTTCTCCAGAGACGGTGCATAGCTGTGGGCGACTTTACCCTGCTTAGAGGGATGCTGGTCAGATTGGATTAGGGTTGCCCTACCTGACTTTAACGTGACAGCTTCTGTGAAGGCCCCATCCCCAAACTAGGTCCCACTCTGAGGTCCTAGGGGTTAGGATTTGGACATATGAATATGGGGGCACAATTCAACCCATAACACCCCCAAAAGGGAAGACCCATACCCCACAATCCAGAGGAGGTGGTTAGGAAGGGGGCCGGGACCCCTCGCGGTGGGCAGTGGTGTCACTTGCAGGAAGGGAGGCCCGGGAGAAGGTGGCTCCCAGCCTGTGGGCGAATCAAGTTCACCAGGGCAGTTGTCACAGTCAAATTTCAAAATCTGGGCCCTTGCAACAACCTCCTCCTCCTCGACTAATTGGCCATGGGCCCCCGGGCGGGTATCGATGTCTCTCCTCCAGGTCCAGGGCAGTCATTCCCACAGACCGCCAGGGTCCCGCCCTGCCCAGGGAGCAGCCTGGGCCGCCCAACCTCGGGGCTGGGGTGCTGCTCTCCTCCCTTCGGTGTGCCTGTCTGTAGAATGGGCTGTGATGAGGATTGAGGACCAGGAAAGGCTGCAGTGAGGGTCCTGAGGAGCTTTGGGGAAGCAGGCAGCTGGAAACCCCACTGTGGACTGTGGTCTCAACTCTACTGAGCTCAGGCGGTCTCCCTAATACTCAGAAAAACTCTGCAGACTGCCAGACCAGCAGTGGTTGTTAGCGGTGACCAGGCTCAGAGAGGAGGCCTGGACCCCGGGCCTGGACTGTGGAATCACACCCCCAGGAAAGCCTCTCCAGGAGGCCCCTCACTGTGTGTCCTGAGCTGGCCCAAGCCTGGCATTGCTCCTGCTCGTGCTCTCTGGTGGTGGAGAGGAAAGCCTTGGTGAGCCAGGTGGACGGAGGGGAGAGTGTGGGCAGGGCCGGGTGGCATCGCAGCAGAAGAAACAGCATGTGTGATTGGGAGTGTGGCTGACCACTGACCACCGTTCAGGGCAGCTTCCTGGTGCAGAGCAGCCCCGCACCCCATCCCACCCCTGGCTCCAGGCTTCCCAGGGGCCTGTTCAGTCTTGAGCAGGCCTGTTCCCTCTGTTGGAATGCTTTTCCCTGTCTTGTCTGTTAATGGAGACCACCTCACCACCTGGCTCAGCAGCACTCACACGGGGCGGCCTCCCTGAGCCCTGGTCATAGTTTCACGAGCAGCAGCAAGCTCTGGCCCTGCCCTTGCCCCACCCTACAACCCTGCCCCATTGCACAGGTGAGGAAACCGAGGCACAGAGAGCCCAGTCAGGCACAGGCGGTAGCCAAGAGCCCCCATCAACTCAGCCAGGGGCCCATGACCTTCCTCTGTGAGTCTAACCCTCCCTACTGGTTCTTCATTCACAGATGAGTTAATCCTGCCTGGCTACCCACCCCCCACCCCCGGGAGGGTTGTCGGGCCAGGGGGCCTCGTGGGGGTGGGATCAGGCAGCAGAAGAGGGGAGACAGAGAGAGGGCGCGGGCGAGCAGGGAGAGGACGGGCGTGTGAGCCGGTGTGCAGAGGGAGGGGGCAGGCACTCCCCGCGGGTGCGGCCTCCAGGCGGGCTCTGTGCATGCGGACGCACATGTGCCCACGTCAGGAGTGTGCACGTGTGTGTGAGCATGTTCACTGTGGGGTCTGAGGCTAGAGTGTGTTTCATGTGGCGTGGATCCCCGTCAGGTGCCGGGGTCCCCCCACCCCCGGGAGGCGTCAGAGAATCGAAGGCCCCCGAATACCTGCGCTAGTGCCCTGTGCCACCACCCACGGGCACCCCGAGGCACAGGGCGGGACGCCCGCTGTCTGGCTTCAGGCGGGTGGAGGCGGCTGGGGCGCAGGGACATCTGCATCTGAGAGCAGCCTGCGCCCTTTGGCTCCAACCCCAGAACTGGGGTGCCGAGCCTCTCGGGGGCCGGGCCCTGGGCCTGCGCTCAGAGCCGCCAAACCAAGGCCCTCTCCCCGGGCTTCTGTGAGGGGGTTCATGGCCTCAAGTGGCAGATACGGAAATCGAGGCCCCGGGCAACAAGGTGACCTGTCTGGGTCCAGATGGGGCTGTCCACGTCCCGGGCAGGGCTCCGACGACACGGCCGCCTCCAGGTCTGTGCGGGCCCTGGGCCGCCCCCAGGCTCACCTGGACTCACCCACCAGGCTGGCGGACTTGAGGCTTTACCTGGCTCCTCAAACCTCACTCGTCCCCTCTGGAGGCTAAGGAGGGCATCCCAAGGACCCGCACCCCTCGTGGGCACAGCTGGCTGTAAAAGTCCCCGCTCCTAGAGGCAGCCAGTGGGGAGGGTGGCCCTGGAGGGCTCCCCAGGCGTGGGGCTCTGGCAGGGCCAAACCAACCCAGCAGGTTGGGCAGGAACTGGGTGGGCCTGGTCCTGTCCCTGTACCCAACCCATGCAGGATGAGCGTGACCTTATTCCTGGCCTGGAGGATAGGCCTGGGGCCGTGGACAGACGTCAGTGCTCTGCCATCACCTGCGTGGGGCCGAGCCACCGTGCTGCTCGCAAACTCTCTTCCACGTCCTTTGGTGGCACTCAGGACGTGGCCCCAGGTTGTGGGGTGGCGCTCACCCCAGCAGGCGACGAATGGGCTTAGCACGGAGTAAACGGTCAGCAAAGGCTGGCTGTGGTTACTTCAGGCTCAGTGATGCTACGTCCTTGAGAGCGACGAGCCCACCAGCATGAGGTGCCTGGTGGGTGCTGGGCAGGACCCGTCAGCCCCCCTTGCCCAGTCACCTCTGAATTCAGACCTGCCCCTGGCCCCCCTGACAGCCCGGCTGCCACCCCAGAGCCCCGCTCACACCAGCGGCCCTCGGGTAGCGTGGGGATGCACAAGCCAGGCTGTGGGAAGGGGCCCGAGAAGCTGGTGGCCTAGAATAGGGGTGGGGGCAGGCCGACTGGGAGGGGGCGCACAGGACAGGACCTGGTCCTGCTGTGCTCGGGAAAGCTCTGTGGCGGTGGGGATGAAGCGGGCCAGAGTAGGGGTCAGAGCCACGGTCTGGGCAGGCTGCAGCCTGGGCCAGGGTGCCAGGGTCCCCCTCCCAGTCCTGCACACCCCTGCACAGATGACACAAGCGAAGGGGGAGGTCCCCAGGCCTGGGTCTGCACACTCGGGGCGGGTGTGAGGGAGGCCTCGAGGCTGCAAGGACCCGGCCAGTGGACCGAGCACCCAGAGACGATGCCCAGGCCCAACAGGCGTCCCAGGCCCCCGCTACATGTCCCTTGCTGACGGTGGCCCTCCCAAGGTTGTGTGTGGCCTTGGCCACTCTGCCGCCCTGGGCCTCCACCCACCCTCCCTCCCTCGGCCTTCTGCCCCTTCCCACCCCTTCCCAGCAGCCTTCCTGGTCAGCCTCACACACCTTCATTCCTTCCCATTGTCTGCTGCCTCAGGCCCACCCACTGTGTGCAAACTCCAGGGCGGGGAGCACCCAACAGAGCTACCACTCTCTCACTTGGCGACCCGGCTGGGGCCACCTCTGAGCCAGCGAGGCTGCCTGTCCCAACAGGGCTACTCTGAACCTCGCCCTCTGAGCCCCCGGCCCTCTCCGTCCACAGCCGAGGCCCCGGCTCTGACACTGGCCAAGCACTCTCCTCAGCAGCCAGATTCCTTTGCTCTGAGCCGAGCAGCCCCCAAGCCTTTGCTCAAGCAGTGGCCTCTGCCTGGAATGCCCTCCTGCCCACACCCTTGAAAGAACCAGCAGTCAGAGTTTCTCCAGGAAGCCCGGAGTCCCAAGAGAAACACGTCACTGGTCCTCTCTGGGCCCCAGAGTACCTGGTTCGATGGAGAGCTGGCTAAGCCACTGGGGCATGGACCGGGGCAGGGACTACAGCTAAGCGACAGTGGAGCCGGAAGCAGTAGAGCCATGCCGGGCACAGAGCAGAGGAGTCTTCCTCTTTTTTATAATGGTCAGGTCTTTTTTTTGATTGAGTATGGTTGGTTTACTATGAATGCTGTGTTAGTTTCGGGTATTCAGTGAACCAGTTTTACATATACAGATATCCACTCTTTTTAGATTCGAGTGGAGGCCTCTCAGGCTTCCCTCATAGCTCAGTTGGTAAAGAATCCACCTGCAATGCAGGAGACCCGGGTTCGATTCCTGGGTCAGGAAGATCCCCTGGAGAAGGAAATGGCAACCCACTCCAGTATTCTTGCCTGGAGAATCTCATGGACAGAGGAACCTGGTGGGCTACAGTCCATGGGGTCGCAAGAGTCGGACAGAATAAATGAAAGAGAGAAGAAGCTGAATGGAGCTGAACTGTGCAGAGAAGACCCGGCAACCCTGAGTCCACCCCAGAGTTGCAGCAGCCGCGTCAGCCTCAAGGCACCAGCCCCACGCTGAGTCCCACAGTGGTCACTGATCCCGCCTGGAGACTCGTCCTAAAGCTAGTACCTGACTGAGCCCTGATCCATGCTGAACTCTGATCCTCATCACACGCGAAGCTTTGATCCCACTTACAGGCTGAATGCTGGCCTTGCCCGTGGACTGAATCCTGACCCTGCTCACTCACTGAGCCGTAATCCTTGTTCACACTCTGAGAACCTTGGTCAGACATCAAATCCTAACCCTGCTTATACATTCAGTCCTGATCTCTTACCCTGGCTCTAGTTTTACCCACTGAATCCTGCCGTCTTTGCCCCTGACCACTCCTGTCCCTGTTTCCTGAGTCAGATCCCCTTTGCCTCCGGTCTGCTCCCTCCTTTCCGGGCAGCCTGGAGAAAAGGGTCTCCGCTCGGTTCCACTCCAGCCCCCAGCTCTGAGCTCAGATCAGAGGGTGGTCTCCAGACCTGCAGATTCAGGAAGGGCCAAAGAGCCCCCGACCCCGACCCCACCGGCCCAGGTGGCATGACTCAGCCACCCCCTCTGCTTCCTGCCCCCAAGAAGGCTGCCAGAGGGGTGACCCCAGAACCTTGGCCCCAACACTCAGAGCTCCTCGGAGATGGGGGAGCTCAGGAGACGCCATGGAGAACAGGCGCCTGGCACAGACACCCGGGCAAGTGGGCTCACCACTCTTGGCAGCCCGTGAGCTTGGGTCTGGACCCCAAAATTCCCCGGCAACTTCTCTCAGGCCCTCTGACCACATGGTCAGACAGCACCTGCCCTGCGGGGGGTAGCCACCAAACAGGGCTACCGCCCTGTCCCCCACATTCCTGCCTCCACGCCACGCATGGCGACCCAGTCCCGTTTCCAGCCCCTCGTCGCCTTTGCCCTCTATCATCCTTTAAAGAAGTGAGAAGACCGGGAGTTCCCTGGTGGCCTGGGGGTTAGCATTCAGGGCCAGGGGCCCGGGTTCAATCAGGGAACTGGGGCCCTGCACACGCACAGCACAGTCAAAAATGAATAAAGGAACCACCATTTGCAAAGCACCTACCGTGGCAGGCTACAATCCATGGGGTCGCAAGAGTCAGGTACAACTCAGCCACTAAACCACCAGCACCGGCACCACCACCGCCACCCCTGCTGTACGCTTGGGTGAGAGCAGGGCTCAGCACTGACCAGGCCTCAGCAAGGCTCCCTGGCTGCTCCGCACCAGAGCCTGGGCAGGGAGTGAGGTCCTAGCGCCCCACTGACCAGGAGAGAAAACTGGGGCTCGAGGAGGCTTATTGACAGACTCACTGCGGGTGGCGACTTCACTCTGCATCTCCTGGCCGGGCCACCTGTCAATCCTGTGGCTCTGAGGTATGTCCAGCCACTGCTCCCCTCATTGCCACGGGCAGCTCTCCCCTGCACTCACTCAGGAGCCCCCTTTAGTCCCCTGGCCCTGCCTCTGCCCTAAGGACCTTTTAAAATGTTAAGTTTGTGTGCCCCCCTCTGCCCAGGCCCTCCTGACTCCCACACCCACTCAGGGGGCCTTTGTGATCACCCAGACAGCGGCACCCCCTCCCTGGCCGCCTTCCTCAGCTTTCTTGTCCTCTATAGAATTTACAACCATGGGCTGTCTCCCCACCAGAATATAAGTCCCCTGAGAGTGAGGACTTAGTCTGTTTGCATCACACAGGCTCAGTGAGACCCTGGCATTGTGTGGACAATCTGTTCTGTTTGCTGAATGAGTGGCCGTGTGAACTGGTGGACGTGAGGATGTGTGAACGGACTCGGGAGCTTTAGAACTGGGAGGGGGCCCCACTTAGCTAGCTTCTAGAGGGTGTGCTGGCTTCCACCTGGCCTGGGAGGGGATGAGCACCTCTGTGGCCCCGGCCTGCACTCCCCCGACGGCGGGCCCCTGTGAGCAGGGCCAGGACCTGCCCGGTGCCCACACGTTCTCTTGTCGGCCGTGCTGTGGTGCAGTGGCCACGTGTGCGTTCGTGCCAGCCCGAGGCAGGGACTAAACCCGGGCCTTCAGCAGTGAAAGTACCAGATCCTAACCACTGGACCACCAAGAATTTCCCAGCCCAGCTTTATTTTTGCTGCCTGCTGAGAAAGGTAAGGATGACTCTGCACTGGGGTGGTCTTAGAGGGCTTCCTGGAGGAGGCAAGCATGGAAAGGCAGACCCAAGGAGGAAGGAGGGCACTGCTGATAGAAGGAACAGAGGCAGGAGGAGCGAGTAGACCCAGAGGACTGAGGGGGCTGCTGACCATGCGGGGGTGAGGGTGGGAGTTCCACCTGAGGACCGTGGCCTGGCTGAAGCACCTCAGAGATCCGCCCTGCCCTTGTTGACATCAGCAGGCGCAGCCCACGCCAGAGGCCCTAGGTCGGGGCGGTCCCACGCATCACCTGCTTTTCACCCTTCACTCCGACAGGTCCTGCCAGACACCCCACCCTCCACCCGCCGTGGGCGGCCGGTTCCTACTTCCTCTTCAGGTGACCTGGTCATCTGGTTCACAGCTGAGCTGAAGGAACGCTGACTGTCCCTCACCATCCTGACAAGTGGACTCGAGATGCTGAGCAAGGCTGCGGCCCCTCCCTACCCTGGCAGCCTGGGGGCTCTCTGCTCCATGACCTTGAGGAAAGGACACCAGGACTCAGAGTTCAAATCCCAGCCCGCTTGCCCCTGCCACCTTAACTCTCTGTGCCTCTGCCCCCTCTTCTTTCAGACGGAGACACTAACGTCGAGCACGGGGCTGCTGTGGGCATGAGGTGACCCCGACCTGGCTGAGCCCCAGCTCGTGTCCAGTCCAGCATAGTTACCGCCGTTCATCACCTCTGGGCTCCAGGTATTAGCACTGAACCCGTGCACTCAGTTTACAGATGGAGAAGCAGAGACTGGTTCATACCTGACACTGACTGACTACACAATTTGGGGGCCCCTGGGTACCATGAAAAATAAAATCCCTTTGTTCACAAGTGGCGGCAGAGTGTTAAACCAAGTGCGGGGCCCTTCTGAGCATAGGGCTCAGGTGAAGCTGGCAAGGAAGGGGTAAAGTTGGGACTGGAACCCAGACGGGCTGGCGCCCACCTGTCCCACATGAGGGCTCCTGGGTTCCTGTCCGCCAGGCTGTCTTTTACCTGGGGCTCCGGCAGGGACTACAGGCCCCCCAGGGGATCTGACAGGAGGGATCCCTTAATAAGGGCACAGGTCATTCCCTAGGCCCCAATGGGGAAGGGAATTGAGAGGCTGGTGTTCCAGCCATGGTATCTATGTGTCTGTGTGTGCTCACCCAGGACACAGAGGCAAGAGGGTGGCCTGGAAAGTGCCTAAACTTCCAATAAGATGCGTCTTGGACCCTGGGTGTCCATATGACCTGTGTATAGCTCTGTGACTTTGAGTGGACACATGGCCACGGGTCACCCACTGACCAGACAGCATATGACTCCTGGCAATTGTCTGACCAGGTGATTGTATGACTCCAGGTAGCCCTGTGACCCCAAGAAGCTACATGATCCCAGATGGCCATAAGAACCCCACGCAGCCTTATGGCCATGGGAGACTCGATGATGCTGGGCAGCCTTTGGGTCCATGTAGCTGTATGATTTCAGGCAGTCACATGACCCTGAGAAACCCTGTGACCTCAAGAAGCTATATGACCTTGGAGAGCTATATGACCCACTTGGCAGTACAGTCCTGGGAAGCTGGATGACTTCGAGAGGCTGTGTGACCCTGGGTGTCTGTAGGATCTCAGTGGCTGTATGACCCTGGCCAGCCATACGGTCCTCAGTGGCCATGTGACCCTAGGAAGCCTGTGACTATGGGCAGCCTTGTGATCCCACGCACCTCTATGACCTCAGGGAGCCTGCTGCTCTCTAGCCAACTCCAGCACCTGGAGGTCCCGCATGGATTCGTCCCCCTTGGGGCTGGGCTAGGCACTGTCTTCTCAGGTCCTGGGATCCGTCGTGGGTGTTTGGGGGGCTCTGCCCCTCTGAAGATCTGGAACCTGTAGGGCATGGGCCCACCGACTTGCATCCCTATAAGTCTGCACCCCACGCCCTGGGGCGCCCAGCCTCTGCATTTCACCTCTGGGCTCACAGAGATGAGGTTTCTCCCAGGGTCACGCAGGGAAGTGGCAGAGGGGGGAATGCCTGCCCCTGTGTGCCCTGCTCTGGAGGGAGGGCGGCTGTCAGGTGGACAGCTGCCAGCCACCACCCCAAGAACCCAGCCTGGCTCAGAGCAGGTGCTCAGAAATACGTGGTGATAAATGAGCACACTAATTGAGATCCTGGGACTCTGTAAACGAGTTTGTTTTTAAAACTGTTTGTTGTTTAAAAAAACAAAGACGAGAGGAGGCATCCAGTAAGTACGTCCAGCTGGCACTCGTTTGTCTCAGGAGAGAGCTCCTTGCCTCCTTCCCTAAAGAGAGCTGGCGAGGCAGGCAAGGGGCTGGGCGCACAGTAGGACCTCAATTAATGAGCAGCCTCATTGTCTCAATCACAGTGAAATGTGAGCCATGCTAGGCCATGCAGTTCCGGGCACACCAGCTCCCTTCCCGGTCCAACCCCTGGAAAGTGCTCCTCAGGCACGGAGATGCTGTTCACTCGCACTAATGGACACTGGCTCATTCATTTCTCATAACAGCCCCGGGAGGCAGGAACTGCCACTCTTACCTCCTGGAAGCTAAGAATACCCAGGTCCAGGGGACTGAGGGGACCTGCCTGAGGTCAGACAGCTGGTCAGCAGCATGGCCAGGGTTCAGCTCAGGCTGACTGGCTGACTCCTAGGTGTGGTCTTGACTGTCACCCTCTCCAGGTAAGGTATGAAAGTGTTTGTGTTCATTTGGTTAGGACTCTTTGCGACCCCATGGACTGTAGCCCGCCAGGCTCCTCTGTCCATGGGATTTCCCAGGCAAGAATACTGTAGTGGGTTGCCATTTCCTTCTTCAGGGGATCTTCCTGACCCAAGGATTGAACTCTTGTCTCTTCTGCATTGGCAGATGGATTCTTTACCATTAACGCCACCTGGGGAGTTCCTCTCCAGGTAAGGTCCCCTCCATTTCACACACTCAGGCTCATTTATAATGAGGTCAAAATTCAACCCCAGGTCCTGCGACCCTCTGAGCCTGTCTGCCCATCACCCCTCCACTTCTCAAACCCTGACCTGCCCCCAAACCTTGCCCTTCCTTCTACCTCTCCCAGGCCTGCGCTCCCCTCCTAGCACCAGGATCAGGGATGCTGAACATCACAGAGGGGAGTTCCCTGGCTGTCCAATGGTTGGAACTCCACGCTGCCACTGCCAACAGTGCACGTTCAATCCCTGGTTGGGAAACAAAGATCTTGCAAGTTTCATGGCATGGCCAAAGAAAAGGGGTCACATGGGCCCCATACCCTCTGCTGCAGGTGCCCTGAACCAAGTGGGTCCCAAGATCAAGATGAACACTCCTACCCCGTATAGGCCTGTGACTGTGGGAAACACAGAGTGGTGGGTCATAACAAGTACCCTGTCAAGTACCTCAGCAAGTACCCTGTCAAGGTTGGCTCATGTTGTTTCAGGGGTCTGTGGACACCCCCTCCCCAGAGTCTCTGCATGGGCCCTAATTAAAAAATTCCTTTTCTCTGTCTTCTCTGTCACTCTCTCCATCCAAATATGTCTGCAGCCCTACTGTGTGCAGGCTCTGGGATGTATCCGTGAACCTTGCCCGGTACCCATCCCTTGGCCAGGGCTCACAGACCACTAGAGAGGCAGACAATGCCAGTTACAGCTGCGAATGATTGGTGAAGGGGCAGAGTGCCTCAGAGCTCATGGGAAGGAGGCACTCATTCCTCAAAGGCAGGGCATCTAGGAAGGCTTCCCAGAGGAGGTGGTTCCAGGCAAACCTCCAGAAACGGTCATGGTTAAAGTTTTCTGTTCTTAGGCCCCGGGGGTTCCACGGATGAGAGGGGCATAGCCCTGCTCCAGCGGCCACCGGGTGAGCGGGGGAGAGGGCAGGGTTCCACAGGCAGTACTGAGGACACTGTCAGGCCCTGGGCTCCCCGCAGGTGTCCTTGCAGGTCAGCGTGCTCCCAAATGAGGACACAGGGCTGGCTCCGCCACTTGTGTAAGCACATACAGAGTGGCGGCCGAGCGGGGAGGCAGGCGTGGGGCCCTTCTGAGCACGGGGCGGGCCCCTGCAACCTCCCGGGTGCATACCTGTGACGGGTAGGTGCCCACGCACATCCTTATCTAGAGCCAGGCCAGCTGAGCCCAGGCCAAGAGGGCTGGTGCCCGCTCTGTCCTCACAGGACTGTGGTCCACTCATTCAAGAGGGGGAAGGAGAGTCCGGGTGGGTGGGATCCCCGTCGGCCCCGTTCCCAGGTCACCCTGGGGAGCTGGATGCTGTGGCCATGGGCTGTAGACACACCACCCAGCCCGTCTTGGGCAGCTTGGGCTGCTACTGCGAGGCCACACACTGGCTGGCTTCCGCAGCAGACACCTGTCTCCCCCAGTTCTGGATGCTGTGGTCTGAGATGAGGGTCCTGGGGGCCCTCCCCCTGGCTGTGCCCTCACACTGCCTTCCTTGCTGCACGCATGTGGCGAGGGCAGGAGCCGGCTCTCCCGTGTCTTCTCACAAGGGCACTAGTCCCACGAGGAGGGCTCTACCCCGTGACCTGACGAGTTCTTTTCAATATTTATTTATCTGGGGGCTTCCCTGGTGGCTCTGTAGTAAAGAATCCACCTGCCAATGCAGGAGACACAGGTCCAATCCCCGATCTGGGAAGATTCCACGTGGCACAGAGCAACTAAGCCCGTGCGCCACAACTACTGAACCTGCCATCGAGAGCCCAGGAGCCACAATTCCTGAGTCCACACGCTGCAACCACTGAAGCTCGTGTGTCCTAGAGCCAGTGGTCTGCAACAAGAGAAGCCCGAGAACAGCAACTACAGAGTAGCCCCGCTCGCCACAACTGGAGGAAAGCACTCACAGCAACAAAGACCCAACACAGCCACAGATAAAATACTTATTTCTAAAAAAATTTATTTGGCTGCACTGGGGCGTCATTGCAGAGTACAGGATCTTCAGCTGCAGCATGCGGGATCTAGTTCTCTGCCCAGGGAAGGAATCCCCTCCACTGGGAGTGGGGAGTCCTAACCACTGGACCACTAAGGAAGTCCCACTCCCCGTGACCCATCTTCAAATATCATCCCGCTGAGGCTAGGGCTTCACGATGAATTTTGAAGGGACACAAACACACAGTCCACAACACCTTACTTGGTGGTGGCTCCTGGATGAGGACCCGGCTGGTTAGGCTAGATCGGAGTGCTGGCAGAGTGGCTCTGCCCGTGGCCCTCATGCACATGTGTGCCCAGGTACACATGTACACAGGCATACTCGCACACGTAGAGCGTTGGGCCCGTGCACACTGGGGGCCATGCTTTTCCTTAACTTTGTTCTCCGTCTAATCTCTCTGTGGAGCTCCGGATTACAGAGGCGATTGCGTTTATTTACTCTTGCAGAAACAGTCATGGAGAGCCTGCTCTAGGTCAGATCCCGTGCTGGGCTCCGTGGCCACAGCACTAGTAAGGTGCTATCAGTCCGTCGTGCGCCGTGCTTTGTGGCTCAGTCGCGTCTGGCTCTGTGCGGCCCTAAGGGCCATAGCCATCAGGCTCCTCTGTCCATGGGATTTTCCAGGCAAGAATACTGGAGTGGGTTGCCACGCCCTCCTCCAGGGGATCTTCCTGGTCCAGGGTTCGAACCTGTGTCTGTTATGTCTCCTGCATTGGCAGGTGGGTTCTTTACCACTAGCGCCACCTGGGACTGTCTCACAATTTTTGCATCCATCCTGTGGTGGATGGCCATCTGTTTCCCATCCCACCATGGGATCCTTAAGGATAGAGAGTACATCTTGCTGCCAGCTCTGGTCCTAGCACCTGGCATGGTACACGGCACATGGCGGGCACTCAGTAATTACCTGCTGAATGAATGAAAAAATAAAGAAGATTCAGTAAACACCAGCATTTAGGGAATAATTAAACAAAGTTATTAAGTCCTTAGGCTGTTCTTACTGTATCGAGTTTCTGCTTTTTAAATTTTTTGGCCATGGCACACGGCATGTGGGATCTTAGTTCCCTGACTGGGAACTATGTCCCTTGCGGTGGAATTGCGGATTCTTAACCACAGGATCTCCAGGGAAGTTCAAGTCTTTTTAAAGAAGCATTATTTGGAATTCCCTGGTGGTCCAGTGGTTAAGAATTCTTTTGTCAGTGCAGGAGACAGGGGTTTGATCGCTGGTCTGGAAAGATCCCACATACCGCGAGGCAACTAAGCTATGCTCCACGACTACTGGGCCTGAGCTCTGGAGCCCATGTTCCGCAGCAAGAGAAACCATCACAATGAGAAGCCCTCAAAAAGCAACTGGAAAGCAGCCCCTACTCGTCACAGCTTGAGAAAAGCCTGCACAGTGATGAAGACCTACCCTGTGTTAGTCACTCAGTCGTGTCCGACTCGTCGTGACCCCATGGACTGTAGCCCACCAGGCTCCTTGGTCCATAGAATTCTCCAGGCAAGAATACTGCAATGGGTTGCCATTTCCTTCTCCAAAGACCTACTGTAGCCAAAATTAAATAAATAGCATTTTTGAATCCTCAAGATGACTTGTGAGTTGGGTATTGTCAGAAGTCTCATTTGCAGATGACTCTGACGTGAAATAAGGTGCCCGTGCAGCTGGAGGACATGCAGGACATGCAGCTGGAGTTGCTTCCACCTCCATCTTCTGACCATAGGAGCCAAAACCCGGCAGGGAAGGATAGATAGACAGTGGTGAGCACCCTCAATGTGTCAGGGGCAACTTTGGGTTCTTACTACATACACGCCAGATATTCTTATTAACTCTTCATTGAAGCATCACATGCACCCTGAAGAGTTCACACATGATGAATGCACAGCTGGAGAAAATTCCATAAACTGAATACATCCATGTAACCAGCACCCAGATCAGGAAACAGAACCTCATCAGCTCCCCAGATATTCCCTCCATGTCCCGGCTCTGGCACTCTCCCCTCCAAGATTAACCACTATCCTGACTTCTACCACCATTTGTACCATTTGTACACTTCTACTGATTTATCCACATAGAATTCTGTAAGCTTTAGGGTCTGTTTTTTTTTTCTTCTTCTTAAAGTCGTGTGTAAGGGTGGCTCAGTGGTAAAGAATCTGCATGCCAATACAGGAGATGCAGGTTTGATCCCTGGATTGGGAAGATTCCCTGGAGTAGGAAATGGCAACACACTCCCTTAAAATTAAAAAAAAAAAAAGAAAAAATATTGCGTGTGAGAGTCACCCATATTGTCTATTGTTACAGATTATTCATTGTCATTGCATTGTATGAATATGTTGCAATTCATACATCCATTCTATGATTGATAAGCATTTGGGTAATTTTCACTTTCTGTTTATTACAAACAGTGCTGCTATGCACAAAAACAGGATCACAGAAAGTACGCATCAAGGAGGTCACAGGTTTGACATAGAATCCAGTACTTCTAAGCAGATTCCCAAGGTGGCTGCACCAATTTGCATCCCCACCAAGTAGGGTTATGAGAGTTCCAGTTGCTCCACTTCCCTGCCAACACTTAATATTGTCAGATTTCTCCATTTTTCCTGCTCTGTAGGCTGTGCTGTACACTTTATTTCTCAATCCTTTCAGCAACTCCATGAGAAGGATTTTGTGATCTCTACGTTACAGATGAGGACACCCAGGTTCTGAGAGGTGAAGTAATTTCTCCAGCACCACTTAAACCCTGGCACCGGCACAGGGCTGTCTGACCTCAGCCCAATTTACCATCCATTTCTCAAGCTGCCTCCTCCGACCTTGTCCCCAGGGGTTCCCAGAAGTCCCATCCTAGGGACTATAGCCACTCTGCTTCTTGGGTGATACCGGACTGGTGCCCCTGGCGTGGGTCGGTCTGCGAGTAGGAGGCCCCCTGGTCCAGGTCCTCTCTAGCCCTCTTTCCAGGCCTGGAAAAGCTGGAAAGGGCAGGGGGTGGGCAGCGGGGGGGCACACTTAGCGTGGGGGTTGGGGGTGGTATGGGGCTGGGAAGAAGGCCCAGGGCAGGTAGGGGAAACCGAGGGGAGGGTTTTGCTGTCGCACCTGGTGGCGGAACCCATCTCACCCGTCAGGCCGGGGGATGGAGGGAGAGTGGGATGGGAGGAGGCTGTCTGCAGAGGGACCAGGCTGGTGGCGGGCCGCGAGGCTCTTAGGACCCTCTTCCAGGAGGCGTTAGCGGAGAGGCAGGACCGGGGTGAACCGGGGAGGGGCGAGGGTGGCAGGTTCTCCCTCCCGCGGCTACCGAGGGGCACCTGCGCGGCCAGAGTCTGGGGTCACGGCTCCCGGTTAGGGTCTGCACTAAAGTCTGGAGAAGCTGGGCTGGGGGCGAACGGCAGACCCTCGCCAGAGGCCGGAGGCGGGATGCGGCCGGGGCGGGGCCGGTCCGGGGCGGGGCCGGTCCGGGGCGGGGCGTGACGGTGGGTGGGGCCCGGGGAGACCAATAGGCGTGCGCGGCTCGGGCCCCGCCCCGCCCCCCACGGCGGCTGCTGCATAGTCATGAGCTCGGGCGGCGCTGCGTCAGCGGAAGCGGCGCGCGGCGGCTGTTTCCGACCTGATAAAGCGGCGTTGTCCCCGCGCGCTGGCCGCATCCTCGCAAGCGCTCCGTTCGCGCCCGCGTCTCTCGCTGACTGACCGCCCGGCCGGCCAGCTGAGGAGCAGCCGCCGCCGGGCCCTGCCGCCGCCGCCGCCCCCGGAGCGCCGCGCCCCCCGCCGCCCCCTCCCGGCCCGGCCCGGCCGCCCCGCCGCGCCGCCGCCCCGCGGCCCCGGCCGGAGGAGACAGGTGAGCGGCCGGCCCGCTGCCCCGACCCCGCCGCACCTGGGTTCCCGGCACCTGCCGCTGCCGGCCCCCGCGTGGCCCCGGCCTCGAGCTCCGGGGCCGGCTCCCGGCCCGCTCCGGCATCCCTTCCCCGGGGAGGAGGCCCCCCACGCCACGGCCGAGAGCCTGCTCCCGCCCGCACAGCCCCGGGCTTCGGCCCCTTCCCTTCTCTGCCCGGGGTGCACCTGCCCGTCCTCGTCTCCGTCCCCTCCCACCCCCGCCCCAGCCTCCTGGAGCATCTCGGGCCCCTCCCCGCGGGGTGCGCCTTCCCCTGGACCCTGCCCCGGCCGCAGTCCTCGGCATCCCCCACCCCAGTCTTCTCGGGTTACTCTACCCGCAGGAAGCCTGGCGCCTCGGCCACCTCGGTCCCGACCCTGCCCCGCGCCCTCGGCCTGACGTCGCCAACTTCTGAGTTCAGCCACTGTTCCCTCTGCTTGAAACCCTCCTGTCCCCTGTGGCCTCGCAGGGCGGCCACACTCGGGGCTGCCCCTGTGTTTTGTTTGTTTTACCTGCACCGTCCTCTGGTCTGCCCCTTTGAAGACACCTCCGTTCCCGCAGCCAAGCTGTGCCTGGGGAAGAGGGGCCAATGCCTCGGTACACCCAGGTCCCCAGCCCCTGCCCTGCAGAAGTCCCCGCACGTTTGTCTGCATCTCTGCACCGCTCTCCCTTTCCCGAGCCGGCTCGCCTCCCAGAGCTCTTGAACTTAACCCGTTCCTCCCCAGGGTGTGTTGCTCTTGACTGGGCTGCGGGGGAACACCTTCCAGCAAAGGGCTTTTTCAGAGGAGGTATGTCAAAATGGGAGGGGTGGTGGTTTGAAAAAAAGCACAGCCTCCCAGTTAATCATTCCTAGTGATGGGGGCGGGGGTACACACTTGATCTCTTAGGGAGTGTGAGTTTTTTTTTTTCCTTTCCGAATGGGGGCACTGAGCGATCCAACCCCATCGGTTTCCTCATCTGACTCCAGCCAAAAGGGGCCTGGTCGCTCCTGGTTTTGGGGGCATCTCCTAGCCTGAGGCCTGGGAAGGGATGAGGGTTTAGAAAATGAGTGATCGAAGCCATAGTTGTGGGGTCAAATGATTGTCAGAATCGAAGCCTGCTCCTGGGAAAAGCCAGGTCGATCTTCCGGCGTTCTGTGAGTGTGCTCTGCACTTCAGTGGTAGGGTAAGGGGGAATCTTTCAGCTCTTATATTTTGCGCCTGTAGTAGGAGAAAAAGGAAGACGATAAAAAGCTGGAGGATTGGTGTATTACCCTGATGCGGTGTATTAAATGGCAGGGCATCCAAAAGAGTGACCCTAGCCGCCTTTAAAAATGAATACTTTTCCTCAGTTTTCTAGTGGATCTGAATTATGTATTCAAAGAAACAGTAAGAGTTTATTGAATGCTCAAGAGGTTTTGCAGAATCCACTTAAAGGTGGGGAGAGGCAGCGGCTGTGGCCTGGAGCTCTGTAGGTCCCAGGTGGGAATATCCTTGCGGCTGCAGAATGCTGGGGCTTCTGGAGTGGCGGGGAGGGAGGAGTCGGTTGTCTTAAAAATCTGGAATTTCAGTCCCGTTCGCGCTAATTGATAAATCATGGGCAGCAGCTGTAAAGGAAAGTAGGGGCTAGTTTGAGACGCATTTGAAATGCATATTAGGCCCTGAGTGGAGGATATGTGTGGCCTGGGTGTCCCCCCGGGGAGGCTGCCCAGGGGCTCCGGGCCTGTGAGAGTGGGCCTGCTTCCCTGGCTGAGATGCGTGCTGCAGCCTCGGCCCGTGCCGCATCGGAAAAGCAGAGCAGAGATTGGACTGGGCGATCTCCAAGGTGCCTGGCAGTTTTTTTTTTTTTTTAACATCCTGGGGCTCTTCCCTGCCCTCAGCACTGCTTGCTGGAGGTCGGGCAGGGGCGGGAGGAGCCTGGCAACAGGACCCTGGCCTCTCGGAGCTGGGAGAGCCCGCCCTGCAGGTCTGCGGGGGAGGAGGGGCTGCGGCAACGGCCGCTTGCTCCCCCATCCCCAGTGGAGAGAGCACACACGGGCATTTTCGCCTGCGTTCAGGCTGCTCGGTGTTGGGTTGGTTTTATCCGTGTTGTCAGAGGGACGGTGGGGAGGAGAGTGGACGGACTCGCTGGGGTCTGGGCTTTGCTGGCGTGTCCTGACGGCGGTGCCCGTTGGTCCCCGTCCCTCGTCTGCACCCTCTTGGCCTCCCCTGCTCGTCCTGTGGGGCCCAGCAGCCCAGCCCTGTGTAGCTGGCAGGGGTGGTTCGTGACTTAACAGCCTGTGGGCCTGGCACGGAGTAAGGGTGACTGGTGAGCGCAGTAGGTGGCAGACAACCCCAAATTGCAGTGCCCTCCCCGGGAACACCCCTGGCAGAGCCGTGTCTGTAATTTGTGGAGCCAGAACGCGCTGGAAGCCGAGTTCCCGCTGAGGACGGGCCAGGGTGCTGCTCCACGCTTGCTTCCTCTGGTTTCCCAGATTTTCTTTTTTTTTAATCACAACATAATTCCGCTGATGAAGAGACACTCAGCGAAACCCCATTAGAAGGGTTGCCTTCATCTCCAAGCCAGGAAACCTGAGAGCATTTTAGCGCTGCAGAGTGAGAATCTGACCAGAGGGGAAAAGCCTCCCAGAGGAAGAGCGGCCATAGAGAAAGGAGGTGGGAGAGGACCCCCCGGCAGGGGCTCCCAGGCCAGGCCCACCGCCCCTCCCCCACCCCTGCCCGCACAAGGTCCCCTTGTTTAGATTAGCTTAGTTATCCCACCAAAATCAATGAACAAGGATCTTTTTAATGTGGAAGTTTCAAAATGTGCTTCGAGTGGCTTTTTTTTTTTTTTAAGAGTATTAAATGCTAACCCTTGTGAAGTAAGGCACTTCCAGCTAACTCTGAGATTGTGGACATTTGAACGTGTGCGCAAAGGAAGCTTCCCTGCCTGCATTCAGACCAGACCACACGGCCATCATTTTCAACCCCCTGCCACTTAGGTAGTGGTGACCCTGGAAACGTTCCCTGGGGGCCTCATAGTATTTGTGAAGCTGCTGCTTGGCAAGTGACTTTCAGAGGAAGCATTTTAAGAAGATTAAGAGCCGCAGGCTTGCAGGGCAGCAGTGTGATTCCTGCTATTTTCAGGGCACCGGCAGTGTTCCCCTCACACCCGGGTCGGCAGTAGCGCCGAGACACAGCCCGGACACTCGACACGGATGTGACGCCCAGAAGTGCGGACGGTGGTCTGTCTGGGTCCTCTGTTGAGCTTGCTCATCTTGGGGTAAGCACGCTGCTGCTGCTAGAGATGGTGGGAAAGGAAAACAGGTCCTCAGGGTTGGAGAGAAGGGCTCTGAGTTCTCTTCTGCTAGTTTGGAACCTCAAGCAAAGACAGGTTGCCAGAGTCCATAGCTGGACCTGCAGGGAGCCCCCAAATGAGGGTGTGCACTGTGCCAGGCATTTGCCCCCAAGTGCAGGGTGGGGTGCTGGCTGTCCCAAAGTGGGACCCCCCACCCCCCCCCACAGCTGGAGGGTTTGCAGAGCCTTTTCGAGTCCCTGTGCAAGGCTGCCCTGGCCTCACTTCCCCACTCTGCTGGCCCTGCGCCCAGGTGAGGGAGGCTTTGTTCCACCTGGGCCGATGTTGTTTGCCTCCTCCCAAACCTGTTGCAGGATTTCACTGGCAGTGAGGGAAGCCGCATTCCTGAACCAGTGCCCGAGAGGCTCTTTATTGTGCTGCCTTCAAGAAGTAGCTTCCAGCCTGGGATTCTCTGTCAGCTGGTTTGCAGTTTTTGGAGTTTGCTGAAGGGTCTCTCCTGGGGCTTCACCCTTGAATCCTGGAGCCCGTTGAATTAGTTGGTGACCAAATTCTTCCCACTGGAAAGAAAGGAAGGTCTTGAGCGCAAAATCCATAACAGACCCTTAGATAAAGAGGGATTGGAAGAGAGTGGATTCGGGTCCAGATGTCATGGTTGATGAGATTTTACATACAGATTTTCCTGTACAGTTTTAGACAGACAACATTTTACTCACCATTTTAGGAAAACACATTTATCCAAAAGAGGAGGTGATTTTTGGTTTGGAAAGAGGAGTGTTTTTCCATCAGTTATTTTGAGGGGAGGGGTTTGGGGATGAACTTGGGATGTGGACGCTGGGGGGATGGTGAGGGGGGAACCAGCTGAGGGGCTGGAAGGCAGCCCTCTCATCATTGCGATCACCTGTTAAGTTAGGAGTGCTTCAGAGCGACATTCCCTTAAAGCAGAGATCTTCAGACTTTCTTGCCCCTGTTCTGTGAAATAACAAAAACTGTGGACACATTTTTAAGTTGCCATCTAGACTTTTTCACTTAAAATAACTAAACACTCTAATGATCTGATAGCCCACCCTCACCCTTTGCAAAAAGGAGCAGACTGTTTTTAACAGTTTTAACACACGTGTCTTTTCTTCCTCATCTTGTGTGCTTGCTTCATGTTTCCTTGTGGAATTTTAATATCATGCACTTTTATACTTGAAAGCCTTTTATTGATCGTTCTTCACACTTCTCTGTCACCAGAGTATACCTAAACTGCAGTTTAAAACATTTCTGTGATTGTGAAGCTGTGTTAATCCAGAAGAAATTTTTTAAAAGTATTTATTTATTTATGACTGCCTCTGTACACAGGCTCGGTGCTGTTTCTTTATGGCTGTGGTGAACATGCCCAGTAGTTGGGGCACATGGGCCCAGTTGCCTCACGGCATGTGGGATCTTAGTTCCCTGACTAGGGATTGAACTCACACCCCCTACACCAGGAGGCGGATTCCCGATCACCAGGCAGGTCCCCCAGGAGAGATTTTCATCACTGTAAATATCAGTACAGAATTGATCACAGAAGCAGAAATGTATTGCTGGTCTTGATAATTACTTGATAACTACACATAGGCAGAATGTGTCTTAAAGAGCTGGCTGGGTCCCTTTAAAGTGCCTCCATTAAAGTATTATCCCCCTGTCCTTGATGCCGGTACCCCCCCCACTCACAACAGGGACTGAGGAAGGCAGAGTATGAAGGTGACCTTGGTAGCGAGGGGTTGGGTAGGGGGGTGGGGGCCAGTAGACTTGACCACCGGCCGTGTCACAGACAGGATAACCCCGAGGATCTGTGAACTCAGAGTCTCCCACACCCGAGAACCCCGAGGGTGCTTGGCGTTTGCACACGGGCTGTAGAGTGCTGCTCTGTCACGGGGCCGGGCTTGGTGGGTGGAGCAGCAGGCTGTTGTTAGATGGTGGCTTCTGTGCTCCTCTGCGTGTGCTGGGGTGTTTGGGGTTTCCTAGATGGACTGTGTTAAAGGGCACAGGACGGTGCATCTCGTACACGAGTGTGTTTTGGTTAGTGGCAATGCATTTTTATTCGGTTGGGTTAAAATGCAAGCCTGTGAACCAGTGCTGTGAGTTAAAGAGGTTTTTGTTCCCCCTGGGGGAATCCATCAGCCTACTCTGCCCAGCTTCGTTCTCGGGCCCAGGAAGAGTGTCAGCAGGGAGGAGAGTGTGCCCGCTGCTGGTCTCCAGGGCGAGGGCCCCTGGGCTGGGGGTGCAGAGGAGCCTGGCAGGTCGGGGTTTGGGAAGCAGGGCCTAACCCTAAGAAGTGGGTGGCACTGGCGTCAGTTTCCATACCTTCCTCAGAGCCGCTTGAAGTCCGGGCTGGCCTTCTCCTAGGTGAGCCAGAGATGCCCTCGAAACGTGAACATGTACTGTGTTTAGCCTAAAAGCCGGTTGACGTTAGATATGACAGCGAGTTTAGAAATTCGGCAGACTGCTCTGCCTTCCCGCCCTGGCCTGGAACAGGCTTTGGCTGGAGGCTGTAGAACGTCGTGTTGTGGGGCAGTCTGTGACATAGGGGAGGTTCCAAGTGACAGGGGGCTCCGCTGCTGGTGCTCGTGCTGGGCAGGAGGGCTGGCTGCTCTCCCAGCTCTGCGGACCCCGGTCATGTGGGTCAGCCTGCCGTCGTCCCGTCGCGCCGTTAGCAATCTGCTTAGGAACGCTTCGCCTTGGACTTGGGCAACATGTGTCCTCAGAGCGTGAGGCCGAGCCTTGGTTTCTCGAGATAAGGGAAGGTAGGAGCGAGGCATGGCCCCATCCGAGGGTCCCGGGGTGCATCCCAGGGGTGAGGTGGTGGGCCAGGCTGTGCCGCCTCCCCCGCCCTGTGGAGACCCCTGTGCCCAGATCCACGTTCACATCTTCTTGGCCGTTTGGGCCTCAGTATTAAAGGATTAGGGCCCCTGCCGTAGGGGCTTAGAGAGAGGCCTGGGCTGCTCGCGGGAAACCAGGATGTCCAGGTGACCCCACACCGAGGGGTTCGGCATGCCTGTCCTGCTCGGGGAGGTGGGGTGCTGGCGTCACCGGCGGGCTTCCTCGCATCACTTACAGTAAAAGCCGGCAGCTGGAAGCCTGGCCTTCACACCCTGGACACCACCACCCTCTGCCGGAGGGAGCCGGGCCTTCCAGGGCTGCCCCCCACCCCCGAGTGTCCATTGCAGGCAGCCGTGACTCAGTCGGGGGTGGGGGGGTTGTGGGGTTGAGGCCAGCATGTCCTTGGATTTGCCAGCATGGGGCTCAGCAAACCTCGTGGGACAGGGCAGCTGAGAGAGGGCTCAGTGCTGTTTAAAACACGTCGAGCTGGCTCATCCTCGAATTATTCAGATGTTGAAAGTGTTCTCAATTCTTAAGAGGATCGGGAGGGGCCCTGTACTGCCGTCTGCAGCAGAGACACGGTAGCGCCTGGTGCTGGTGCCGGCCCCGGCCGGGTGACCTTGGCCCAGAAGCCGCCCACAGTTCGGAGCTCCAGCCCCTGTGTTAGTGCCTGGGGAGCATAATGTGGGTTTGTTCCTGGCACTTAGCAGGCCCTGAGGGCTGGGTCTCCTGGGCAGAGCACTCGGCTCCTCCTCTAACCATGCGGCCAGGGCTGTGTTATGTGTAACAGAAAGGAGAAGGGGGCACACACAGAGAGGTCAAGCAACTTACCCCGAGCCACACAGTAAGTGGCCAAGCCCGCAAGGTCACCTTGGACCTCACCGATGAGGGTGCTGGGCCCAAGGTCTTGGGTCTCCCGCATGGCATTATGAGCCCTGGGATGCAGGAAGCCTCCACCCATATGAATATACGTGTTTCTGGAAGTCTGGGGAACGTGACTTTCTCTCTCGTGCTGTGACAGCGTTTGGAAAACATCAGTACATTTTCACAGGGCGAAATGCTTGTCGTTCACCAAATGCAGGTGAGGGTGGGGACCGCTTTCCCAGCGGGTGAACAGCAGTGGTGACTCCGATGCTGTGAACAGGAGAGGAGGCGGGAGCAGCGTGGGGGCAGGTGGGCTGGCCGCTGCCGGCCAGGTCTCAGAGACGGGCTGACTCTCAGTCCTCGGTTAGTCCCTGGCCATAGGAACCGCCTGTGCGGAGAGGCTGTGCGCGGATAAGAGCCAGTGGAAGGTGGTGGTTTGTGGTTGTGAAGGTCAGATAGGCCTTTGGTTCTGCCTCGAGCGGCAGGGAGCACCCGGAGCACCGGCTGGTTTCCACACCACTTGGGGAAAGTTTACCAGTTTTAATGTGGATTTCCTCGTGGCCCCTTAGAACCTGTCCATTTGGGGATTATTACTGTCCACCCAGCTCAGCCAGGGCTTGGAGCCCTTTAGCAGAGGTGGCCTGGGGTCTCAGGCCTGCTCCGTGGCAGGCCGGCTCCATGAGAGGGCTGGAGGACTGCTCCTGCCGCTCTGCCAACCCTGTTGGCTTTTGGCAGGAGTCCTCTATGCTCTTGACTTAAGTGACCTGGGCAGGGGCAGCTGTAAGGCCACCACGTGGATTGTCCGGGGAGGAACCCGGACCCTCAGCGAGGCCATCCGTGCTGAGCCTGGGGGGCTCTCCTTGGTAGTCCTGATGAACAGGGGTCACCGGGTGGCAGCGATGTGCCCAGGCGCCGCCCATCCTCTGAGTATTTGTGGGTGCTCACAGCCCCTGGAAGGGCCCCAGGCGTCTTTATCAGGCGCCTGTATGTGGGGACCGTGGGCAGGTTCTGTGCGAGGTGCCACCTAAGATTCGGACGTAACTTCCGAATTTGCCAAGCACTCTTGCATGGGAGGGTGCTGTCCCCACTTTATGGATGAGGAAACAGGCCCAGAGAGCTTAAGGAGTCCACGTGGAGTTCTGTCTTCTGAGTGCCTCTGCTGGAAAGTGTACTAGGGACAGCGGGAAATGCAAAAGCAGCTCTCATCTGAGCCGAGAGGCGAGAGCTGAAGGGGAGCACACAGACGAGGGGACGCAGTGCTGGCCGAGCGCTCCAGGGAGCCGTCATCACCTTCACCTGAGCCCGTTCAGGAGGGCTTCTCGGAAGCGGAGGCTCTTACGGCTGGCTCAGGAAGAGAAAGAGCCCGACTGTCCGGGCATGAGAACGCTGCTGTGGCCTTGCGTGGTGGAGGTGGAGTGGGCCTCCAGCTTCACTTTAATTAGTGACGACCTGCCCGGGTTGCCACAGAGACATGCTGGGGAAGGAGGCCCCGCCAAGCCTTCATGGCTCTGTGCCGTGCCCACCGCGGCGTGGCCCGTGGAGAGGAGCTGCCTTCAGCACGTGCACAGCGAGGCGCGTGGACTGGCCATGGACTGCCCGAGCCCCCTGCCCTGGTCAGTGTACCCCTCCCGCTCACCCAGCCGCTCTCCTGGCCTGGTTTCCCAGCTGCCCTCCTCAGGGTCTCCACGTGCTCGCACTGTGGTGGGCCTCCCCCCAGCCCCACCCAGGCAGTTCAGGAGACGGGCTCAAGTTGAGGCTGCTCGGTGAGTTCCTGCCCTGTCCCCGCGTCCCCAAGGGAAGGTGTCTGCTCTGTCTGTCTGCCCTGGATCCCCTCTTGCAGCCACAGGTCGGGGACTGGGCGGGGCTCCATCAGGCCCAGCCCTGGCTCAGGGCCCGGCCGCTAATACTCAACAGCTCCTGATAACATTTCAACTTAAAACAGCCTTTCAGTGGCTAGCCTCATTTTTCACATGAGAAGTCCGTCTATTTAGGGACTGGCCATGGCTCCCCTAACTGAGAACCCCAAGCTCCCAGTTCAGCACAGCCCTTCTGAAAGCCCGGTGAGGGATGGTCACAGGAGTGAGTGGCTCGTTCCCCAACTGGCTGACATGAGGGAGCAGGATGATGTCTTGGGTTACCCTTATCATCTGAGGCTCGGGAGGGCTGGGGCTGTGTGCTCATGGGCTTAGGGAGTTAACGTCTTCCGTTTGGCGGGTAGGGGGGTGCGGTTCACATCTGAGAACAGCTCAACTACTCAGGAGATGTAGTTAGATACTGTTCCCGGGCCCTTCAGCGAGGGGCTGGAGCAGAGGCTGCAGTAGGGGGTGGCGTCCAGGGAGGCCCCTGGGTCCAGCTGGCTCATCACCGACCACACGCCACGCTGTCCCCACGACAGGCGTTCTGGAATGGTGGCTGGTCACTGGGGGCACTAGTGCTGACGTGTGCCTTCACTGGAGAAGCTCCCCCGGGGCTCCATGGGTCCTGACTGGGACCGGCAGGGACCCTGTGTCCTGCCCGCCTGGCAGGCCGAGCCTGCCCCCCATCCCCCTGCTGCTCCCGGAGACGGGCCCTTCACGACCGGCTCCCAAGGGAGCTGCCCTCACGCTGGGCACAGGCCGACAAAGGGCGGTGACAGTAGGCAAAGGCAAATAGGTAGTGGTAGCTTTGTAGTGGGCGTTTGGGACCTGTGTCCGGTGACCCCGACCTGACCGTTCACCCGTGTTTTCAAGGGCGGAGGCAGGCCTGTGCCTGTTGGCCTGGTGGAATGCCTCGCCGCGGCAGGGTGCAGGGGAGACCCAAAGGTGCTGGCCCATGGGCCCAGGGCCCTGGTCAGAGTTTGGCCTGGCTGAGTCTTATTTTTACCACAATCTGGTCTTAAGCCCCAAACCAGGATTTTTCAACCTTTTTTTCAAACCATTCTTTTTTTTTTTTTTGCACATTTCCACCCCAGGAAGATCTTGTCTGGATTCACACTTTTTTTTTTAATTGCAAGACTTTTATGCATGCAGTATTCCTTTCCCAGCATAACTGCCTTCTCCTGACACCCCTGAAAGTTAAGCCCCAAGGGATCCCACGAGGCCCACTGCCGGGCATCTTTGCGGTTCCATCTCATACTCTGGAGCAAGCACTGTGTGTTTCTTCTATGTTGTAGATGTGACACTGGTAGGTGAGTCGCTCTTTTACATTAAACAGGGCCTGCATGTTCGGTTTACATGGAGTTGCCGTTAGGCTCCGTTTTCTTTTTTTTTTTTTTAGGCTCCGTTTTCCTAACGCTGACCACAGTGGCCACACGCCTGGGAGCCCAGTGCTGGGTTCTGATGTCTCAGGTGGACTCCGGGTCCTGAGGGCACCCGGACGACCCAGATTTGCCTACACTTCCTGCTTACTGTCTTGCTTCCGAGGGTCAGTTTGAAGGCTGAAGCGTTTTGTCTTGATATGATGATCAGTTGACCAAGCATTTCAGAGTCCCTCCTTCGTACTTGTGTGGAGGTCGCAGGGGTTGCCAGCTCCGATGCCCTGGGGTGATGGCAGGTGGGTGGTCTGGCTGCATCTGTCTCATCCTGCTGGTGGTGGGGAGCAGGTGGCATCCACAGGCAGAGCCAGGGAGTTAGGTCCCTATGGGGGGGCAGGCGGGGCTCAGGGACACAGCAGTGGGGGGTGACATCCCACCTCGGGCCTGGCCACCGCTGGGAGCCTTCCACTCATGGGCCCAGGGGCACCGGGAGAAGCGAGCAGGCCACGTGAGGGGAAGAGTCTGTTGGAGATAGGGTGGCCTTCCACAGAGGGGCCTGGTCAAGCTGCAGTGACGGGTCAGCGTGGGCGCCTGCCTGTGGGACCAGCTTCCTGCCGCCTGCTGTCCTAGTGGGAGCTGACAGCTGTGGGTTTATTGTGGCTTGGGTTCTGGACAGCGTCCTGAGCAGCCCAAGTCTAGTGGGTTTGGGGTTTAGGCCCCTTATGCACAGGTCCCATCCCCCTTCCCCAGCGCTGCAGGCGGGCTCCGTCCCTCATATGCAGGGCAGCCTTGGAACAACTTGAGGGCAGCTTGAGCCCCGTGATGCGTATGCGCCAGGCTAATGTGTGTGCGCCAGGCTGATGCATGTGCGCCAGGGTGATGCTTGTGCGCCGGGCTGATGCGTGTGCGCCGGGCTGATGCGTGTGCGCCGGGCTGATGCGTGTACGCTGGGGCTGATGTATGCACGGGGCTGATGCGTGTGTGCCGGGCTGATGCGTGTGCTCTGGGCTGATGCGTGTGCGCTGGGGTGATGCGTGTGTACCAGGGTGATGCTTGTGCCCCGGGCTGATGCGTGTGTGCCAGGGCTGATGCGTGTGCGCCGGGGTGATGCGTGTGCTCTGGGCTGATGCGTGTGCGCTGGGCTGATGCGTGTGTGCCAGGGTGATGCGTGTGCTCTGGGCTGATGCGTGTGCGCCGGGGTGATGCGTGTACTCTGGGCTGATGCGTGTGCGCTGGGCTGATGTGTGTGTGCCAGGGTGATGCGTGTGTGCTCTGGGCTGATGCGTGTGTGCCGGGCTGATGCGTGTGCGCTGGCGGCACGGTGAGAGGCTGGATGAGGGAAGAAAGCCTGGCCTGGGTTAGCTCTGAACTGGGGGTGCAGCGCCTGGCAGACGGCCTGGAGCCGGGCGCGGAAGGAAGAGCCAGACTGTGTCTGAGGGAGACAGCGATGCCCAGACTCCTCGTTTGAAGTCGGCGTACAGATCAGATTATAGTGTTATCTGGAGTACGGCTTGTGTTTGGTTATGAAACATGAGACCTGTGTTTTGCTGACCTGTTTTTTTCCTCACTCATCCCTCCCCAGCTCTGTCCTGGGTTACTTTTCCAAATGAATGAGCTAATACAACATACGGAAGGTTCAAAACAAGCTCATTATCACCCTAGCAAGCCAACTATATAACATTTACTCAGGACTCCTCTACAGACATCAAGGCTTGCTGGGCTGACTTTATTTCATTTGATAGGATGACAGTCGTTTTACTTACAGTGGTTTGTACTTTTGTCTGTTCCTTTAGGATCGACTCTAGTAATGGTGGTTTGATCTTTCTGCTGTCAGCAGGTCTATGTGTCTCATAAATGCCCAGCTCCGTAACAATCAGGGCTGGCCCCTGTTGGTTTCTGTTTCATCTGCCTTTTGTTTGTTTCTGCCTAAATTGCTCAACTACATTCTAAAGGAAATTACAAAAGGAAGGACTGACCTTAAAAAGTTATGAGAAGATGATGTAACAGCCATATCCCAGCAACAATGCCCCTGACCGGTTGAGTAACTGCATGTACGCCCTGCTCCCTGTTCCCCAGCCAGGGTGGTTCTCTATCCAGTTGGGTCATGGATCCTCTGAGACTGCTGAACGCTATGGACCTCCTTCTCACAAAAATGTGGAAACACCATCTTACTTGTGCGTTAGGGGGTATCACAGCTCTCCTGGCACCCCTAGGATGTGGGCCAACAGGCCCTGTCTGGAGCCAGGTTAAGGACCCGCCAGGTGGGCTGGCTGCTCTGTCTCCTGGAGTGGCTAGCTCTGGCCTTGGGCTGGAGATCAGCCCCCAGGTGATGGCTGGTGGTGTTTCCCAGCTGCCGTGACGAGTCGAGCAGTGACCGCCCGTTGGACTCAGGCATCCATCCTGGGCCCTGGAGAGCCTGGAAGCTGTGGGCAGAGCGCCTGCCGGGGATGCTGTCGTGCCTGTGACGTTAGGATGCTCCAGTTCACTTTGTGGGGAATGTAGGGTAGTTAAAATTAGCAGCGAGAGCCTCCGAGAGTCAAGGTTGTCCAAGAGCGTTGAGCAGTGTCACATTGAGATCAGGCTCGGGGTGGCGGGTGGAATTCCCAGCCAAGCCGCAGTGGAAGGGTCAGGCCTGCAGCTGCAGCTCTCACGGGCCCTGGCGTCGGCCCCGAGAGGGTCTCGAGAGGGGCATGGGGTTAGATCTCTGCCTGTGCTGCCCCTGATGTGGTTACCCTAGGGCCAGATGTGTGCATGGCTTGGGGAGTGGGCCCCCTGCACCTGCAGGTTCCCTGTGCATGGAGCCCAGGGCGGCCGCACTGCAGTTCCGTGGTGTAAGGCCTTGAGGGCCTGTGGGCGGTCCTGGGTAGAGCAGTGCGCCCTGCCTTTCGTGTGCGTATTAAGCAATGTGTATAGCATTGTTTATCTAAGTGCATAGTGTGACATGCTATAGCACACGTAATTACACATATGTAACGTGTATGACCGGAGAAGGCAATGGCACCCCACTCCAGTACTCTTGCCTGGAGAATCCCATGGACGGAGGAGCCTGGTGGGCTGCAGTCCATGGGGCCGCTAAGAATCAGACATGACTGAGGGACTTCACTTTCACTTTTCACTTTCATGCATTGGAGAAGGCAATGGCACCCCACTCCAGTGTTCTTGCCTGGAGAATCCCAGGGACGGGGAAGCCTGGTGGGCTGCCTCCATGGGGTCACACAGAGTCAGACACGACTGAAGTGACTTAGCAGCAGTAGCAGCAGCAATGTGTATGACAGTCTACTATCGTAATGTGTACTTTATTTCAAGTTCCTTGGAGGATGTCTAGGGTTCTAGTTGCCCCACCAGCTCCTTTTCATTGATGACACGAGGGACAGGGTGTTTCTTAGGACCGTGATGGAGGGTCTGAAGCTACAGTGCCAGGCGTCCGCTGGGCCTGCTTGGCGGGCTCCCGATTCAGAGGAGTGAGGGGCGGCCTCCTCTGCTCTGACACAACAGGAGGGCCTGGGGTGCTCTCCAGCCTTCCCCACAGGCCTCCTCCAGGCCCCCTCTGCAGAGGGACCCCTCTGGTCTCTGGCACGCAGCCACTTATTTCCTCTCGAGACCGGCCATGTGATCCTTTCCAGCCCAGCTCCTCTCAGCTGGGCAAACCGGAGTCCCCCGCGCCGCTTACAGCGCCGCCTCTTCATACTCTTCAGATGAAGAGCGCACAGCCGTCCCTGATCATTCTCAGCAATCTGCTACCCCGTCTGCAGCCCTGAAGATTAGAATCCCGTCCTCACGGAAGCCATGAGGCACATCACGTCTCTGTGACTTTATGCTCCACTCTGATGCTTGTCTGTCCTGTGTGAAAGGTGAAGTAGAGGTCGTTTTGAACTAAAGACTTTTGATCGGGCCAGGTTGCAATTTCCGCCTGGAAAGGAACCAGCCCGCCCCGTGCCTGGCCCTCGCCTCCCGCCCGGCCTACCCTGTGAGCTGCCAGTCTCCGACCGCCTGACCCCTGCTTTTGGCGGAGGGTTCCCACGAAAAAGCAAGACCAGGATGGGGCTCTGGCCTCTCCCCGCCAGTGTCCGTTGGTTTCCCAGCCCAGCAGTGACACTGTTGACAGGCTCACAACAGCGCTGGGACGCAGTATCGCCAGCCGGGCTGCTGTTTGTCCCCCTGAGGGCCCAGCAGTCACCATCCTGCAGCTTCTGGGCAAGCGACCTAGTGCCTCAGTTTTCACATCTGCAAACTGGGGCTAAGAACGTTTACTGCATGGGACTGTTGCAAGGACGGAGCGAGCTCGCATACACAAAGCGCCATGAACAGTAGTTGGCACCCAGGAGGTCCGCTCAGAGTTTCAGCTGCCGTGACGCACCCACACGAAGCATGAGAATGCAGCACTAGGGAGGGGCTTGGCGGCTCCCGGGAGGGAGGGATGCGCTCCGGCAGGAGAGGACCTCCCGGGCCCGTGCACACCCGGGTCGGGGCAGGAGTGTGTGTCGTCATGCAGGGCAGAGCCAGCACCGCCAAGCGTGGGGCCGTGTGGCTGGGCAGGAGTCTGGCGGGAGCCGGCAGCTGGGCTGGCCCGCCGCGTTTGGCTGCGTGTCCTGGCTGGGGCTGTGGACTCAGGCGGTGTGTGAACAGAAGCGTGCAGGTGGCCGAGCCGCTGTCTGCTGTGTCCCCCGTGCTGGGCCACGAGCGTGGGGTCAGGTCTGTGAGCGCGGTAGGGAGTGGGGCAGTGTGCGGACCGAGGGGCTCATCCCGCCTGGGATCCTGTGGGCAGCAGCCAGCTGGTGCCCAGAGGCGCCCAGGCTGCTGCCAGCCTGACTCCCTGGCCCAGCGTGAGTCCGCTGCAGCCCTCGGGGAGGGTGGTGCGGTGAGTCGCACAGTGAGCCTTTTATGGTCTGAAGTTTTTTCTCTCTTTTTTTTTTGGTGGGGGTGCCCACAAGCGCCTGGCATGTGGGATCCCTGACCAGGCATTGAACCCACACCCCCCGCAGTGGAGGCACTGGGGAGGTTCCCCAAAGTGTTTTCTTGACAGACTTAACCAGATGCTCCAAAGAATAACTTCTTTAACCAAATACATAATTTTTCTATTTGTAGTTAACTGCCTTTAATTGGCTGTTGCGCCAGCCCGGCCATCCTTCCACTCCCAAGGATGTTCCGTGCTCCCCGGGAGACATTGGGAAATGCAGGCACCCCATGAAGGGTTCTTCAGGGGGCCAGCCCTGGGGAGCTCAGCGGGCCTTGCAGGAGGGAGGGTGGTTCCGGGGGCGGTGCGCAGCCGGCTTTCCTGGCCCTGCTGGATGCGGGCTCCCTTGTGCAAACACCACCGAGCCTCCAGGTGACCTCACCTGTCAGTCGCCAGGGCAGCTGAGTCATGACGCTGTAAATTATATCCACCAGGGCAGGTTTGTAGCTGCGGTTATGTCTTCTCCCTGTTAAAATTAGTCTCGAGGAGAGAGTAAGGTGGTGTGCTGAGTTTCTCGCTCGTCATTTCCAGGCTTCCCACAGGCCCTGCAGGCCTTTGTCCTTTGATAGTGGTGCCCTTGGTGTGCGGTTCTGAACGGGATCAGAGCTGCTGGCCATGGGGGAGGAGGGGCAGTGCCCGCAGCCTGGAGCGGCAGCGGCTGGCCCAGGTCGGGCAGCAGCCCTGGGTCCCTGTCCGCCCTGTGCCTCTCTGCTGTTCTCGGTGTCCAGGGACGGATGCTGACCCCACAAGGGGCACCCCACCCCTGGCGGCTGGCCAGGAGGTGCCTTCACAGGGCTAGCCGCACCCTGCTGTGAGTGCTCTGTGAAAGGCAATTGGTTCTGTTTGCTGGGGGCAGGTGTGCGCATGGGGAAGACAGCAGTGTCGAGGCAGGACTGCTGCTAAGGGGACAGCGGGGTCTCGCAGGGACAGTGGGCAGGAACCAGGTCCGCTGCAGATTCGTGCAGTCACTGCATTGCGCCCGATGGGGAAGCGCTTGCTTGGGAACGGTGACTTATTCTGAAAAGGCTCTAAGCTGGTCTAGGAGTCTGTAAAGGTGCAGTAAGGTGCGTTTGCAGCTCGCATGCTTTTGTGTCCTGCTGTGGTCTGTTTCCAGTGAGTGCCCATGGGGGCTGCCCCCCACCCCAGCCTAGGAGCTCCCCGGGAGTGCAGAGGGGCGCTTGCCACTAGCCTCTGCGGGTCCTCCATGTCTGTGCCCAAGCCCCATCTTTCTGGCCCAGAGTTGAAAACCAGAGGGGCCATGAGCTCAGACTCCTGCCTCCCTGGGCTGGGAGGGGGCACAGCCCAGGGGCTCCCAAAGGGCCGAAGCCAAGCTGGGCTCCCTTGTGCCTTTGAGGCAGCGTTCATTCAGGAGAAACCCAGAAGGAGGGCCCCCCGGGTCTCCCCACCCGCCTTCCCCCACGTGACACCCCCACCCCTTCAGGCGGCCTTGGGTGTGTCCTGCCTGAGACGCTGTGGACACCCAGCTTGTGGACTGACGTCAGGGGCTGAAAAGCCCCCTCACTGGTTCTAGAAGTGTTGCTCAAACTCAAGATCGAGCGTCTTCAGAGACTGTTTTGGAAAGACAAATGTCACAACTGCAGACTCTCTGGGCTCTGTCAGGCGGGCCTCAGGGAGTGTGTGCAAGCCCGTGCGCTTGGTGCTGCTCCTCTGCCTCTGCAGCGGTCAGTGCCAGCCTCTGTCTCGGCCTTCCCCGTGTGCCCGTCCTGGGGAGCGCCGTCAGTGAACGTGGGTGCAGAGGGCACCAAGGGGACGCAGGCTGGCAGGACAGAGTGGGAGGCCGGCGGCTCGGTGGGCTTCACGGCCTGGGAGCGAGTCCTCTGAAGTGGGTCCTTGTGCACCACATCGGGATGTGGGTCTGGGCCGCACAGTGGGCCCATCGCCCTGGATGGGGCAGTCAGCGATGCTGGAGTGAAGGATGGACGGACATGGGAACCGCCTGTGCTGCAGCCCCGGCAGGGCCGGCCGTGCGTGAGGCTGTGGCTCTGAGCTCGCAGTGATAGGTGGGTCCCTGACTTGGGAAGGTCTGTTGAGATGTTGGGGTGTCGGGCATGGCCCCAGCGGCTGCTGTTGCAGAAGCCATCGGGCCAAGGTCCCACGGGTGGGGTAGGCGGGGACCCACGGTCCTTTCTCCCTTGCTGGACCCCCAGGGATGGTGAGCTTGTGCTTGGAGGCAGCCTCCTGGGGTGGGGGACACCCGCTGTGGAGCCAGGCTGACCCTGAGTCCCGCTTACCGCCCTGTTTCTGCCTCTCCGGTCACCTGTTCTCTGCAGTCGTCCTGGCGGGAGGGTCAGTGCGCAGGGTGAACACCCCGGATGGCTGCAGCTGAAAGGGTGCTGACTCTCTCCCCTGTGAGGCCCCTGGGGACAGAGATGAGCCCCTGGGCCTGGGCGGGGGCCGCGCCCAGGAGGACCTGCTGGAGGGAGCAAGAAGCTTCCTGAGTCTCGGCGTCTTCACAGGACTTGGACGAGCACAGGCCAACTTGGCGTTGGATTACGCTTTTATCCCCCAGGAGAGAAACCAAATAAACAGAATAGAGTTACTTTGGGCCCCTGGCCAAACGAGGCATATTTTGGATCTGGTGACCTTTTCCTTTGGGTCACTAATCACTGGAGAAGGTTTTGACCGTATTCCATTTCAGAATAGGAAGAACAGCTTATTTTTCAGAGTGGCAAATAAGGAAAAGAATGAAAGTATCTCGGAGTCTCTGTTTCCAGAGGCTCCCCCGGGAGGAACATTTTTA
The DNA here is from genome assembly GCF_003369695.1 of Bos indicus x Bos taurus. Lineage (NCBI taxonomy): Eukaryota > Metazoa > Chordata > Mammalia > Artiodactyla > Bovidae > Bos > Bos indicus x Bos taurus. Next base: position 2,618,312 of record NC_040089.1, read on the forward strand.
TAGACACCACACGTCCTCGCCAGCCCTGGCCAACTTTCCGTCCCGGCGTGCCGGGGTGTTCTGTGAGCCGGCCAGCGCCTGGGAGGCCGGCACCTGCCCACGTCCCTGCAGCCTGCCGGCCACATGGGGGCCCTGCGCTGGGCCGCCCAGCTCTCCTGGGATCTTCATAGATCACGAACCTCAGCATTTTCACAACTGCCCTGTAGAAAGTCACTGTCATCACTGAGTCCCAGAGCGCTTGTGGCCATAGTCAAAGCCGGGGATGGGGTGTGACGTCAGCCCTCGTCGAGGCCACAGGAGGCGCCCCACCACCGCTCTCCTCGGCCGTGGTACCTGGCGAAGGTGCAGGCAGCACGTGCGTGACCGTACAGCGGAGGTGCTGCCTTGCGTGGACACGTGTGCCGGGCGAGGGCTGGGCGCCGACCGCCAAGCGTCGTGGCCTTTCCTCCTGGCTGCCTTGACCTTGCGCTGCCGCCAGGGTTGTAACTGAGTGCGAGTCCCTGTCTGCGTCGCCACCTCTCACTGTGCCTTTAAGCCATGGAGAGGTCGCCCGGGAGGGTCCCTGTGGCTGAGCACCGAGGGGACGAAGCCCTCTTTGTTCGGGGCCAGGGATTGCCCTAAATGCCTCGGCAGACTCAGAGCTGGCATCAACCCGGCAGTTCTGGGGAACCCGAGATCTTCTCGGCGTCCTCGTTTGTCTCTCCTGCTGCTGCCTCTCCCGTGTGTCCCGGGGTGCCGGTCCTAGGACGCTGCACGAGAAGCCCGAGGGGGCCCAGAATCCGGGGCTGGCGGGGGATGGGGTGACTTAGACCTCAGCCTGCTCAGAGGGGACTGCTGCTCGCTTCTCAAGGGGGTAAGCACTCAGTGCCCCCAGCTCTTCTCAGCACAGAGACTCATGGTGTCCTTGGGGGTCCTGGGCTTGGCTCCCTACCCCCACAAGGCTCTGCATACAACTCAGGATATTGGAGGGTCATTTGGTGGTGAGGTTTTGGGGTTTGGATGTAGCAAACTGTAAAATAACAGAGCTTGGGCGGCTTATCGATGGTGCACAGTATTGGCTGCCTGGTGCTGGGCCCACGCGGAGCCAGCTCGCGCCGCCGGGGCTGCCCTGCCAGGCTGGGCGAGGCCATCCGAACTGGGGTGGAGGCCGCTCATCCCCGCCTCACCCAGCCTGTGCCACCTGCAGGGAGCCCTGGGGCCTGAGGAGGTGTGGAGACTAGTGCCGGCCCCACAGCTGCGCCCGCGTGTCCGGCTCCAGCCACAGGTCCCAGGCTGCGCAGTTTGCGCCGCGCCGTGGGTCTGTCCTGGCCGAGACAGGCGAGCACGCGGGTCAGGCACAGCCCCTCCTGCGGGCCGGTGTCGTGTGGGTGTCCCTGTGAGGGCTGGGGAAGGGACAGGATGGTCATGGTGGAACGGGGGAGCCCCTGCCCTGTGGCAGCCACGGCTAAGACCTCTAGCCCTGTCGCACGCGGCTCCTGGCAGGCGGGCAGCGTGGACACAGGCTCCCTCCTGGTCTTGGCCAGGTCCCTCCCCTCCAGGCACCTGAAAGCGGGGGTGGGGGGTCAGAGGGAGCCCCGTGGCCAGCTGGCGAGTTGCCCGCCCCGCTCTCCTGTTTTCTGAGCCCACTCCTCCTCAAGGGTCATCCCAGGGTCATCCTAGCGGCGGGCAGGTACCGGGCAGGGGAGGTGTGGTCAGCCGCTCCGTGCCTGCCTTTACAGAGAGGGGCTTCACTTGGTTCTGATAACCAAGTAGAATCCTTAAGCTAAATTTATGCTTTTATAATAACTTTATCACTTTTAGTGACAACCCTGGGTCAGAATCCTCGTAAAGCTAACGGTGTAGTCGTTGTTAGAGCACCCTCTTGTTCTGGGCTGTTCACGCCCAGAGTAGAGCCTGTCCAGTAGCTCAGATTCTCAGGGAGCTAGCTGGTTCCCGGTGTTGGGTGGTTGGGGTCCTTAGGATTGAGTACCTGCCCAGCGCATCCCTTGCCACACATGTGGCGGGGGTTTCCAGAACTGCCCTCACGGCCCGGAGGCCTGCGCTGCTGCGGTATAACCCCCTCTCCAGGGGGGGCCGTGGGCGGAGGCTGCGCACGTGCTTCAGGCCTGGCACCCACGTCTCCGCTCCGTTTCCCACCTTGAGGTCGGAAGCTCAGCTGCTTCCAGGGTGTTTGGACTCACGGATGCTGACCCCCTGTATCTATGCAGAGCCTGCCGTGCTCTATCTTGGAAGCGTGGCGTCCCAGGAGCCAGGATGTCGGGGTCCAGGTCTGGGGGACCCTGGGTGGGTCTTCTTCCCCACCGGGTTCGGGGAACCCTTCTGCTCGAGCTGCCCGCTTGCCAGCAAGGCTCTCGTATCCCCTTGCGGGCCCCTTGTCCCCTGGGCGGCAGCTGCTGTTGTGACTTGGCGTCCCATCCCCGCTGAGTGGCACGCTGACGTACTAGGCGTAAAGCTGCCCAGATGAAGTCAGGGTGAGGGGCAGTCTGGAGCCGGTCACGGGCCTGGCTCTCGGGGTGCTGACTGACCAGGTCCCTGGGTGTCACCTCTTGGCCCACCGTCCCCCTGCTGCCTGCATCTGGTCACCAGGAGACTCACCTGTCTGTCAAGAAATTAAGTTTAAATCAGATTTGAGCAGTAATGCTCCTTATTCGCTTTCATCCCAACCATCATCTTAAAATCTCCTTTTAATTAACTCTGTTTCCAGTTCCTTCTGCCTGCTGGGTTGTTTGCTTGAGCGCCTGGCACTGCACCCCTGATCAGGAGCCACGGTCCTGCCCTCCTGTGCCCTGCGGCCCAGGATGGGTGGGCAGGGGCCCTGGGGCCTGGGGACCCAGGGCAAGGCGGCTTGCTCCCCTCCAGCTGCTGCTGTTCCTTCTTTTTTTCCGTTGTAAAACTGCTTCTTTGGGAGCTTTCACTTCTCATGTAGGCAAGTCCCAAGCTAATATTTATCCTGTGAAGTATCTTAAAAATGCTGGAGGGCAAGTTATTTGCAGAGAGCTTTATCAGTCTTTGAAAGAGAGTCATTGTTACATTGATAAACTGAGGCACTGCTTACAATAGGCAGATTGTGTTTGAACTTGCAACCTTTAATGCAACAGTTAGTTTTTGTTAACAGACCGAACGGTGTTGGCTGTTCTGGTAAAGAGGTCTTTCTCCTTGTGTTTTTGTTTGTCACGGGCATGCACTGGGAGGGGGAGACCTGGCGCCCAGCGCTGGTTTTGTAATACATTCAGGTGTTACTCGTTTTATGATTGGCAGGCTTTTCAGGAACGCGGACTTTGTACATGGAGCCCTCGGTTTTTATGAGTCGTCCCTTTAAAAGTGGAGGTGCTGCCTTTCAGAGGGAAAGCTGCCTCACCATGCAGTCTTCAAAGACTCAGCAGTGTGCATGAAATAAAAAATGATAGGAGTAACAAGAATGTGCAGAAGGTGGTATTATTTATGTGTGGTCAGGAGGTTTCAGGTCTAAAGGGAAACACTCTGATGATGAACTAAGAACTTTCCTGAGGCCGTTACTTTTCAGTGGAAGGAGTGGCTTCCTGGGTCTTCGCTGGAGCCTGCTTCCCTACACGGCAGCCCCTCTCGACTCTGAGCGTCCGGGTAGGAGGTGGGGAAGTCCTCTGGGGGTGGGAGGATGTCCAGGGCCGTAGCACCAAGCACCCTCGAGTTCCTGCCCCTGCCTCCTGCCCAGGGGTCTGGGGTGGAGGTGAGTGCTGCGGCTTCTGTACAGGGACAGACGTGGGGACTCTCGTGTGGCTCTGGTGAGAAGCAGGTCCAGAGGTGAGTTAGGCCTCAGTGACCCGGGGCTGGGAGCCTAGGCCAGGGGGGGCAGAGGGGCCTTAGGCGGGCTGTGCTGGGGCTTGAGGCCAGGATGTGGGGATGTGTGCCGGCACGGGTGCTCCTTGGAGGGGCCCGAGGACGGGTGCCCGGGGGGCGGTGCCTCTGCCCTGGAGAGACCTCAGTCGGACCAGGCACTTCCTCCTGGGTCAGCTGACTCCCTCCAGCTGCTGACTCGCTGTTCCTCCGCGGCCTCAGCGCTTCCCTCTCTGTCCCTCCTTTCTGACTCACGCCTGCGCTGTGCACGGAGCTGCCTGTGGCATGAGTGGGGCCGAGAGCCCATCTTCCCACTGTCCTCACTGCGGCCACACAGACACCCACCCTGTCCATGCCCCAGAGTCCCTGTGGGTGCTGGCTGAATTGTTTGGGGGACGCACTGAGTTTCTGCAGGGGAAACAATCCCATTTCTGGCCATCGTGACTCTCCAGGCCATTTTCTAGGTGTGCCTCCCACTGCTGTCCTCTCCAGAACTTTTTCTTCTCCCCCAACAGAAACTCTGAACCCCTTACATTTACTTATTTTTTTCAGAGGAATTCCAACTTTTTCATTTTTGTCCTTTTATACAAAACCAAGAAGAAGAAATAGAACTGCAGAAGTAGTTAATTGGTAGAACACACGTTCACAGAAATCTGGATAGCTTATTTACAATGAGGAAACACATTTTTTTGTTGTTACTTAAAAAAAAAAATCATGTATCTCTGGCTGCACTGGGTCTTCGCTGCTGTGCGAGGCCCCCTCTGGTTACCCAGGCTTCTCGTCACAGCGGCTTTTCTTGCTGTGACTTGTGGGCTCGGTCGCTTAGCTTGTGGGATCTTCCCAGACCAGGGATCGAACCTGTATCCCCTACATTGGTAGGTGGGCTTCCCTGGTAGCGTAGACGGTAAAGAATCTACCTGCAATGGAGGAGAGTCGGGTTTGATCCCTGGATCAGAAAGGTCCCCAGGAGAAGGGAATGGCCACCCACTGCAGTACTCTTGCCTGGGAAATTCCCATGGACAGAGGAGCCTGGAGGGCTACAGGCCGTGAGGTCACAAGGGAGTCAGACACAACTGAGCAACTGACACTTTCAACACTTTTCTTAACCACTGGACCACCAGGGAAGGCCCTTTACATTTATTTTTAATGCATCTGGAAACCCATCGTCACTGGTAAGTTTCTGTGGTCAGTGCTGTATGTTCATAAATTTACACTTTGGAGCCACCCAGCCCTTCTTCCTTCAGTGCTTACGTGGCTGGCAGGTGCCTGGGGACCCTGGGACTCCTTTCCGACTCAGACTCCATTTCCTGGTGCTGTGGTTTTGTCTGGAGGCAGCATCCTTCTGCTGGCTCACAGACTGTAATCCAGCCCTGGGTTGTTGGGGGGTGGAGGGGGCAGCACTTAGTCCTGGGTGATGTCGGCACTCATGGGTTAATGAGTGGGAGAGAAAGGTGCTTGTTGGTGTTTGCAGCTGAGAAACTTGAACTTGGGCTTTGGCCTGGGGAGTCCAGCGCCATCTGGACCTCAGGAGGGGCAAGGTGCTAGACAAGCATGAGAGCTGCTCAACCCCAGGTGAATCTGTTTCAGACCTTGCAGGACTTTTCTGTCTTGTTGCTCGTGGCCTGGAGAAAAGAGGGTTGATCACTGACTCCTCCTGACTCCCAGGGCATTATGCCTGGGAGTGGAGGCTGGCCATGTGTGCCCCTGAGTGCAATGCATTGTGGGAGAATCCGTGATGAATGAAGCAGGTGGTGGTGCAGCTCGGGACAGGTGCCTGACGTCAGTCCAGCGGGGAGAAGGCTAAATAAATAAATCAGCAGAGCGAAATCCGGGCTCCAGGAGGGGCGACAGGTGCTGCTGGTGAAAAGCTCTGTGATTGTGCTTGGAAACCGGAGTAGCCGCTGAGGAAGGGCCTCCCGGCGACACAGGACAGAGGGGTAGCGCTCATGTACTGGACTGTTTGGGAGGGACCTGCTGCGTTCTGGTGGGTGACTGAACGGTCTGCAGTTACTTTATTGCTGAAGACAGATTGGGAAGAGCTTCTGAGCTGGTCCTTGGTGATCAGCTCTGAGTCTTTTAGTGGACCTGTCAGGAGCTGAGTCCACAGCTGGCTTTGCAGACCTGCCTCCCCAACCCTTCAACCCCATCCAACTCTCTTGGGCTGCCTGGCCTTGCAAGCCTCTGTCAGCACTCTGAAGCATCTGAGGTTCAGCTTCATTGTAGAACAGTCCTGAATGTCATTCCACATATCAGGCTCTGACGTGAAGTTTGGATAGGGAAACTGAATTAGGAAATGACTCTGGGTCATATAGATGCACTAACAGTATGTATATCATGGTGAATCCTCAGAATGCCTGTCTCTCTGCATTCAGAGTTGTTGTTTAGTCGATCGGTCGTGTCCAACTCTCTCACGACCTCATGGACTGTAGCCCACCAGGCTCTTCTGTCCATGAGATTTCCCAAGCAAGGATACTGGAGTGGGTTGCCATTTCCTCCTCCAGGGGATTTTTCTAACCCAGGATTGAACCCGCGTCTCCTGCATGAAGGGGTCGACAGAGGAGACGACCAAGGATGAGATGGTTGGATGGCATCACCAACTCGATGGACGTGAGTTTGAGCACGCTCTGGGAGTTGGTGATGGACAGGGAAGCCTGGCGTGCTGCAGTCCATGGGGTCGCAAAGAGTCAGACATGACTGAGTGGCTGAACTGAACTCATGCATTGGCAGGCAGGTTCTTTATCTTTATGGTTGAGCCACCAGAAAGCTCCTCTCTACATCCATACCTTAAAAAAAACTTTATGGGACCATTATGTGTAGTTGATTTATAATGTGCCTTCTGTGCCTATTATTAGGCACATTTCCACATCAACAGGTAATCCCACACCGTGGAGTTTGTGTCAGAATCTGTCTTCCTTTACATGAGCAGGTTGCTCAGTGGTGTTGATCTGCAGACTATACAGGTTTTGCTTTCCAAAGAGCAGAATTTCAGGATCAAAGGGTATTTACATTCTGAGGCTTTCCACATCTACCGAGACGACTGCAGTTGTGGGAAATCGTTGCTGACGGAGTCAGGATGGCCGGGATTAATCCCACAGGTGATTGTGCCACTTGCTGTGAGCGCGTCAGCCCCGGTGACCCCAGGAAGGCGCTGGCCCTGAGTCGCAGACTTCTCCAGACAGCGGGAGGATTCAGGTACCAAAGCGGGCTTCTTCATCACAGACCCTCAGGGGCCCTCAGGTTAAGGAGTTGCTCAAGACAGAGGACAGATTCCTGAGCTGACAGTCTGGTTGATGCCCTCTGGGAGGATCCCTCCCCCTCCTCCTCGGGTGATGTCCTGTTTGCTCAGCCTGAGCTCAGAGGGGAGCGGGCCCTCCCCTATGCCCGCCTGCAGTGGGGCTCCCCAGCGCCCTAGGACCACACCCTCCTCCTGGTAAAACAGACCGGAGGTGGCTGAGACAGTGGGAAGGCTTAGGAAGGGTGGAAAGGCTTCACAAGGTCCACAGTGTGCTTTTAGACCACGGTCTTGGTCGCTCAGCCGCGCCTGGCAGTCCTGTAAATGGTGCAGAGATGACTCATCCCCTGTGTGGCACGCTGACCTTCAGCTGACTTCAGGTGTGTGTGTGTTGGGGGTCGGGGGGCGGGCGGTGACTGCAGAATGCTGCAGAATGTTTTTGCTGGTTGTCTTATGGTCTTAGTAAGAATGACTGTAACCCCAGACTCAAGCTGTGTGTGTTCCCTTCATTCACCAAAATGTTTACCTTTTAAGAGAACTAGTTTTGATTTGAACATTCCTCAAATATATTTCATACTTCTTCACTTTAAAAGCATTTGGCCGTTTTGTGTTTACTTGACACATGGACCGTAATTCAAATAATTGCGTGTTGTTTGGCAGTTGGGTGGCTTCCAGAACTTCTGCCTGAGAGGGGACCCTGGACGCTGCTTTGACCTGATACAAGTGCCCTCAGAAGGTTTCATTACAGCTCTGCAGTCTTTAGCGGTAGCCCCTAATTATACCCTTGTCCTTGAGGTCTGTTTCTGTATTTTTTTCTTTTCTTGGCTGTTCCTTGAGGTTTATGGGATCTTAGTTCCCCCACCAGGAACTGAACGCAGCCTCACAGCAGTGAAAGTGCAGAGTTCTAACCAGTGGACCACCAGGGAATTCCTTGTTCTTGGTTGTATGTATGTAAAGTGAGGAATCTTTGTTTTCATGTTTTTTAAATAATGTTTGGTTGTTAACGCATCCCCTTCAGCTGCTTGCCTGTCTCTAACACACTGCAGATGACAGAGTCTGCGTTTGTTGGTACCTGGCCCTGTACCTTAGATGAAATGAGGAGTTTGGGGAAATGCTAGTCTCCTCTGGAACTGTTGGCAGTGGCTGGCTGCCCACTCGGCCTTCAGGTTGATCCTGAAGCTCAGTTTTCCTTGGCCAGTTGGGCAGAAGCAGTGTGGTTTAAAAGCTTGTTGCTGTTTCCATAGCAGCCAATGCTTCATCCTGACCCCAGTGGCTGAAGTGGCAAATTGATGCTAGAAACATTTACAAGAAGAGGAAGGCAAAAAACCTCTCAGAGATTTTTAATTAGAAAACAAACAAACCTACTCACCTGACGTGCAAATGAAGAACCGTGTGAAGGTCACAGGTGAGAAGTCAGGTGAGCAGGTCTTTGTTTTCAGCAGAAGGTAAAAGTCGTGGAGAATGTTTTCTCTGGGGACAGAGCAGTTTGTCCTTGTTTCAGGGCCATTTCCTCCGACACGAGCGTTCAGAGTTTTCCTTCGAGTGTGGGTAGCAGTTTCCTTTAGCAGAGAGTGAAGGCAGCTGCTGCTTGAGAACAGCTTGGTGTCCATCCTGATGCCCTGGGAGCTGGGGGGAGGGGGCGCACTGGGTCTTCTGCTGTGCTCGGGGGTGCTCTAGTTGCGGCGAGCAGGGGCCACCTCTCGTTGCGGTGCACGTGTTTCTCTTGTTGCGGAGCACAGGCCCTCGGCACCCGGCCTTTGGTAGTTGCATCACATGGGCTCAGTAGTTCATGCTTTCAGGCTTCCTTGCCCCGTGGCCTGTGAAATCTTCCCAGACCAGGTATCGAAGCCGTGTCCCCTACATTGGCCGATGGATTCTCACCCACTGTACCACCGGGGAAGTCCAGATGGCGTGCGCTTCGACGTGATCCGGTGTTACACGTTTTGCCGTCACGAGCCGTCACTGGCGTTTGCCAGGTTTGCTTCCACGTGCCGTCTGTGTGTTTGACCTGACGCTGTGCTTCAGGTGGGTCAGCAACTGCTTCCGCAGGGCTGAGGGCAGGGGCAGCGTTGTTGACCTGACGCTGTGCTTCAGGTGGGTCAGAGCGACTGCTTCCGCAGGGCTGAGGGCAGGGGCAGCATTGTTGACCTGACGCTGTGCTTCAGGTGGGTCAGCGACTGCTTCCGCAGGGCTGAGGGCAGGGGCAGCGTGGAGCTGTGCGGGCTCGCAGGGGGCTCCGCACACCCGCATCAGAGCAGACCGGCCCCTGCCCGAGGTGGGCCGGTGGAGGGGAGCTGAGCCTTCTGCGCTCCCCCTCGTCCTGCTGTACGCTCCCTTCCTAAGAGATGACTTTTAGAAAGTAGTTCTTAAATAGAGTGTATTTTGAGATTAAGTTGCAGTATGCCAGTTTACAGGCATTTAAAAAAACATCTCTAGGAGGGTGCGCCGTCTCCTGTCCTGAGGACGCACGAGAGGGGCCACATCCCCGCGTCCCTGCCGTGATGGCTGTGACCCAGCCTCCCAGGGGAGTGGGCAGCCTGGCCCAGGCTGGGTGCCCTTGACGGGGAGATCTCGGGCACTGTCTGGGGAGGGATGAGGGACCAGGGGGCCGGGCCGGGCCGGGGAGTCACAGAAAAGCCGCCCAGGAGAAGCGCGCTGGAGTGCCTGGGCCTGCGGCTCCTGTACGTTGCTGGGATACTAATCCATTGAGAAACACTTTAATTAGACTGGCTTGTTACAGTGTAGCAATATTTTCATCCCCTCGCTCCCTGGGGCCCCTTTCCAGATTTCCTTTGATTCAGTCTGCATACTCGGAGTATTTGACATACTAAGTCACATGCCTCCTTACTCCCCCGCCCCCTCTGCCTGCAAGTTCCCAGCAAGCCAATCAGAAGGCGCCTCCGACATGGTGTTCAGTGTCTGAAGTGCTCTCAGCCAGGTCTCATGGCACAGAACACACACAGGCGAGGTTACGAAGTCAGACCAGTCATTTCTACCTAGAGGGGCAGTGGGTTGTCGGCCAGGTGCCTGTGGCCAGCGGCTCCCACCTGGGGCGAGCAGGCCTGCAGACTCTCAGGCCCTTCCCCAGAGCTGTGGTTCTGTGGCGCAGCAGAGCCCTGAAGTCTGCATTTTTAAATATGCTGCCTTGGCCTTCCTGGTTCACACAGATTCAGCGCGTCGGTCCATTCGGCTCCCATAACAGGACACCGCGTGGGGAAGTCCAAGGCTTGCTGCTTTTCTGCCTTAGGGGGCAGAAACCCCTGGTCCTGGCACTGTTTCCATAGCTGTGCCTTTCCAGAACGCCCTGTCGTTGGGAATCTGGTAACGTAGCCGTCTCAGATTGGCTTCTTTCAGCGAATTAATGTGCATTTAAGGTTCCTCCATGGCTTTTCATGGTGTGATGGCTCGTTTCTTTTTAGTGCTGGTTACTATTTCATTGATGTGCCACAGATTGGCGATTCACCTACTGAAGGACATCTTGGTTGTTTCCAGGTCTCGGCCATTGTGGATAAAGCTGCTGTATAGCATCCACGTGCAGGTTTTTTATGGATAAGTTTTCCGCTCCTTTGGGCAAATACCAGGGAACATGATTGCTGCATCGCATGCTAAGAGTATATTTAGTTTTGTAAAAAGCCACCAAACTGTCCTCCAAAGTGGCCGCACCACTCTGTCCCCACGCAGTGAGTGCGGTTCCGGCCGCTCCACGTTTTCGCCTGTGTGGGTGCTCTGGGCCTGGGCCGTTCTAACAGGTGTGGGGGGCTGTCTCACTGCTGTTTGAATTTGCGTTTCCCTGATGACAGGCGCTGGATGCGGAGCATCTTTTGCTGTGCTCAGCTGCCTCCTCTGTTTTCTCTGGTGAGCTGTCTGCTCGGGTCTTTGGCCCACCTGTATAACTGAGTTGTTCATTTCCTCACCGTCAGCTTTGCTTTGGATAGCATCCTTTATCGCTGTGTCTTTTACAATATTTTCTCCCAGTCTGGGGCCTGTCTCATTCTCTTGATACAGCATTGATTTTATGTTGGCAATCAGTGGCATTTCTGATGCTTTGAAGGATGTAACTTTGTAAGCAGCTTTTTACCAGAATGTCATCCGCATTTGTATTAGGGTCCTCTGACTTTGCTTGGTTCCGTCTTATGCCTGTTTCCCCTGGTGCAGCAGCTGGCCTTCTCTGGCGCACAGCCATCTGCCTGGTGTCCCCGGCTTCGCTGCTGCCCTCGGGCAGTCGCCTTTGTCGTGCGTGTCTGGAGGGAGGGCACAGCGGGCTGATGGTAGTGGGGGGGCTGTGCTTTGGTTGAGTGGGTTATCTGAGGCTAATAGTGGACGACGTCTTACGAAAACGTTAGCAGTTCTGATGAGTTTTTCCAGGGTAGAGATGCCCGTCTTAGATGGTGAGTGTACAAATCAAACAGCCCTTGCCACAAACCAGACACCACAAAGCATGGGCTGCTCGTCCCCGTGCCTGTAACGCTGTGTGCACGCGCGTATGCGTGGGGCCAAGACAGGAGCCACGGCGCCTGAACCCCACTCCAGCCGTCCTCCGGCACATGTTGGTCCGTGACCTTCAAGATCGTATTCCCATCGAATCCTGTGACTTGCATAGACTCTGAACTGCCTGTCAAAAAATTATGCTTCAGTTAAGTTTTTGATGACGTGAAGTTTACAGCCAGCTTTTCCACACAGCAGATTGTAGGAAGTCACGTGTTTTGGCATCAGTTACCCTGAAATTAGAAGCAGGACAATAGAGGAAGTTGTTGATTGGAACAATTGTAGTTTCACTTGTCTCGGTGCATCTGTGAATCACAACCAGGTCGTCGTCAGGGAGGCTCCAGAGGGAGGCCTGACTTCAGAGTCGCTCTGGGCTCTGAAGATCCTAGTGGAACAGGTCACAACGGAAGCCTCTCCGCTCCTTCGAGCAAGTCAGGAGGAGGTTTTCGGGAGGCAGCAGCCTAGTCATCCTCGGATTGCTTCAGTGTGTTGTCACACTTTAGCTCGGGCCTTTTACATCAGGTGTTTCAGAGGAAAGCATTTTCATGGTTTTAGATGTTGTAATTAACAGCTCTAGCCTTTCTAGAAGATAGCTTCCTTAAAGCAGTTTGCTTGCTGTACGAGTACTTCACGGCACTGCATTACGGGAGCGAATCTGGCTTGACGGTGTCCGATTGTCCCCCTAAATGGAGAGACACTCTCCCCACTCACACCTTCCTTTTCTCCTCAAAGCCGCTCTCCTTCCATCTTCTTGTAGAGCAGAGCCCTGAGGAGAAGGGGCCCTCGCAGTAGAGTTGGGGGGGTGGGGAGGGGACAGAGGTCAGAGCCCAGGAAGGGGGCAGTTCATGCCGCCTGGGTCCCTGCTCCGTGTCCTGTGCAGGTGCTGTGCATAATTCAGACTGAGGGGACCCCGAGTCCCAGCCTCCATCGAGCTGGGGACTTGATGCATCTTGGTGCTGCTTAGACTTGCTGTGAGGGGACCCCGAGTCCCAGCCTCCATTGAGCTGGGGACTTGATGCATCTTGGTGCTGCTTAGACTTGCTGTGAGGGGACCCCGAGTCCCAGCCTCCATCGAGCTGGGGACTTGACGCATCTTGGTGCTGCTTAGACTTGCTGTCAGTCTGGTCATAGCCTCCTCACCCCACCCATTCGCACTCAGACAGTTAGAGAACCAGGTTATCAAGTTAAAATACAAAACCATGAGTGAGCCTTCAGTGGATGGGAAAGGACCCACGTGGACCCGCCAGGGTGTTGGAAATGTCCTCCCTGTTGACATAGATTAGTCAAAACTGATTGAGTGGTACCTTTTCACTGTGTGTGAGTACCTAAGGAAGTGAGCAAGCCCTGGTACCATTCACGTGCACAGCCAACCACGTGGAAGGTATAAGGCAAGGGAAAATCGCATCCGCAGGGGCCACAGAGAAGGTGAAATCACTAGGAAGAAACTTCACAAGAAATGTGCAAAACTGTAGGAGGAACGTGTTGAAATTCTCCCGAAAGGCACTGGGTTTGGACTCGGATATACAGAGACAGCCCTAAGGGTGGCAGTTCTCCTTCAGCTAATTTATAAAATCAGTGAAATCTGGGTAAAAATACTGACATTTCCCTCCAGAGCTAGTCAGACTCTTAAAGGTCATTTGCTCATAGAGTTCTTGCAAATAAACATGCCGGAGTGGGTCGAGATTCTGGGAGGAGAAGCGCAAGAGGGAAGGCGTGTCCCCAGCACAGGACCCGCTGGTGGCTCTGTGCCTGCAGAGCCTTTGCTGGGCTCGCTGGATGGAAGTGCAGACAGAGTCCATGTGGGGAGAGGGAGGCGCAATCTCCGAGTGCTGGGGTGGGCTCGTAAATAAATGATGCAGAAGCAACCAAACGGCCACTGGGAAGGTGGGATGCTGCAGGAAGTGGGGGGCAGGCCTTCTGCCCTGAAGCCTGGGTCCTTCCTGCTGCCCCCCCGAAGGGGCATCAGGGCCGGATCTGGAGGGTGGGTGAACCCCTGACAGGCCACAGCACCAGCCCAACCCCAGCAGGCCCCCCTTTCGGGAAGACTGTGCACACGGCCATGGTTGAGGTCTGGCTGCACAGTCCCTGGGCTGCCTGATTGGCCAGCAGGACGCCCCGTGTGAGGCAGGCTCTGCTGACCAGTTAGGTGGCCACCCCTGCCCCTGACCCTGAGGGAGACGGCAGGTGGCTGGACCCTCTGCCTGGAAGAGTCCTGGGAGGGGAGGTGCCACCACCGCCACCACTAGGGGCTCCCCCCGCAGCTTTCTTTCCAGAGGCCGTGGCTGCGCCATTCTTAGACGTTTGGTGAGGACCCCAGATGTAAGGAGGGTCTCTGGTGTGGAGACTCGCTCTGCACCGCAGAGGGGGTGCGCCGGCACTGGCCTGGTGGTCTGATGGCGGGCGGCTTTCCTAAGGGCGTCAGGCCCTTTGCTCCCCCACGCGCAGCCTCTGCCTCCTGGGCTTCCTGGCCATCTCTAGCTGATTCCACAGGCCCTTAGGCAGGTGCAGCCCTGGGCCTGGGGTTGGATCCCACAGCCTGAACGTGACCGAGGCCAGGTGGCCGGCTGGGCTTCCTTCACTGCCCTTTGGCGGCTCTTACCTGCTCTTGGAAAATGAGTGCCTGGAAACGCCACCTCCTGTGGTCGGGGTGGCTGACTGGGAGGGGACAGCTCACACCCCTTCCCACTTAAAAGCCTGACCCTAGACTCCTCCTCAGGGAACCAGTGTCCTGAGCTCCCTGTGTTTCCTCTTCTGCTTTGGGCAGAGGCTGCGTAAGAAAACAAAGGGGAAGGAAGTGCAGTTGAGTTTGTAAGTTCTGGGCTGGCTGGTTGACTGGTTCACAGTGTGATAAGGGTTTCAGCGTTTTTAAGAGCACTTTTCCTCTTGTTTAATAATAACCCTAGGAAATAGTCGCTCTCTGCTGTGGGGCACCCTGGGGCTGCAGTATGCTAAGCCCATCGCTGGACTCTCCCCAAAGCATGATACCAACCCCTGCCTCCAGTCATGAGACCCAGAAACATCCCCAGGCATCGCCCAGTGCCCCCAGGGCTGAGACTCACAGCCTTAAGGTAATCCTAGTGCACTTACTGCAGAGCCTCATTGCCTCAGTGTCAGCTATTGCTGAAATGACTCTTCACTCTCCGACACGCAGCTGTTGTTCAGTTGCCAAGTTGTGTCCAACTCTTGGCGACGCCATGGACTGCCGCGCGCCAGGCCTCCCTGTCCCTCACTGTCTGCCAGAGCTGGCTCAATTCATGCCCATTGAGTCGGTGATGCCCTTGAACCATGTCATCCTCTGTCATCTCCTTCTCCTGCCCTCAGGATCAGAATCTGTTCCAGGGAGTTGATTCTTCGCATCAGGTGGCCAAAATGTTGGATATCCGGTCAAGATCGTTCCTTCCAGTGAATAGTCAGGGTTGGTTTCCTTTAGGATTGATGGCTAAGGGACTCTCAAGAGTCTTCTCCAGCACCACAGTTTGAAAGCATCAATTCTTCAGTGCTCAGCCTTCTTTATGGTCCAACTTTTAACATCCGTACATGGCTACTGGGAAAACCATAGCTGACTAGATGGACCTTTGTCGGCAAAGTGCTGTCTCTGCTTTTTAACACGCTGTCTAGGGTTGTCACAGCTTTATTTCCAAGGTGCAAGTGTCTTTTAATTTCATGGCTGCAGCACAGTCCACAGTGATTTTGGAGCCCAAGAAGATAAAATCTTCCACTGTTTCCACTTTTTCCCCATTTATTTGTCATGAAGTGATGAGTCCAGATGCCATGATTTTCATTTTCTGAATGTTGAGTTTTAAGCCAGCTTTTTTACTCTCGTCTTTCACGCTCATCAACAGGCTCTTTGGTTCTTCTTCACTTTTTGCCATTAGAGTGGTATCATCTGCATATCTGAGGTTGTTGATATTTCCCCTGGCAGTCTTAATTCCAGTTTGTGCTTCAACCAGCCCAGCATTTCTCGTGATGGTAGCTCAGATGGTAAAGAATCTGCCTGCCATGTAGGAGACCTGGGTTTGATCCTTGGGTTGGGAAGATTCCCTGGAGAAGGGAATGGCTGCCCACTCCAGTATTCTTGCCTGGAGAATTCCACGGACAGAGGAGCCTGGTAGGCTGGAGTCCATGGAGTCACACAGAGTCGGACACAACTGAATGACTTTCACTTTCAACTCGCAGAGTTTCATTTCAACCTGACTTTGAGGATAGATACACAGTGGGACCAGGGGCGAGGGGACAGAACTGATGGGTTTGAAGATGATAATTAAGTCCTTAGGGTCTCAGAGAAAACTGGTTACCGTCCTTCTTGCCAAGAGTTCAGCTGCTCGGGATGGAGTGAGAGAGTGCTGCTAAGGGCTCGCGCTGGGTGCTTAGCGCTGTTCCGCTTACATTGTATACATGAGAAGTGTCATGATAACATGTTTTTTAAAAAAGATTGGAGAAAGGTGACAGTTTGGAAACACTGGTCTTATAGAGACGACTGACTGTATGGAGAGGACACTTGTGAGTTTGGTAGAAGTCGCAGGCGAAGGCTGCCGATGTGGACTTGTAGTGAAGTGGGAGGCTTAAGAAGCAGATTCATTGGTCGGATCCCTTGGACCCATGATTGCCCGAGAAGTTTTGGTGGCAGGAAAGAGAGCATGAGAAAGCCTCAGTTTGGCGGAAGAGTGAGGCAGGGGCTCTGAACCCCCAGGGTCAGCAGCTCAGCTTTGCCAGCAGCTGGGCCAGGGACCCCCTATCACCTCCAAGGCTCCCTGAGAAGGGGGCTCAGTGAAGACTACCCCTCAACTTCTGGTCCTTTCTGGGGTGAAAAGTAGGAGCTAGATGTCTTGGATTAAGTGAATATTAAGCAGAAATATTTTTATTTAAAACAATTGAAATTTTTTTGTAAGATATCCACCCACCGACCCACCTTAACATAAAGTCACTTGTGTGATGTCAGGTCCCTTCAGCTTGAATGGAGGCCCCCGTCCAGAGAGCAGGGATGTAAGCGCATCCTTGTCTGGCCTTTCACGGGGGAGAGGCGAGGGGGACGACTCTAGGCAGGTTCTCGGCAGTCGGCACTTGCTCCTGGCATGTGCGTCCAGGTGGAGACTGGTCACTGGTACCAGGAAGGTGGGAATGCAGGACCAGGGCCCGGGTTTCAGCGCCCCCTGGAGTGCGCCTCCACGTGGTGGTCAGCGTCTGGCCCTTTGGGGCCCAGTGCCCGCGGTCGGTCCCTGGCCTGGCCGAGGAGCAGAAACGGAGAGCTCTTTCCGTGCCCTTTTCTCTCGTCCCATCTCCTGTTGTTGTCCCTTCTCTATCCTTCCCCAGGACCAATTCCGTACTGGAAAACGTTGTTTCTCCGGGGACTGGATTTGTGTTCTCCGCAGGTGATTCTGTCCCCTGCTCAGAGAACCGAGGGCCCCGGGCGGGCCTGGATGGCGGGTGGGGGCGGGCGGCCCCGGCCCGTGTGACCGGCTCTCGCTCCCTTGCAGATCGCCCAGTCGCTCGATGGGGCGCGCCGGCGGCCTGCGTCCGTGTGTCACCTGCCCGCCTCTCAGCAGCAAGGAACGGAGCTTCAGCACCTCTTCAGTAATGATGATGAAACTGGTATTAACTGAATGGCATTTATGGATTTTTAACTCTAATTCACAGTAAGCCAGAAAGCCATATGTTCAATCCAACCAAAAATCATTCTGTTTTGCTGCGTGTCTCATCCGATTGTGAGAAGTTTCAAGATACCTGTTTGTACAAAGAGGAATATAAGTGTTACTTGCCGGAGGAGCACAGCTGAAGCAGAAAGCGAAGACGTCTTAATTTATCCTTAAAGATATATGATAGAATTATTTATTTAGATAGAGTAAAGAGATATATATATATTTTTGGTGGTGATGAAAATGGCTCCGCAGAATGCCGATGCAGAATCTATGCAAGTTCAGGAGCTCCCGGTGCCCCTGCCAGACCTCCAGAAGCCGGGGAGGGCAGAGGCGGAGACGCGGGATGAGACCGTCAGCGAGGGCTCCATCGACCGCATCCCCGTGCGCCTGTGGGTGATGCACGGGGCCGTGATGTTCGGCAGGGAGTTCTGTTACGCCATGGAGACGGCGCTGGTCACGCCAGTCCTGTTACAGATCGGTAAGTGCCACCCGCGTCCCGGGCTGAGCAGCGCATGCGGGTGCGTGTGGGCACACGGGCTGACCACGTCCCCAGTCTCCCCTCGCGGCAGCCTCCTCTAATGGGCTTTCCTCCTGTCTCGGCGGGGGCAGGGCGGGTGGGGGTGGTCCTCCAGACATGCACGTGGGGTCGGAGGCCCCAGCCAGGTGGGTACTGGGTGTCCGGGCGCATTGGCCTTCTGAACCTCTGACCTGGCACACCCTCGCCTCCCACGACGTGCCACTTGCCGAGCCCTGGGCCCCCCTACCCGCAGTGTGGCCCTCAAACCGTGTCATCCTGGCCGAGCCCATGAGCCCCCACCCCCACCCCCAGTGCGGCCCCCAGCTGTGTCATCCTGGCCGAGCCCACGAGCCCCCAGCCCCACTGTTTTTCCGTAGAGTGAGGTAAATCGCAGGTCAGGTCGGGAGGCCGGGCACCTGCTCAGAACAAGGCCTCGCTGTAGAAAACACTGAAGAATTCTGTTTTCTTTATTTTCATCTTGTTATTGACTTAAATAGGAGTTTATTGTGGAAGTTAGGTGCCTGAATGATGGGTATTTCCAGAAATACTGAGATTCTCAAAGATACACTCTGAAAACACTGTCATCCCTTCCACATTACTGCGGGAAATGTCTCAGGCCCTAAAAAAACATGGTCAGAATGTTTAATTTTCCTCATTGTCTAAGAAAGTCTTAAAATCTCTAAGCTCCCAACTTTGTAAGAGATCTGGGTAAGGAGCCAAATTATTCAGAAGCGTGCTTCATTCTAGAATTCCACATGTGTGCTGTAAAATATTTTAAAACTCTGATTTATTTTGGCTATACCTGGAATGTGTCTCTCTCTGAACATGACGGCGTGATTCTTGTTCAGAGAGTACACACTCAGGCCTGCCTGGCGCCGGCTCCTGCAGGGCGGTGGGCAGGGGCTGGTGCGGATCCCAGCTCAGCAGGTGCCACGCCTGCCCGCACTGCGTCATCAGGCCCGTGACTGAAGGGGCAGGCTGGTCACTGTCTGCATTTGCGTCCCTGTGCTCCTGCCTGCTTTCCCTGTGACACCCCGGGTGTCTGCCTGTCTCATCTTTCATAACGTAAGGCTGGAGGGACGGCCCACACCTGGATGAGTCGAGACCCTCTCCTGGGGAGCTGGGGGCCCTGGGGTGTGAACCACGTGGGCCGCGCTCTGTCCTCCATCTGCATGTGGGCCATCCCTGCACTCACCCCGCTCTGCCTCCTCGGTGGCCGCAGGCTCCAGGCCACTGGGGACAGATGGAGCACCTCGTCTGGCGGTCCCCACACGGCCTCGTTCTGGTGCTGGGAGCCAGCGAGTGACCAGCCCAGCAAGAGCTGCCTTGCTGGGAGGAGAGCTGGGGTGAGATTCCGGCCCCTGGAGGACCTGGGAAGACCTCTCGGGGGGAGAGGGCAGGAGTGCGGGGTGAGTCTTGGAGCCCATTTCTGGCCAGACCCTGGGCGGGCCGTGTGCGGTGGCATGGAAGCTTACCAAGCGTGTATTTCGCGCCTCTGACATGCCAGGGTGTGGGTTCATGGTTGAGGTCATCACGAAAGCAGTGTGGCCAGACTCAGGGGAGCAGAGCCAGGTCCCATGGTAACTTCCATGATCTCTCACGGTTTAGGCTCTGATTTCTGAGGAGCAGGTTGGTAGCAGGAGTGCAGGTTTGGGGGCGTTTCCGTGGTGACGGGTCACGTGTACGGTGGCCCAGCGCCCTGGTGCTCACGCAGCCCCTGGCACTTGCGCTGTGCAGGCTCTGCGTCTCAGTTTCCACACAGCTTACATTTCGCCGTGTGGTTCTGAGTGTGTACGTGTTACCCGAGACCTGGTCCATTTTAGACATCCAGGATAATGCACATTCTAACTTTTCTGTATAATGCCTAGGCTAGGCATTAATTATCAGGATAATGCATATTCTAACTTTCCTGTATAACGCCTAGTCTAGGCATTAACTGCAGCTTCTGAAAGTTGCAAGTGTGTCTGTTCCATGTGACCATACACCAGTGATGATGAGAAGCAGGACGATTGTCATCACAGTTACTGTGACAGGACGACCCACAGGGGATGAAGGTGACCCTTGTCACTGACCCTAGACATGGCACAGGAGAGCACTCTGGCAGAAGCTGTTTCCATGGGCTAAAGGAGCGGAGCTTAACGAGAGTTGTTCTGAGATGGGCTTAGATAGGAGCCAGACAGTAAGGCCTGATCCTTTTCTCAAGGTTGTACTTGAATTTCACTCTGAATTTCAGTTCAGTTCAGTTGTATCCGACTCTGCGACCCCATGGACTGCAGCATGCCAGGCTTCCCTGTCCATCACCAACTCCCAGAGCTTGCTCAAACCCATGTCCATTGAGTCGGTGATGCCATCCAACCATCTCATCCTCTGTCCTCCCCTTTTCCTCCTGCCTTCAATCTTTCCCAGCATCAGGGTCTTTTCCAGTGAGTCAGTTCTTTGCATCAGGTGGCCAAAGTATTGGAGTTTCAGTTTCAGCATCAGTCCTTTCAATGAGTATTCGGACTGATTTCCTTTAGGATGGACTGGTTTGATCTCCTTGCAGTCCGAGGGACTCTCAAGAGTCTTCTCCAACACCACAGTTAAAAGCATCAATTCTTTGGTGCTCAGCTTTCTTATAGTGCAACTCTCACATGCATACATGACCACTGGGAAAACCACAGACGGACCTAGGGGCAGTGTAGTGGTCAGTGGTCTGTCACACCCAGAAGTACAATGTTTATTGAATTTTGTATATTAATAATTATTAAAGCTGAAACGGGGATTTCCCTGGTGATCCAATGGCTAAGACTCCAAGCTGCCAATGCAGGGGGCTAGGGTTCGATCCCTGGTCAGGGAACTAGATCTCACATCCCTTAACAAGAAGTTTAAATGCTGGAACTAAAGATCTGGCATGGCACAATGAAAACTGAAGATCCTGCATGCTGCGACTAAGACCCAGCACAGCCAAATACATCCATATGTATGTGTGTGTGTGTGTGTGTGTTGTATATGTGTATATATGTGTAAGTGTCTGTGTGTATGTTATATATGTACATGTGTGTATGTGTGCATATGTACATGTGTATATGTTTATGTACATATGTGTGTGTGTGTGTGTGTAGGAGTACGTCAAGGCTGTATATTGTCACCCTGCTTATTTATATGCAGAGTACATCATGAGAAACGCTGGGCTGGAGGAAGCACAAGCTGGAATCAAGATTGCTGGGAGAAATATCAATAACCTCAGATACACAGATGACACCACCCTTATGGCAGAAAGTGAAGAGGAACTAAAAAGCCTCTTGATGAAAGTGAAAGAGGAGAGTGAAAAAGTTGGCTTAAAACTCAACATTCAGAAAACAAAGATCATGGCATCCGGTCCTATCACTTCATGGAAAATAGATGGGGAAACAGTGGAAACAGTGTCAGACTTTATTTTTTTAGGCTCCAAAATCACTGCAGATGGTGACTGCAGCCATGAAATCAAAAGACGCTTACTCCTTGGAAGAAAAGTTATGACCACCTAGATAGCATATTCAAAAGCAGAGACATTACTTTGCCAACAAAGGTCCGTCTGGTCAAGGTTATGGTTTTTCCTGTGGTCGTGTATGAATGTGAGAGTTGGACTGTGAAGAAAGCTGAGCACCAAAGAATTTATGCTTTTGAACTGTGGTGTTGGAGAAGACTCTTGAGAGTCCCTTGGACTGCAAGGAGATCCAACCAGTCCATTCTGAAGGAGATCAGCCCTGGGATTTCTTTGGAAGGAATGATGCTAAAGCTGAAACTCCAGGACTTTGGCCACCTCATGCGAAGAGTTGACTCATTGGAGAAGACTCTGATGCTGGGAGGGATTGGGGGCAGGAGGAGAAGGGGACGACAGAGGATGAGATGGCTGGATGGCATCACTGACTCGATGGACATGAGTCTGAGTGAAGTCCGGGAGTTGGTGATGGACAGGGAGGCCTGGCGTGCTGCGATTCATGGGGTCGTGAAGAGTCGGACACGACTGAGCGACTGAACCGAACTGAAGTGTGTGTATATGTGTTTGTGTGTATATGTTGTCTATGTACATATGTGTATATGTGTGTGCTGTCTGTGTACATATGTGTTGTATTTGTACATGTATGTGTTGTGTGTGTTCATACGTGTATGTGTGTTGTCTGTGCACATGTGTTTGTGTGTATATGTTGTGTGTACACATGTGTGTATATGCTGTGTGTTGTGTATGTGTGTTGTGTGTGTACATATGTGTATATGTATGTGTGTAAGAGTGTGTGTGTATGTAGCTGAAGCTGTTGTCTCCGTGTGTGCAGCTGGATCCACCTGATAGCTGTCTGCAGGTGTACGCTCCACCACCTTCCATCGTCCCAGGAGGCTCCCTGGCGGCCCGTCGCATGAGTGCTCCTTTGTGGTGGGGGTCGCCTCTGTCGTGATCATGCCCTGTCTGAAGTTTGTACGAGCAGAATCACGCAGTAGGTGGTCTGGTTTCTGCCGTGCTTCGGGGGTTGGTTCGTCCATCCTGCTGCACTACGTGGTCCACTGAGTGGACACACCCCCTTTCCCCTGTTCGTTCACCAGCTCAGAACGTCTGCATCGTTTCCATCTCGGGGCTGTTTTAAATACAGCTGCTTTGAGTCTGTGTGGACTCGTGTTTCGTTTCCCATGAGTGGAGACCTAGGAGTGGGGCGGGCAGTCCCACGTGAGCACAGGTTCACTTCACAAGCAGAGACCATTTCGACCGTTCCCCGTTAGGGTTAGTGTCCTTGAGAACACTTGCATTCCTCTGACAAATAGCGATGGTAAGCATCTATCCTTGTGCCTGTTGGGCATTCGTGTATCTTAGGTGGAGTGTGTGCTCAGATTTTTTTGCTTATATGTGGTTTGTCTGATTAATGAGTTGTGAGGGTTCTTTATTAAAAAGTCCTTTATCAGATACGTCTGCCCTGGGGCATCCAGTTCTGTCCTGGGGTGATCGACTTGCTCATCACTTGTGTGGCGAGTCCATCACAGGGCCGGGCTCTCATGGTCAGCCTGTGCGTGTCCTCCCCACCCGGCAGACTCCGAGGAGCCACCTGAAGTGCCGTCTTCCCATCACTGTTCTGCACGATCTCCCCTGTCCCCCGCAGTTTCAGACGCTCACCAGTGCCGCAGGCCCAGGGGAGGCTCAGTGAGTGAGTGAGGGAGGAGAGAATGGGTGACGCAGCTTAGATGCCTGATGTGTCCGTGCACCTTCGTCAAAGCCCAGCTCCTGGTTTCCTGCCTTCCAGAGTCGGTCCCCAACGGCTGGCCCCCACCCAGGATCCTGGGGCCTCTGGACCCACTGATGCGCGCAACACAGAAGGCCCGTGGGATTCCCCAGGGAGCCAGTCAGCGCCCACCCCAGCGGAGCCACGTGCTTTGCCTCTCGTTCCAGCCACACGTGTTTGCTCTGTGAACGACCGGGCCTGTCTCCAGTGGAGACGAGGGCGCAGGTAAATACTGTGGACACAGCGCTGGGCACCCTCCCACCAGCAGGCTTTTTTCTGGTGGCAACGTGAGGAAGCAGAGGCTGGGAGGGCTGGCCCACCCGTCTTGGGGGAGCCCACCAGGGGCATGTGGGTTGTGTTTAAACCTTGAAGCATCTGGCCTGAGTTTCAGCTTCAACATCCCAGACTTTCTGGTTTGGTCCAATGGCCGTCCATGAACAGAGCTCGTTGCCCTGTCTGCTGGGGGCTGTGTTCCGCTCAGATCCCCAGCCCTCTGCCTGGCCCCTCACCTGACATCGCACGTCTGCTGCGTTGAGGACCTGGGGAACAATGGCTGGAAGGTGGAGTGCCTTCCCCACCACGGCTGCGGCCTGAGCTTTCACATGGGCCCAGGAAGTCGACTCTAACCTAAATACTGATGCCAGCCCTCAGTCCTCAGAGTACCTTGTCACCCCACCGCCCCGAGGTGGGTGCAGGCTGAGGGCTGCCCAGGCCGCGGGAACCTGGGAAGAGGTGGTGGTTTCTAAGCCAGGCATGTGCTCCTCAAGCTCCACGCCTGTCCGCCACGGCCGCCGGCCTGTGAGAGGAGCTGATTCCAGAGACACCTGCAGTTATGAGGAGAGTTATTCCAGCCAAATAGAAAGTACAGATTCTAGAAAAGCCACTGCCCTTCAGCATGCCACAAAATTACCATGTCAGTCCTCGATGGGTGGCCGCGGGTTGGGACGCCCGCCACTGGGAGTACTGAGCAGTGAGGGTGTGGGGGACGTGCCCAGAAGCAGGTGGAAGGAGCCTGCTGGCAGGGGAGGTGAGCTCTGGCCCCGCTCTGAGAGGCCTCGCACCCAAGCTATTAGGGCCTTGGGGGTCAGAACTCAGACCCCGTGGTGCCTGTTCACTCCTGTCCACCTCCCCGAGGAAGGGCTCGCGTTCTCAGCGGGAAGCTTACCCCTCCTGCTGTGGCCTGGAAGGCAGCTGGGCCTGGCCTATTGCATTCCTGGGTTTGGGGAACTAAAAACTTATAATTCCAGTACTTTGGTTTGTTTCTTAAATTCGGTTTGTCACGTGAGCCGGATTGTCGATAGTCCTGGTTGTCATTCTCAGCTGTGCGTTTCTGTTTCTTTCACACAAACTCGAGTCTTGGGGCTTTGCTGTTTGGTTGCAAGTTGTCTCCTGTGATCCTCGGCTAGTGGCAGGTGTGTTGACATATAGCCCTGGCAGGGCTTGTCTGCTTCCAGCTCTGGGTGATGGAGCTGTTCTGTCTTCGTATCTTCTTATGAAGGGGGTTAGAGGACAGGGTCTCTGCCCGACCCCTCCTCCCTCCTCTCTCTGATCCTGGACCCACTGACCCTGGTGGCTGCTTGGCCACCTGCCCTGTGGGGGGTGTAATAGAAAGTCAGATCACCACCCTGTTTTGTAAAGACGTGAATAATTTTGAAAAGTGCAGTTTACATCGCAGCACTGTGAGCCGTCTGTGTGTGTTTGCTGGCCCTGGTGTCCAGGGCGCCCCGCCATCAAGGACACCTCAGCGCTGGTCCGCAGGGCCCTGCTGCGGGGGTTCTGCTGCAGGAAGGCCTTGCCTGGCCAGGCCGGGACCTGCGGTGAGGGCCCCTGACCCCGCATGAGCACATCTTCCTGCTGGCGCCTCTAGACCAGCAGCAGAGCCGCCCCTTGGCGCTGGAAGGGCAACACTGAGCCAGCAGGCCTTGGGGACAGTGGCAGGGGGCAGGCGGGTGTGGCCGGGCCAGCCGCCCCTCCTGGTCCCACTGGCCGGGCCGCAGAGGGGGCAGAAGGGCGGTGAGGGCAGGTGGCGCCCACCCCTTCGGGAAGGTTCGGGGCAGCAGCCCTGAGACTGCGGCTCCAGGAGCTCAGGAAGAACGTGGCGCAGGCCTGGGGCAGCCACTGGTTCTCCGTCCTCCTTTGCAGAGGAGGGGCTTTAAAAACCGGGCCTCTGCTTTCTTGGACCCAAAGCACTTTCACCAGGTTCAGGACTCAGAGGTCAGGGAAGTGAGACTTCCGTCCGTCTCCTGTCCTCAGCACCTGGTTCTGTCCCTGGAGGAGCAGGTTTCATGAGCCTCCTTCTGGATGTCTCCCACACGTGTGACATGTGAGACACGGTGTCCCCACCAGAAGCAGAGAGCGTCCTAGACAGACGAGAAGCCAGGTCCAGGTCAGGGCAGAAAGCCCGTCGGTCTCTCCAGGCTCTTGCATCCTCTTGTGGGCTTGCCCACCTTGGCTCCGACCTTGGGGCTGGCCCAGGTGCCTTCAGCCTCACCATCGCCCCTCCCTACCCGTCTAAGAGGCCGCATCTCTTACACCCTAGATCCCCACGCCGTTAGTCTAACATCTCAGCTTCTGGAGGGGACCTTTAAAGATACGTATGTTCTTAGGCTTTAGGCTCAAAGTGAAATCACTCAGTTGTGTCTGACTCTTTGCTACCCCATGAACTATAGCCCACCAGGCCCCTCTGTCCATGGAATTTTCCAGGCAAGGGTACTGGCGTGGGTTGCCACTTCCTTCTCCAGGGGATCTTTCCCACCAGGGATCGAACCTGGGTCTCCCGCATTGCAGGCACACGCTTTACCATCTGAGGCACCTGGGAAGCCAAGGAGGGAAGAGTAGCCGCTAAAAACTGTTGCTTTGTTAGTGCCAAGTGGGGTTCTGGTAAGTAAGACCCACAAGCTTGCAGCCAAACAGAGGGTGAGAATGTGACATGCAGGGGGCAGGGGCCCATGGGCCCCGCCAGGAGTAGCAGCATCCGTGCCTGCTTCCTGCAGGGCCGGTGGTCTGGGGGCTGAGGAGAGGCTGCCCAGGAACTCCTGCAGACCAACGCCTGGTGCGAGCCTGGCACTGCAGGTAGGTGCCCATGGTTTGCACGCCGTGTGCGTGTGCACATGCATGTGTATGTGTGCACACGTGTGTGATGTGTGCATGTGCTGTGTGTGCACTCAGGTGCACCAGACGAGCCTGGCCTCAGTCAGGGCCAAGTGGGAACGAGGGGTCACTGTCAGAGGAGAGTCTGGGGATAGCGTGCCCAGAGCCAGAGCAGACCCCGTGAAGCTCCGGAGCCCTCCTGGACTGATGCGGTCTGGTCCCACACAGCTTTTCCCTTGGGAAGGGGACGTCTGCCCCCCCGCCCCCCACTGTTTCCCTCTTCGTTCCGGAAACACCCTTGAAGGAAAAGGAAAGTCCTAGAAGGGTGTCCTGTGGCCTCTCAGCTGACGGACGCCAGTTTCTCTCCTGATGGAAGCTGGGGGGCGGGGCTGTGCTGTCCCAGCATGACCAAGTGCTTGGTACGTTTATTTATGGGCGAGCTTAGGTTTAATCTTGTCTGTCTCATTCAGGAGGGGTGAAACGTTGTTCATTTCGTGTATGTCTGTCTTTTTGTTTTTTAAAAAGCACTCTTCCCGCTTTCAGTCCTAACTTAATGTGAATCAGAATTCCAAGGATGTGATGTGTCAGAACTGGAGCCTCACCTTTTCCTCCTGTGGGAAAATCCTGCCCTTTAGCAGCTGGCCTTAAAGAAAACACACAAGCTCGAGGTGCCGTGGGTGCTGGTCACTGTCCTCCGCTCCCCGGATCGCGGAGGGAAGTGGACAGCGAGGCCAGCACCTGCGGAGCGGAGTGGGGCCCTGACCCCTGTAATCCGGCCCCCCGCCCGCCCCCAGGAACTCAGTGCCTGTCTCTAAAGCCCTGTGCCTTCTGGTGCCACTGACTCAGGCTAGCGCTTGACACCCATCGGGCGGCGCCCAGGAGCACACACACCTTGGGTGAGAATTGAGTGCTGTGGGCTCATGCCGTATCCAAAGTGAGGAGCGTGCATGCTGAGTGCCTGCCTGCTGGATGGGCTCGAGCGGAGGCGCGCCTTGGAGCACACGCGCGTGCCCTGCACCCTTCTCGAGCGGGCGTGGATGCTGCTGCAGGTGGCCAGTCATGAGTTCCTTTGGCGTGAGGCCTCCCACGTGGCCCTCCAGCAGCTTCTGTCACACCTCGTGCTCCCCCAGTTCAGGTGCGCTTCCTAGGAATTCCCTTTGTGTATAGTGACCCCCCAGGCCTTCTGCAGGGGGCACTCCTGGTTGGTTTTCCTGTTTTGTCAAAGAGCTGGCAGCTCGCTGCCCTCAGTCTCCTTTGTAACACCCAATTCCTAAGGCACCCCTGTCTGGTTCTTGCGGGTCACCTGGCACTCTTTGCACAAAGCTGCGTCACTTAAGGGCTATTTCGGAGAATCAGGCTGCTGCGTCACCAAAAGAGGGACAGCTGAAGGAGGCCAGAGACCTTGTCCCTGGAGGCCAGGAAAAGGGGCAAGTGGTGGAGGCTGGAGTGGTGGTTCTGGGGACTCGCGGGGAGGACACCCCGCCCAGCCTGTGTCACTGCGTTGGCTGCCGAGACGACGCCCACAGGCCCTCCTGCCCCTGGGCAGGAGGCTTTCAGGCTGGCGGCCGCTGCTCTTCAGCGCGTGGGCGCCTCCCCTCTGCGGGCCTTCGGTCCTGGGCTGAGGGCGGCCCAGAGCACGTGCGCTTAAATTCTGCCTTGGTGCTTCCATTGATCTTTAGCAGCGAAAACCCCACCAGGCTTGGCCATCCTTCTCCGGGCGGTGGAGCGGTCTTTGTGTTGCTTCTAATCTGACAGTTGTTTTCGCATCTGTGGAAGCTGATGCTGTGCAGACCTGGAGAATTTTATCAGAGCCGCTCTCAAGATGGGTTTCCCTGAGACCTGTCCGCCATTTCTGGGCTTATACTTGGTCTGCAGGCCCGGAGGGCAGGGTCCCCCGGTGTTGGGGGAGGGGTCCCCAGGCTGCCCTGGGTTGGGTCGCACACCCAGGAAGAGAGCACTGGGCTCCAGGCCCTCGTCCACCCCAACCCCAGAGCGCCGTCGGGGGAGGGGCGGGCGTGCCCACAGGGCTAGGCGCCGAGGAGGATGGTGAGTGGATGAGATGGGCCTTCACCGGCGTCTGTGCGAGTGAAACAGTCCAGACACAGAAGGATGAGCGCTGTGTGATTGCACCTCCGCTTGGGACCCAGGAGGAGGATGGGGGGCTGGGGGAGGGGCCCGGGAGGGCTTCAAGGGGGACGGAGTTTCAGTTTCACAGGTGAAGGTTCTGTGGGGACAGCAAGGGACATGTGCCTGAAGTCACTGAACCACACACCTCAAAGCGGTTAGAGAGGCAACTTTTACACGATGGATATTTTACCCCCACTTATTAAATGTGGGAAAAAATTGGACGGGCTATTCTATCCAACTGAAAACTGGATTTCCTGCTGACGAGAGACTGAGGAAGCCTGAAGGGTGACACATGGCCTGGGCTGGGAGGTGGCGGAGGGCCCACGCTCGCCCGCGGAGGGGAGGTCCAGACACATGCGCGTGTCCGTGCCTGGGGGCCCTGACGTGGCACCCACCCGGGCTGGGGGACCCTTGCAGTCCCCTCAGAGCCCCAGCAGCATGCTGGAAGGACAGGCAGGAGTCGTCAGAATCTCCTGGAGTTTGATGAAATAATTGAAGAACTGTTGTGCAGGACTGTTTTGTTTGGATTGGGAAGTCTGGATTTCCTTGTGTTTCAGATCATTGTATTTTAGAGACAATGCAACGTCAGCCGCAGTCGTTTTTCCCAAGGAATTCCATGCCTATTTTTCTTTCATCAAACGCTTATTGAGCACCTACCCGCCAGGTGCCGGGCACTGTGCCAGGTGCCTGGGCGGGGTGAGCAGCCAAGGCTCCTGCTTCGACGGGGCCAAGCACGTGCAGGGACTGAGCATGTAGGGGTCCCTGTGGGGTGACAGCACCTGCACTCCAGGGACCAAAGGGTCCTAGGTCCGGGAGGCCTGGAGGGGATCACCGGTCCCGCATACCAGCTCTGAGCTCGCAGGGCCTGGGGTCAAGGCTGTGGTTTATGGTTTGGAGAAGGAAGAAGAGTCGGAATCCAGGCCACTGCCCTCTCCGTTGAAGGCGAGCGTGGGGATGGCGGAAACAGGACAGGAGGCAACAGCCGGGCACAGAGAGGAGGGGCGGAGGCTTGTTGGGGAGGTGGCCCTGGGCCTCCTGGTTGCCGAGCACACAGGGGTCATCGAGTGGAGGTGAATCATTGCCACATTCCAGCCTGTGGCGTGGCAGGGAGGGGCAGAGGGAAGTGTGGCCTGTCAGGGGAGCCGTGACTAAGTGAATGGCACAAGCTTGGTGCCAAGTCCTGTTTGGGAAGCTCTGATCCTGGTGGGCCAGATCACAGAAGGCCTTAGGTGCCACTCCAAGGAGGCGATTTCCAGAGAAATCTGAGTAATTCTGTCCTTTGCCAATATTGCACACATGAGCCTTAGTAAAGCAAGAATGGAGCAATTATGTTGCTCCATTAGGTAAGTAATCTCAGAGACAATTTAAAATATATGGGAGGATGTGCGTAGGTTATGTGCAGATACCTACCGTCTGTATCAGGGACTTGAGCGCCTGTGAAAATGCTCAGGGCTCTGGGGCCAGCCTTCTGTGCACACTGAGGGCTGAGTGTGCACTTGGGTGAAAGGACAGAAAATGCTGTCAGTTATTCCTGCAGGAAGTGATCATGTCTCTTTGTAACGAAAGCCAGAAAGAAGTCAAATCAACTTTACCAGAGCATTACAAGTATGTTGGAATGATAAGGAACCGGAAAGCCGGGGTTCGGGGTGACCTGTCCTCTGTGGGTCCCTTCTCAGGGGAGCCCAGCCCACGGGCCTCCTGCTGCTCGTCACAGCAGGGCTCTCCAGGGAATCACTGTAAATGTTTAGTGTTTCTCTTAAACCTGCAACAAGATTATAATCACGGACAGGAATTTTTTTAATGGTAAATTTTGGAACAAACGCTCTCTTTGCGGTTAAAGCAGTCAGTGTAGAGGGTGTCCACCCTCAAGACACGTCCCAGATGGTGGTAGTTCTGTCATTAAAAAGCCAGCTGTTTAAACCCCGTGCAGAACGCGTACATGTGTAAATGGCGGGAACGGCATGCGGATAGGGTTTGTCCTCGGGGGCAGCGTAGGTCGTTTTCCCTGTTGAATTGGAGAGAGCACGTGAGTGTGTCTTACAGCTTGTAAGCTTCAGGGAAGCATCACAGAAAGGAACTTGAAGGAACTGCCAGCCCTCGTGAGGACTTGGGAATGGTGGTGTTAGTACTTTATCTGCAAACCTGGAAAAGTGGTTCCCACCCAGGAGGTGTAGCTCACACTGCAAAACTAGGCAGAAACTGAAACCCTAAGTCTCACTCCGAGGCAGTGAGGCTGGACGCCTGCCTGCTGGGCTGTTGACCACGGCTGGAAGAGCCCTGCCCTGGGCAGGAGAGATGGAGGCAGCTGGCACAGGCTCGGCTCAGGGCTGGGGGCGGCGGCACCGATTCTAGCAAGAGTCAGGCTTTATCAGTTTCAACCAAATTACATGTCCTCAAATTCCCTCTAGATGTTCATGTGTGTCTCTTTTGCTGTCGTTTATTACTGGCACAGTCAGTGGGAGTCTCTCCCTGCTCTGATCGATGCCTGTGCATCTCCGTGTGGGCCCCAAGCTCTGCCTTGGCCAAGACCCCGACCCTGAGCACCTCCCTTCCCTCCACTCCTGGGGCTCTGCTGCCTGGAGCACTCCACTGCAGGCCTGGCTGGAGCCCTGGGTCCCCACGTCCTCCCGGCAGTCTCTCAGACTGTGAAATTCCTTTCCTTCACCTTCGTCGTGCTAGAGTGTGACCGAAAAGCGGGAGTTAACCAGAGCCAGACAGGAAACGCAGCCCGAGTAGACGCAGCCGCCGCCTGGGGAACGCTTCCCCGGGCGCCCGCCCCTGTAATCGGACACTCATGGCAGATACACGGGGCCTCACGTGCAGCTCATGCAGTTTAATCGTTTCACTGAAGTGAACAGGGTAGACGTCTCACACTGTGGATTTCTCCGTGTAGGGTGGTGGCCAGCGGTGTAGCCCCGTGGGTCAGGCCCAGCCTTGCCTCAGGTCTGGTGAGCAGAGCACAGGGGCGCAGGTCACTGGCATCGCCGGAGGTGGGCACCGTGGCCTCTGTCCTCAGGGAGAGCCGCCCAGCACGAGGAGAGCACACTCCCTTTAACCCCAAGCTCCAAGGTCAGCATGCAGGGTGGCCACTGCAGGCGGGCTCGGAAGCCCCAAGAGTCGGCTTCCGGGAGAACAGCTCACCGCGGAGCCTGGCATGGGGAACGGGCCGGGCTGCTGCCTTCCCCCATTGGGGCTCTGGGCCCTGCCATGCGAGCAGAGTGTGGTGAGACAGTGGCTGTGGCCTGTGGGGGAGACTGTGCCGGAGGCAAGCAGTCTAGGCCCAGAGTTGGACAGAGCAGCACTCTGCCTGACCACCGAGGTGGGCAGCGTGGAGAGAGGCGAGGCTGGGCACAGAAGCTTGGTGTCAAACAGGCCATGAGCAAGACTCGCGGGCTGCCCCAGGGGCCTGGCCATCTCCTCTGAGCCCTGGACGGGTCTGCTCTGCACCACAGGAGTTGGGGCTCAGGGAGGAAGGTGACTTGCCCGGGGCTCCATGGCCAGAAAGCGTAGAATCAGGGTTTGAGCCTCTCCTTTTCTTCTGGCTGGGCCAGACTGGAGGCTGCCGTGAACTAGGAGAGAGCTAGATGTTCCCTGCTCTTAGAAACGAGATGTGTGGACCCCACAGTAACCATGCCAGCAGCAGCTGGTCCAGTGACCTGATCCTCCCACCAGCCTGGAGATGGCGTTACCTTGCAGATTCTTGCAGGGGAGGCAGCCCCCTGCGGCCCTGCCAGCTGTGCTGGCTGCAGCTGTGAGAAAGGGAGCCCTGGTCAGCGGGTTTCAAAAGTGCTCAAGATCTCTCTTGGTTAAAGTGGTGCAACCTTTTGTATGAATTCCATTTTTAAAGTTTGCAGACAGCCTGCTAGTTTTCCCGTCGTGTTTTCAGGAGGCAGACTGCAAAGGCCCTGCTGGCTGCAGCCTGGGGCGTGCCTGAGCTGGCTCCCAAACTTCCAGGACTCCTTGGGGCCCTTGGCTGAGCACATCCACTATTTAAAAGTTAATTACACACTTACAGTTGAATTGTGTTGACAGGAAGGTAGCACACACGCGTGCCTTCCTGCCTACTCGTCTGCACTTCACTATCCTCGGCCCTTGGGCGATCCCGGCGCGTTGTGTCTGAGCTCCTGGTTCATTGACATCATGTAGGTGTTGTGCCATTGGCCGAGGCAGTGGAAGTCTGCTGGCGCCCCCAGGAGTCCCCATGCCCGCCACAGCTCCACTTGTTAAAACCAAAGCACTGTGAATCACAGCATATAGGGTGGTGCCTGGGGTCCCTCCCCAGTTCAGATCATGGACTCTCAGGGCTGGGAGAGACCTTGGCTGCCAGCACGTCCAGGCCTCATATAGACACCAGCCTGAGTCGGGGCCGAGTGGCCACCATGAGGCTCGGGGCAGACTTGATGCCCTGACCGTGACCTGGGCACTGTGGCCTGGTGCAGCATCTGTGCCAGAGCCGGGATGGGTGGGCGGCAGAGAGCGGCCAGTGCGCCTGTCTGCAGGGAGCCGCGCTCCTGGGAGCTGCCCGGAGGAGAGGCGCCCGCAGCCAGGCCCCAGGGCCCCCGGAGGGGTGCCCACTGGTTTCCCAGAGGCCAGTGTCCGGTCCTGTCCAGCCAGGAGCACCCTGCTGGGCTGTGGAGGCCTCTCCTGGTCCAGCAGAGGACCAGTGCCCCCGCGGGGTGTTGGGCAACCCCCGTGTGGGGCTGCCAGTCCATTCCTGGGGAACCAGGCCCGGCCTCAGGGCTGACACGAGGGGCTGGAGGATGTTTATTTTTACCAGAGGACCGTTAAGAACGTTCCGTTACTTAAGTAATGGTGCCTTCAGTATGTTTGAATCGTGCTGTCGCCAAGCGGTTACCTCCCTCTGGAACAGCTCCTTTTTTACCACGGTCCCCCCGCAGGGAGCACGTCCCCCGCGTACAGAGCACATACGCCCAAACTGGACAGAAGCGGCCACGCCACACGGCCCTCCCCCGGCACTGATGGGACTGGCCCTGCGTGGCCCGGGCTCTGGGCCCTGCACCTTCAGGCACCTGTCCCGGCGCTTCCACGCTGTGATGAGGGGCGTTTCGTTCAGTCCTGGGCTCCCAGGGCCCAGCCCGTCGCACCTGGAGACACCAGGGCTTGCTGGCCCAAGGGGGAGGCCCCAGAAGAGGCGCCTGAGCTACTTGCTTCTTTGTCCTCCCCTTTCTCCCTGCCTCCCTGGGGCTCTAGAAGACTCCTTGCAGCTCTGTGGTCCTCCCTCCAGCTGGAGGAGGTGTTGCCTGGTGCAGACCCTCCCAGCAGGGGCCCTCTCCCAGGACCCTGCCTCCAGCCTGTGCCCCGGGTCTCGTGTGTGTTCAGAGGCAGGACTGTTGCTCTTTCGCACCTGTACCCCTCACCAGGGCCACTTGGTGACGGCTCCCCACGGGGCTGGTAGATCCTTCCGAGGTCACCCCAGGCTGCTGAGCAGTTCCCACGGAGAGCGGGTTCTCATGGCTTTGGTGTTATCGTGAAGTTTTTGTCTGACAATACAAGCGTATCTTGATGAGGAAGGCTTTGTCTATTGAGAGAAAGAATGAAGTTCCTATTCCCATTTCAGATCTTTTGTTAAACAATTTATAGGCCGTTTTCCCGGTACCCTGGCCCCCTCCCCCAGAAGAACCAGTTTATCAAAAAAGAGGTTGTGTTGAATGGGAGGCCGCGCGTGACCAAGCGTGGCCGCAGTCGCCCGTGACCTCACTCAGCCCTCGGCGAGCCACGACGCCCCCGGCGTTTCCTGTGAACCGGCAGCCTTCCTGGTCCCACCATTGTTGTTCGCTTTTGCCTGGAAGAAAACAAAAATTATTTACTACTCACCGGTGCTGTGTGTGTTTAGAGCCTTGCTGGGAAATGCCACGTCCGGCTGTCCCAGCGGCAGCCGCGCCAGGGACAGATGGGGGCCGGCCCAGGGCTGTGTTCTCAGGCTTGTCGCTGCCCCGGGGACGTGATGGGACATGTTCATCTTTGTTGCCCCCGTGTTTAAACGAAGACATGTCCCTGCTGTGGTCAGCACTGGGCTCACCCAGCCCTCCCCAACCCCTGACTCGGCTGCTGGGGACTCGCACCCCCTCTGTGACTTTCAGGGGAATTGGGGACAGAGCCGGGACACGGATCCCACTGATGGTCCATGTGGCCCCTGGGCTCTCCAGCCTGACCAGCTCCTGGCCCAGCCGCCTCTGCAAGGAGGCCTCCCTGGGGTTGGCCTGGGGGTCCCGTGCAGGGTGGGGAGGAGGCGGGGGCTTTGAGGGAATGGTCCTGGTGCTCAGAGTTGAGCCAGGCACACGCTCTGCCCTCGTGGGGCTTCAGCCAAGCCTGCTGAATGCGGGCCGGCTGGGCTGGCAGGCAGGCGGCCTGGTGACCTGCGAGGGCAGTTTTGGGGGAGCCGAAGGGGGGATCCAGGCTGCCATGGGTGGAGGGGGACGGGAGGTGGGGAGGGAGGTGACCGTGACAGCCTCGCCAGAGGAGACGCAGGCCAGCTGCCATGGCAGCCGCGGGATGGGCACGAGGTGGTGCTGGCAGAGGCGGAGCCAAGGGGTGGTGGGGCTGGGGCCCCTGACTCCGGGGTGGTCTCCCCTTCCCCTCGGGTCGTGAGCCGGCAGGCCCTGCTCAAGCCCCGGGAACCAGCCGAGCAGGCGGTCCGTGCTCACCCACGGCCGCTCCTGCGGGGCCAGGGCTCTGGGTGGCTGATGCTGCGTGGCAGTGGTTTCCCTGGGCGAGCAGGACGTGGGTTTGGGGCGAATTGCTGAGCAGCACCCAGCTTGACAAGCTTCCCGGGATTCGCTTCAGTTGCATGACCTCTTTCAGAAAGGCTTGACAGAACTCCCCAGGTCGTATCCCTGAAGCCCCACAGCCCCGTGCTGTCCCACAGGCCCACGTCTGAGGGACGGACGCGCCCACAGAGGGAGCACAGGCCCCCGAGAGCCCTGCTCCCAAAGACCGCCTTGCGTGGACTTCACACCGAGCACAGCTCGCCACAGAGGCATTGACCCAGAGTCCTGCACGCGGCAGAAATATCCCTGAGGGACAAAAGGAGGAGAACTGTGGTCAACTGTCATCAGCAGACCTCTAGGAAATGCTGAAGAAGCTGAAGGCGGTTCTTCAGGCCAAAGGGAAGTGATACCCCGTGACCCTGGGATCCCGAGGAGGAAGGAAGGAAGGGTATGGGGATGGTAAGACTGGCAGGTAAGAAGAAAGACAGTTTCGTCTTGGTTCCTTTAGAATGAGTGATTGTTCAGAGCTCCCTGCAGAGCGGGTGTATTGAGTCTGCAGACGTAACCCATGTGCCTCTTCAGCATAGACGGACCTGAGGTGGATGGGCACAGACAGGTGCCAGGGTCTCACCAGAGGGGAGCAGTCTCCACTCAGGCTGAAGGTGAATGTAGTAGTCTCTAGAGCTGCTGCTGCTGCCAAGTCACTTCAGTTGTGTCTGACTCTGTGCAACCCCATGGATGGCAGCCCACCAGGCTCCCCCGTCCCTGGGATTCTCCAGGCAAGAACACTGCAGTGGGTTGCCATTTCCTTCTCCAGTGCACGAAAGTGAAAAGTGAAAGTGAAGTCGCTCAGACCCTCAGCGACCCTATGGACTGTAGCCTTCCAGGCTCCTCCATCCATGAGATTTTCCAGGCAAGAGTACTGGAGTGGGGTGCCATTGCCTTCTCCGAGTCTCTAGAGCAGCCACTGCCAAATAATGCTGAAACGCTGGTGTGCGGGTCACCACGGAACGTGAAGGAGGACTTGAGTCACCAAGAGAAGGCAGGAGCAGGAGGGACAGAGCCGCCTGGAGAGGCAGCCAACAGCAGGCGGGCCCAGCATTGCCCCACGACAGCCGCCGTCAGCAGGAGGGGCTGCGCACACCACAGGAGGAGACTCGGGAGACTGGACCGAACAGCAGGACCCACCCACTGGGTCCAGAAATACTGTGATCCAGAGGGATTGAGGGTGAAAAGGTGGGGACAGGAAGCCTGAGTCGGCTGGGGCGGTGCCAACCCAGATATAGGGGACTTCAGGTGGACGGAGCTTCGCCCGAGGGGCAGAGGACCGCTCTGGCTGGGAGGGGCGGCTCCAGAGTGAGGCGCCTGTGTCCTGGGGTCAGAGCCGTGAGACACCCTCTTCCTGCACTGACACAGACCCGGAAGGCAGACTCCAGACACCACAGCCGCACTGCGTCCAGGGCAGGGGTGGGCAGGCGGTCGTTGTCGCGGCCGCAGGGCGTGTTCCCCTCAGGGTTCTGCCGGGAGCCAGGCTGGGAGGTGAGAGTCGCCAGGTGTGGAGTCTGGAATGTCTCCTGGTGCCTGAAGCGGGAAGGTCAGGCGCCCAGGGGAGACGGCAGGCACGTGCATATGTGCCTGTGTGAGTGTGCATGCGTGCTGCAGCTCTGCACGCAGCCCGTCGCTAGGCTAGTCAGTGTTCAGTAGTAAAGTTGTGACATTTGAAAAAGCCCAGCGAGAGAGACTGTGTCTCCCGGGGAAAGGATGCTCTCCTTTGTCTCTGAAGCTGACCATGGGCTCCCAGGAGTGGTGCGGGGAGGGAGTCGTTCCTGAGAAGCCTGCTCTCCAAGCCACCCTCTTGAGGGTGGGCAATGTCGGCCCAGCCCTGCCCTCCCCTGTGCCGGACCCTGATAGTGAGCATCAAGGACCCAGGCCCGCCGCATAGACCCCAGTGCGTCAGTGGAGCACGCTCAACAAGCTCCCCATTTCCTGAACCAGCAGCTTATCCTGCTGACTTAGAAATAGGAGTGCAGTTCACCCTTCCTAAGGTTCTGGAAAGGTCGAGGCCGACACCTCGAATTCTAGGCTGAACGCGTCAATATTTTAATGGGCACGCTAGCAACAGTTTGAAAGGTGCTTCCCTCCTCCTTTGAAAATGACTTCCTCCTCCTACACAGTTTATTTTTCCTGGTAGTTCAGCACAGTATTCCGTTCCTCAGTGCCCTTAGCGGTGTAAAACATTCGCTGACCGAGGCGCTGGCCTGCCAGAGCACTTTGTGTTTTTTTAAGTCGGCTCTTTACTGAAGCTGACACACACAGGTGCGTGACCCGCGTCCCCCAGCTGGTGAGCTGTCCCCAGGGACCCCCGTCCAGGTCAAGGTCAGAACACACCAGCCTGAAGCCACCGTCTGTCCCCACCCACAAAGGGCGACCACACACCTGGGCCCGCCAGTGGAGGCTGCTTCCGCCCTGTGTCTCTGGCATGAATGGAACCCACGGGGTGTGCGGGATGTGGCCGAGGTGCATCCTGGGCATAAGCGGGCCGGACCCGTCTCTGTCCCAGGGATGGCAGGCCTCGGGGTTGTGTCACCGGGCACAACCGGGCATGGAGGGTGGGGCTGGGCAGGGTCCGTGCTTACACGTGGAAACCAGGCAGCCCTGGGTTTAAATGCTGGGGCTTCTGCTTTTGTGCTCTGTAAACGCAGGGTAGATCACCTGACCTCTCTGAGCTTCAGATTGCCCGTCTGTGAAACGGGCATGGTCATCCCTGCCTCTGGGCGGGTGGGAAGGTTAGGTACCAGACCCCCTGGCTCCAGCTGGACACACATGGAGGTGTCCCCTCTCATCGCCCTCAGTAGCCGCTTGGAAGCCCACTGCTGGGGCCATTTAGCTCACCAGTGGTGCAAGGTCCCTCTGTAGGGCCCTGGTGATAGATTTTGGCCAGTGAGGCCCAGGGTCCCAAGATTATGGGTCCTCTACTCTCTGAAGCTACAGCTCCCTGCCGTACGCCATGTTCTGGACTGATGTGGGCCCGGTCCCTGAGGGTGGCATTGAGCAGCAACCCTGAAACCCCAGGCCCCAATCAGCGCCAGTGGAGTGAGAGGGCCTCACCCTCATGCCATCACCCCCACGGGTGCCAGCTGCGTGGGCCTGACACCACATTCTCTACACGTGCACGGCAGCCTGGGCCCGCTGGGTCTGGGTGCTGCTCCAAAGGCTCTGTGCGCCCCCGGGGCCGGCTCCACAGCCCAGGTCTGGCCTTGGGCCAGTTGATGCTTCCCAGGTGGGCTTTGGTTGGTTTCAGACTCTTGGCCATGTGGTGGGATGCCTGCCCGAGGGGTCTCCAGCCAGCACGTGCTGCCAGCCACCTGCCTGCCTGAGGGTGACGGCTGTGTGCGTTGCAGGCCTCCCGGAGCAGTACTACAGCCTCACCTGGTTCCTAAGCCCCATTCTCGGCCTCATCTTCACGCCCCTCATCGGTTCCGCGAGCGACCGCTGCACCCTGAGCTGGGGCCGCCGGCGGCCTTTCATCCTGGCGCTCTGCGTGGGTGTGCTCTTCGGAGTGGCGCTGTTCCTCAACGGCTCTGCCATCGGTGAGTGTCCTGCCCCGGGGTCGGGGGGGCATGGAGCCGGGCTCCACTGGGCATGCAGGTATGAGGAGCCCAGACCACCAATCCTGGCTGGGGCCGCTGGCGGGCGTCCTTGGCCCCCGGGCGGTGGCCAGGCTGCGGGCCCCACGTGGGAATGCCGTGGGAACCTGTTCTCAGGGAGCGCTTCCTGTTGTGACCCGTTTGTTTTTAATGCATATCTGACACCACGTCCTGTTTCCAGCATTATTTCAGAAATTATCTTTTCTTTTTTTTTTTTTTCTCCTTTTCTCAGACTTGGTATTGAAAATGTCCAGACCTAGTTTGCTACTTGTTTTTTTGGTTCACATATTCGGGGTTTGTTTTGCTTCTTTCTGTTGTTTTGTTTTCAGTTAAAGCAGCTATTTGTGGGAAAATACCTTTTGTCTTGAGAGAACCCATCAGAAATGTGAAAAAGCAAAAGTCTTATTTTCTGGCGACAGCTAAACAGAAGCTTAACCTGTGTCCTGATGCAGGTGAACTTGCCCGCGTCCACGTCAGTCCTCGGGCAGTCACAGACGCTGGGAGGCTCAGGAAGGGAGGTGGCCAAAGAGGTCCTTGTGCAGCAGAGCTTCGCTCAGCTCCTCCAGGGCCCGCGCGTGCTGGCAGGGTGGGCGCAGTCCTAGGCTTGTAGGGGGTGCAAGAGGGGCCTGCCTGAGCTGTGCACCATGCCCCCCGACCAAAGCTGGCTGTCCCTGGGTCAGGAGTCCACAGGCTGCTACCCTCCAGGCACCCGCAGGCTCGGTTCAGAGGGAACACTGGTCTTTGCGGGGACCTGTCTTTGGGGGTGGCCCCAGCCCACTGTGGCCCACACACAGAATTTGGAGCTCCTGCCCCTCACCCTGGTGCCATGTCTCTCCCTGTACCTGTGTCTCTCCTGGTCAGAAGCCCCTTTCCTGGCCCTTGTGTGGAGCACAGCTGTCTGGGAACCCCCATTTGCAGAGTTGCGGGGGGGTCCCAGGCCCCGCAGCACCTCTGTGCCCGGAGTGCTCCTCATCCAGTACAACTGGCAGCAGCTCAGCCTTCAGGCAGCAGGCTGGTCTCCGGGTTCGGGGGCAGACTCACCTGAGGCAGGTGTGTGACTACGGCTCATAACCCGCTTCAGAGCAGCGGGAGAGACGAAGCCCACCTCCCGTGTGGAGAGGCTGCGCCCAGGAGCACAGAGTCCCCCGAGGCAGCCGTGGGGGGCGCTGAGCTGCTGCTCCTCTGTGCCCCTGCAGGCCTGGCCCTCGGTGATGTCCCCACCCGGCAGCCCATCGGCATCGTCCTCACTGTGCTGGGGGTGGTGGTCCTGGATTTCAGCGCTGACGCCACGGAGGGGCCCATCCGTGCGTACCTGCTGGACGTGGTGGACAGCGAGGAGCAGGACATGGCCCTCAACATCCACGCCTTCTCTGCTGGTGAGCGGCCCTGCCCCGGCTCTGAGCCCCTACCCTGGGTCGTCGAGCCTGGGGAGGCTGCTTCGTGGCCTCCGAGCAGCTTCGTGTCAACCCTGGTGGCTGAGGCAGCAGGCAGGGACGCAGCAGGGCCGAGTGACCGGTCTGAGGTGGGGGGGCGCGCGAGGTTGCTGGCCCGAGGCCAGGGCCCTGTGCTGCCGCCCCCTCCATTCGGGCAGCTTTCCCATCCGATGGGAATGTGGGCTCCGGGGACGGTGGGCAGTGGGGAGAGAGTCCCGGGTGGCCGCCAGTTTCCCTCCTAATTCAGGAAGCAGGAAGCTGTCAGGTCGGGATTCCAAGCCTGGGCTCAGCTGTCGTGCCTTGTCCCTGCTCCTCCCGTTCTCTGAGTGACCCTGGAAGCGCCCTTGGTGGGGGCAGTTGGGAATACCTGTCTGGGCTCCCCGCCCTGTGGCCCGTGCCCTTCCTCTGCTCATGTCTGCGCCGTCCCCTCCCATCCCCAGGCCTCGGCGGGGCCATCGGCTACGTGCTGGGCGGGCTGGACTGGACCCAGACCTTCCTGGGCTCCTGGTTCCGGACGCAGAACCAGGTGCTGTTCTTCTTCGCGGCCATCATCTTCACGGTGTCCGTGGCCCTGCACCTGTCCAGCATCGAGGAGGAGCAGTACAGCCCCCAGCAGGAGCGTGGCGGGGACCCAGCCAGTGCGCCAGCCTCCGGCCCCCGCGCCTGCGTGCTGGACGGCAGCGTTCTGTTCCCAGACGAGGTGCAGTCGGAGCATGAGCTGGCCCTGGACTTCCTGGACGAGGGCCTGGTGCGCAGCAAGAGCGATTCGGTGCTGCACGTGCCGGAGGCTGCACTGGGCCTGGAGCCCGAGCTCTTCCTGCAGGACATCGAGCCCTCCATCTTCCACGATGCCTCCTGCCCCAGCACCCCCCGCAGCACCAGCCAGGAGCACGCCCCTGCCCGGCCACCCCGCCGGCCCCTGCCACTCCGTGCACCCGCCGGCGAGGATGAGACCCTGCTGGAGGAGCCCCTGAGCGCCGCCAGGCTCCCGAACGGGGGTAGCGCGGGGCTGCGGGACGGCCCGGGCACCTGCGCCTATAGCCGGG
This sequence comes from Bos indicus x Bos taurus, assembly GCF_003369695.1. Taxonomy (NCBI): domain Eukaryota; kingdom Metazoa; phylum Chordata; class Mammalia; order Artiodactyla; family Bovidae; genus Bos; species Bos indicus x Bos taurus. The sequence goes on from NC_040089.1 coordinate 2,659,291, forward strand.
CCGCCCTGAAGGCCCCCGCCACGGCAGGCCCCGCCCGCCGGCGCCGGCACGTGTTCCGCCGGCAGGCCTCCAGCACCTTCTCCTACTACGGCAAGATCGGCTCCCACCGCTACCGCCACCGGCGCGCCAACGCCGTGGTGCTCATCAAGCCCTCACGCAGCATGAGTGACCTCTACGACCTGCAGGCGCGGCCCCGGCAGCACCGCCACCGCCACCAGAGCGGGGCCACCACGTCCAGCGGGGACTCAGAGAGCGAGGAGGGCGAGGGCGAGACCACCGTGCGGCTGCTCTGGCTGTCCATGCTGAAGATGCCCCCCGAGCTGGTGCGTCTCTGCCTCTGCCACCTGCTCACCTGGTTCTCCGTCATCGCCGAGGCCGTGTTCTACACCGACTTCATGGGCCAGGTCATCTTCGAGGGGGACCCCAAGGTGAGTGCCTGGGAGCGTGGGTGACAGCCAGCCCAGATGCGCCCCTTTTGAGAATGTGGTCGGGGTCCTCGTGTATGAGTGCGAGAGGGCACCCGGGCCTGGGTCCGTGGTGAGCAAACTATGCCCCACCCCAGGCTTTGGAAGTGCAGGAACACCAGGGAGCTGGAGGCATGCGGGCCAGCTCTCTCCATGCACAGGTGGCCCCAGAACCTGCAGGTTGAAGCAGCTTTCTGTTGTTGCTGGTGCCCGGGCCACGTGGGTGTGGCTTCTAGGCCTCAGGGCGTCCGCGGGTTCACACCTGTGCTCGTGGCCCAGAGTGGCACCAGGAGGTCCAAGGTGGTCACGGTTCAAGCCTCCCTGCCCCACGCGGACTGCCGGGCTGAGGCCTCCCCGCCCCACACAGGCCGCCAGGCCGAGGCCTCCCTGCCCCACATGGCCCACCAGGCCGCTCCGTGTAGCCACTGGGCTCCCGGAGGCCAGAGGCGGGAGCGGCAGGCGTCCTAGGCCCAGATAGCGGAGCAGGGCTGGGAGAGAGTACAGAGGGTCCGCCACAAGCAGCGGCCTGGGCCGTGGCTGCTGCTCCCCACGCTGCCGCAGTTGAGATGCATCAGTGATTTCGGTATAAATGACCCCTCTACCTGGAGGCGCAGCACGCCGGCCCCAACCCCTGAACCCTCGTCTTGGTCTGAACAGGCTCCATCCAACTCGACGGCGTGGCAGGCCTACAGCGCGGGCGTGAAGATGGGCTGCTGGGGCCTGGTCATCTACGCAGCCACCGGTGCCACCTGTTCAGGTAAGTGGCCCCCAGCCAGGTGAGCCGAGCACCTGGACTCGCTCCGTGACCCGAAAGACCGACAGGCATCCTGCTCCGTGGGCCGCAGGCCCTGCCCCGCCGGGGCCGGCCCCGAAGACTGACAGGCACCCTGCTCCGTGGGCCGCAGGCCCTGCCCCGCCGGGGCCGGCCCCGAAGACCGACAGGCGTCCTGCTCCGTGGGCCGCAGGCCCTGCCCCGCCGGGGCCGGCCCCGAAGACCGACAGGCGTCCTGCTCCGTGGGCCGCAGGCCCTGCCCCGCCGGGGCCGGCCCCGAAGACCGATAGGCGTCCTGCTCCGTGGGCCGCAGGCCCTGCCCCGCCGGGGCCGGCCTCAGGGGCAGCAGCAGTGTCACTGTTCATCGCCGCCGGGAGGCGGAGCTGCTCGCACCGTGGCTGAGAAGGCAGCGCTGTAAGCCCTCAGCTGTCCTCTACGCAGACGCCTGCTGGCTCCCAGGGAGGGCCTGCGGGCTCAGGGCGATGGCAGCGCTGCAGCAGCTGTGCTCTGAGCCGGAAGGGCAGGGGTCCGGGCTCTGCCTGAGCGCACGCAGTGTGTCTGGGGCCTGCTGGAGGTCGGGGTGGCTGAGGAGACAAGCGGCCTTCCTTGGGGTCCACTGTGCCCTGGAGAACAGAGAGTGGGAGTGACAGGCTTCAGGCTCAGGAGTGGTGCGCACGTGTGCCTCCCGGGAATGGGGCAGAGCCGCGGTTACAGGCCTCTGGCTGATCCTGGCCTGGACCCTGCTCAGTCTCTACCTGAGGATGATGGGATAACAGCCGGTGACCACGGACAGCCAGCCTGACGGTCACAGTGCTGCCTGCTTTACTACAGGACTTCTCAGGAGAGCTGGGTCAGAAAGCCTGACCCAGAGGAGTGGGGACTTGCGAGGAAAACCAGCCACAACTCAGTCCCTGAGGCAGGGCAGGGCCCAAGGCCAGAGAGGACCCCGAGTGGGCCTAGACTGGCGGAAGGGTCGGAAGGCCTGGCTCTGCAAGGTAGGGAGTCCCACGGGGCTGCGGGATAGAACCAGGTTACAGGTCTGGAACCACTAGGGTCGACCTCCTTTTGAAGTGTGGAGCCCCTGGTGGTGGATTGGGGCATGGTGAGCTGGGGGTCCATCCAGGGGCTGTGCGTGGTGGCCAGGGAGTGAAAGGCGAGGGGCGTCCCATCCCTGTTCCTGAGCCAGGCTGAGTGCAGTGGAGGCCGGGGAGCAAGCAGGCCGTGTGCCTTCCGGTCACCACGCGGCCTCTCTCTGCAGCCCTGCTACAGAAGTACCTGGACAGCTACGACCTGAGCATCAGGGTCGTCTACGTGCTGGGCACGCTGGGCTTCTCCCTGGGCACGGCTGTGATGGCCATGTTCGCCAACGTCTACGTGGCCATGATCATGATCAGCACCATGGGCGTCGTCTCCATGAGCATCTCCTACTGCCCCTATGCCCTGCTCGGGCAGTACCACGACATCAGAGAGGTGGGTGGGCGGGCGCTGGAGGGGAGGCCCCAGCACGAGCTCGCCAGCTGTGGGCGGCTCTGCAGCTCTCACTGGCGCCTTCTGCGTGGAGCATTCTTGCCCACGTCTTCCCTTGCACTCATGCCCTCGCCTGTGGTCTGCCTGGGACAGAGGGTGTGTGTGTGGTCTAAGGTCGATCAGAACTTTATGGTGCCCCCAAGTAAGGATGGTCACGTGACTGGTGTCCTGTTCCCCTCCCCCGACACTGCCAAGCCACAGACATGGGTGGGGGTCTGGCTGGGGGATGTCTGTTTTCTCTTCCATGGCTCTGTCTGTCCGCTCACAGTGGCTACACTGTCTTAAGTAGTTTTACAAGAAGCCCTGAATGAAACCTGGTAGTGTTAAGTTCTCCAGCTTGGTTTTTCAACATTGTTAATTAGTTACCTTGACCATTTCCTTTTTATTTAAACATTAGAATCAGCTTCTGGATTTTTTTTTTTTTTTAATTGGAAACACATTGATTATATGGATCAATTTGGAGAGAGTTAAAACTTTGTAGTATTGAGCCTTTATAATATTCTCTAAATATGGTATATTGTATTAATTGTCATAGCATATTTATAGATTCTTCCGGGCTTTCTGCACACACAGTCACATCCTCCATGGGTAATGAGTTTCATTTCTTCCTTTCTAATTCTTAAGGGTTTTATTTATTTTCCTTGCCTTCCTGCAGTGGCTGGAAACCCCAGTACCGTGTTCAGTATAAGGGTGGGGGGTACACAGAGCCAGGCGAGCGGGTGTGCAGCTGCTGAGGGAGGCAGTTCTGCCTCAGACCCGGGGCATGCTGGTGCGTGGCTTTCCTGTCTGGCCCCTGCCCTCACGCCGTGCCTGCCTCTCTTGCAGTACGTGCATCACAGCCCCGGGACCTCCAAGCGTGGCTTCGGCATCGACTGCGCCATCCTGTCCTGCCAGGTCTACATCTCCCAGATCCTGGTGGCCTCCGCCCTGGGCAGCGTGGTCGACGCGGTGGGGACCGTGCGTGTCATCCCCATGGTGGCCTCCGTGGGCTCTTTCCTGGGCTTCCTGACAGCCGCCTTCCTGGTCATCTACCCAGAGGTGTCCGAAGAGGCCAAGGAAGAGCAGAAGGGCCTGTCTTCCCAGCCGCTGGGCGAAGGCGCGAGCAGCAGCGCTGAGAAGCCCACAATGCTGAAGCTGTCCCGGAAGGAGGCCCCGCAGGGGCTCGTCGAGACCGAGTCGATGGTCTGAGCCGCGCCGCACACACATTCCAGGGCGGCGGGGAGGCGGGGGTGGCGCCCGGCAGGCCGGCTGCCGTGGCCTTGGTGGCCGCGCGCACCAGAGCCCTTCACCGACCCTGGTGGAGGCTCAGTAGCTGTAGGGTAGGTTTGCGCCAGTAGGTGAAAACACCTCATTAATTACTTTTTCCACAATTAAAAAGAATCATTTTTTTTTAATCGAAAAAAGATCTTTTAATTTCAACTGTCTCTTTTGTTCTGCAGGTATATTATTCTGCACGTTTTAAAATTATAAACCAAATTTACCATATAGAGAAGTGATTTAGAAAAAACAAGATTTTTGCATTTCTAAAGTTACAATTGAAAGCAAAAAAGTATCTGATGTATTTTGCTATATCTTATCTGAATTCTTCAGATAACGGTTGTGTAGTCAGTGACTAAAACACTTTTTATCACATTTTTTCCCTGTGGATGCCTACAGGTATTTGGACGTTCTGTCAGATCTCGTCACATTTTGTTGGTGCTGCAGCTATTGGAGAGTATTTTTCTCTATGATTATTTTAGAAAAAAAAATTTTTGTCTTTATTTTCCAAAACTGTGGTTTTCTTGAAGAACACATCTGCTTTCCTGTTTGACACATTGTACCTGGGCGGCGGGCCTCAGTAGCTGCGACACCAAAGCTGGGAGGAGGCTGGGCCCCCGGGACACTGGTAGGGAGGCCCGCCGGGCCGGGCCGGGCCGGGCCGCCCGCCGGGGCAGCCCTGGAGCTGGCAGAGCTGTCCCCGCACCCGCCTGCATCTGTGCCCGCCCCCTGCCCATCGTCTTGTCCGAAGCTCCGGGAGCCGCTGTGACTCTCTCACTGCACTTTGTCTTTGAACCATCTGTGGACCATGGGGGCAGGACTCCCGGCGTGGCACTGCCACCCGCGCCCGCTGCCAGGCCCACACGCCAGACACTCCGCGCCCATCTGACCTCTGCGTCTGCTCACCGCCACCGGCCGCCAGAGTCAGGACCACCCCGCCGTGAAGAAAGCGGGTCTCGGCCAGGGACGGTCCGCCCCACAGGTTGGCTCAGCGCGGCGTTTCCGGTTTCAGCGCAGAACCAAACTTGCACCCCGGGGAAGCACGGTCGTCACATGCTGCAGCTGTTTGGAAATGCTTTTCAAACCACAATCTCTTTCTAAGTAAGCAGTTTCTGCTTTTCTTCTTTGGGACGGTCAGTCTTAAGTCCGCTGATCTCAGGAGAAAGAGGGAGGCCTCCCACACATCGCCCAGATAAAGTGAGAGGACTGTAACTCTTCGCTGCCTCAAGTCGCTATGTTTTTAAATAAAGTACTTTAAAACGCATGAGAGTCATGCTGCAATATGATCATTCTAAAGCAAATATATATATATATAGATATATATTTCAAGATGAAACTACGCAGTTTTTAAATAAACTACTTGAATTTCCTTGTGTTGAGAGGAACAGCCGTGCTCCGCGTCCTTGCCCGGCCTCTGGCCCATCCCGCCTCCGTCGCTGGCGGCACTGTGCAAGTTGCAGTTTGTTCCTGAGGAGCAGCGGTGCCTGTGCGTTCTGGATGCAGCCGCAAGCCACGTGTCCTCCCCTGGAAGCCCAGGGTCATGGAGAACCGACTGGGAACTGGGAGCGTTTTCAACGTGCATCACGGCTGGAGAAGGGCCTTGGGGATCCTGTGCCCAGACGGGCAAGTCCTTCCCACTCCTGAGCCCGCCATCCGGTCTGTGCTTCTCCCCTCGCCCCCCTGGCAGGTACCCGGCAGAGCACTTTGATGCCGTTCGATGGCCTTCGTGGCTTTAGGATGGAAAGTCCTCCTCCTGTGACTCTCGAGATCGCAGCCTCTGTTTAGCTGCTCTGCTCCTCAAGGGGGTCTCCTGACAGCTAGAAAACGGGGGAGGGCAGTGAGCTGAGAATGTAGGGGTGTCAGGGAGAGCCCGAGTCAAGCTCTGCGATGAACCGGCCGGAAGGGCCGCACCCCCCGGGCCCACCCTGTCCACAGCCCGGCCGGGGCTTGCTGTGTAGGAGCAAGCGGGGCCCCAGGGATGCCAGCCTTAAACCTGGTCTGGAACAGCGAAGACACGGAAGGACAAGAACAGCCCTGGAACGTGCTCGGGGCGGAGGCCCGCTGGGGAGAGGCGTCTGTCGACAGCTGATGCAGGAGCGAGTGTGTGCGCGGCCGTCTCGAGTCCTGCAGGCCGCCAGGCCTTATGCCTGCTGTGACCGGAGTGGATCTGGGAGGGCGGGTACCTCGCGGCCCGGGTCAGGAGTGAGCAGTCATGGAGCCGGCCTCCAGCCCTCGAGGTGGTGAGCTTTGTGGGGGGGTTGTGGAGTGAGTGAGTTTGCCTCAGCCCCATCCCCGCAGCGAGGCTATTCCCAGGTTGCACTGACTCGAGGCTCTAGCGTCACCTTGTGTCTTAAGCGGAGCGGGCTGTCCACGTGGTGGTGGCCGGCCGTGGCTGGGGGCCATGGTTGGTTCCTAACACTGTACCTCAGGTAGCCGTGGGGGCCGCTGGCGGGCCACTCCAAGGAGCGCGGCTGTGGCCCCTCATTGAAAGGTTCTCTGTCTGGTCTCCAGCCCAGGTGACCAGTGGGTGGTGCCACCCACGGGGTGGGCTGGCCGGGTAGCCGATGCTGGAGTCGAGCCTGGAGTTGGCCTCGTGGGCCCTGGGGGTCATGGGCACCGGTCAGGACTGGGTGCTGTGAGCAGAGAGCTTGGTAGGGATTTGGCTGGTTGCTGGGTCATATCGATGGACTCCCCAGATAGGGTGGCGTGGATCTGATCCGCGTCTTTGGTTCCCTAAAAAGTCAGCTCAGTGAAGACAGGCAGCACCCTGTCCCCATTTTGCCGGCAGTCAGTGTTGGCGATGTTTCTGGGTGGGTGGGAGGGCTGGCAGTGGGGTGCCCTTGCCACTCCCCACTCTCTCTTGTGGGGGGCAGGCAATGGCTGGGCCCTAAGAAGGTCATTGGCTCCAAGTAGTCCTCAGGTGTGTTTCTTAAAGGCGTGAGCATGTGGGGAAGTAGCTCTCTGCCCCCCAGAACCCCAAAGTCGAGCCTCTGAAGGGGCTGCCTGTGTGGTGTGTCTGAAGAACACTCCAGAAGGGCCTAGCCGTTCCCTCCTATGGCCAAGGGTGTGGGCTGCCAGCACCACAGGCAGCCGCTTGGAGCGAGTCTGTCAAACGCCACATTCATTGGACACAGAGCACCTTCGAGCTGTTGGCTCACACCTGAGCCTCCATCTACCTTGGCCACCCCCGCTCTGAGCACAGGTGAGGACCCTCCTGGAATGTTGCCACCGGCGACAGACGCGCGACTGTTCATGCTCCATCTGCAAGCGGCTGCTGCTCAGACTCCCCATCCGTCTTCTGCCTGCTCCCGGGCCTGGGGGCTCAGGCCGGCCTGACGGGGCTGCTGGGGGCCATTTCCTGAGCGCAGCTGCCCAGGGAGTGGTGTCCCCGACGCGGCCCTCAAGCGCGCAGCACGTTGGGGCCTCCGTCACTACCTCCTTGTGGGGAGCCGGCCCTGCCGTCCTGGCCGCTCGCCCAGCCTGTCCCCGGGTGTGGCCGCCTCTGCTGGGCCCTCCCCCGGGCGTCCGGGGGCACGGCTCCGTGTGCTGTGGACCAGGACTGTGTCTCCGTAGTGGAATGACCTGATTATTGGAAATGCCTCTTGTTACCAGAGGAACTCCCCAGGCATCTCGGAACAGGACTTATTTAGTTCCATTGTGAACTGGCCACAGGACAACGTTTTTTTATCAACTTATTAAGTTGGAGCACTATAATAGCTCTTGCTGATTTTAGCAGTGATATAAGTGTGTGTTAAACACATAACGTTTTATGAGGAAAAGGGATTATAAAGAGTAATATCGCACATTACTGAATTTTATATCAGGTGGGCACAAGTGGCCTGGTGTTTGTGTGTCTCAGCGCCGAGCCCCCGGTCTCGCGGCTGCTCCCGGGGGCTGTGGCTGCATGGCACTGTCTGCCCCCCTCCCCCCCACGCACAAGGTCCTATCTGTAACGTGCTGACCTCCCGGTGTAGACCGGGCTCCCCCTGCGTCTGTTTCGCTCTGTTACTCTGTGGTTGAAGCTTAATAAACCTTTCCCTGCCAGATGCCAGTGTGGGTGTCTCTGCCGTGTTCCCAGAGTCCCTCCCTTCGCCCCTGAGGGCCCAGTTCGGGAAGGGCCTGCCAGTGGGTGTGGCTCCTGGGGTGGTGCTCACAGGCCTTCCCAGCTCCCAGCCTGGGGCCCGTGTCTGAGTCCCCAGCATCCCCAGGGCCCCTGCCTCACCTGACTCCGGTGTGGGCTCCGGCTGAGCCAGCAGGGGATGAGGCCCACCTGGCATCCGGTGACCTGGCACAGCCCTTTCAGGCCAGACCCCGGGCTGGGCAAATGTCTGACAGCCCTTCCTTCCCAAGGCCTGTCCTGGTGGGTGGGTGGTGGGGTCCTGACTTCCAGGAAAGAGGGGAGCTCGGGAGCCTCCCTGGTTACCACTCGCCAGCCAGAGGGGCCAGGCTGCCATCAGTCATGAGATGGGTGCCACAGGGCCTGGCTGGGGCTGCAGGCAGCTGCCAGTCACCACCACCCTGACTTGGCAGTGAGGGCAGTGGAAGGAGGCGGGAGGGGGCTTGCCCAAGGTCATACAGGTGGTGAGATGTGATGCTCGAGGGGCTGATTTGATCAAAAGGGTCTGCTTGACCTGCACGGGGAGGAGAGCGTGCATGCGTGCTAGGTCGTGTCTGACTCTTTGCAACCCTCTGGACCGATGGAACTCACCAGGCTCTTCTGTCCATGGGCCTCTCCAGGCTACGAAGACTGGAGTGGATTGCCATTCCCTTCTCCAGGGGATCTTCCCACCCTAGGGATCAAACCTTCATCTCTCATTTCTCCTGCACTGGCAGGCGGGTTCTTTACCGCTAGCCTCACACGGGAAGCCCAGTGGGGAGCAGGGTGGCCCTTAATTGGGGTCCAGCAGAAGCCAGCCCCAGGATGGGGGATGGAAGAAGGGGGTCGGCTCGCGCGCGTCGGGGAGGGGGTGTGGTCACCAAGGGGCCTATCAGGGCGACCCATCCTGGTCATCAAGGGGATGGAGGCTGGGAGGCCCCGGGGCCTAGTCCTGCGCTGTGCCATGAGCGCCCCGCGGGCAAACCCGAGCACACCTCCCGGTCGGAGGGACCAAAGGGCTCCTGGGGACTAGAGGGGACCACGCATCGGGCCTCCTGCGGCTGCGCCGGCCGCGAGAGGCGGGCCCTCCCTGCGGGGCGGAGCTTGGAGTCCGGGCGCCGGCCTCGTCCCCTTCGCGGCCGAGCGAGTTAGCAGCGCCCTCTGGCGTCCGCCCGGGGTGCTCAGGGCCCGCGAGAAAGGGGCGGGCCGGGGGCGGCGCCGCACATCCTCACAGGGCCTCCCGCCCCGGGGGCCGCACCAGGCTCCGGCAGGAGGGTGCGCAGGCTCGAGGGGTATGTCACCGAAAACGAAAGCCCCGGACCCCGTCTCAACCCGCAAGCCTCCACATCTGTCCCACCGCTGTTAGTGCAGAATCAATGTTTTGTTTGGGTTTTACAATTGAACCACCCCACGTAGAGTATGGGCTTCCTTGGTGGCTCAGAGGTTAAACCATCTGCCCGCAATGCAGGAGACCTGGGTTCGATCCCTGGCTCGGGAAGATCCCCTGGAGAAGGAAATGGAAAACCACTCCAGTATTCTTGGCTGGAGAATCCCATGGATGGAGGAAGCTGGTGGGCTATAGTCCACGAGGTCCCAAAGAGTCGGACACGACTGAGCGAAACCCACTCCAGTATTCTTGCCTGGAGAATCCCATGGATGGAGGAAGCTGGTGGGCTACAGTCCACGAGGTCCCAAAGAGTCGGACACGACTGAGCGACTTCACTTTCACGTAGTTTGCAATCTACATTTTTTGTTTAGCAAAATATTTGATCATCTTTCTTATTAGCACAGATTGGTCTACTACATTCCTTTAACAATATGAACAGAAGTTTTTGTGTGGGGTGTTGTTTTAAATTTTATTGGAAAATCAGAAAAAATTGTATTTATATTTTGTTCATCTTGTCTATTATCACCTGTCTGTAACTTATCTGTCATTGTAAAAATTCACTGATTTGTGTTTCTGGTAGGTATGCCTTAGGATTTTCCTGGGAGTGAGGGAAGAAAAAATTATTAGTGAAAAGAGTTGAATTCTTAGTGGGAAATCTCACATTTGGCTTCAAACTCTACAGAGAACACACTGGCATTAATTATAAACCTTTTATCTGCTTCCCATTTGCACAGTTCTGTTTGCATCATTCTGTTTACATCATGCTTGGTTCTGCCAACAAAATTGGGAGATTGTATAATTATATATGTTATATAGTTATATATATATAATTACATATATTTGGCTGCACAGCACAGCATGTGAGATCCCCCACCAGGGATTAAACCTGTGCCCCCAGCAGTAGAAGCACAGAGTCCTAATCCCTGGATTGCCAAGGAAGTCCCTGTATAATAATTTTTAGGTCAAGAAACTGAGCTCTGAGATACTAGAAGGTGGACACACAGTGTCTCTCCCAGGTGCTCAGAAACGATAGACACGCACACAGACGCATGCAGAGACGCGGCAGGACTTCCAGGGGCCCACAGGCTACGAGGGAGCCCGGAAGGGCATGCAGCGGCGTCTCTGTGCTTTTCATCTGTGTTTCCTTAGATGTTAAGCATCTTTTCCTGTGTTTGCAATTTATGTATCTTCTTTGGTGAAATCTCTAACCTAGTTTTTTGTCCTATTTTTTGGTTGTTTTCCTTGTTACTTTTGACTTCTCAGGATAGAATTCCTTTATCTGACATATATTTCGTAAAGATTTTCCTCCCAATCTGTAAGAGAAAGAAGTCTGCCTTATTTCTGATTTCAGAGTGAAAACACTGCCTTCACCATGAAGTACAATGTTGGTGGGCTTTAGCTGCTCTTTATCCAGCTGAAGAAGCTTCCTTCTATTCCTAGTTTGCTGAGAGTTCTTAACATGAATGGATATTGAATCATGTAGATATTGTTTCTAAATCTATTGAGATGAACCTGTGTTTTCTCTTTTTGCATTTGTTAAGATGGTGAATTACATCAACTGATCTTGAATATTAAGCCAACTTTGCATTCTTGTGCTGAATTTCCTTGATCATAAGGTAATGTCCTCTTTATGTACTGCTAGATTTAATTTTCTAAACTTTTTAAAAAGATTTTAATGTTTATGAGGGAAATTGGTATTTTTTTTTCTTTGTAATATCTGTTTTTTTGTAGCCAGGTAATATTAGTCTTATTAATGCAATAGGAAGCATTCAACTCTTCTATTTTCATGAACAGAATGAGCAAATTTGTATTATTTATTCCTTTGTCATTCTTTCCTGTCATTTTTTAAATTATGGATTAAATTTCTTTATTGTAAATAAGTCTATTCAGGTATCTGTTTCTTCTTAAATTAGTCACGCTTGTTTAGATCTTTTACATAAATTGTCCATTCCATCTAAGTTTGATGCCAAATTTACTGGCATCAAATTCAAAATATTCCCTAATTCTTTAACATCTGTAGAATCAGTAGTGATTTTCTTGTTTTTTCTTTTTTTTAAGTGGGTGAATTTACACAGTGACATGAACAGGTCCAATGTTCTATGAACGTTCTAATATATGCCTACTCCTAATACTCAATCTGCATGAAACGGTTTCTTCAGATAATTCTCTCAATGCCTTCCAGCTTATCGCCAATCCCCACTGATACGCATTCAGTTATCATGACTGCTTTTGTCTGGTTTGAACTTCATGTAAATGAAAATAGCAGCCTTTGTGTCAACTTTGCCCAGCATGTTTTGGAGAATCAAACACATCGCTGTTCAATTCCGTTGTTGTTGTTGTTTTTACTGCTGTATAGAATTCCATTCTGCAGCTATATTACATCCATTCTCCAGCTGATGGGTGTTTCCAGCATAGGGCTATTACACATAAAGATGCTACGGAGATTCTCATGAGTCTCTGCGTAGACACGTTTTGCTTTATCTTGGGTAAAAAGCTAAGTGTGGCACTGTGGAGTCGTAGGGTGGGTGTGTGTCTAAAAGAAACTAACAGCTCGCCAGTGGTTGGCTGTTTTTATCCAGTTACCAATGGACACTCCATCTGCTCCACGTCCTCATCTTTACTTGCTGTTGTGAATCTTTAACATTAGCCATTCTCAAGTATACAAGTGTTATTTCAGTGTGGTTTGACACTCCTGATGACTCATGATTTGAAGCCTCTTTTCAAACTGGCCATTGATATGCCTTCTTTGGTGAAGAACCTTTTGCCCATTTTTAAAACTCTTTGTATTGACTTGTAGGAGCACTTGATACACTTTGGGGGAAGTCTTTGTCGGACATAACAATTGTATTGACTTGTAGGAGCACTTGATACACTTTGGGGGAAGTCTTTGTCGGACATAACACTGTCAGTCTTTTCACCTCATCTGTGGTTTCTCTTTTCGTTTAATGGCGTGTTTTGATGAAGTCTAATACATTAATTTCTTCTTTAGTATTTAGCACTTTTTGTATTGTTTCTTAAAAAAAATCTTTATCTATACCAAGGTTGCAGAGATATTTTAATATTTTTAAAATTGAAGTAGTTGGTTTATAATGTGTTAATTTCTGCTGTACAGGAAAGGGATTGAGTTACACGCATATATACTTTCTTTTTTTATCTTTTCTATTATGTTTACCATTGGATATTGACTGTAGTTCTCTGTGCTGTACAGCCGGACCTTGTCTATCCATTCTGTCCGTGAAAGCTTACACCTGCCAACCCCAGCCTCCGCTCCCATTTCTCCCCAACCCCCGTACCTGCCACCAGTCTGTTCTGTGTGTCCTTGAGTATGTTCCTGTCTCATGGATAGGTTCATCTGCCGTATTTTAGAGTCCACAAGTCAGTCCATCATATGGTGTGTCTTTCTCCGACTTACTTCACTCAGTATGATAAGCTCTAGTTGCATCCATGTTGCTGTAAATGGCGTCATTTCGTTCTTTTAGTGGTTGGATAGTATTCCATCGTGTATACGTGCCACATCTTTGTCCACTCTGTTGATGGACATTCAGGTGTCCGGACATCTCCATGTCCGACTGTTGTGTATACTGCCACTATGAACAAGGGTACATTTATGCTTTTTTATTTTTTTTAAATATTTGGCTGCGTCGGGTCTCAGCTGTGGCTCATGGGCTTAGCTGCTCTGTGGCATGTGGGATCTTAGTTCCCCGACCAGAGATCAAATCCATATCCCCCGCATTGCAAAGTGGCTTCTTAACCAGTAGACCACCAGGGAAGTCCTGCATGTATCTTTTTGAATTATAGTTTTCTCTGGAAATATGCCCAGGAGTGGGATGGCTGGATCATACGGTGATTCTGTTTAGTTCTTTAAGGGGCCTTCATGCTGTTTTCCACAGTGGCTACACCAACTTACACCCCCACCAGCAGTGTGGGAGGGCTCCCCTTCCTCCACACCCTCACCAGCATTTATTTGTAGACTTTTGAATGATGTCCATTCTGACTGCTGTAAGTTGCTACCTCATTGTCACTCTGATTTGAATTTCTCTGATAATTTGTGATGTTGAGCAGTCCTGTACTATTTTAAAGAAGCCCCCCCACAAGTTAACATTGGCTAAAGTACAGAAACTGGAAGCAGTGTTAGTACATGAGAATTTATTCCTGATGAGGTGAAAATACCTGGCTGCACGTGGATGGGAATTCAGTAATTTATGTGGATTTCTGACGGGCTTTTACTCTGGTTTTTCATATGTGTACAAAGCCAGAATTCCACCTTCAGCCCTCTGCTGCTGGTCTCGTCTTCCCCCTAGAAGTCAGGGGAACACACCTTCCCCAGAAGGACGGACTGGGACGATTCAGCCACCTGGCTCTTCTCTGCACCACAGTCTCAAAACAATCCAGAACATGATCAGATCTTCCAGACTATCTGGGTTCTGTGCGACCCAGCCAGAGGCTGGGCCACAGCTCTCAACCGGGAGTCATTGCAGACGCCTCGGAAGCCTGGCTGTGTCCTGGGGGCCTGACAGAGACCTCGCTCACAAGGTCTGGCAGGATGTCTAACCGGGTTCCCCAAACCCAGGGCAGAGGGCGTGGCAGCCAGCCTCCTGTGGCGGAGCGCTCCGTGCGTCCACAGGGGACAGCTGGGGCCCTGACGCAGTGCTCCCTCCACGCCCAGCAGCCAAGCCGAAACAGGGACGAAAGCTCAGTGTTACAGTAAAATTGTACAAAGGTCTTTTGCTAGTATGATTATCTTCAGTTAAATAATAAGGCACTGTCTACATATACATTATACTCTGTGCACCCAGGATCCGGATGCAGCAGAAATGGACACGTGTGTCCGGTAAGGGTTTGTTTGTACTGTTTTAGATAGAATGTTGATCTTTGGTATAAAAAGCGTCTCTTTTCATTATAAAAACACTGCATTTGTTAAAAAGAAAAAACACAGAGCCTGTCTCAGCCCCGTGCAGACAGCCGCACCTCAGTGCTGTCCCCTCCCTGGGCAGGCTCTGCCACCTGCCCTAAAACACAGAGCCTGTCTCAGCCCCGTGCAGACAGCCTCACCCCAGTGCTGTCCCCTCCCTGGGCAGGCTCTGCCACCTGCTCTGACAGGCAACAGCAAGGGCAGGTGCAAACCCACTCAACCTCAACATGGCCATTTAAAAGCAGCCCTTCTTGTGAGCTTTGCTGGAAACAAGAGGTCAGCGTGCGGCCGCCGGGCTCCTGTAAGCCTGGTGTCTGGTGAGTGAGTGAGGGAAGTGGGCGGGAAAGCATGGCCAGAGACCAGCGGTCTGCAGCTCATGGGTGCTTTGGCTCAACAGCTCCCGGCTGGCCTGGTGCTGGCCCAGGGCATAGATTCTGGAACCATCCAGACAGCACGGGAGGGCTTCTCGGCAGAGGCTGCCTGAGAAACCCCACCCCCTGCCGAAACGGTCCAGTTTCATCAGCCAACGTCCAGGAGGGGAAGTGTGACAATGGCGGTCAGAGAGCCCAGGAGGCCCTGCAGTGGGCCGCCCCCAACGCCGGGTGGACGGCCCCATCCGGCTCGGACTGCCTCCCCTGGGAAGCACCAGCAGCTGGCCGAAAGCGCGTCCCTGGCTCACAGGGCACACACCCCCTCGGTCACTCGACCTTCCAGATGGCGATCTTCCCCTCCTCAGGGCCGGCGCCGCTCAGCACGTATCTGTCCTCCGCGGAGCACAGTGTCTTCACCGTGTCCGCGTGGGCCACCAGCTCCTTCTCCACCGTCCTCCTCTCCGCATCCATCACATAGATCTTCCCCTTCAGCTGCCCCTGCGACAGCCCCGTGGTGCCTACCCAGATCTGCCAGGAGAAGCGGGCATCGCATGTGTAGCCCAGCTGGGAGGCGTGTGGGGCCCCTGGGCAGGCAGCAAGGGGCACCCCCAGGCCCGCATCCTCTCACCTGCTTCTTCACCCTGATCATGCAGTTGATCTCAGAGCAGTCCTGGAGGTGGATCCTCTGCGGGGGCTGGGCTGGGTCCTGCAGGCTCCAGACATAGACATCGGGGTACCCAGCACAGGCCGCCCAGAGCTGCTCCTGCTAAAGTGAAACGGGTCAGGGCGAGCACAGTGGCAGTCCCAGGGGCACTAGCCCAGCCCAACGCGCCAGAGTACCTCAGGCATGAGCTGGAATCCCAGGAAGGAGGTGCCTGTCTCTTTAAAGCTCCCAGTGATCTTCAGCTTTTGACAAGAAGATCCATTCATGTTCACCATCAGGATGCTGTCTCCAGTGCCTGCAGGACCGAAGAGCAGGATGAGGGGTGGGCACAGTGAACGTGAAGCACAGGGACGAAAGGGCCGTGAGGGATCGGGGTGACCGGCAGACCACGGCCCCTTCCCCACATCTGAGTGCGGCATGAGACACTCTAACTGTAGCCTCCATGTTATAGGCCTAGACAGCATGTTAAAAAGCAGAGACATTACTTTGCCAACAAAGGTCCATCTAGTCAAAGCTATGGTTTTTCCAGTGGTCATGTATGGATGTGAGAGTTGGACTATAAAGAAAGCTGAGCACAGAAAAATTGATGCTTTTGAACTCTGGTGTTGAAGAAGACTCTTGAGAGTCCCTTGGACTGCAAGGAGAGCCAACCAGTCCTTCCTAAAGGAAATCAGTCCTGAATATTCACTGGAAGGACTGATGCTGAAGCTGAAACTCCAATACTTTGGCCACCCGATGAGAAGAACTGACTCACTGGAAAAGACCCTGATGCTGGGAAAGATTGACGGCGGGAGGAGAAGGGGATAACAGAGGATGAGATGGTTGGATGGCATCACTGACTCGATGGACATGAGTTTGAGCAAACTCTAGGAGTTGGTGATGGACAGGGAGGCCTGGCGGGCTGCAGTCCACAGGGTCGCAGAGTCGGACATGACTGAGTGGCTGAACTGAACCTCCACATGGTGCTTTCTCGTCTTCCCTCAGAGACCCTTGGGCGGTTAGCACTACCGACGAGGAAGCGGGTGGAATTCCTCCTGCCATGGTTATTTGCAGCCACGCCATGTGCTACCCCCGTAGGTAAAGATCAGAGCTCTAGGTAATGGTTCCCAGCCTTGTGGGACACATCTCTCTGTTGAAGCTCCTCTCTGCTTCTATTAATCACTCAAGCAAACCAAGTCTCCACATCATGAGAGCTACAGGTCATCAAAATTATCCAGCAGCGACGTCATCAGATCAAGGCTCCAGGGGAGACGGAGTCAGGTTCAAGATAAGGTGAGGAGCTGCAGGGCTGTCCTCTCAGGGTTTTTACTGCCTGCTCCCTCTGCCTCCCACCCTTCATGAAGCCACAGGGACAGGAGGACGCAGCCCCGCCCCACGGGCAGCACCATCTGGTTGCAGAGGGACGAGGTGCAAGCCCCCAAAACGGCTCCGGCTTCCTGTCACAGTGGGTGGACTCCAACTCCTGAGGACTTGGCAGTGCTCAGGACTCGGGAGCTCAGCTGGGTTCTCAGTCACAGGAGGCGAGAGCCTCTCCTTCCTGCCCGAGACCTAATAGAAACCCCAACATCCCTCTAGGAAGGCTTTCATCCCGAGATGCCATCGTCCACTCGGCCTAATTAAGAAGGTCCTTTCAGATGCTTCAACTTGTTAGGAATGCCAGGGCAGCAGGACATCCTGCCAAGAGGTGCTAATGCCCCCAGGGACCCCCCTGCTTAGTGCCAACCAGCACGCTCACTGCCCACCAACACTGCAGAGGGCGGCAGGCAGACTTGACAGCCACCCAGCCTGTGTGAGCGTGCAGGGGCCTGCTGCACATGGAGCAGGGGGTGGGGCCACAGATGCGGGTGAACTGATCACCAGCCTCAAGGTGCCCAGCCCATCAGGGCCGCTTTCTGGGGTAACTGTCAGTGACCTTCACAGTCACTGATGCTCCGAGGCCCACATTCTGCCTCTAGCATCTCCCAGCTGCCAGCCTGCTCTCCAGGGGAAAGATGATGGCATTTCCACTTCACTTTTCAGAGGAGCAGAGAGACTGAGGTGCCAGGGACCAGCCCAAAGTGACCAGTCTTGTGTGACGACCCCAGATCTGACACTGAATGCACACAGAGGCTGCAGCCTGGACTACACATGCCTCTCCCGGTGCCCACCTCCGACCACAGGGAGCAGGACCGGGTCGCTCCCTCCCAGTAACCGCTGGAGCCGCGTCCTGGAAGGGGCGCTCAGGCCTGCGGGGGGTGGTGGTGCTACAGCAGATGCAGACTTAGGGGAGGCGCAGAGGGTCCGTGACACTGGCCAGACCAGAGAGGGAAGGCGGGGCCCCCAGGCCCGCCTCACCCGGGCTTGTGGGGGAGTCAGAGGCGTCGCCCGGCCCCTCCACACTCACACCCTTTCAGGCTGTACCTCGGTGCCCACAGACCGCATCGGCTGAGTGATCGAGGTTTTAGCTTGTTAACCTTGCTTAAAGACTTGGAACAGCACCTCACAGGAAACGCTGCTCTTTACCCAAAGAAACCCTGCTTTTCTCTTGTGCTTTTCTCATTGTTAAATAGGAAAACTACTTACTGTACTCATTAACTTGAAAACTATGAGGAATTCCACCCTGAAAACGAGGTTTTCTATCCTTATTCTAATCTGTTATATCCCTCCCCATATTTAACAGGGACCTTTTAGTCCCAAATGCATCCATGAATGGACACACACACGTCTGACAGTCACCGGAGACCAACCAAAGCTGAAGGATATAGTCTTGGGAAGAACAAAACTCAGTGAGCAGCACAGTTCCGGGGGTTCCCCTCAATTCAAGAAAGTAAGCCGCAAGCAAGATCAGCACAAAGCCCTTCACACCCAAGCACACTATTCCGAGTCCTGCAAACCAGAGACAGGACCCTAAAAGCAGCCACTGACCCCAGACATACTCTGTTCAGCAGAACAGTGGGAATGACGGCCGACTGCTCATCAGGAGCAAGAAGAGCTGCGAGACGATGGAACGGCATTTCTAATGTGCAGGGAAACTACACCTGGACTCCGTTTACAGCAGACACAGGTCACTGGAAATCCTAAGGCTAAGAGGCAGTGTGATACAAGACAGAAACCTGAATTTTAAGAAGAGACGAAGCTTACCAGAAATGATAAATATATGGACAAAAATAAATTTTTTTCTTAATTTTTTTGCAAGACTATTGAGAACTTAGGCAAAGTTTTCTAAAATATGAAGTTTATCACAATCATAGCAACAAAATATGGCATTTAACAACAACAGGAAGGGGAAAGAAAGGTAAATGGAATTAATTCTACTGCTGTGCACTGTGTCCATTAAACATGAAGTGGTGTAATAGTTATTGAAGGTATGTAGTGAGAAGTTAAGGTTGCATATTGAAATCCTTAGAGCCAGTGCTAAAAAGTAGAACAAAGCCTAAAAAACTAAAGAGACAATAAAGAAGATTAAATTGAATATTAAAAGCCCAAAAGGAGACAGGTAAGGAGTAACAAAAGAAGTACAGATGGGAAAATGGAGGGGGAAAAAAAAAAGGGTTACACCCAGCCATGACACAACTGGGCAGCTTCACTTTCACTTTTCATTTTCATGCATTGGAGAAGGAAATGGCAACGCACTCAGTGTTCTTGCCTGGAGAATCCCAGGGACGGGGGAGTCTGGTGGGCTGCCGTATATGGGGTCGCACAGAGTCGGACACGACTGAAGCAACAGTCCATGAGTCATCAGGGGAAACGCAACCAAAGTCACAGTGAGATACCACTTCACACCCACCAGGACAGTTATAATAAAAAATAGAGGTTTGGTGAGGACAGGGAGGAACTGGAAGCCTCATATACCACTGGTGGGGATATAAAATGACGTGGCAGCTTCAGAAAAGACGACAGTTTCTCAGGTGGTGAAACATGGTTAACCCAGGTCCACCCACGGGGGGACCAGTAACCGAGCTGTAGCATCCACACAGTGGAACGAACGCACTGTCGCTCCTCAAACACCGTGGATCAGTTCAGTTCAGTTCGGTTCAGTCCTGTCCGACTCTTTGCGACCCCATGAATCGCAGCACGCCAGGCCTCCCTGTCCATCACCAACTCCTGGAGTTCACTCAAACTGATGATGAACCCTAAAAACATCACCTTGCCTGTCCTGAGCAGATGAAAAGAACGCACGCTGTAGAGCCCATCTGCAGCAAGTTCAGGAACCGGGAAAACAAACCCACGGGAGAATTCAGAACAGGCGTTTCCCTGGAGAGGGGCTCGGCGGGACCAGCGGCCCTGGTGGAAGCGTTCTGTGCCTCCCGTGTCAGGTGTTACGTGGTGTGTGCTTTCAACACACGGTGAGCTACACACACACTGCATCTCATCACGGGTAAAACAGGCTTCGATTTAAAAAGTATCCATGACCACGATCCGTGGTATCTGGCACACGCTAGCGAAGCCTTCAAAGTGCAGGCCACCTTTGTGCTGTGACGTCCGTAAATACAGAAGCCACGCCTCAGGCGTCTGCACCTCCCCATCACAACCCGCCCCCCTCGGCGAAGTGCCTGCTTAGGACCACACACAGAGGATGGGGCCAGGAGGGCTGCGGGAGGAGCGGCCATGGCCCCAAGGGCTCAGGCCATGGCCCCAAGGGCTCAGCGAGAGCAGGAGGGAGGCGCACTGGGAGGGGAGGGGCACCGGGAGGAGGAGGGGGCGCAGGGAGGGGGTGGGGGCAGAAGGAGGGGGAGGGGCACGGGAGGAGGAGGGAGCACAGGGAGGGGAGGGGCAAGGGAGGGGTGGGGCAGCAGAAGGAGGAGGGGACACAGGGAGGGGAGGGGCAGCGAGAGGGGGCGGGGCAGCGGGAGGGGAGGGGCACTGGGAGGGGGAGAGGCACGGGCAGGAAGGGGCACGGGAGGGGGTGGGGCAGCAGAAGGAGGAGGGGAAACAGGGAGGGGGAGGGGCAGCGAGAGGGGGAGGGGCAGCGGGAGGGGGAGGGGTCACAGGGAGGGGAGGGGCACTGGGAAGGGGAGGGGCACGGGACTGGGTGGGGCAGCGGGCAGCTGCACACTCCGGAGGGATGTGGGGACCAGATGCCCAAAGAAGGAACCTGCATTATGAAGCCCCAGTTGGAATGCGAAGCGGAAGAAAGGGCCTGGCCTCTTCCTGGCCTGGCGGGGGCAGGGGCCAGGGCCGGGTCACTTACAGCACCAGAGGCGGCCGCCGTGCAGTCTGATGGCCGAGAGCCCTCCACCGGGCACCTGGAACCTGCCGGTCACCCGCAGGGAGCTTGCGTTCCACGCCAGGACAGTCCCGTCGGCGCTGCACGAGTACACGGTGCTGGGGGGTGAACACACACACACACTCAACTGCGGCCCCAAGGAGACCACATGACGGTGATGATGACGCTGATGATGGAAAGTTGGCCCTTCCATCCAGAAAGAACAAAGCTGCCACCAGGCACAGCACCCACGACCCGCCCAAGGGGACATCAGGGTGGTGGGCGTAAGCTCAGTGCCCACGCCTGCCCCCAGCACCTCCCAGTATGGTTCGCCATCCCTCCATCAGGGACTGTGAGCAGAACCTCACTAAAATCTACCTCCCCCAGCAAGGGGCCAGAAACCCAGTGCTCCCTGCACCCCTGCACACGTGAGGTCAAGGGTCAGCAGGGCTCAGGGACTGGCAGCTGCAGGGGGCGGGCTCAGCTAGTGCTGTGTGTGCCCTTCACCTTCTGATGGCGTGTCACCTTCAACTGAGGACACATGGCACCCCTGAAACTCGGGGGACAGGAGGGTGGGGGTGGCTCCAAGGGAGCCATCAAAAAGGAACCATGGTCACTGTGTCCACTTGCTCCCAGGCCACAGCGGGAAGCGGGCTCCGCCTCAGTGCCCCCACCCCTCACCTGCTGTGTGCCAGGCCCTGATCCAGGCCCAGGCCACAGCGAGAGGACAGATGGGGGCTGCCCTCAGGGCCTGACGATCTCAGTGAAGTAAGGACAGTGAGGAATGAGGTGGGGTTCAACAGCTGACGGGCTGAACTGTGGTCCCGAAGAAAGATATGTTGATGCCCTTACCCTCCCACACTTCAAATGCCACCTTAGTTCACAGCAGCGTCTTCACAGAAGTAGTTAAATGACGCTAACAGGGTGGATCCTAATCCAGCTACTGACCAGCGTCCTGATAAGAAGGGCACAGCTGGACACAGGCACAAGGGGGTCCCATGCGAAAACGGAGGACTTTGGTGATGCCTCCACAGGCCAAGGACAGCAGGCCAACCCCAGAGCCAGGGAATGGGCCGGGAGGCCAGGGGCCCGCTGTGTGCCCACCATGCTCACCCCGGAGGGCATCTTCTCTGACCATGTCTTTAGATCACTTCTCTGTACCCACAACCAGAGCCACAAAGGGATGTCCCCTGGCTCGCCTGCCAGACCTGCTTCGCTCCACCTGCCCAGCCCAGGCCCTGCCAGCCGTCACCCATGGCCACCAGGACCCTGCCGTCTGGGACCCCGACCCGCCCACGAGCCAGGCAGCACCCCACCCAGTAAAGCCCGCCGCACCTGGGCGCCTGCTCCCCGTCCTGCACAGCCAGGCCCGTGACGCTGGAGCGGTGGTCGGTGAGCTGCTTGTTGCAGGACATGCTGTGGACATTGATGATGTAGATGACCGAGTCCTCCGAGCCGACCCACACCTGGCTCTGCTCCGCCATCACCATGCAGTTCTGTCGGGCCAAGGAGACAGCAGCGCGGTCAGCGGCTCGTGTGTCCTGCGCTGAGCTGCTGCTCCTGGGGACCCACAGGCTCAGGTTCCCGCTGGCCTCAGGTCACACCACTGTCACGCGATCAACACGTCATCACTGATGTGCGTTTCTGTTTAAGGACACCTTTGATCCTTGAACGACACAGGTCCAAACTGCGTCCACACCTTCTCCATAAGGCTCTTCAGCTCTACACTAGGGCACCATTTTAAACAGCAAAATCACACACACACACAAAGCACAAAAACGAGAAAGACGTGGTGCTAAATAGGCCGTGACAAGGACACTTGTGCGCAGTCTGAGCTGACCCCAGAGGCAGAGTCGCCTCGCCCGACCTCGGATAGACCCTGCACTCAGCTCCTGTGCCCTGGCCACGAGCACGATGGGACAACCACGAAAGCTCCATCAGCGTTTGTTCTGGGGCCACAAACCAAGGAGCGATGAGGCAAATCTGCAAACAGTGATGACTAACTGCACACTAGCAAGAAACGAAACCGCCAGCGCTCCTGCTGCTGGAGACAGCGCTCAGGGATGCCGGTGTGGCAAGAATGACAACAGCCATCTGTAGAGTTTCCGAAATTAGAAATTAAGGGCCAAAACGCTGAAGAGTTATAAAAGCCACGTAAACGTGTGAACCGTAAGTGTGTCTGCTGGTACATCTCAACCAACCCGACTGCCTCCCTAAAAATTTCCTGAGCTGGTGTCGGACTTCATGACGCTAGCAACTTTTTACTGAAACTGAACAGATGTCTCAGGTTTTCAAATACAAGAATAACAGTTACATCATGTTGGAGGGGCTGAGGCTAGATCTAATACAGTAAATCATTATCAATGGTGGTTACTGTCACTTTATCTAGTGGTTACCATTACTTATCTGGTGTTTAACTTTTACTTATCGTTGCCACATGAAAGAGCTTATAAAAACTGATAGTTTCAATTTTACCAATAAGTATTCTCGAAAGATGCTACTTTGCTAATTTCAGAATTATTTAAAAAAGCCCTTTCTTTTGTGGCATCTACCAGAGGATTATTATAATTTTAGTAAAATGTCTTTCTTTAGTGGCCCAAGGATATCTCAGATAAACCACTTTGAACGTCAAATTTCAGAGAAGGCAGCATTTTCTAGAGATAATTGCCCAAGTTACTGCCTTGTCAAATGATACAAAATGTCCCTGTGAAACTAGTGGGAAGATATTTTCACATAATTTGTTAACTTTCTGCTTTAATTAAATGTTCAATTCAGTCGCTCAGTCGTGTCCAACTCTTTGTGACCCCATGAATCGCAGCACGCCAGGCCTCCCTGTCCATCACCAACTCCCGGACTTCACTCAGACTCACGTCCATCGAGTCAGTGATGCCATCCAGCCATCTCATCCTCTGTCGTCCCCTTCTCCTGCCCCCAATCCCTCCCAGCATCAGAGTCTTTTCCAATGAGTCAACTTTTCGCATGAGGTGGCCAAAGTACTGGAGTTTCAGCTTTAGCATCATTCCTTCCAAAGAAATCCCAGGGCTGATCTCCTTCAGAATGGACTGGTTGGATCTCCTTGCAGTCCAAGGGACTCTAAAGAGTCTTCTCCAACACCACAGTAATGTTACCTGGCCTAATTGGTGATCAGTAGAGATTGATACAAAGTGCAATTTGATTTCATTTTCAGGAGGATTTTAAAGTTATTCTGTTATTAAACAGTCTTTGAAATACTTGTAACTAAGAACTTGTAACAGGAAAAAATTAAATTTTAGAGTAAGAATGATGTCCTTAATTTTTCCTTCTTGTTTTTTGTTTGATCTAAAGCATTATTAGACTTCTATAAATATTTTGCTCTAATGTGTCTTGGATCCCGTTCCTTTATCATCCGAAGCTCATTACTTGAATGTGGAGGGGGATGGTTTTTAGCAGCTTTAAGAATGATCCCCACCCTTTGGCAACATGGACTTGAATCACAGTGTTTCTGTCTCACCCCAGTTTTGGAAGCATAGACCGTGCCACAGATTGTCCCCTTGTTTTTAGATGATGGAACGTGACCATCAAAGTGGAGATAAGCTGAACACTTAGGTATGCAGACTTCACTTCACCTTGCTTTTCACATGGAAAAAAAAAAGTTGTTTCATGTTAAAGGAGTTGGCATGAAAATTCTCCTAGCAAGACCCCTTGGGACAGTGGCTTCTTTTGTACCCTCTGAGGGTCTTGAACAGGATGAAGCCCACCAGACAGCAGGTGTGACAGCATTTTGAACAGCAGGGTAGTGTCACCAAAGACACTCGAACCCCACCAGAAAGAAAGCACCGATCACCCCTCTCCTGGAAACACCAGAATTCACAAGGCCCGTTCCTGGTATGGTTGTGTTAGGCCCTGGGGCATGTGGGTGACATCACACAGAAACAGATGGTTTTCAAAGAGCCGTGAGGGGCCGTGAGAAACCTCCAAAAACCAGTGGGCTGATCCTGGTAGCACTGACGGCTACAGACCTAACACTGACCCTGGGTTTCTAGGGGGTGGGGTGAGGTGGTTTTTTGCACGAAATTAAAAGACGCTTGCTCCTTGGAAGAAAAGCTATGACCAACTTAGATAGCATATTAAAAAGCAGAGACGTTACTTTGCCAACTAAGGTCTGTCTATTCAAAGCTATGGTTTTTCCAGTGGTCGTGTATGGATGTGAGAGTTGGACTATAAAGAAAGCTGAGTGCTGAAGATGCTTTTGAACTGTGGTGTTGGAGAAGATGTTTGACAGTCCCTTGGACTGCAAGGAGATCCAACCAGTCCATCCTAAAGGAAATCAGTCCTAAATATTCATTGGAAGGACTGATGCTGAAGCTGAAACTCCAATACTTTGGCCACCTGATATGAAGAACTGACTCATCTGAAAAGACCCTGATACTGGGAAAGACTGAAGGCGGGAGGAGAAGGGGACAACAGAGGATGAGATGGTTGGATGGTATCACCGACTCAACGGACATGAGTTTTAGTAAACTCCGGGAGTTGGTGACGGACAGGGAAGCCTGGAGTGCTAAAGTCCATGGGGTCACAAAGAGTCGGACTCGACTGAGCGACTGACCTGGACTGAACTTTCTTTTAATACAGTAAAGCTGACTAAGTTATCAGTCTAAAAGCTCAAACAATTGAGGTTTCTTAACCACGCGATAACTGTAATATGATGCAAATTTTATTTAAGTGGTTCTCAGTCTCAACCCCAAATATGTTAAAATAATTCCAGTGTCCACTTTTGGTGACTGGAAATGGAAATGTGGAAATACCACCCTGCCCTTGACAGGACTGAAACCCAGTTTTATAATAGTTTTCAGAGTGTGGGAGTGGTTAAATCCATTATCTGCTCACTTAAATAAGACTATTTAAGTGAAAGACAGAACAGGTTTACATTCAATTTAAAAGCTCGAGATAAATGAAAACCCCTCAGGCTTCCTTGGTGGCTCAGTGATAAAGACTCTGCCTGCGAATGCAGGAGACACAGGTTCGATCCCTGATCCGGGAAGATCCCACATGCTGTGGAGCGGCTAGGCCCATGTGCCACAACTGCTGAGCCTGTGCCCTGGTGCCCGGGAATCACAGCTCCTGAAGCCTCAATGTTCTAGAACCCGTGCTCCCCAACAGGAGAAGCCACTGCAGTGAGAAGCACCGAGACTAGAGAGCGGCCCCTGCTCACCACACCTACAGAAAAGCCCGCACAGCGACAGAGACACACACAGCCCAAAGTAGACAGACAGAAACACAAAGCTCTTAAAAAAGGAAAGCCCTGACCCCAACTCAACAGGACTCAGTGATCACACCGTGGGGTTCAAGCATCCGCTACCTATGCAGGTGGACATGTTCACGACTTAACCCAGAAGCTGATGAAAACTGTCCACACTGGACAGCACACTTTACTCACCAGCTTAGAAGTGCCCACTCTAAAGCAGTGCTGGTGAATCGTCCAGGAGGAAGCGTCAAATACGATCACCTTGCCCTCGTTCAGTGCGCACCATAATTTGGGGTGAGCATCCTCCACTTTTTCTGCTGGGTCAAGATGCCCTGAAGAGGAAAGCAACCCGACATGTTGAAAGAAAACCCCCCTGCTGCATCAGCACGGGATTCGTGATTTGTGCCAAGACTCAGGTCCTGCTCAGTGCCAGGTGCCACCCTGGGTGCCCAGGCTCCAAAGGTGAGCACAGCCTGAACCGCCAAGCCCCTTGGAGCTCAGCGTTGCGGACCGGCTGGTTCAGCCAGAGAAGAACACACACAGAGCCCTCCCCCAGGCAGGATGGCAGGAGGCCTGAGCATTCTCTTGGGGGCAGTGCTTCAGGCAGTGGGGAGGGGGCTCAGGGACAGAGGGAGGGTCTACGGCCCCCCCGCAACGAGCACAGCGGGCTCCTGCTGTCTCCACGTGGCCACCGCACTGAGCACCACTGGTCTTTCCCGTCGTGGCCGCTCTGACTCCAGAAGATTTTGCTTTTTCACTTGTGGTTTGTCTGCATGTCCCTGGCGCTCATGAGGCTGCTGGCTTTAGTCGGGTGTCTGGATCTCCTCCGTGGGGAAGTGTTTAGGCCTCCTGCCCGCTTCTGAATCGGGCTCTTACTCTCCTTGACTTGTAGCCGCCCTTTAAATACCACCGACTTCAAACATCCCAAGTCAAGTCTATCCTCTTACGGACATCCTTTCCAAGTCTGCGACCATCACTTTCACGCACTTGAAAGTTTCTTTAAAAAATCCTTTATATGGTCAAATTCGCCAACCTGTTCCTTTACGGCCCGTAGTTTTTACGTGCTTTGTGACTTGTTTCCTTATCTTAAGGTCACGATTATCATCTATATTATCATCTCCAGGCTTCATTTGCTTATGTTTGCTTTTGCCTTTCATGTTCAGATCTTCATCCTTGGAGCTGATGGCTATGTGTGATCTGAGGTGTGCTTAAGCTCCATCTTCTCCACATGGACCCACAGTGTCCCAGCACCTCCTACAATGGAGACTGTCTTTCCCCCACCCCTGCCTAGCACCACCTCAGTCCTAGTCCAAGGAGTGTGAATCTGCCAGTCTTTCTGGGGTGTTCATGCCTTGGTCTCCTGGCCCTGTTGGGGTGATCTGCCCACTGAGATGCTGTCTGCAGTCCCCCAGAGCCTGAGATGCTCCAAAGCCAGGCTCAGTGCCCGGGTCCTGGCTCCCTGGCTCCCAGAGTTCTCGGAGGGGTTGACTGGTGTTCCCCTGGTCCCTGACCGGTGGGAACAGCCAGCCGTGTCATCAGACGTGCGCATCAGCCCAGGAGGGGCCGTCATCCCATCCCAGTGACAACAAGCTCGCCCCGACCAAAGATGTGCGTGCAGGGGCTTTATCCGCTGGACGTGAGGACGGCGAGGCTGAATGGGGACTCAGCCATGCACGACCCCTTGCGGCCTCCGAGTCCACAGAGCAGCTGCACCTGGTCACCCAGAGTTCTGCCTCCAACGGCAGAAAACCCCCTGGGCCTGTCCACCCTCATCCTTCCACTGCCCTTCCACTTCAGTGCTGACCTTGAACACAAGTCTCAGCTCCCAGATTGCTGAAAAGAACAGCAGCGACACAAACATGGCCCTGCTGGACAGCTAGGGAGCCGTAACCAGTGTCCCGTGATGAAGCACAACGGAAAAGAACATGAAGAAGGATGTGTATACGCGTTGACTGGATCACCTCGCCACACAGCAGAAATGAACACAATGCTGTAAATCAGGTAGACGTCAATAAAGCCACAAAACCCCGCAGCCACACAGCCGGGCTCGGCCTCACCTGGGGTGTAGAGTAGCACGTCGACGGCTCGTGGGGTGGTCTCCCCCTCCGAGGGGTTGATCTTGTGTTTCAGGGTTTCCGAGGTCGTCTTTGGAATGGCCATGGGCACTGAAACGCAGACACGTGGGGGTCAGGTCCCCAGACTCCAGGACATACTCACACACGCTGCTTCCCTTAGGATATTAGTCCCAGGGTAAAGCCGGGATTTGCGAAGATGAAGCTCTCTTTAAACTGGACATAAGTAAAGCCAAGCGTTTCCGGCCAGAGGGTGAGTGTCTGCCAAGGTCTCACACTGCCTGTCATCTAAACACAGCTGTCAGGCTAAATGATCTAACACTCAGCTGTTAGGGATGCTCCAGCAGGGAGAAGCCCTTGAATACTTCATCAATCCAAGCCACGAGCAGCTTCTCACGCTGGCCCGTGGCGCTGCTGCCACGGGGGAGTCCTGTGCACTGCAAAAGCTTCAGCAGCACTCCGGGCCTCACCTGGTCAGTGCCAGTAACAACGCCCGCCCCCTACCCCCTGACACACACACGACAGGTATCTCCAGTGCTTGCCAAGTGCCTCCCTCCAGGGACGGGGTGCAAACTTCAGAAAGTTTCATTTTTAGACCTTCCATCACAAATGGCCCACAAGCTATCACTGAAGCCCGGGATCACGTATCGCTGCCTCGTTACGCTTCACACAGAGCAAACGGTCCTTGATTGGGAACAAGGGATCCAGAACCCTGAGCTTGGGGGACTGCCCCTGCAGTGTGGGATCAAGAGTGAGTGTCATGTGCTGGGTCCCTCCGTGGAGACTGCGGACGCGGTGTCCAGAGTGAGAAGCCTTTTCTGCAAACTCTTGACAAAGATCGGGCTTGAGCATGGAGTGGTCGCCACAGCTCGAGTATAGTGTGTATGTGATTTGGGTCCTAATTAAGGGGGAGAAAAAACCCTGCCATCAACATCTGGCTCCAGGACTGTTGACAAGAGCTCCTCCGAGTCCCTCCAGCAACTGGAGCATCCTGGCTGCTCCCCGAGAGTGGGGTCCTGGGATGTGGCAGCAGTTGGGGGGTGGGTTCCAGGGATACAGGAGAGGGGCTCCTGGCACCAGGAAGCACCAGTGATGTCACGGTTAGTGAAAGACACGGCAAAGAGCAAATCGCCCTGAGGGCAATGAACACAAAACCGGGGTTTGTTTCCACTTATTCTGGGATGACATTTTAAACAGACTCTTCCTGGCTATTGACTCAAGAGGAATAAAAACATGTCCAAACAAAAACTTGTACAGGAAATATTCATAGACGTGCTGTGTGCAACAGGCAGGAAGCAGGGAACCTCAAACGGTCAATGGAGGGAGGGATAAACTATACTGTATCCACCCAGCGGAGTACATTCAGCCACAAGAGGGATGAAGCAGTGACCCTGCCACACGGACGCACCCTGGAGCGCGACACCACATGAAGGACGCCAGACACGCGGGACAGCTACTGCTGTGAGCTCACGTGTAGGACGAGCTCTGACTAGGCAGAAACGGGGCATAGCCCCAGCGACAGGAAGTAGATTCAGGGTTGCTCAGCAGCTGAGAGGCAGCTGCGAAATGTATGGGGCTTCTCACTGGGTTGAGGAAAATGTTTGAAACCCACTGTGCCCACGGCTGTAAAGCTCTGGATACACTCAAACCAGTAAGGTGTACGCTGTGAAAGAGAATGGTGTGTGAACTATATCTCAATAAGACTGCTACGTTTTTTAAAATGCATACAAGCAAAACTAGTTGTCATCCGAAAAACATCCCTACAGGACTTCCCTGGTGGTACAGTGGATAGGAATGCAGGGGTCACAGGCTCAATCCCTGGTCAGGACTATCCCATGTGTCCCAGAGCACCTAAGCCTGGGAGCCACAGCTACTGAGCCTGCGCGCTGCAGCTACTGAAGCCCGCACGCCCTAGGGCCTGCGCTGCACAGAGACGCCACCACCGAGAAGCCCGCCCGCCGCAGCAGTCGTCCCTGCTCGCCACAACTGGAGAACACCCGCACCGCAGCAAAGACCCAGCACGGCAAAATAATTTTTTAAAAATCCCTACAACGTGCTCATCTGTGTTTCATGAATTAGCTTCACGGGGTGGGGTTAATCGAGCACGTGTGACTTCCCGCACGCAGCAAGGCTGATAGAGTAAGTGGTCCTCTATAGTCTCTGCTTCTTTACGCAAAGCGCAGGACAGCTGCTTTTAGGAGATCATTTAAAAGTGGACACAAAACAGAAGTAGCTAAAAATGTGGCATAAACCTATTCTTATCTTCTCACTATTTCCTGGACTTGAAAAATCTTCTAAAAATAAAAACCTGAGCTAACCACTGACCTCTATGGCTTCAGAGAATTCCTAGGGGCAAGGAACTGACCAAATCAAGGGGGAAAAGTGAGACGGCCGTCGAGGGTCTCCCCACGCCTGAGCGGTGCGGTCCAGCAGTCAAGGACAACCACGCACGGGGGTCCCTGCGGCTCTGCAGCGGGCGTGTCTGATCACAGAGCTCCAGAGACTGCGACAGCGATTCTGTGAGCCACTCAACGGAAACCCTGTTGTGGTGTCATTGGTAATTCAGATTCAGGACCAACACCGAACGGGGTAAAGTGGACTGTTACTCAGACAGTGAAATGCTGAGGTGCCTCAGTGTGCGTCCTGAGGAGCAGAGAGCTCCAGGGGATGGCCAAGTGAGAAAACGAAAGACGCAGAGGGCGGTGTGGTGTTCAAAAGGGAAAAGTGCAGAATAAAGAAGTTCGAGACATGTGGGTTGGTTCCAGCTGATAAGACAAAAGGCAACCAGATAAAAACCTTACTTTCATTCTTCATCCTATCAAAGTAGGACAACTTGGAGGCCGCATAGATGGCTCCCGGTGACTGCAGAGTGCCGACGACCGCGTCCATCAAGAGAATGTGGGTCAGCGCCTGCTGTACGTACTGGGGGTCCTGTGGGAGGCACAGTCATCTCAGCACAGCGTCTCTGAAATCATGGCCCGCTAAGACTCTGTCCCATTACACACAGCAATGCTTTTAAAAATGTGTGGTTTTCAAAGCCACCTGCAGAGTTTAAACTTGGATTTCATGTCACATACTTATGCTCTCTTAGTTGAGACAAATACTGGTTGTCTCTACCCCTTCCTCAAAATAGTTGGATTAATCCTCCCACTTACTAGCCTATGAAATTACCCAGCCCATAAAAGCTAACAACCGAAGAACTGATGCTCTTGAACTGTGGTGTTAGAGAAGACTCTTGAGAGTCCCTTGGACCACAAGGAGATGAAACCAGTCAATCCTCAAGGAAATCAATCCTGAATATTCATTGGAAGGACTGATGCTGAAGCTAACGTGCCAATACCTTGGTCACCCAATGTGAAGAGCCAGCTGGAAAAGACCCTGATGCTGGGAAAGATAGACGGTGGGAGGAGAAGGGCATAACAGAGGATGAGGTGATTGGATGGCATCATTTGACTCAACGCACATGAGTTTGAGCAAACTCCGGGAGACAGTGATGACAGGGAAGCCTGGTGTGCTGCGGTCCACGGGGCTGCAAAGAGTCAGACACAACTTACCAACTGAACAACAACAACTCACTACCAACAAAGCGAGTGGAGGGGATGGAATTCCAGCTGAGCTACTTCAAATCCTGAAAGATGATGCTGTGAAAGTGCTGCACTCAGTATGCCAGCAAATATGGAAAACTCAGCAATGGCCACAGGACTGGAAAAGGTCAGTTTTCATTCCAATCCCAAAGAAAAGCAATACCAAAGAATGCTCAAACTACCACAAAATTGCACTCATTTCACATGCTAGCAAAGTAATGCTCAAAATTCTCTAAGGCAGGCTTCAACAGTACATGAACCGTGAACTTCCAGATGTTCAAGCTGGATTTAGAAAAGCCAGAGGAACCAGAGATCAAATTGCCAACATTTGTTGGATCATCAAAAAAGGAAGAGAGTTCCAGAAAAACATCTGCTTTATTGACTATGCCAAAGCCTTTGACTGTGTGGATCACAACAAACTGTGGAAAATTCTTAAAGAGATGGGAATACCAGACCACCTCACCTGCCTCTTGATCTATATGCAGGTCAAGAAGCAACAGTTAGAACTGGACATGGAACAACAGACTGCTTCCAAATTGGCAAAGGAGTACATCAAGGCTGTGTATTGTCACCCTGCTTATTTAACTTATATGCAGAGTACATCATGAGAAATGCTGGGCTGGATGAAGCACAAGCTGGAATCAAGATTGCCAGGAGAAATATCAATAACCTCAGATATGCAGATGACACCACCCGTATGGCAGAAAGCGAAGAACTAAAAAGCCTCTTGATGAAAGTGAAAGAAGAGAGTGAAAAAGTTGGTTTAAAACTCAACATTCAGAAAACTAAGATCATGGCATCTAGTCCTATCACTTCATGGGAAATAGATGGGCAAACAGTGGAAATGGTGACAGACTTTAATTTTGGGGGCTCCAAAATCACTGTAGATGGTGACTGCAGCCGTGAAATTGAGAGATACTTGCTCCTTGGTAGAAAAGTTATGACCCACCTAGACAGCATATTAAAAAGCAGAGACATTACTTTGCCAACAAAGATCCGTCTAGTCAAGGCTATGGTTTTTCCAGTGGTCATGTATGGATGTGAGAGTTGGACAATAAAGAAAAGTTGGACAATAAAGAAAGCAATTGATGCTTTTGAACTGTGGTGTTGGGGGAAATTCTTGAGAG
This sequence comes from Bos indicus x Bos taurus, assembly GCF_003369695.1. NCBI lineage: Eukaryota > Metazoa > Chordata > Mammalia > Artiodactyla > Bovidae > Bos > Bos indicus x Bos taurus. The sequence goes on from NC_040089.1 coordinate 2,691,933, forward strand.
TCCCTTGGACAACAAGGAGATCCAACCAGTCCATCCTAAAGGAAATCAGTCCTGAATATTCATTGGAACGACTGATGGGAAGCTCCAATACTGTGGCCACCTGATGCGAAGAAGTGACTCACTGGGAAAGACCCTGATGCTGGGAAAGATTGAAGGCAGGAGGAGAAAGGGACGACAGAGGATGAGATGGCTGGATGGCATCGCTGACTCGATGGACACGGGTTTGAGTAAACTCCGGGAGCTGGTGACAGACAGGGAGGCCCAGCGTGCTGCAGCCCCTGTGCGGCCGTCCCGGGCGCCTGCAGCCGTGGTCCACTTTGTTGCTGTTGTTCGGTCGCTCAGTCTTGTCCACTCTTCGCGACCCCATGGGCTGCAGCCCACCAGGCTCCTCTGTCCATGGAATTTTCCAGGCAAGAATACTGCAGTGGGTTACCATTTCCTTCTCCAAGCTTCCCGGCCCAGGGATCAAACCCACATCTCCTGCATTGGCAGGCAGTTTTCACCATGGAGCTACCTGCGTTGTGCTAAATAACCAAGTGGGCGTAAAATCAGAGAGTCCAAAAGTCACAGAACATTGGAATCTTAGGACCTAGTCCTCCCTTTCCTATTTTAAACAGAAGCCTCCTTCCATTTCCTTGATCTCAGGCTCTTCCAGGGACAGAACGTCCATCACAGAGGGCAGCTCTTCCACCCCTCGAAGTACGTTCCCCTCAAGTTTGCCCCTAGGTGGGCTGCCGCCCCGACCTGTGTCTCCCTGGTGACCAGTGAGCTGCAGCTCTCGAGAACCTTAGAAACTGCTCCCCATATGAGTTCCCAATTTGGACCCTTTGCTCACTCTGTTGTGGGTTTCCTGTCTCATCTTGCCATTCGGACAAGACAAACATTGCCCCTCATGTCTTACCTCTGTCCAGGGTACCCTTCGTGACTAGGAAATCTTAACTTGCTGCAATCAAAGCCATCAGTCTGGCCCAAAGTCAGTGAAGCTACAAAATCCCCTGGGATTTTAAACACAGCCCTGTGGAAAGGACCTAATACACCCCCGCCCAGAACCCTGATCCTGGAAAGGGAAAGAGGTGAGAGTCGAGCTCACGCCTGCCAGAGTCCAGCCCCGACGCTGCCCTCCCGGGTGCCACCTGGAGCAGAGGAGGCGGAATGCAGAGGCCAAGCCCAGGTCCACACATACCGCCCCGCGGGCTGGCCCGTGTTTGCCCCCAGGGCCTCGCACCGAGTCACGCAGAGCACAGCCTCCTCAGTGCCTCTGACGAGACGCTGTGCCTGGGCCCTGTGCTAAGCATCACCGAGAGACGGGAGCCGCGGGTGAGAACGGACCTTGTGGTCGTCGGCCAGCTTCCTCCCGGCCCACATCTCCTTCACCATCAGGTGCCAGAGGTCACACTCCGTCTTTAGGTTAGCTTCAAAGACTTCTTTCTTGGACGTCGTTTTGATTTTTAAAGTGGGAATTCTCAGGAGCAGAAAAGTGGCCATGGTGCTTCTGACATCCTGCAGAGGCAGCGAGAGAGGAGGGAAAGTGAAATGACGGCCTGGGGTGAACAGCAGCTGCGAGTGGGGCGGGCCCACGGCTGGCGGCCCCAGGCCTGGCCTCACCTCTATGTTCCTGAAGGTGGAGATCTCCACGTAGCCTGGCCGCCCCTCCGTGAGAAGGAACAGGCGCTTCTGGGTCATGGCGATCTTGCCCACCCCGCGATTTGTCTTGACGGAGCGCGACAGCTTGTACACACACTCACTTTTGTCCAGCTGCTCCATCACCGACAAAGGCAGGCTGACCTCCTGCGCCTCTGCTTCTGCCTCCTTCCAGCAGTTGTAGAAATCTTTGAATGTTTCTGGGTCAATCTGTTTCTCGTGTCCTTAGTTTCATAAAGATAAAAAGAGGTTCTTAAAGCCACGCACACCAGGACGCTGCGCACTACCCACCGGAGACAGCAGGTGGCGCCAGCACCCAAGTCTACCTGGACAGGACCCACCTGGGAAAGAGTCCCCGTCTCACCCAGTTCCCCAGGTGGGCACCTGATCTGGGCTGAGTCTGTCTGTCCTCCTAGCCCCTACCTAGGCAGGCAGTCTCAGTGCCTCCCGGGGCGCCGGGTGGGGACCCTGGGACAAGGATAGAGTGCTGTGTCACCTCTGGAACTGGTGGCAGCCGTCCTGGGGCCAGTCCGAGGGTGTAGCTGGCACTACAGATCCTCGGACCCTCCCGCAGTGCTGGATCAAGCCTAACCTGAAGCCTTGATCTTTATCTCCGTACTCTAGTTACGTGAACAAATGCATCATTATTTCTAAGCATGATGATCTTAATTGATTCAGTAACCTTCCCAAACGTCCAGTATTCAGGGGCTCTAGAGCTGGAGAAAGACCCAAGTCCAAACTCCAGCTTCACTGATATTCAGCAATGTGATCACAGGCAAGATACGGAGCGAACCTGCTTCCCTATCTATAACACGGAGCTGGGACCACCCCCAGCTCCCACTCAGCTGCTGCGAAAAATGGCTCGTCTTAATCCTGACGCTTCCCCGTGTCTGGCTCCTGTGGCTCTATTCCGTGTCGTGAACCCGTCTGCCCTCCATCCTTAGCGGGCCCCTCACACCCTGCACAGCGAGTGCCCCCCAGCAGGCCTGCTTCACTTCATTCCCAGGGTGAGGCTCCCCGTGTTCATGAGGCCGACTCCTCCAAGGTCAGGCCCCTCCTCCGGTCACGCTCTAGCCTCCCAGCACAGTGACAATGTGCGGTAACATGCCTCTGTACACACTGGTCTGCAGTGCCCAGACCAGAAAACTCCTACCCATCCTTCAAAACCCAGATACAGGGCCCATGGGCAGCCTTCTTGGACAAGGCGGTCATCCTGGCTGGACACCCCCTGAGCTGGCATGCTCTTTCCTCACAGCATCTAATAACACTTCCTATGCTCTACCCTCCACACAGGCCCAACCACCATGGGACCCTGTCACAGGGAGTCTGAGGCCTGGAAGAAAAAGCCCTGCTGGCTGGTGGGCAGGTGCCAGGCAGATGGCCCCACCAACGCTGTGCTGCTCTATGTGTTCGTGGGTCTGTATGATCCGCTGGGCTCCTGCTCCTCATGCAGGAACCCTCCCATCCCAGCCATGGGTCCCCATGTCAGAGGGAGGGATCATCACACCGTGAGCAGGTCCCCCAGGACCGATGTCACCAAGCTTCCCCAGACCCTCCACCTCTCTCGGCCAGCTGCTGGGTCCGTCAGCAGGTAAAGCCCCCACCCATGAGGCTTTCTGGAAGGCAAAGGTGGCTCAGACAGTAAAGAATCCACCTTCAGTGTAGGAGACCCAGGTTTGATCCCTGGGTCGGGAAGATCCCCTGGAGGAGGGCATGGCAACCCACTCCAGCATTCTGGCCTGGAGAATCCCATAGACAAAGGAGCCTGGCGGGCTCCACAACTGAGTGACCCCCACACACACGAGGCTCTCCCTGGCTGGCAGGGTGCCCCCGGCCGCGGGCATCCTCCTACCTACAGTCAGCGCCTCGAACAGCCGGTGTATGATGACGGTGTCCTTCACGATGCCCGACTCCTGCACCCTCTTCACGAAATCATCCAGCTGCATGTGCTTCTTGGGCAGCTCGAAGTTCTTGACGCGGTCGTCGGCCTTGGGGACGTCCGCGGGCCTGTCCATGACCTCGCTGATGAGCCGGCGCAGCTCAGGCATGCGCTCAGCCTGCGTGCGCTCGGGTGCCGACAGGGACTCCACGGTCGTCTGGACGAGGTCGGTGGGGAAGACACGCACATCGGTCTTGTACAGGCTCTGGAAGTCCAGCAGAGCATCCAGCAGCTGGCTCTGCATCAGCTGCACCAGCCCCCTCAGGTAGAAGTACCTGGCCAGCAGCACTGAGTTCTCGGGGGCCAGTGAGCCCATGGCTTTACTCAGCTGGGCCACGCAGTCCGCGTAGAATGCCTGCACGCACTGGGCCACCAGCGGGAAGTGGATTTCTGGGATCTTGAAGGTGTGCGTCGACTTGGGGGGCACGTCCAGAACTGGGGGTGAAGGGGAAGTGAGTGGTAAGCGCAGACCTTAGAGGCGACGCGCATTCCCGCCCCAGCACTCTGCTGTCTCTGGGCCCTGGGTACAGCATGGAGCAGGAACCAGGTATATCTTCCAGGAAGTTCCACGAACCCCGTGCTGAGGGGGGCCCCAGCGGCCTCCCGTGGCACCCTGAGAGTACGGCATTATTTTATTTGCTAAAACTGCTGATGGCTACATTGAAACACGTGATGCTGAGTCTTCACTGGAGGATTAAGCTAATGACCTAGGCTGAGCCGTAGCTGCCGGGCAGGCAGGCCCTGTTAAGCAGCCGCTTCTTTTACCTCAGCAGCAGCTCCGTGCGTGGGTGCTGTTGCCACGCTCATCTCACAGGTGCGGGGGCCAAGGTTTCCACTGGTCCCCCGCACCAGCTGCTGCACGTCACGCCTAACCAGCTGTGTGTCACACCAGTGCCTTCCACAACCTCACCCCCATGGCTCCCAGGCAGCGCCAGTGGACAAGGCCAGGCCATAGGACGTAGCTCACCCCAAGGAGGTGGGGTCTCAGTGACAAAGCCTGGAGGATGGCGGAGGAGCCTGGGGGAGGGGCAGAGGGAGCGGAACATCTGCCTACAGCGCGCGGGCCCAGTGCAGAGCGCGGAGCCCCACGATGCTCTACGAGAGAGGGCGTGCAGGCCCAGAGAGGCAGAGCAACCTGCCCAGGGTCACACAGCCGGCAGCAGCTGCGCGGGGGACTCAGACCCACCAGGGCCCTCCAGAAGCTTGCTCGTTTGCACACACAGCCCCTCCCGGCATCGAGGACATGCTCCTCCCTCAGCCTCTGGTTCTCGGCAATGCACAGGAGACGCCGGCTGGTACCTGGTGCCTCCACCCACAGCACCGTCTCCCCACCACTTCTCCATCCACTGAGGACAGGCAGAGACCCCTCCCTGGGGCTGCGAGGAGAAGCCCCAAGCACCCACAAGCAGCATCACACGTGACCGGCTTCGCTGCGGCTCACGTGGGAAGGACACGTGGGCTCACACACGTCCAAATGGGTTTTACAGCAACTCACCAGCAAGGGGACCCTAAGCAGATGCTCTGCACGTGGGTGGGGATGCAGCCGCTGCCTCCCACGGCACGCCCCTCCCCCAGCGTCCACCTCCTGAGACCACAGCGCTGCTCCCCACCCCCACGGCACGGCCCTGCCCGTCACCACCCCGACCATGTCACCACACTGAACATCTCGACCAACCCCCACCAGTGTTACGCATTTCTATCGTCGGCCTTCCTCCCCGTCCATGGGGGCGGGGGCAATGGCTGCCTGTGTACCCCAACACCTAGGAAGGTCGGCAATCACTGGAGGCTTAATAGTCGCTGCACCTCGTTAGACACTGACACACATAAACATGTGTCTCCTAGGCACATGTGCATATACACGCACACCCACACATGTATGACAGACGTGAAAACCGTGAACAGCTGTGGTCTTCAGCAGTTGGGAACCAGGTGATGGAACACGCAGACAAGAAATCATTTTCTATAATGAACATAGTTTGCAAAATAAATATTCTAAAAATATTTCAAATAATCAAACTACTAGAACCTCCCCACTGCCCCCCCCCAAAAAAAAGCCCATTCCCTTCTCCTGGAATGAGCTGACTTCTTTCAGCAACTGGCGGCGTTAGAATCACGTGACTGGGAAAGGTCACGGAAGGGGCGTGGCCGGCCCACCTGTGTGGCTGCTCCCATACTCCGTGGTCTGTATCTTCCGAAGCGACGAGTTCCGGGGCGGCAGCTCAGGCACCGTGATGTCCTGCAGGTTGGGCATGCTGACCACCATGCGCCGGTGGGCCGTGTGCGAGACCGAGGACTTCCGGCTGGCCATCTTCTCGATCGTGGGTCTCCTCGGACTCAGGAGCATCCCGTTTATCCTGGGTGGAAAATCCCAACATCTGACATGTACAATAATGATCCAAGAACAGGCTCAACTGGGCATTTTCCCAAGTGTGGTGATCAGTGTCCAGTATCCCCCTGCCAAGGGAGAAATGGCGGGAGCTTGCCTGGCTCTCCCTCGTGTAGTAAAGGCTGAGTGCAGGCCACGCCCCCCAGGAGAGGTCTCACACACAGGATAAACGAGGGCCTCGTTAACGGTGATGCATGTTTGAGGAGTTCAGGAAAAGCAACACAGAGGAGGCAGGAAACGGCGAAGATGTAGGGAGAGTGTGAGAAGGAAGACAGGGAAAGAACAGCCCGAACGCAGACCCAGAGCTGCATTGTGGGCACTTCAGTGTCCCCACCCCCCAGAAACAGAGCTGCATGGGAGGAGCCAGGCCCGCCAGCCAGCTCCCTCACGTCGAAATGTCAGACTCCTCTGATTTGATTTATCGTTCATCCGTCCAGAGACAGACCCCAAGGGAGCGGCGCATCCTTCAGAACCTAACATGCACACCTGTCCTCCTCGGACTGTGTGTGGAGGTCCATCTGGGCAAAGGCGTCCATCCTTCTGCTGAGCCGGGCCTTGAGGAAGGCGTGAAACATGTATGTATCCAGGACCTGGAAGAGGCCCCGAGGGGCGGTCACTGCGCCTGCTCCACTGTCCTTCCCCGACCCACCGAGGCCTCTGGCCAGCACCTCTAGACCCAAGTTCCCAACACAGGCAGCTTTCTTAGTTCATCAGAATCTAAAGTAAGATCCTCCTCAATCCCTCACCAACCAACCTCAAAGAATCACTCTTTACGTTTGAAAAATCACAAAATATTCGAAAGCCCAAACCACCCTGCCCCCCAGGACAACAGCAGCTGAGTCATCAATTCTGGGATCTCCTGGGGATGGCAGTCTCCCCCACATGCCCACCTCACAGCCAGCCCACCCATCCACAGACTCACACAGAACAACCTCCCAGTCAGCTCCCAGGGACAGCGGACATGGCCCAGCCCAGGGAAGGAGGCGGTGATGGGAAGGGCATGGAATTGTGCGGGCTGATAGGATGCGTCCAGATCCAGGCTGAGGAAGGGGCTACTGGGCCCGGGCCTTGGTCGCAACTCAGCACACTCTACACTTAAGGTGGGTGCACTGAGTTACACGTATATCACTCTAAAAAGCCAATTAAGAAAATAAGAGCTGGGCAAAGGATCAGCAGGACCCAGGCTCAAACTTCTAGAAAAGCTAAAACACAGAATAAAGTACTAACAGATGATGGAAACCCTGATGTGAAAACTATCTGAAGCACAGAAGAGTGCAAAGGATGGAGTATACACACGCACACACGCCCGTGCGCCTCTCACCTGTTTATAAAACTGCTGGTCCCCCAGAGCTCTTGTTTTGAGAAACTCTTCACTATTGAACACTCTGTGTTCATAATTCAAGTGGTTCTTCACTTCCCTGATGAAGAAAGACAGTCTAACTGTTGAAATGTTTTTGAACACATGAACAACACATTGCTGTTAGCAGAAAAACGATGGCAAGAAATACACAGTTTGAAAAGCCCTGTCTGCACAAGGATTATTGAGCCCCGAGGGTTTGGGTGTAACCTGTGGTCAGGCTATCCTGCCACTTCAATATAGCTTTCTTCCAACTGGAATGAAGCTCTGGGGGCGGGCAGGAGGGAAGGGGTCTGTCTTGAGCCCCTTAGCTCCTTATTCAAAGGCAGAAGATGCGATCGTCCATAATTGTTCATACTAATAAGACTGAGTTCAGGGTGGTGACACAGGAAGGGCAGACAGACCCTGGGTATTAGCCCAGCTTGGCTGCCAGCTGGACCCCCACCAGCCACCTCCAAATCTGCATTCCGTGGGGACTTGGCCACACGACGCCCCAGATCTCACGTGATAGCTACCAACAGAATCAATAACCGCACAGAACGTATACAGGACACAGCATGTTCAATGTTTTCCTTCTCCTGTGAGGACAGACATGACTTCATCTAGGGGAAGTCAACTTTTAGAATCATACTGTGCCTTTTTAATGAACTGAACTCAGCAAGCTTCCACGTTCATGCTCAGTTGTGTCCAACTGTGAACCCGTGAACTGTAGCCCACCGGGCTCCTCTGTCCATGGGGATTCTCCAGGCAACAACACTGGAGTGGGCTGCCGTTTCCTACTCCAGGGGATCTTCCCGACCCAGGGACCGAAGCCTTGCGTGTCCCTTACGTCTCCTGTGTTGGCAGGCAGGTTCTTTACCACTAGTGCCCCTGGGAAGTCACATTAAAAGAACAAAAGGAAGACAACGTTTCTACGACCACACAAATTATAGTGCCTTAAGCAGAGAGCTAATGCAACCCATCTATAATGTAACATCCCCTTTTTCCCTAATAGATTATTTGCTTTATGTAAGGAAAGACGGCTAAAAAATACAACCATTAAAATGTCGAATCACACAGTGTTGTCAAGTCGGCCAGCTCTGGTCTAAACCCTTCCCAGGCTGGGTCCGTCCAGATCAGAAGAATACCTGGACCTGCCACCCTCCCTGCCACACGACCCGAGGGTGGGAGGAGGAGCAGGGGGTGAGGCAGGGGAGACAGGCTGCAAGACAAAGCAGAGAAGAGAGAGTTGGAAGGAAAAAAAGGCTTGAAGGCTTTCCTACCGATAACTTCGCCACACAGTTAACGTGAATGTCGGCATGGATCTATCGGACCTCCCTTAAAGCACTGCACATCTAGGCCAGAACAACCACTGGACCCTGCTCTACATCCCGGGGCAGCAAACACGCTGCCCCGTCCGCTTGACCGACTGGGCTCAGAGCTGGGTCCCAGCAACACACAACGGACTCTGATGCTGGAGGTGACAGCAATGCAGGGAAAGAAGAAAAGCTTCTAACAGGGGCCAGTCCTGGGTGCTAACCAGCCTGGGCTCTCCTTCGGGTGGGCTGCAATCCCGAAACAATCCATTTGTCCCTCAACCCGGGGCCGACCGCCCAAAGTGGTCCTTTGCAGGAGAGAGGAGTGGGTGGGAAGGCCCCGGGCAGGGCCGACACACTCCCAGGGATCCTCCTGGGTGCAGGGGTCTCTCCCGCGTCAGTCCTGGATTTCAGTTCCTGAGCTCTGGGGCTGCAGCCGGCGTGGAACTGGGAGCAGGCTGGGGACCGGGTGACGACCTTGGAGGGGCTTTAAATACCTGAAGATGCTGACGAGCAGCTGCAGGGTCATCTGCTGGATCTGGCAGTTGAGCTGCTGCTGCCAGGCCCGCCTGGAGGCCCGGCCCTCGTTCACGTCTGTGCTGGCGCAGAGGTGAGCCAGGTCCAGCTCGTGGTGCAGCTGAAGGCTCTGGACCCTGGAAAGGAACAGAGGAACAGTGACCACAGCTCAGCCCACAGCACATGACCACAGCTCATGGGCAGGAGAGAGAATCCTCCAGGGAGAGCTCAACTGACCTTCCTAGGATGCTCGGAACACCTATCGATACCGGAGAGGGGATGTCATTAAAAACACATTCCGGTTGAGAGTCTATTCACGTCCCAACACAAACAGCTCATTAGCGCGGAACCCACAAAGGCCTTGTCTTTGGACAGGTGTTTTTGTCCAAGCTGAGTCATCCCGTCCCTCTTTTAAACACTCCCTCTTCCACAACGGCCGAAGGGTTCCCAGTGGGCCTGGGCGGGAAGGCCCTGCCCTGGAAGGTGCGGGGGCTCGAGGTGTGGCTACTCGTTCGGGGGCGGTTCTCGGGGATGGGGGCTCTCAGAGGTCTTCATCACACAGGACCCCCACCTCCCCAGCACCAGCCACGGCTGCACTTCTACACGAAACCCTGGACACCAAGGAGAGAGTCGGAGGCTTTAAATATGCAAATAAACCCACGTGACACGTGTCTAGAGATCCAGCGGGGCAAGGGGACACGGCAAACACACACTCTGCTCAAGGCGAGGAAGACAGCATGCACAGGGCGGCCAGGCACAGGGGCGTCTTCCCACCAAATACGGTGGGTGTGTGCTCACGCACCTGGCCCCCGAGAGGAGGCCCACGGCCATGGCTTGGATGACGGTCCCAGGGTCCTTCACAGACATGCCACCAACCACGCACAGGTTAGTTCACGTTTATAAACAGCCCCTCGTGGTGAGCCTGAGATGCCACATCCCACCTCTGGGGGTCTGACCAAGCAAGAACCCTGGGAATGTTCTAGAATTCTCACAGTGACACGTGGGCAGAGGCGAGATCTCATCTTATTGGATATGCTCCACCCAAGCAAACACTTGAGAAGCTTCGTCAAACGCTGGCCAAGATCAGTCCTCAAAAATCAGGGAATGCGGACTTTGCTTATCAGAAACCCAGACAGTGAGGAATGTGGGTTTCGCCTTCTGAGTTCATACAGGGAGACACTCCACCAGGCCACCTGGCCGGGCCCCGTGAGCACGACCCAGCAGCCACGCAGGCCTCCACACCCACAGCCCAGGCTCTGGGTGCTGTAAGACTGTTTACGATGGGAGGACCACTGATAAAGGTGGCACTCCCATCGACTCTGCGGAGACCATCCAGGGAGAGGGAATAATCAATGCCAAGATGTGACAGGCTGAACGATCTGTTCCCCAAATTCCCATGTTGGAGTCCTGACCCCCAACACCTCACAGCATGACTATGTTTGGAGGTGGGGCCTTCAAAGAGGCAATTAAGTTAAAATTAATAAATTAAAATTGAAAAAAAAAAATAAATAAAAATTACCTGTAATAAAAAAAAAAAAAAAACGAGGTCATGAGGCTGGACCTACTCCAGTATGACGGGTGTCCTCATAAGGGGAGATTAAAACACGACGCCCCCAGGGGCATGACCACGTGAGGACACAGGAAGGAACTAGCCCTACTGGCTGACCTTGAACCTTGAACTTCCAGCCTCCAGGACTGGGAGGCAGTAGATATCTGTTCTTAGGAGGTGTTTGTTACAGCAGCCCCTGCTGACGGATACACAGTACAAGGCACAGATGAGAACAGCCAAGTTAGGGAGCCAGCGGAGGACCACCCGCTCCCTCCCCTGCTCTCAGGCCTCGGCTCTGCCTGTGTCTGACCTCCCAACAGCAGCCAAGATAAAGGGGGCCAGTGAGCACAGATGGGAGACGGCCAGTAGCAGCTGCCACGCTCACCCCTGCCCCTCGCCCTACAAGGGTCCGCCCACGAGTTCCACACCCGGCCTGTCTGCGGTCCACACCTGGGCTGGAATACAAAAGCAGGATCTCTCCCACCACCACCTTATTAGGTTCCAAAGAGGGGAACGTCCCTCTGCAGGACCCCCCCGAGGGGGCCCGGCTCTGTCCTCGCCCGCCCTGGATCCACCTTCATCCTGGCATAAGTAGTGACCACACCTCCCCTCACTAGCCCCCGAAGACACTCGTGGGGGGGCCCCTCGCTGCCACGCCTCTCCCACCACGACAGAGGCCATGGGACCTGCGGAGCCTCACCAGTTATCACCTGCCCTCTTTGGGAAAAGCGTGTCAGGTCTGAGCTCAGCCAGTAAGGTTTAGTCACAGAGATGGCCACGACACAGTTATGGAAAAATAACAGCACTAAGAGAGAGCTCTGTGGGGGAGGAGGGGCGGGGGCAAAAGGGGAAGACAGCTGCCCGCCCAGGGAAGGGCAGGGGGTCACGGCCGTCAGGGTCCCCCAGCTGACAGTCCTCGGGGCGGGGGCCGCGTCGGCTTGCTCACTATACAATACTCTGCCCGACGCACTGGACACACATCTGGTGAGTGAATGGATGAAGGAATGAGGGAATGAAGGAGAAAGGACCTCAGAGACCATGAGTCCAGAAGGGGGCTGGGAGGTGTCCCGGGGCTGTGACTGTCCCCTGGTTCAGGGGCCACTCAGTGTTTAGACAGGATCAGAATAAAGACAACCAACTTTTATATTTAAGCATTCACAAATAATTTCTAAACTATTAAATACATTTTAAAAAAAAGTAAAAAAGTAAAAGTGTTAGTTGCTCAGTCGTGTCCGACTCTTTGCAACCCCTTGGACTGTAGCCTGCCAGGTTCCTCTGTCCATGGAATTCTCCAGGCAAGAATACTGGAGTAGGAAGTCATTCCCTTCTCCAGGGGATCTTTCCCACCCAGGGATGGAACCCAGCATTGCAGGCAGATTCTTTACTGTCTGAGACACCAGGGAAGCCCCATTAAATACATAAGCCATCTGTTAATATAAGGTTGGAAAAGATACTCATGTGGCAAGTACAAACTTGAGCAAGACCTTCCCAAACACAGACGATCTCTCCCCTTACCTCTGAATGAACGTCTGTGCGGCCAGGAGAGGGATGTCGGGAACATCAACCTCTTCATCGTTAGAGTAGGTGATGTTCCCACTGTCGATGTTTATCAGAATTAAACCATCAGCTTCCTATAAAATAAGTTTGTAAAGATCAAAGGAAGAATCTGAATTTGTATACATCTTTGAAAACACAAAGCTACATTTTGCATTCACTAAGATCAAATCATCATTAATTAAATTATTGTATATTTAATATGCACACAAAACCTTATATTGTCTGCTCCAAAATGCAATGCATACCATGAGTGAGGTTAATAAGCTAAGGTGATTAAACATGCCTTGAGTCAAGATTCCAACACAGGAGGTCAGGCCTCCGCCCGCCCTGGTACAAACACTCTGGGGACCACTTCAGGGAGCCTGGAGAGGACATTCCAGAGCTCCAGCCAGAGCACCCTGACATTCAACACTCAGGGTGCCTGCTGGGCTGCCCAGCTAGCTCCCCAGCCCCAAGGACCACGGCACAGGTGGGCCCTGGGCTCAGGGAGCAACACACTCAAGCGTTCTTGAGACATGTGTGTGGCTTACTTGTGAAGTCTCATCTGTGACGGAACATACAAATATTGAGTCACACACCTAAGTTCTGCACTTCAACTGTCCCGGGAACACGCCGCCAAACTCTCCCTGGCTTTCCTGCCGGGCTGGCCTCTCAGTGCGTGTTCCGTGTTACATGGAGTATGCAGAAACACATGCCCCAGAGCAGAGAACTACGCTGGAGGGGACAGGCTTCCTCAGGGTGAGAACACCCAGCTTTAACAAGGACCCTGTCCACATGCCCAGCACCATCAAGAAAACATCCAAACCCCAAACACATTCAGTCAAGACCTGCTGCCTTGGCCTGACGCCTCCCGGGAAGGCAGCCGCTAGGAGGACTTCCTTCACGGCTGCAGACCAGAGTCAAGTGCCTGTGCCTGCAAGCGTCCCTCCTGAAGGGACCGAACGAAGGCGGTTTTTCCCCTGACGACTAAAAAAAGAAACCCAGTTTTAACTCCAGAGCATGCCTATTTTTTCCTCATTTGCAAGAGTGACGTTTTTCCGTTCTTTCCAGGAGGTCTGAATGGCCTTTTCCCAGCGTGTTTGTCCCCGGTGAGTGAGTCACCGAGTCTGCGAAGAACACAGACATGCCGGCTCCGCCCCCAGGAGGGGCACTGGGCTCAGCTGCGCTGTGCTGCGACCGCCAGGAAGACCCGGACGACCTCCGAGGACAGAGCGGGCCGTGCGGCAACCCACTCCTCTCGGGTTCTGCGCACACTGAGACATTTTTGAAATAGCAAACACAACACTGTAAATCAACTACATGTTAATTAAAATTAAAATGAAACAGTTACATGAGAACCCACCCTGGACCAACTACCAGTAAGCACAAGAAAAAGACCTCCACGACGCCAGTCATCCAAACCGGCCAGCAGGAGGCTGAAGCAGAAAGGCCGGTGACACGCGCTGGGGGAGGCAGGAACCCGGAGCCCTCCCCGTGCTGGAGGGACAGTGGGCCGGGTAGCTGCGGCGGGCAACAGCCTGGACATCTCTCCAGTGGCGAAACACAGTCCTGGCACTGGGCCCTGCGATTTCGCCCCCAGCTGTGTACCAAGGTAAATAAACGAACGCACGTCCACACGAAGACCTGTACGTGTGTTCACAGCCGCGCCGTTCACAACAGTCAAAGCATAGAAACATCCGCAAACGTCCTCAACTCATGAATGGATAAACAACTGTGGTCTCCTCATTCAGGGCAACCCTACTGGGCAATAAAAATAAAGCGCTGCTACATGGATGAGCCTCAAAAACACACCACTAAGTTAAAGCAGCACAGAGCAGGCAGCGGTGGCCAGGGTCTGGGGGGTACAGTTGTGGTGGGGTGGCTGCTGACACAGGCAGGGTTTCTCTGTGGGCTGACCGAAAAGTCTAAAATTAGTCACCACAGCTCCACCAAGTTACTAAAAGCCATTGAGTTGTACATTTTAGTCCAGGAAACTCTGAGGTATGTAAATAGTATCTGAAAAGAAAACCATTTTAAGAAAACCCAATCTGCTCTTACTGGTGGCGATGTCCACGGCCTGAGCTCCAGTTTGAAATGCATCCCGTTGGCACAGCAGCAAAAACAGCTGCTCTTATGAAGCACCTACTGTGTGCCCTGATGCGGCCTGACGCTGCAGCCAGCAGCGTCCCATCAGGACCCAGGTCTGCCCCCGAGCGAGTAAATGCCACTGGATTCAGCAAGGCCCACAGACCCCTCGGACACCAAGCATGCACCTTCATTCATCTAGGAAGTAAGTTCACAGTACTAATGAACAGCAGAGGCTTAATCAATAAAAGTGAAAATGGAAAATATGGAACAGCATCATGGTGGCTTCCATCCACCAAGTCCAGTACCCTGCCAGGAGGGACAGGGGACATTCCTGAGCCAGAACCCTGCCAGGAGGAACGGGAGATATTCCTGAGCCAGAACCCTGCCAGGAGGAATAGGGGACATTCCTGAGCCAGAAACCTGTCAGGAGGAATGGGAGATATTCCTGAGCCAGAACCCTGGCCATGACGGGGGGGATATTCCTGAGCCAGAACCCTGCCAGGAGGCTGCAGCCGTGCCCACTTCACAGATGAGGAGACTGAGGCTTAGCAAAGGCCAGTAAGCCACTCAGGGTCGCATAACTAGTACGCAGCAGAGGTGACCTCGACTCTGACGCCTGCCCTCACCTCCCTGCAAACCTGAGACACGGTGTCAGGTGTGACGCTCAGAGCGCGGGCCCTGAGCACACCCCGAGGACAAAGAGGGCACGCCGGTGCCCTGTGCTGGAGCTGCCCCAGTCCTCTGTGCCCGCCCTCGCCGCCCAGCAGCTCCCCACGCGTCCTCTCAAAGTCACGTGACTCAGCGCTCTGAATCCAGCAGCAGGTGCTCACCTTGCTGACCTCCTCAAAGTGGTCGAGGTGGCAGCCCATGAGGAAGGAGGTCGGCGCCATGAGGAAGTCCAGCATCTGTCCAGACAGGATGGGCACGAAGGTGTGCTGCCACTGCAGCGGGTGCAGGTAGGCCATGAAGCACTCGGCCACAAGCGTCAGCAGAGCCCAGCTGGACGAGAAGAAGACGACGCGCTGCTCCGTCAGGAGGCAGCTGAGGATCTGGGGGGCAGGCGGGGGACAGCACAAGCCTGAAGCGTCGTGAGGGTGCCACCCAGGGAGGCCAGACGCAGGGCAGCTCCCCGCTGACTCCCCCGATCCGTTGGCCAGAACCCAGACCACCCTGACCCTAACAGTGTGCTCTGCGGTGAAAGTTGGTTTTAAGCAAAAAAAGGCAGAACCTCTCTTTGACGTCCCGTTAGGCCAGTTAGCATGAGGTGCTCACAGGTGTGGAGGGCGCATACCTGTAGCACCTTCTCAGGTCTGAAGCACAGCAAGGGCAGGTGAAGGTCCAGGTCGATGAGGGGGCTTTCGGGGTCCGCTCTCGAGGGAAACACGATCTGTAGTGGTTTCATGTTAAATATCTGCAACAACCAGTTTCCATCATTGGCTCAGGGAGCTGCTTCCAGCAGAGGCCGAAAGGCACTGAAATTCACCATTTGGGCTCAGAAAGCATCTGAGTTAGAAGACACTTTCGAAGACTCATGTTGTCACCTCCAATGTCACAGAAATAAAACCATCTAGAGATAAACAGAACTCCCAGGAACGTTTCATGACAAATTGAGGACCTAACGTCTTTTGGGAATACCAGACCAACCACCTGACCTGCCTCCTGAGAAATCTGTATGCAGGTCAAGAAGCAACAGTTAGAACTGGACATGGAACAACAGACTGGTTCCAAATAGGAAAAGGAGTACGTCAAGGCTGTATATTGTCACCCTGCTTATTTAACTTATATGCAGAGTGCGTCATGAGAAACACTGGGCTGGAAGAAGCACAAGCTGGAATCAAGATTGCCAGGAGAAATATCAATAGCCTCAGATATGCAGATGACACCACCCTTATGGCAGAAAGTGAAGGACTGAAGTGTTGGGACCAGCCCAACAATGAATTGACCTGAGGGAGCGGTGCCACAGAAGAGTAAGGAAAACAAGACTCAGAAATAAGGTGGGGATCAGGGGGCTGATGCCCCTCGCAGGCAAAAGCCCAGATCCTAATACTTGCGTGCTTTTTATTGCTAACATCTACTTCCTTGTAGGTGCTCTAGAGATATCTGTTTTTTACAATCTCAGATCGGGGATAAAGACATACAACGTACAGTCCTCAATATCAAACCTTCAGGCCTTTCATGACTCTGTTTAGCCCCTCAGCTAGTGACAACCTTTCTCAGCAACGCCCTCAAGGCTCCAGTAAGGAGAAGAGTCACTAACGGTTTTCCATCAGTCGCATCAGTAATTCAACATATCGTTTTCAAGATGTTTTTCTACGATGTACTTTTTATTGCTCCCAGCCCTTTGCTTGGGTGCTATGAGAAAGTAGTTCTTATTTTTCAAAGAAGCCCTGTTAATTACAGTACAGGCCTATGCATAGCATATTCCCTACACTAAAGAGCCTCTTGATGAAAGTGAAAGAGAAGAGTGAAAAAGTTGACTTAAAACTCAATATTCAGGGACTCCCCTGGTGGTCCAGTGGCTAAGACTCTGAGCTCTCAATGCTGAGGCCCTTGGTTTGATCCCTGGTGGGGGAACTAGATCCCACATGCCACAAAAGACCCTGTGCAGCCAAAAAAAAAAAAAAAAAAAAACTCAACATTCAGAAAACTAAGATCATGGCATCTGGTCCCATCATTTCATGGCAAATAGATGGGGAAACAGTGGAAACAGTGACAGACTTTATTTTTTGGAGCTCCAAAATCACTGTAGCTGCGAAATTGAGAGACACTTGCTCCATGGAAGAAAATCTATGACCAACCTAGACAGCATATTAAAAAGCAGAGACATTACTTTGCCAACAAAGGTCTGTCTAGTCAAAGCTGTGGTTTTTCCAATAGTCATGTATGGGGGTGAGAGATGGACTATAAAGAAAGCAGAAGAATTGATGCTTTTGAACTGTGGTGTTGAAGAAGACTCTTCAGAGCCCCTTGGACTGCAGGGAGATCCAACCAGTCCATTCTAAAGGAAATCAGTCCTGAACATTCATTGGAAGGACTGATGCCGAAGCTGAAACTCCAACACTTTGGCTACCTGATGTGAAGAACTGACTCATTCGAAAAGACCCTATTGCTGGGAAAGATTGAAGGTGGGAGGGGAAGGGGATGACAGAGGATGAGATGGTTGGATGGCATCACCAACTCAATGGACATGAGTTTGAGGAAGCTCCAGAGTTGGTGATGGACAGGGAGGCCTGGCGTGATGCAGTCCATGGGGTCCAAAGAGTTAGACACAACTGAGTGACTAAACTGAACTGAATGTCTTTCTCACCCAGACTCCCTTAAACTCTTTAAACAGCAAATTGTTCATTGACAAAACAAAGATAAACTGCCTCCCAAATATCCAGTTTGATTAGCACAAATTCTTAATCGAGCATGTTCAAACCAATCTTAACCAGTATACATTATTTGTGGTTACTACTTACTATATATTTGCTTATATTTGCAATTTAACAAAGTTCCTTGCGAGCGTGCTAAGTCACTTTAGTCATGCCCGACTCTGCAACCCCATGGACTACAGCCCACCAGGCTCCTCTGTCCGTGGGATTTCCCAGGTAAGAATACTGGAGTGTGTTGCCAAGTTCTCCTCCAGGGGGTCTTTCTAACCCAGGGATTCAACCTGAGTCTCCCATGGCTCCTGCACCACAGGTGGGTTCTTTACCACCGAGCCACCGGGGACTCCCCAGAGCTCCTTAAAGATACAGAATTCAAAAAAATTTTAAGGACACTTTATCTTAGTAAATGATATTATTTTAAAATGATGCTTCAAATTCAAATCCCACATTCACAAGATGCTTATTATGTGTTAAAGGTTGAAGCAGAAGGCAGATGTGAAGGAGGAAGACAGGGTCCCTCTGAAGAGGTGGAGAGCTGGGAACAGCAGGGTTAAGCCTGCCCTGGCCTCAGGCACACAGGCGCACTCAGCAAGGGCTCTTACATGGGCAGATGGGGTGTCTGACACTGGTTTGCAGTGGGTTCTGGAAAACACTGCTTAATCAGCTCCTGCATCAGATGAAACTGACCTCTTAGGTTTCTTCACAAGTTAACAGCCACAGTTCTACAACTCGCACTACAACAGATGATGGCCACCACACCAACTGGGACCCCACAGCTAATTAGACTTGTTAGTGGAGGAGCCCAGGGACAAGTCTGATCCAAACGTAGCCCATGACAAACCACGAGCCCCAGCACGCAGGCCCTGACTCAGCACTGCTGGTGATGCCAGAACATCCTTTCGTTCACTCACTGAACAGTGCTCTGCGGGGCAGCAGCCAAGTGCTGGAAATGCAGCTCTGAGCACGGCCTCTATGCTCCTGTGGCCCAGAGTCCGATGGAGGAAGTGGATGTTAAACAGAAAACAGGCACACTCAAGCCCACACTGCCGCTGTGCTGAGCTCTGCAGGAGAGCGAGAGGCCATGCTGGACAGTGTGAGAGGGGCAGCGCTGAGACCTGGCACCCGAGCCAGGCCTGAGAGAGTGGCAGGAGCTGGAGGGGGGCCAGCACGTGCGAAGGTCCTGTGCAAGGGATGACACGGGCCCGGTGCAGCTGGACGACAGCGAGCCAGGACTGCGTGGCACAGACGGAGCCGGATGGTGACACGGGGAGGCAGGGCTGGGTGCAGGGGCCAGGGAGAAACCAGTGGGGGGTCTTAAGTCCAAAAGGAAAGTACAGAGTTTAAGGATCTCTCTATCCACTGAGCAAAGGACAGGCTGAATGCAAGGTCAGGACTGGAAGTGGAGGGTTTTTCCGGTGCTTCAGTGGTTAAGAATCCACTGTCAATGGGACATGGGTTCAGTCCCTGGTCTGGGAAGATTCCATATGCCACAGGGCAACGAAAACCCACGCATCACAACTGCCAAGCCTGTGCTCTGGAGCCCAGGAGCCACAAGTACCGAGCCTGAGCGCCGCGAGCCCACGCTCCACAACAAGGCCATGCACGGCAACTCTGCCGACCGCAACTAAAGCCCGCCTGCAGCAACGGAGACCCAGCACAACCAAAAACAGACACGAACATAAATAAAAACTTTAAAAAACAAATGAAGTGGACAGGCCAGTGGTTCCCTAAGTCGTGCAGGTGGGAGAAGCTGGTGGCCCAGAACCGCGGCAGCAGTGGAAGCAGGGGAACTGCAAAGAGCTGCTGGAGGTGGACCCAGGTGTGACTGAGAGGTGGACGTGGGGCAAAGAAGCGTCCAGAAGATGCCCTCGAACCCGCCCCAAAACAACTTCCCCAGGAAGCTTTCCCACTCCAGGTGGTAGAAATGTAGGAACAAAGTATTAGTTACTCCAAGAGTCGAAGATACAGAAAACTGGCGTTAAGTACTATTTACACATGACCTATGCTCAGAGGCAGACTACTACAAATTAGTAACCCTAACACTGTTCTGAACTCAGGGAGTTTGGTTCACTGCTGTAGCAGGGCCTCAGTGTGCAGGGGTTGAGTTTCTAGAACAAGAACATAAACTATGTTCTTGTTTATGTTTATGTAAAGAAAGTACCAGTTATCCACATAGTAAAGGTGACTGCCTGATACGGAAATCCAACAAGCGTTCCCCACAAGGGTTCTGAGACTGGAACCTGGACAGACAGACATCTTGCCCGCCTTGCGCCGGGAAATGTACTTGGTGGGATGTCCCTCGCAAGCAGACTGCTGGGTTTAGGGTAATACAAAAATGTATATACTTTAATAATAAATAATAATCACAAATATCCTAATAATTTCTCAACTGTCCATAATAATCAAAACATAGAAAAAACAAGATGTATAGGTAAAATCTTCCAGAAGGAACTACCAGAGTGAAATTAACATTTACTATGTACTTCAAGACATTTATTTAATACATGTTTGTTTTCAAAAAAAGGAAGCATCCCGCAGTTAAATTAGTTTGGAAATCGTTGACTCAAACAGGTTTCATCACACAGCTTAGCAGTCTGGCATGTTTCACAGAGCCCGGTTTGGGAACCCTTGTCTATCAATTAAATAACACAAGGGCACTATGAATAACAAAAAAACCAAGCCACTTGCTTTTTACTAACTACACTGGACAAGAAAAAACATCAATAAATTAAATATAAACCTCAGAATCAAGACGAAAAAAAAGGGGGGGGGGATTTGTAATGTAAGTAAATTTGACGTGTTTTCTGAATAGCCAGTAATGAATTAACATGTTAACCACCAAAGGGGCCTATTACTAGCTCAATATCTGTTAATCATGAGCCACTCAGCAAAACTCAGGCCTAAATATTTGACTTTAAACTGAAATTTTATTTTTAAATTTTTAGAAGACAAATTTTCTAATTTACTTCTAGTTTCCTAACCTTTGGACACAACGCATAAAATGCTTCTGTAAGGAACTTGAGAAGCAAAATTTAAACAAAGCTAGAACTTAAAAGCATTTAAAAGAGTAAGCCATCTTCACTGATGTGGTACCTATATATAATGGACTACTACTCAGCCATAAAAACAGAATGAAATAATGTGCTCTGCAGCAACATGAATGCAACTAGAGATCATCAGACTAAGTCAGAAAGAGAGAGACAAACACCATATGGTATCAGTTACATGTGAAACCTAAAATATGACACAAATGAAGCTATCGTGACAGAGACAGACTCACGGATGTAAGAACAGACTGGTGGATGCGAAAGGGGAGTGACTGGGGAGGGCTGGAGTGGGAGTTTGGGACTATCAGATGCTAACTATCAGATACAGAATGGATAAACAGGATCCAACAGTACAGCATAGAGAACTATATTCACTATCCTATGATAAATCAGAATGGAAGAGAATATAAAGAATGTATGTATATGTATAACTGAATCACTTTGCTATATAGCAGAAATTAACACATTGTAAATCAACTATATGTCAATTAAAAATAAATAAACCATCTTCATCATCTTACTTTTACTATTTGCAAAGAAAAAAAACCAAGATAATTTGGATTTCATTACCAAATGGAGTGGTCCAGGTGGTGGGCTAGGTATTAAAGATAGTTTTGCAGCAAAATCTTTTATGTGATTGTCAACTTCGAAATCTTTACAGAACTTCAGATGAGTCAATAAACTGAAATTGAAAGAAAAATCAAATCACAAAATAAATACAAGCATCCAAACATCGTCTTCTGCATTGCTAATCAGAGCTGAAATCTCTGCTCCAGGAGTTGCAGGACTTCTCACCACCAGGGGAGTCCTCTGGGTGTGGGAGCCCAGAAGCCCGGCTGCCCAGGGTGCAGACTCACCAGGAAAGACAGTCCTTGAGGGCGTTGTAATAGGGGAACCTGGAGACCACGCACACCGCGAAGGGCACGAAGCAGCCGGCCGCGCTCCCGCCCGGCCCCAGCGCCTCCCAGTGCGTCCTGCCGTTGTAGAAGCAGTACTCATCCTGGAGAAAAGCAACCGCACCGTCACTTCCCGTCAAACCCTGGCAAATCCCGGTCTCCATCTTCAATGGTGCCTGCATCTCCAGAGAGAAGCCTGGACGGGGGCTGGACAGCACATCTGGCTGGTCCCGCCTGCGTCACCGCCTCACGAGAGAGAGCACCAACCTTTTCACCAGCACTGACGGAGCCCTTGCGGAGCTCGCTCTGAGTGAGGTGCTGGGGCTACAGAGACAGTAAGACTGGACCCTGCCTGGGAGAAGCTCGCTGCCTTCAGTGAGAGGGGTGCACAGTCAGAATACAGTGAGACACAAGAAGGGGGCCCCACTTAGGCAAAAGGCCATATTCAAGAGGGCTGGGAGCCAGGTGGGCATCGTGGACTGAGGAGGGGGCAGGAGAGGCCTCGGCCCATGATGGGGGGATGTCCGCCAGAAAAGAACACAGCAGCGGGATTCCTAAAGGCACAGCTCTCTGCACAGCTCACAAAGGGCACAATATCGGAGGGCCCACCATGTGTGTGGAGAAAACATAATTCCAAAAGATACATGCCCTCCAAGGTCCACAGCAGCACTGTTTACAGTAGCCAGGACACGGAAACAAGCTGTGTCCCTCGACAGATGAACGGAGGAAGAAGAGGCGGTGAATATGCACAGTGGAATATCACTCAGCCATAAAAAAGAATGGAATAATGGCATTTGCAGTAACATGGATGGATCTAGAGGTTATCGCACTAAGCGAAGTAAGCCAGAGAAAGACAAATATCATGTGACACTGCTTCTATGTAGGATCTAAAATGATGAGACACTGAACTCATTTACAAACAGAAATAAATTCACAGAAGACAAATTTATGGTGACCCAAAGGGTAAAGGGGGAGGGATAAGTTAGGATTTGTGGATTAAAATATATATACTTCTACATATAAAATAAACAGCAAGGACCTGCTGTATAGCACAGGGAACTTTACTCAACCTCTTGTAATAACCTATAAAGGAAAAGATCTTAAAAACTGTATGTATATATACATATATAACTGAATCACTTTGCCACACACTGAAACTAATACAATATTGTAAATCAACTATATTTCAATAAAAAAATTTTTTTAACTATGTAAAAAATATCAGGGACCTCTCATCTGGGCCTTAGGGGAGTATTCTTCAGGGTTGGAAGTAGGCAGCCGATTACCCTGTACATTCCAGTCCATCATGGTCCCTACAAACTCCCCAAGGCCAGCTGGGTCATACACAGTGGCCCTGCCCAGAAAACACCCCCCAAATGCTTGACGGCTGAGTCATCTTCTCAAAACCTAAGCCCAGGCACCTGACACATGGCAAAACAACCCCAAGTTCCCTCAGCTGAGGAGTGGAGGAGCAGGATGTGGTTTATATACACCGTGGAATATCCCACAGCCGTGCAAAGGAGGGAAGCCCTGACATGTGCTCCAACATGGATGAGCTCTGAAGACATCACACTAAGTGGGAAAAAGCCAGATACAGAAGGACGCGTGTCGCATGGCTCCACCGACATGCAATGTCCAGAGCAGGCAAAGCCCAGAGGCAGAGAGCAGACGAGCAGTGGCCCGGGGCTGGGGCAGCAGGGACTGGCGAGTGCTGCCAGTGAGACCCCGCCACCTTCTGCGGTGACACACATGTCCCGGAACTAGACGGTGGGGATGGTGGCTCTGCACGGCGAACGTACTGGATGCCATTGAACTACACGTTTTTAACGGTTAAAATGGTGATTGCCACGTAGTGTGTATTTCACTGCAAAATAACCCCACAACCTAGACCCGGCTTCAGAAGGAAGCTGTGTGAACCACGTACGTGCAGGGGCCGGTAGTACTGCGCCACCACGCCGTAGGTTCTGTTGCCGCAGATGTCGGTCAGCACCAGAAAGTGGACACAGTCCTCTCTGGGCTCAGAGGCCACACACAAGCCCCCTGTAGGCAGAGAAAAGGAAGAAGGAGCTTTACTCCAGCCATGTGGGGTCTGCCCTGAGGCCTGGGCTAACCATAAGCTACAGGACATGTGCCCCCCACCTCACGGTCACATGTGGCTCTTTGATGGCCAGTCATGCTAACTCCTCCAGCCGTGCAGCACCTTCCTCAGTGCCCCACCCCCCACAGCAGCAGTGTCTCTGCAGGTGCCCTGTGCTCTGAAGCCTTCGTGAAGGGTCAGGGGGACAGGACCCCAGGCAGAACCTTCAGGCTGCACCTGGAGTAGAGACTGGGTCCCAAGCCCAGCGGGGAACGGGTGTCCCTGCCTCTGCCGGTTTTAATCCCGAAGACCAGGAAACCCCATCAACTTCTTGGCAGAGCCTCCAGACAGGCCCTTCTGTCAAGTCCTCTGACCCAAGTTCTCTACAACCGGGGAGAAAGTGAAGCCAGAACAGAAGCCCGCTCATCAGCAGGAACTGGCTCATGGAGGAAAAGGCCGGCCCATGCGTACCTGGGAAGCAGAGTTGCGGCAGAGCAAGCAGGTCCACACCGTTGGGGATGTTCACGTCCTCGGGGTCTGGGCCCCTGGGGCCACCGGGGACGCCCTTCCCCAGCTCCACTCTGGGCCTCTCTCTCTTCTTCCGGAAGGAGCGCTTCCTGTTCTTACCCGGTGTCGTGCAGTTCGAGGCAGCCGGCTGACTGTCCTCCTTCATGACAAAAGGAGGCACGAAGACCGACAGCACCTCTGGATCCAGAAAAGACGGGCCCTTGACTCCCTTCCTCTGGGTAACCTGGGGCAGGTGGAAATGAGAGTCAGCACCGAGGCCCTGTTGCTGTCCAGCCCTCATGGGAGCATCCATGGCCTGTCTTCTGGCCTCTCCAGCCCCCAAACCCCAGGCGAGTTCAGCAGCTTGTGCCTGGCTTTTCCCACCAGCAGCTCAAGATGATAAGACCTGCTTTTAGGGACTCTCAGGCGAGCAACAGACCCTCTCAGAGCCTGGTCGTTCAGCTGCTGACAGGGACACCAAACTGGTCCCTCGGCTCCAAGGCTCCGGCACCACGATAGAGACCAGAGTTCAGATCCCAGCACTATGAGAACCACAGCAGATTACTTGGCCCCTCTGAGCTTCCCTTTCAAGAGGTGAGTTCAGGGACTAAGAGAAGGGACCCAGTTCAAGTGCTCAACCCCCGTGGGCCCCCAGGAAGCTCCTGAGCCCCCTCAGAGGCTGGTGCAGAGGGTGAGCCCCGAGAAGGGCTCTGCATCTTATCAGATCCACACAGACACATTTACTGACATGTGCCTGATGCCTGCTCCTTGGAAGAAAAGCTATGACAAACCTAGACAGCATATTAAAAGCAAATATATCACTTTGCTGACAAAGGTCCATAGAGTCAAAGCTATGCTTTTTCCAGTAGGATGCTTTTTTCCAGTAGTATCCGGGTATGGATGTGAGAGTTGGACTATAAAGAAGACTGAGTGCCAAAGAATTGATGCTTTCAAACTGTGGTGCTGGAGAAGACTCTTGAGAGTCCCTTGGACCGCAAGGATATCAAACCAGTCAATCCCAAAGGAAATAAACCCTGAATGTTCATTGGAAGGACTGATGCTAAAGCTGAAGCTCTAATACTTTGGCCACCTGATGCAAAGAACTGACTCATTAAGAAAAGACCCTGATGCTGGGAAAGATTGAAGGCAAGAGGAGAAGGGGACGACAGAGAATGAGATGGTTGGATGGCATCACTGACTCAATGGTCATGAGTATGAGCAAGCTCCAGGAGATAGTGAAGGACAGGGTAGCCTGGCGTGCTGCAGACCATGGGCTCACCAAGAGTCGGACATGACTTAGCAACTGAACAACAAGACTGCCATGCCAGCCGGCCCAGCACGCATGCTGCTTGTGTCGCCTCTGACGTAGAGGGACGCAAAGGGGAGTGAGGGAGGCCCTGCTGGACACAGAGAGCAGCTGCCTCCTCCCCCATCTGCATGGCCATCCCAGCATCCACAAAAGGGGCTCTTTTAGCCTCAATTCTTTTCAGCTCTAACTTGGTCCAAGATTTTGTTAAGCTTTTATCTTTTCACCCTTCCCCCATATAACATAAGGCATCTTCTAACTCTTTCCTATCAAACTAAATACCTAAGGGAGTTCTTTCTGGTGAGTTACGACTAAACAAACACAGGCACCAGGTTGATGTCAGATCTTCCAAGGAAGGCATATGAACCTCAGTCTGTGAGTGAGGAGGAGGGGGTGCTGAGCCAGCTAAAGATAGCCAAGTTTAAAACAGGACTCTCTGGGTATAAAAGGTAGGGAAGGAAAGAGGTGGCCTGGGGCACGGTGGGGAGTGGGTATCCTAGGGCCTTTGAGGGAGCCTAGAAATGGCATGAGGAAGAACACCACTGTCACCAGAAAAATGTGACCTTGATTGGCAAAGAAGAACAGCCAGCAACAACATTTCAGTAAGAATCAGAGGTATAACAGGGGACACCTAGACTTCAAAGGACTTCTATAATAACAGCATTTTCAGTCAGGAAATACACTCTGAGCTCAACAGGCTCATGTTCATGAGATGTAATCTGAATTCAGATAAAGTTTGCTTATTCTTAGGGGGAAAAGTTAATGCCAAGGACCAGTAGGTCCTTGATCAGTAGGAACCAAGACCAAACATGGGAAATCCTTACTGTATAATTTAAAATCTTCGTGTATGAAAGGAAACCTTGTCTTCACAC
The DNA here is from genome assembly GCF_003369695.1 of Bos indicus x Bos taurus. Lineage (NCBI taxonomy): Eukaryota > Metazoa > Chordata > Mammalia > Artiodactyla > Bovidae > Bos > Bos indicus x Bos taurus. Next base: position 2,718,316 of record NC_040089.1, read on the forward strand.
ACGTGAAACCTTCTCTAAAACCTTCCTATCAAACTCCAGCAGTTTAGACCAATCCACTATGAACACGTGCTGGTCTACTTCCTCCTCGTGTGAGATGCTGCATCCACAGAGACTGGGCAGTGCCTCCCCTCAGGGTGCAACAGCTCCTGGAGCAGATCACAGTCCACAGCCAGAGGAACAGACAGGCCCTCTCCACACGGCACGAGACAGCTTTTGTTGTCGTCGTCGTTAGAAAAGTGAAAGTGAACGTTGCTCAGTCATGTCTGACTCTTTGCCACCCCAGGGACTATACAGTCCATGGAATTTTCCAGGCCAGAATACTGGAGTGGGTTGCCATGCCCTTCTCCAGGGGATTGTCCCGACCCAGGGATCGAACCTGCACCTCTTACGTCTTGCGCATTGGCAAGCTGGTTCTTTACCACTAGCACTGCCTGGGAAGCCAGACCTAAAAAAAGGTCTCTGTTTCTACTCATTACCATCCTCACTACGTACTCCATGCAGGGGTCCCACAGTGCACGTATCCTGGGTCAGACAGGCCCCGCACTGCTTGTGCACCCAGGCAGCAGCCGGCCCGCTTCCAAAGCCAGGGTGCCCAAGCTGCTCATGTCTCAGTCATGCTCAAGTCCTCAGTCGCCTCGATACACGCGCCTGTCACAATGCTGTGCTTCTTCCTGCTCTTTGCTCTGCGGGACAGTGCCCAGCTCATGCTTCAGCCCCCCTCCTCACCAGCGACTGCTCTTCTCTCACACTCACTGGAGGGGGCCTTTCCTCATCCTGCAGCCAGGGCCGCACGCCCCCTCCGGCCTCACGCCTGGCTCACCACCTCCTGGAATGTCACCATCCAGAGTCCACCTCCCCTCTCACAGCACCCCCAGAGCGTCGCTGCCGACACAGTGGTCCTGTGTCACCCTCAGAAGGGTGGGGCGGGGATGTGCTGCCCTCCTCTTTCTGGCCCCACGGTCAGCACACAGGATGGCCCTGTGGGGGTGCTGTTCATCCAGTCCCCTGGCACTCGTGATCTCTGGAGGCGTGCTCAGTCTGCACGGAAAATTATGCTCAAGCCCGTGAACTCCCACTAGTTCCCTTCAGTCAGTGAAAGTCATGTGGCCACAACGCAGCCAACCTGGACTTGGCCGTTCCTCACACATCTGTCTTTGTTGTCCCCAAAATGGAAATCCCTGTTGTCTTCTCTGATTAGATAAGCAATACAGTCTCATTTAAAAAAAAATAGTAACAATAACAATAGGAAGGGAATGCCTCCCCCACAATCCCACGCCTCTAAAGCCATGCTCCACATCGCATGGGACACAGGCTGATCCTTTCCTAAACGTATAAACGATTTTTCATAAACGCAATCACCATATTTAAATGACTTCATTAGCCTTTCCCCATGTAACCATACAGTGTGCTGACTCCCCTGTTGACACTTTGTGCTAAGTCCTGTCTCTTTGTGACCCCACGGACTGGAGCCTACCAAGCTCCTCTGTCCATGCGCGTCTCCAGGCAAGAGCACTGGAGTGGGCTGCATGCCCTCCTCCAGGGAATCTGCTCGACCCAGGGATCAAGCCCGCATCTGTTACGTCTCTTGCACTGGCAGGTGGGATCTTTAGCACCAGCGCCACCAGGGGAGCCCATGTGGACCCTCTGGGGTGTCCCACTGTGGACAGTTTAGCACTGCTTTTGCCCAGTCCCCTTCTGACAGACAGCTGGGCTGCTCTCAAGTCTGCATCACGCTAAACAACGGGCAGTTACCTGTACATGCTCGGGCATCCCCGACTCTGTAATTACACTAAACTCCTGAAAGTTCAACCTTTGACCCCAAAGGGTTCATGTTACTCTCTGATACATATTGCAACCGCCCTTCACCCGCCCCAGCCCCAGGAGGAAGACGAGGTCCTTTTTCACAGACTCCACCCAGGGTAGTTTCCTGCTCTCGTCTCCCAGACAAGAACTTACTAAAAAGTAAAAACCACAACACTCTAAATTCGTTAGATGATATAAAGGCATTGATTTTCACTATGGGACTGGCTGTCATTTGTGAAATAAAACAGAAATAGAGTTGTTGTTTTTTTTAATGCTCCAGGAAAGTCCAACACAGTCACCAGTAGCCACATCTGACTACTTAAATTAATTAAAATTAAGTGAAATATAAAATTTGGTTCCTCAGTGGCACTAGCCACACTTCAGGCAGCCAGTAGCCACCTGCGGCCAGTGGCTACCACACTGTGTGGTGAAGGTGAACAGTACTGGTTGTCATCATCTAGAAAGTTCTGTCAGATGGTGCTGCTCTAGAAATTGAAAGCCAGAAGGCTTACCTCTAAAAAAAAAAACACATAAAAATGTGCTTCCATACACAAGATTTACGCCAGTCACCTACACTATGAAAGGGGCTCTGAGCACTTTTCCATCATCCTGTGACGGATTTATGATGGATGCCTTCGCATCTCTGCGTCTAGTCTCCATAGCAACCAATGAGTGGAGGGAAATGTAACTGACCACAATAACTCACTAGGGATTGAACTGTATGCTTGAATTCTTTGTCACTAACCTCAATAAAACAAACAGCACCCTATCTAAGGAATAAATAAAACAAAAAGTTAGGACACTACACTAGCCTAACATCAAACTGGTCCTGGCTCATATCTCTGGGTTTCTGTTTTCATGTGTCACCAAATAGGAATGACTGAATCAGAGACAAACGATGATTTTTAAGAAGTAAAACCTAAACCTCATTTAAAAGACTTGGAAAACAGTGGAAACAGTGGCAGATTTTATTTTTGGGGGGCTCCAAAATCACTGCAGGTGGTGACTGCAGCCATGATATGAAAAGATGCTTACTCCTTGGAAGGAAAGTTATGACCAACCTAGACGGCATATTAAAAAGCAGAGATGTTACTTTGCCAACAAAGGTCCATCTAGTCAAAGCTGTGGTTTTTCCAGTAGTCATGTTTGGACGTGAGAGTTGGACTATAAAGAAAGCTGAGTGCCGAAGAATTGATGCTTTTGAACTGTGGTGTTGGAGAAGACTCTTGAGAGTCCCTTGGACTGCAAGGAGAGCCAACCAGTCCATCCTAAAGGAAATCAGTCCTGAATATTCATTGGAAGGACTGATGTTGAAGCTGAAACTCCAATACTTTGGCCACCTGATGTGAAGAGCTGACTCATTTGAAAAAACCCTATGCTGGGATAGATTGAGGGCAGGAGGAGAAGGGGACGACAGAGGATGAGATGGTTGGATGGCATCACCAACTCGGCGGACATAGGTTGGAGTAAGCTCTGGGAGTTGGTGATGGACAGGGAGGCCTCGTGTGCTGCAGTCCACGGGGTTGCAAAGAGTCGGACACGACTGAGCAAGTGAACTGAACTGAAAAGACTTGAACATTTAAAATAATATAACAGCTGAAAATAGAACTGAATGAATGATATCCTACGTTCGGTTACCTGTAACATTAATGTTGGTCTTAGAAGGAGGATGTTACTCCATCCCACCACAATGCTTTTTCTCCTGCTCCTTCAACCACTGTTCCTTCCACCGTCTGCCCAAGCCCTAACAGAAGCAAAGTATAAAAAGAGGATGAAGACTCAAATGCAGAATGGCCGACTGCCCACTTGCCTTGGGAAACGCTGTAGTCTGTTTAGCTCAGGAAAGTACCACTGTAACTACTCCAGTTGATTCATCCCTTCACATCATGGCAACTAAGAGACAGTGTTGTAATCACTAGAGACACAAGACAGCCTAACTGCAGAGAAGACCACAACCGAAACCAGGTCATTTCCCGTCAGAAGAAAAAGGGGGGAATGCCACTTGGCACTGAGAGGCAGGGAGATGGCTTGACTCAATCCACAAGGGTCAGAGGACACAACAGATCAAAGAGGGACCCAGACTGAGAGGGTTGACAGAGAGGAGGAGGGAAATGCAGAAATTGTGGAAATTGGCCTTATATAAAGCCAAGGAGTAGAGACCACTAAGCCATTACCAGACATGTATCAGGATCATTTTACAACATTTAGTGCCTCTGGGTAATGTCCATTCAACCCGGCTGCCTTAAATACTCAAATGCCTTTCTCTGCCTTTCCTTAATGTCATCCGGAACCAGAGGAAAGGACCTGCTGGCGTAAGGGCAGCAGGGTCAGGGACTCTGAACACACCGGGCATCGCCACTACCAAGAGAAAAATGACAGCGTCACAGGCATCTGGGACAAGGGGGAGGGCCGCAGACCCACTCCAGAGAGAGCCAGGGCTCCGGAATTAAGAAAAAGTGAGAACACAGGGAAGAAACAAGAATGTCCCAAGCTGCCGTCCCAGAGAAAGGGATAGGAGCTTGACACTTCTGCTACCAGGGTGCAGAGCGGAGAACAGGGGGAGGCGGATTGTAAAGTGTTTTACAGCGAAAAACAGCTCCTTTCATCGCTTACCATCTAAATGCAAAATACATTAAGGCGGTCCTTAAATCTACCAAAAACATCCTTATGACCTGCCTAGAAGAGCCCCGGCACCTAGGAGACAGAATCTGGAATGAGTAAAATCACTTAACAGCGGACAAAGATTTGGTCCTGGACGCCTCGGAAGTGCAGGCGGCCCGGCCGCGTCTCCACCTGGCCCAGATGGGCGTCCTGAGACGGAGAAGCCGAGCGGCCGAAGCGCTTAAGAAGCAGGCCGACGGACGCGCGCTGTCTCCAGCCGGCTCTCCGCGGTGCGCCTGCACCGGGTCCCGCCGGAGCTGTTTTCCGGAAGGAGCGGAGCGGGCGGGAGCCCCTAGCCCGCAGCCGCTCGCGACTCCACCGCGGCTGGGGGGCCGGCCGGCAGCTGCTCCCACACCGGCGGCTTGAGGCGGCCGCCGCGCCGGACCTGGGCGCAGCGCCCCAGCCCCGCGGACGCCTGGGGCTCCGTGCGCACAGGCCCGTCGCCGCTGCCCCGCCCCGCCCGCGCCGTGACCGCGCCGCGCCCTCACCTGCTCCGAGCAGCGAAGGCTGTCCCGAGGGGCCCCCAGCAGCGCGCACAGCTCCAGCAACCCCGAGGGCAGCGCCGGGTGATGCGGCGCGGCCTCCGCCATGGCTGCCCCGCCGCCGCGGCCGAGGCCGACTGGGCACACCGGGCTCGGGCGCCTCGGGCCACCCGGCCCGGACTTCGGGCCGCAACCCCGCCCGCCGCTCTGCCCAGCACCCGCGCTAGCGGCAGCCGGCTGGTCCTCGGACATCGCTGTCCGCTGGGCGGGGCGCGGGGCGGGGCCAGGTGTGGGCGCGTGGCCTGGAGAGGCGGGGAGGGGAGGTTGGAGCCTATCGGAGGGGGGCGGGGCCTGGAGAGGCGAAGCGGGCAGGGCGGGGCCTGTCGGAGAGGGGCGGGGCCTGCGGGACTGGCCCGGGGCCTGGCGCGCGAGCTAGTCATTTCCTAAACGGCTCGGCGGGCTCCCGCGCGTGCGCGGCGTCTGCGATCCCAACTCACCAATCCGTCAGCCTATCCTCTCCCAGCCGGCCGCCTCCGCTCCCGGGAAACCCGGAAGGGGTGGCGGGGTCGCCAGGTGGGCTCGGACCAGCCCACGAGCGCCGAGGGTGCGGGAGTCTCCTGCAAGTCCCTGAGCCCAACCCTGGAAGGAGTAAAAGGCCAGGGCCCCCTCGTGCCGCCGCCGACTCCAGGAAGCCCTCCTGCAAGCAGGGCCGTGGAGTTGGCCTGGCCGGGCGTTGGATGGCAGGAAAGGCCAGCGAGCCAAGGGCGCCCGGTTAATAACTTTGCCTGCTTAACCTAAGGCTGCCCAAATCCGCTATGAGATTGAGTAAAATTCAGCAGGAAAGGGGGCGGGGTGGGCGGGGCTAGAATAGAATCCGGGGAGCGCAGGACTGAGGAGAGTCGGTGGATGGACAGAGTTCTTCCCCGACCAGCGGCAGGCCTGGCTTGTTCCCAGTGGACCGTGAGCCTCCCCAGCCACAGGCTGAGGCCAAGAGGCTGGTTTCGGTGCCCGGTCACTGGCACAGAACTCGGGGGGGACACAGGCCCCAGTCCTATTTTTGCCTCCCAGCAGACCTTGGACAGCATCTGTAAAACCGGGTGGGAAATGATGGCAAAGGAACTTTTCTAGTTCTAATAATATATGATTCTTAAAAAAAAAAAAAAACCCTGAAATGCTTAATAATAATGTCAAACAATAACAACAAAGCAAGGTCAAAATCAAAACAGGGTTGGGGTGGGGTGGATCCGGAGGCCAAAGGATTCCTTCAACGTTTCCAGCCTGGTGAGGCCCCACCAGCTGCAGCCTGACTCACGCGGGATTTGTGTTTCACTGTTAAGTCATCTAAGATCATGAGTCAGATCTGGCGGCTGCCCGACATCCCTGGCCTTCATTGGTAAGCCGTGACGGGTAATGGCAGCCACTGACTTTAAAGGAAAGACCGATTTTGCTCACACTGGTCTGGCTCTCTCCACTGTGTTGGGGTTGCTGGAGGCCTCAGCGGAGGGCAGGGTGGAGTCTGTCACCTGAGAACGTGCAGTCCTCAGGAGGACCACAGACGCTGCTGGAGGTGTGCACAGCAGAGCCGTGGGTGTGCAGGGACCTGGGCTGGCGTCTGCCCCGAGTGAGCTGTGTGAGCTTGAGGTCGCATTCCTCGCCGCCCCAGCCTTGGCTTCCTGTGTGTTCACACGCTGCCGGGTGTGGCCAGGACTCAGGAGGTAAACACGAGGCAGCGATCTCGGTGGGAACCTGGTGAGGTTCACACAGGCGCAGGTGTCCCTTTTCCTTCTGCAGGTGGAAGGGTTTAAGGAGGGGAGCTTAAGAAAGTCCCGCCGGGCTGTGGACGGGGCTATGCAATTCCCCCTTTTCTAGGGCCTTCCTTTCCTCATCATTAGCATTGGAGAAGGGACCAGGTGACCTTGAAAGGACTCCTAGCACCTCACTCTTGCTTTCTGATGAGCCCCTGTTGCTCATTCCCTAGGGACTTCCTAGTGCCTGCAGTAAGATTTGCCCCATTCTTGAGAGTGCTGATGGACTGGAGATAGAAGTGGACGTAGCCAGCAATCGAAATCGCCAGTGCGTGAAAGGGTCACTTAGAGGCTGACATCCAGATGAGGGAAGAAGGGAGCAGCTGAGCCCAGCTGACAAGCTCACAGCCGGGGTGGGTATCACATCAGAGTCAAGGTGAGAACTTGAGTTCTTTAAGTTGATGAGTTAAAGAACTTGCTGGCACAGTACCTGCCTGGCAACAGTCTTTCAGAAATAGTTTCCCCTCCCTCCCCTTCAGCCTGTGTAATTTGTTTACCGTTCGGCCTGGCTCTCAGGATTACTGTGTAGATCAAGTGGGAAAACAGGTATGAAAATGCTTCTGATGCAGAAATAGGAGGCACGCATACACTGTGAATTTACTAAATGACGCTAAGTTGTTTGGCCACCTCATGCCAAGAGTTGACTCATTGGAAAAGACCCTGATGCTGGGAGGGATTGGGGGCAGGAGGAGAAGGGGACGACAGAGGATGAGATGGCTGGATGGCATCACTGACTCGATGGACATGAGTCTGAGTGAACTCCGGGAGTTGGTGATGGACAGGGAGGCCCGGTGTGCTGCAGTTCATGGGGTCGCAAAGAGTCGGACACGGCTGAGCGACTGAACTGAACTGAAGTTGTTTACCTTGAAATGGTTAATTTTCTGGAATGGAATTTGGATTCCATAAGTTGTTTTTTAATAGTATTTATAAGGAGTGCAGTCTATCAACACTTCTTTGGGCATTTTTGTAAGGATTATATGTGAACCGTGAACTTCCTGATGTTCAAGCTGGTTTTAGAAAAGGCAGAGGAACCACAGATCAAATTGCCAACATCCGCTGGATCATGGAAAAAGCAAGAGAGTTCCAGAAAAACATCTATCTCTGCTTTATTGACTGTGCCATAGCCTTTGACTGTGTGGATCACAATAAACTATGGGAAATTCCGAAAGAGATGGGAATACCAGACCACCTGACCTGCCTCTTGAGAAATCTGTATGCAGGTCAGGAAGCAACAGTCAGAACTGGACACGGAACAACAGACTGGTTCCAAATAGGAAAAGGAGTACGTCAAGGCTGTATATTATCACCCTGCATATTTAACTTCTATGCAGAGTACATCATGAGAAACGCTGGGCTGGAAGAAGCACAAGCTGGAATCAAGATTGCCAGGAGAAATATCAATAACCTCAGATATGCAGATGACACCACCCTTATGGCAGAAAGTGAAGAGGAACTCAAAAGCCTCTTGATGAAAGTGAAAGAGGAGAGTGGAAAAGTTGGCTTAAAGCTCAACATTCAGAAAACAAAGATCATGGCATCCGGTCCCATCACTTCATGGGAATTAGATGGGGAAACAGTGGAAACAGTGTCAGACTTTATTTTTGGGGGCTCCAAAATCACTGCAGATGGTGACTGCAGCCATGAAATTAAAAGACGCTTACTCCTTGGAAGGAAAGTTATGACCAACCTAGATAGCATATTCAAAAGCAGAGACATTACTTTGCCAACAAAGGTCCGTCTAGTCAAGGCTATGGTCTTTCCAGTGATCATGTATGGATGTGAGAGTTGGACTGTGAAGAAGGCTGAGTGCCGAAGAATTGATGCTTTTGAACTGTGGTGTTGGAGAAGACTCTTGAGAGTCCCTTGGAGTGCAAGGAGATCCAACCAGTCCATTCTGAAGGAGATCAGCCCTGGGATTTCTTTGGAAGGAATGATGCTAAAGCTGAAACTCCAGTACTTTGGCCACCTCATGTGAAGAGTTGACTCACTGGAAAAGACTCTGATGCTGGGAGGGATTGGGGGCAGGAGGAGAAGGGGACGACAGAGGATGAGATGGCTGGATGGCATCACTGACTCGATGGATGTGAGTCTGAGTGAACTCCGGGAGTTAGTGACGGACAGGGAGGCCTGGCGTGCTGCGATTCATGGGGTCTCAAAGAGTCGGACACAACTGAGCAACTGAACTGAACTGAACTGAACAATTCTTTTGAAAAAATATAGGAAATGGTGGGGGAGCTTCATAGCATTGGATTTAGCAGTGCTTTGCATCTGATCTCAAAAACACAGGCAATGAAAGAAAAGTAGATGATTTCATCAAAACTAAACAGTTTTGGTGCAACAGAGGGCAATGTGGAAAAAGCAAAAAGACCATCCACAGAATAAGAGAAAATGTTTGCAAATCATATATTATCAGATACATGATTAATAGGGATTAATAGTCCATAGCTCAACAACAAAACAACGCAATTTTTTTAAATGTATAAAGGATTGAATAGATGTTTCACCAAAGAAGATATACAAAAAGTACAGGAATATGTGTTCACTAAGCACTAGAGAAATGTAAATCAAACCCCACCTCACACACACTAGGATAGCTACTATTAAAAAATAAAATAAAAAGGACTACTGTTGGCCACGGTGTGGATAAATTGGAACCCTTGTACCTTGTTGGTAGGAATGTAAAATGGTGCAGTCACTGTGGAAAATGGTATGGCTGTTTCTCAAGAAATTAAACGTAGAATTGCCATTTGATCCAGCAGTTCAGCTCCTGGATAGCCGTGCAAAATAACTGAAAGCCAGGACTCAAGTGTTTGTGCTCCCATGTTTTTAACAGCATTTTTAGAATAGCCAGAAGGTAATAACCCAAACATCCATCAGTGGATGGATGGATAAACAGATATGCTTTTACTTTGAATGAAAAAGCTGTGACCTCACTCTCCCACATCTCCCCAGCTGGTTTAGTGCCCAGATGCACAGCTTTCTCGACTGTTTCCTTTGCTGCTTCAGAGCCAAATGTGATAGGGTGTAATATCTTCGTATGTAGATATAAATATGCAAATGTAACCAGTTTATTGAGGACTTGGTGGTTGATATGAAAGCGAAATGGTCTCCAATGAAAAAACCTTGCCGTAACAACCACAGACATAGGAGAAAAACAAGTCTGGTCTGGCAAACACTGGTAGACATTCTGAAGGCAACATCCCTCTGTCCCTTGAAGAAGGGAGAAAGTAGGTGATCAGTGATCAGTGATCAGTAGGAACAGTCTTGTCCACACGACAGCATGTGGGCATTGTCACTGTTCGGGCAGGCCAGCCATCACTCACCCCTGGATTAAACGTCCACCCTGGGGGCTCGCTCCAGCCCCGCCTCTGCCTGTGCCCCTCCTGTGCTCCCCAGATTCGCCCACGTTCCCCCCAGATGTGTGGTACTTTCAGGCTTCCCTGCAGGCTACCTGACCTGCCCCTGCCCTACCCCACCTCCTCCCACTCGTGCAGGAAGACCGCACGGGGAACAGGCAGGCGGCGGGCAGAGGAGCCTCCGGGACAGAAGACGTTGGCAGGCCTGTGGACATCGAATGGGACACTCTGCAGGCCGCTTGTGTGTGTGGGGCGGGGAGGTCTGGGCCCTTTCTTCCCTCTCCTGTGGCAGAAAGGATGGGAGAATGTAACACAGCCAGAGAGGGCAGTTATGATAGACGGCACGTAGGCTCAGGTAGAGGGCGTCAGGTGATGCCCACATCACGGAGAGATGTGAGGTGATGGGGTCACAGCAGACAGCGCAGGTGCTGCTGGTCGTCAGGGTAACCATGCTGCAGGAAGGGCCCCCTTGCCCAGTGAGCCTGCCCTGCCCAAGCAGCGCGTTTCTGCCCAACCAGCCATACCCCATCATTAAACTTTGCTTCCTCTTTAAAAAACTAATGAATAAGAGGAAGCCGTGTGCTGGGAATGCAGACCGCCCAGGCCCACATGGAGACTGCCCAGTCTGCCCTCAGCATCTCGCGGGATTTTGAAGAGTGCACACAGTCTTCATGTTGGCTGCAGGAAAGGACTCCATGGAACGTTTCAACAAACCCTTCTGCCGGGCCCCTCCCTGAGCTGTGGAGGGCCGGGCGTTGGCCGAACCCAGGCAGCTGTGGTCCTACAGGCACCCTGGGCGACCTAAGCCAGGCTTCAAAATCACTGGGCTGATGCTACATTCTGTCAGTTGCAAAATGGAAGTAACAGCCTTCCCTCCTACAAATAAAAACCTTTAGCTCTGCTCAACAAACATTTATGCCAACTGTATGCTGACCGCTGCCATGCACAACAACTTTGGCTGGTAGCAGAGCTGAAGAGTCCCTTGGACTGCAAGGAGATACAACCAGTCCATCCTAAAGGAAATCAACCCTGAATGTTCACTGGAAGGACTGATGCTGAAGCTCCAATACTTTGGCCACCTAATGAGAAGAGCTGACTCATTGAAAGACTCTGATGCTGGGAAGGATTGAGGGTCGGAGGATAAGGGGACAACAAAGAATGAGATGGTTGGATGGCATCACCGACTCAAAGGATATGAATCTGAGCAAACTCTGGGAGACAATGGAGGACAGAGGAGCCTTAGGGACTGAACCCCAACCAAGAGCTGAATTAGAATCTGCCCTGACATGGGTCCTGCCCAGTGCTCATGGCCGGAGGACCCCGGGCACGCTGTTCTTACCCTGTCTTATCAGTTCCCGGTGCCCAGCTCTGTGTCTGGCACAAAGTGCTAGGTGCACAAGGAGTGCTTGACAAAAGCATAAGGTTCCGCTGACCACTGATCAGCGTCCACCTGCACCACGGGGTGACGTTTAGCAGTGATTCACTGACCCAGTGGTGAGTAAAAAGAACAGTCACAGGAAAATAGACACTATGATGTCATTTAATAAGCGTGGACAACACACACACACATATAAGGAAACCCTGGAGAGCCGAGTGTGGTGACCGCAACCTCAGCGCAGGGACAGGCTGGGTCTGTGCTCCTTTAGTGGGTGGGGCTGGGGGTATCTGTATGAGGATGGATGGACGTGTCCTTTGTAAACACCTTATCAGGAAAAAAAAGAGAAAGTCGATGGTTTCATCTATTTCTGGAACTCTATTGTGTTTAACATAATACAATTACAGTAAAGATACTTCCCTAAATTCAATCACCAAGAAACTACCCCAGCCCCCTCGTCCCTGAGGAGGTGGCCTGGAGCTAGGGAAACGCTGAGATAGGACAGATGCAAGACAAAACGAGTGACCTCTAAAAGAGGCAGGGAAGACAGTCCGCTGCCTCCGGGGCTGTCTCGGGCCCCAGCAGGCTGGCGGCCCAGGGGATGTCTACTCTGAAACCAGACTGCCCCCCAAGAAGTGTCTCCCTTAAAGAAAATTCTAGGCAGGAAAGGATGGTAGAAGGAAGACCCGGGAACCCGTGGCCCCGGTGCCAGGAGCCTGCGTAGACGCCTGTGGCTGCAGAGCCGGAGCCGCTGTGCGGAGCTGCCTGGGAGGCGTGGGCTCAGGGCCTGCACGGCTGGGTGATGGCACTTGTCCTCCGCTGCGCGAAGGCAGACAGGAAGCTGCGGTCCGGCCGCCACTGTGCGCTCGGAGGGGAAGGTGACAGATGTGAGAGCTGCCTTAACTCATCCGGACTAGGAATCAAGACAAATAAAAATAGATAGCTGACAGTAAATGGGTGGGAAAAGAGAAGTCAGGTACCAGCCCACTCGGGGGCCCCAGAGGGAAGCCCAAGGTCACTCAAGGTGGTCTCCCACTGCACCTGCTGTCCCCACCGCCCTGGAATGCACGCCCCCCTCCTTTCTCTCCGATAACTCTGACTTACCTTTCATTGGCTCAGATATCTCCTCTTCCAGGAAGCCCTCCCTCCCTGCTTTCTGCACCCAGGCTGGGGCGACGGCCCTCCCCACCCAGTTACTTCTCTTGAAATCTCATCAGGTCCCTCTGACCATAAGGCTCATCTGCCCTGTGCCTGCCCTCGGGCTCCAACCTTGGAACCAGTCTGACCTCTCGGTTAATTTTGGCTCCAGGGCCTCAGGTCAGCCCCTGCTCACGAGGGAACTTCTCCTGAGACAGGGTCCTGCCCAGCACCCATCAGATTGAAAGGGTACCTGCACTGGACCCATGACCAACCTCAGCGTCCATCCTTCGCTAACTGTGAGGGTGATGGCCATGCCAACCCCGAGAGGCTGGGGTGAGGGCAAAGAGGACCCTTGGGAAATGCTGATGCCCTGCGCCACTCTGCCCCAGATTCTCCCCTCCTTGGGACCCCCAGCACGCTGCAGAGCCTTGCTGGGTTAGAGGGAGGCGAGAGACCACCCACAGCAATGGTGCACCAATGGCCTCTGATTACACACCTAACTGATGCTTTATGTGCACAGGTGTGTTTTCTTATCCATCACCCCTACCACCCATGACCAGTGTCACCTCATTTGGCAGATAGGACCCACGGTCCGGCAAGGTAAGCCCCTTACCCTCAAGCACACAGCAGTCCTCGTGGGGAGGCAGATGTCCCTGGGTGGGTCAGCTGTGAAAGCCCAGACCCCTGCGGGGGGCAGACCTGCCCTACGCAGACCCCTCTGCAAATGGTGCTTGCTTGGAAGTTATTAGGGCCTCACACTCTGGAGCGTTGTCATTAGAAAGGGTTTTCAGACCACTTGGCCAAACTCACTCAACTCTTACTTCCCAGGTCAGTGAGAGTTCAAACCTGGAAGCACCCACTTCCCGTCACAAGGACAGATTCCTGAGAGAGGAGTTAGTCCATGGAGGCTCTTAAGGAGCCTGCGCAGGGACGCGCTCTCCCACCAGCCCGGAGGGTGGTCCTGCGCCCACTAGAGGGAAGGACGCCTTCTCCAGGGGTGCCGGCTTGCCCAGCCTCATGGGGCAGTTCCAGCCTCATCATAGAAGCCTCCCTCTCCCCAGGGAAGCTCGGGTCATCTCCGAGCTCCATCCTGCTTCACCTCCAAACCCCAAGCCAGGCTGAGCCCACGGGCGGGAGGGGCAGTGGCCTGAGGCCCAGCTGCTGCCCAGTCCCCTCTGTCTCAGCTGGCATTTCCTGGTGTGCATGCATGTGTGCGTGTCTGTGGGTGTGTGTGTGAGCTCCGGGGTGTTGACAGCCACCTGGTGGAGGGTGGCCAGGGCGAGGAAGGACCCGGGCCCTGAGTCTCCCTGGCCCTGGCACCCGCCCACCAGGGTGGCCCACTGAGACATCCTTTCCAAGCACCTGGAGCCCTTCCAGGAACTACACACAGGTCTTCACGGAAGGAAGGAGCCGCTCCCACATCTAGGAATGCTCCCCACTGGAGAGTCAGGGGGAGGGCCGGTGTGGTATCAGCCTCAAATGAAGGCCTGGGGAGAGTCAGCCGAGGGCGGGTTCATTTAAAATGTCACTGCCTGAGATGCGGCCCTTGCCCCACTGCAGGTTCCTTTTGGGGAGCTCCTTCCCGCGCCAGGCCCTGGAGAGGGAGGGAGGTGCGGCCGCAGTGCCCAGCCGCCTGCCCCTCACCCGCCTCTGGCCCCAGAGGGGTCCCTCAAGCAGGTCCTGCTGTTCTTGCTGCAAAAATTCCTCAGTAGCTGCTGCCCACCCCAGGCCAGGCCCTGGACCGGGTCCTGGAACCAGAGAGGAGCAGAGGCCTCCAGGCCAGGACGTGGAGCCCCAGGGGGTCAGGAGAGGGCACCGCCTGGCAGGTCTGCCTCCTGCTGCTCCGTTCCGATGCGGTGCCCACACACCGCCCTGCCCTTGTCCCTCTGCCCACGCTCGCTGGTACTTGGCGCTGGGCTTTTCTAGTTCTTTGCTGCCCAGATTAAAGGACACCAGCCACACTTGGGCCGGCACCGCCTCGGGCAGTGGTGAAGGGAGCTGCTCCCGAGTTCAAAGTCAGCACGGGAGAAGAATGTTGAGCACCTCCTTATTAATCTGTACATTGATCCCAGCTGAAATGGTAATACCTTAGATAAGTTGAGTTAAATGAATGAACTATTAAAATGAACGTCATCTGTTTCTTTTCAGTATGTTTAACGCGGCTGTAGGGTTATGTCTGTGGTTGGCATTCTGTTTCTCTTGCGCCACAGCCCTAATCTGTAATGATCCTTGAAAAGGAAGTTCGGAAGACAAATTCATCTGTGCACATAACACTGATACTAATTGACAGGACGGAGAATGCAATGGCAAGCCACACCAGGACTCTTGCCTGGAAAATCCCATGGACAGAGGAGCCTGGTGGGCTGAAGTCCATGGGGTCACTGAAGGTCGGACACGACTGAGCGACTTCACTTTCACTTTTCACTTTCATGCTTTGGAGAAGGAAATGGCAACCCACTCCAGTGTTCTTGCCTAGAGAATCTCAGGGACGGCAGAGCCTGGTGGGCTGCTGTCTATGGGGTCACACAGAGTCGGACACGACTGAAGCGACTTAGCAGCAGCAGCAGCAGCATGTGTCAGGAACGCAGACACAGCCAGCTGGGTTCCTACACTCCAGAACCTCCCTAGAGGGCCAGGTACCTAACCGAGGTGATGTGCCAAGGCAGTGGGGGCCCAGGACTCAGACTCACATCTCGGGGGCTGCTCCACATACTTGCCCCCAAGCGTGCTGAAGTCTTGCTCAGTGCGGGTGTCTGCTTTTCCTTCTTGGAGACGGGCCGGCACGGGGCAAGGGCCCTCTATGCCTCTCCCTTCCTGTCTTGTGCCTCTGTGTTTCTCTTTAAGTCCAACAGGGTGGTCATCTCGGTGGCTGACGGGGACCCTGAGCTGGGGTAGGTGAGGCATGTTCCCAGGGCCAGCTCCCCACGGCATCTTGGGCCATGGACCGGAACCTCATCCCCCCAAACAGAAAAGCGGGAGGAGGGATTCTAAAGATGGCGCCTACAGTTTAGCGTGCACTGTGGCAGATTTCTTACAATCATTTCGAACCTATTTTTATTGAGCGCTTTATAAAGACATGTAAATGAAGGTGCCGAGTCAACATGCAATTCTGCTCTTTCCCTTAAGGTGAAGTCTTTATTTAGACTAAAATTCGTTTATGAAAAATAAGCTCTTCTTGAATAGACCAAGTTCCTCTCATGCCGTGATATCTCCCCAAGTCTGTTTAACCCCCAAGCCAGTCAGAAAGGCCATTTTGTCGCGTCACCATGCTGGCTGCCATTGGCGAGAGATCCCGAGTCCTGGAGGATGGTTTTTCAGAAAGGAAAGCGTCTCACTTCCACTCTGAGTTTTGCCACCTTATCATGAAAGCAGAGCATCCATGCCCTGGTTACACTTCCTGGCTCATTCAGACCTGACAGATGCTCAACTGTATTCTAATTGGGAAAAGTTAGAGAGAAATATGTAAATTATATATATATATGGGCTTCCCAGGCGGCTCAGTGGTAAAGAATCCACCAGATTCAAGAGACGTGGGTTTGATCCCTGGGTGGGGAAGATCCCCTGGAGGAGGAAATGGGAACCCAGTCTAGTATTCTCACCTGGGGAACCCCATGGACAGAGGAGCTGGTGGGCTACAGTTCATAGGGTTGCAAAGAATTGGACAGACATGACTGAGTGACTGAGCCTGCGTTTATTAATATATATACACGTAAGCAATATATTTATCATATATATGAGATAAACAAGGTATCACAACTTGCAAAACAGCAGAACTCCTATTTTTGTTTATTTTAATTGAAGTAAAACAAAATTTTAACTTAACTTTGTTTAACTTAAAGTTGATAAGTGACTGAGTTATGTGTGTATACATTCTCTTTCACATTCTTCTCCACTATGGCTTATCAGTCTGTTGAGTACCGCTCCCCACACTGTGCAGCAGGAACTTGTTGCCCACCCATTCTCTGTGTTAATAGTCTGCATCTGCTAACCCCAGGCTCCGAGTCCCCCCGTCTCCCTCCCTCCCCCTTGGCAATCACAAGCTGCTCACAGAGCTCTTTTTTAAACGCTGGTGTTTGAAGTGATATCTGCAGATCGATAACTGTACCCCTTGTCATTTTAGAATTATCTACGTCCTTTATTACTGAATCCACACCACACTCCGCCAGATAAGAGCGAATGTCCCTTTGGTTGTTGGGGGTTTTTTTTGGCCATGCCCCATGGCATGTGGGATCTTAGTTCACCTCCT
This sequence comes from Bos indicus x Bos taurus, assembly GCF_003369695.1. NCBI lineage: Eukaryota > Metazoa > Chordata > Mammalia > Artiodactyla > Bovidae > Bos > Bos indicus x Bos taurus. The sequence goes on from NC_040089.1 coordinate 2,735,184, forward strand.
CCTGTAGACCCCACTCGGTGCTCTGGGCCAAGATCCTCACCAGGCCTACTTGATAAAACCCAGGCAGGGAGGGGCCCCATGGGCAGCGGAGCTGGGAGTCCATCGGAGGCCCAGGGAGCCCTCCAGTGCAGCAGAATGAAGAGCTGACTGCTGCTGCCAAAGCCTGGTGTCTCCCGCCCGCCACCACCTCAGCTCAGAGCATCTGTGTTTACCTGGCCTTTGGGCAGGGGCCCCACCTGCCCCCAGCCATGGTTACTGGTGACCACCCCAGGCTGAGCTCCTCGCCCAGCCTGGCCAGGTGGAGCCCCTGAGGACAGGACCCAGCTTGGGGGCCTTGGCCTGACCTCACCTGCCGTCCTGAGTCAACACTGTAGCCCCAGGGAGCCAGGCGGGCCCCTCGTGGCCAGCTTCCACACACACAGCCATGCACTGGCAGACGGCCGAGCCCCGCCGCCTCCTGTGGGAAGGGTCCTCAGGGCCGACCCGGCAGAGCAGGAGGCCGGCAGCGGTGGGGGGGGGCGGGGTGGGGGGGCTGGGGGTGTGTGGGGGTGGCGCTCCAGCTCCTTCGTCTCTCTGGGCCCCTCCCCTGCCCCGGCCCCCCCCCCCCCCCCCCCCCCCGGTTGCTCTCCCCGGGGCAGCACACAATGGGTCATCATTCACCTCTCTGCTCAGGCGGATTTGCTGCTGCAGCCCCCTTAGCACAGCGCTCCAGCCCCCGCAGGCTGGCTTGTTCAGTCTCAGCCCCTGCCCACCCCCACCTCCCACTGAACTAGACTGGCTTCAGTAGCAGCAAATTCTCCAGGTCCTTCTAAGCCATCGTTCCATCCCTCCTCTGCCACCCAGGGCTCAGAGGTGTGGCTCCTGGGGGCACTTTTGCAGAGAGGTTTGGGCTGCGAAGGCGGGTGTCCTGCAGACCTTTCTTCTCTTGGTGGCCGAGCAGCCCTGCTGCTCTATGTCCTGGGCCTTCCAAGCCTTTGCTGTGGTTTTGGGGCAGTGAGGCACTTCCTTCTTTGCTTTCAGAGCCATCTTCATGAAAAAGGGGTCATTTTAAAAACCTATTTTAATTTTTTCCTGATATTCAGATAACTGTTCCTTATATTTGGCTCATGATTACAGGTAATAAAGTGCCATTTTGACAATGATGTCTACTTTATAAAACCATAAGACACTGTTGATCGCTCTAATATTCCTCTTCCCTTCTTCCTTACTAACAGAACCTTTACAGGTGTACACTATAGTGAGTCACAATTACTGGGGATGGCAAAGTGCCCAGCCAGTAAAAGGAAACTTCCCAGCCTTCTGTGAAAAGAGTGAGTGAGGACCCATTGGGCACAGCTTCTAGGAAGGCTCTTATGCACTACCCTGTTTCTTCCTGTTCCCCCAGAGCTGGGATGTGGTGGCTGGATCTCTAGCAGCTACTTTGCATGACAAGGTGATATAATAGCAGAGCAGAAAGCTGGAAGGCACCTGGGTATCTGGTAACTGTGGCATTCTACACCAACCCTGGACTGTGCAGTTCCAGGGTTTTCTAACATGAGAGAGCTTTTATCTTGCATAAACCATTGTTATTTGAGGTTTTCTGACATGTGTTGCCTAATCTATTCCTGACGGCTATGGAAGCTATCACTCTTATCTTTATTTTATAGAAAACAGTACTGAGGACCTAGTTTGGGCCAGTTTCCAAGCTGGGATGTGTGTGAAAAGTTGAAGTGCTAGTCACTGAGTCATGTCCAGCTCCTGGTGACCCCATAGACTATGGCCTGTCAGGGTTGTCCGTGGAATTCTTCAGGCAAGAGTATGGGAGTAGGCAGCTGGGATCGTGACATCTGTTGTCTCATTCGTGCTCACAGTCATTCTACGAGGCAGGAGCCACTACTCCAGCGGAGAGGCTCAGAGACTGAGCTCAGAGAGGTAAGGGGACCGGCCAGTAGAGAGCCAGGGCAGAGCGGCAGCTCTCCAGCCCTGGCCCCTTCCCGCTCTGGCCTAGATCCCATTTGGAATGAGTAGTTTTCTGACCCATCCCCTGCAAAGCCACAGTATTGAGGGCTTGTCTGTTCACCATGGTCATGAATCCTCTTTCTGGATTCGCTTGAACCCTTTGGAACTCAGCCTCTCCGCCTGTAAAGTGAGGTTGGGGGTGGGGCCGGTGTCAGATGCCCTCCTGGCTTCCACCTCTGGGGTTCCAGCACAATATTCTGGGACTTCCTGCTGGTTTGGTTTGGTTTGAACCCTCCCCTTTCCAGAAAGGGACAACTCCAGAAGTGCTAGCTGACAACCTGTCCAGGCAGGGAGGAAAATTTTTCTGTAGTTTGAGAACCTTCTGGGTCAGACAGGAGCCCGTGGAAGCGAAAGAGGAAGCATCCGTCTGTTTACCTCCCTCTGGTGACATCACGCTTCCTTGCTTTGTTGCAGAACCTGCAGGCCAGGGACCCGCCCATCCCCTGGGAGCACCTCGCTCAGCTGCTGCTCCGAAAGGGCTCACGTAGGGCGCTGGCCTGTGCTCCAGAAACAGGAAATGCTAGTGTGGAGCTGGAGGTCCTCTCGTGGAGGTCTTTTCTCTTTAAAGCAGCTCTGGCTACTCTTGGGGACAGTTCCTGGAGTTCAGGCTCCATTAACCCGGGCCTCTCGCAGGCGGGCTCTTAGTGCAGTCAGGGGGAGCAAGTCTGGAGGGAAGGGTCTGGGAGGCCTTGGAGGAACACAGAAGGGACAGGTCCTGGCCCCAGCTTTGCACTTACAACCTGAGGGACCCCACTCAGGTCACTGGCTTCTTAGAACTGCACTTCCCACCAGGATGTGGAAACAGGAGAGAGTGGTAAAGTGAGTGGACCCGAACCCCCAGGGGGCTCCAGTGATGGTCTTGGGGCCACCAATGGCCAGCCACATAGCCTTGGGCAAGTCACAGCCTCAGTTTCTCCATCTGTCTAATGAGCAGGTTGGACCAACTTGGGTCATGGTGAAAACTGGACACAATGAACTTGAAGCTCTAAAAGTGTACATGCTCTGTCTTTCTAAAATAGTATCTAAAGTAGATCAAAATCAGTAGTCTGCAGAGACACGTGGACACTTAGTGAATGGAGGCAGGCGGGGCAAATGCAGAATTCCACAGAGGATGGGAGGCTGGGCGCTGAGTCAGACGCTCACTCATCTCTACTTACTGGGTGCCCACTCGGTGCTGGACGTACTGTGTGCCAGGCCTGCCTAGTCCCTGGAGAGGATGGCGACAGATGAAAAGGACACAGTCTCCTCTCTCACGGATCTTTTTTCCTAGCGGCTAGAGGCCAACGGCACCCCACTCCAGTACTTTTGCCTAGAAAATCCCATGGATGGAGGAGCCTGGTAGGCTGCAGTCTATGGGGTTGCGAAGAGTCGGACACGACTGAGCAACTTCACTTTCACTTTTCACTTTCATGCATTGGAGAAGGAAATGGCAACCCACTCCAGTGTTCTTGCCTGGAGAATCCCAGGGACAGCAGAGCCTGGTGGGCTGCTGTCTATGGGGTCGCACAGAGTCGGACACGACTGAAGCGATTTCGCAGATTTAGCAGTAGCAGCAGAGGCCAACAATAAGACAAATACAGCAATGGAATAGTCTCAGTTTGTATCAAGGGCTGGGATGCAGTGGAAAGTGGGAGGGGACCCCTGAGCAGGGGACCCTTGAGCTGAAATGCAGACGATGAGAAGGGGGCAGCCAGGAGAAGACATAAGAAGGGGGCTACTGGAGGAGGAAACTGCTGGGCAGAGACGCTGATGGGGCTGGGAGGGTGGGTGGGGGGTGCTGGGTCCTGCATGGCTGACCAGGGCAGTGAGCGTGGACAATGGGACCAGCTGATGCAAGGCGTCTCCAGGCAGGGTGGGGGGCTACGTTTAATCTGAGTGCAGCGGAAAAAATGGGCGGTTTTCAGCCAGCAGAGCAACATGGGTCTGGTCACGGCCTCTTCCAGCTGCTGGTCCTGGGCTGGGCTCTCCTTAACCTCTCTGTGCCTCCATTTCCTCTTTTGTAAGAGGAGACTGATCCTCATCACTACTTCACAAGCCTTTAGCGGTCGTTCCCGGGAGGAACGTGTGCACAGCTGTGTAAGCTCATGCGTGTACACAGGGCCTTCCACAGAATAAGGGCTCGATAAATGTCAGCGTGGCTGTTTATTTAAATGACTGAAAAACCTTTGACACTCCTCCCGTTGAGGGGTCTGCACCCCCTCTTGAATCTAGCTGTTTGGCAAGTATTCTGACCGATGCAGCAGAGGTCACAGTGCATGACCCCTGAGGCTGGGTCACCAGGGGCCCCGCAGCTTCTGTCCGGTTCCTGAGTACTGGAGCCCATCACCCACTTCCCCTCACGGCGCTCCCCCTTGGAACCCAGCCGCCATGCTGGGAGGCAACCCAAGCTCCAAGGGGAGCCACAGGAGAGGACAGTCCAGCTGAGTCCAGTCTCTGGGTCACCTGAGCCGGCACGGACCAGCCTGCAGCCGCCTGGGTCACCCCCCATCACTGGCGTCGTCCCAGCCGAGGCCCCAGCTGAGGCCCTGGGCTTCGTAGAGCAGAAACAAGCCATCCCACTGAGCTCTGTCCAAAGTCTCAACCCCTAGGCCCCAAGAGGACCAGGGCGTGGGGTGGGTTGGCATGGCTTTCTGCACACACAGCCGGGGACTGTGGTTGTATCAGCTGCCCCACCCCCTCATCTCTGGGCCTCCCCGGCCCACTCCATCTTCCTGTGAGCACCCACAGGAGCTGCCTTTAATACTCATTTTGGCTTAATCATAAATGATCTAGATTTGTGGTTTGATAACTTGTTTTTAAACAGTACAATTCTTTGTTTCAAATGAAAGCTCGGGTAAATCCCAGTGGAGCTCAGGTGGGGAGGCCAAAGCAAGCTTCCCTGGTCCTATCTTGCTTCGCAGCCCTGGGACAGCAGGGGGACTGGGGGGCCCCAAGAACACAGGTCTCCCTGGTCTGGGCCCCTGGGACTGCTCACGTCTCTCCTGAAATAGCTGATGACAACGGCCAGAGTCATCGTGGTAGTGGCAGCTGTCCTGTCTGTCACTACTATTTCCTGCCCAGACTCTCTCTGGTTTGCAATCTGTCCCAGGTGTCCCAGGACACAGGCTGGCCCAGCCATCTACTCCTCCGGTTATTTGCCCACGAGGAACCCACTCATGGGGTTTTCTAGAATTCAGGGAAGTGGTGTAGAGGGTGGGTTGAGTCTAGGCCTAAGCACGCAGAAGGGACTCAGTGGGGCCAAACAAAAGAAAGTTCTCAGGACACAGTAGGTGCTTAATGTGTGCTCAGTCACTCAGTTACGTTGAACAACTCTTCTGCGACCCCAAGGACTGTAGCCCACCAGGCTCCTCTGCCTGTAGAGTTCTCCAGGCAAGAATACTAGAGTGGGTTGCCATTTCCTCCTCCAGGGGATCTTCCTGACCCAGAGATCAAACCCTACTCTCCTGCACTGGCAGGCAGATTGCTAATCACTGAGCCCCCAGGGAAGCCCAGGTGCATAATGAAGATTCGGAAGTCACACGTTCCTTGGGAATCAGGACACCCCGGTTCCGGCCGGACTGTGCCTGCAGGTCCCCCACAGGGAATGACACCCCAGCGCCTGCCGTCACATAGGGGCTTGCTGATCCTGAAGCTGGTGGCCGCGGCCAGAGGTGCTGGTTCCACTGACCTTTGGGAGGTGCGGGCAGGGCCCTTCCCTGCCCAGCCCAGCTTCCTCCTCGGTCTGGGCAGGGGGGTCACGTGCTCTGACACCGGTGCGTGTCGGTGACCAGCCTTCATCCTGACTCTGGCCACAGCCAAGGTCATGGGCCTCTCGAGGGGATGGGGCCCTGGTCTGGACTCCATACATGCCTGCAGGAAGGCCCAAGGTCAAGCAGGAAACGGCCTCCTGTGAGGCCTGGGCCAGCAGCCACTCTAGCCTCTCACAGGCCTGAAATCTAAAGAAAGGCGAGAAGCTCCTATAAGCAGAGACCCTCCCAGAAGTTCCTGGTTTCTAAGTCATGGCTCATCTGCTTATGGTTCTCTAAACCAGCGGTTCTCAACTGGGGAAATTTTGTCCCCAGGGGATGTTTGGTAATTTCTGGAAACATTTGTCACAACTGGGAAGTGGGGGTGCTTCTGGTATCCAGTAGAGGCCAGGGGTGACACTGGATATCCTACATTGTACATGACAGCCCCTCCACAGCAAAGAATTCTCCAGCTCCAAATTTCAGTAGCATCAAGGTTAAGAAGTCCAAACCCAAGGATCTCAACCAAATTCTGTCCACAAAGAGACCTTTGTCCCCACAGAGCTGCCCCATAGGCCACATAACAATAGCTCCGCCTGCCCTTAAGTCAGCACTGTCCTACCTTTTACAGAAACAGCTTCACTATGGATCTTGTTTTACATTCTCATCACCCATATCCATCTCTAGACAATATATTTTAATCCTTCCTTTTTGAAATACTTGTCTTTCCTTTTATTGACTGTTTTTTAGGATAATTGATTCTCTCCCTTTCATCTTCCACAGCTTACCAATCAGGATTTTTGTTTACTATCACTATGAACACATGGATTTACACACATTGAAAGTTTTAATCGACTGCAATTACTGCCCTTTTCCAGGCTCACCCTGACCCATCTTTGTCCAGTAGACAGCCCTGCAGGCTGAATCCTTCCTACGGGACCCTAGTCTTTGGCAGGTTTTTCTCTTTCTGGTGTGTCAAGATGGTCCAGGCACATCTTGTATATTTCCTACCCTAGCCCTGGAACCAATCATTTCTCCAAGAAGCCCTGGTTTATTTTTGTAGGAAATTGTATTTGAAGACCATACTGTGGATTCCCAGGATTCTAATTTCTGCTGGGTTACTTTTGTTTTTTTATTTTACGTTTTTTTTTTTTTTTCCATAGACAGAATTAGGAAATATACCAATATTTCTTTAAATATAAAATGCCGGACTTCCCTGGTGGTCCAGTGGTTAACAATCTGCCTTGCACGCACGGGACAAACTGATACTTCAGTGAAAAACTGAGGCCTCCAGCATTTTGACTTAAAGTCATTTACATTACACCCCTTATCACTTGTCTTCTACATTCAGAATTCCGGCTCTTCAGTTCACTTCAGTTCAGTTCAGTTCAGTCGCTCAGTCATGTCCGACTCTCTGCGACCCCATGAACTGCAGCACACCGGGCCTCCCTGTCATCACCAACTCCCGGAGTTCACCCAAACTCATGTCCATCGAGTCGGTGATGCCATCCAGCCATCTCATCCTCTGTCGTCCCCTTCTCCTCCTGCCCCCAATCCCTCCCAGCATCAGAGTCTTTTCCAGTGAGTTAACTCTTGGCATGATGTGGCCAAAGTACTGGAGTTTCAGCTTCAGCATCAGTCCTTCCAAAGAACACCCAGGGCTGATCTCCTTCAGAATGGACTGGTTGGATCTCCTTGCAGTCCAAGGGACTCTCAGGAGTCTTCTCCAACACCACAGTTCAAAAGCATCAATTCTTCGGCACTCAGCTTTCTTCACAGTCCAACTCTCATATCCATACATGACCACTGGAAAAACCATAGCCTTGACTAGACGGACCTTTGTTGGCAAAGTAATGTCTCTGCTTTTGAATATGCTATCTAGGTTGGTCATAACTTTCCTTCCAAGGAGTAAGCGTCTTTTAATTTCATGGCTGCAGTCACCATCTGCAGTGATTTTGGAGCCCCCAAAAATAAAGTCTGACACTGTTTCCACTGTTTTCCCATCTAATTCCCATGAAGTGATGGGACCGGATGCCATGATCTTTGTTTTCTGAATGTTGAGCTTTAAGCCAACTTTTCCACTCTCCTCTTTCACTTTCATCAAGAGGCTTTTGAGTTCCTCTTCACTTTCTGCCATAAGGATGGTGTCATCTGCGTATCTGAGGTTATTGATATTTCTCCCGGCAATCTTGATTCCAGCTTGTGCTTCTTCCAGCCCAGCGTTTCTCATGATGTACTCTGCATAGAAGTTAAATAAGCAGGGTGACAATATACAGCCTTGATGTACTCCTTTTCCTATTTGGAACCAGTCTGTTGTTCTGTGTCCAGTTCTAACTGTTGCTTCCTGACCTGCATACAGGTTTCTCAAGAGGCAGGTCAGGTGTAAATACAAATATAAAATCAAATATTTAAATATACGCTATGTCACAGTTATTTATCTGTTCTATCCCACACCCACACGCTCAACAGTCTTGGATGATGATACTAATATCACCAGCACAAATACGGTTGCTGAAACAATGACATTTCCCCGTGCTCTCCCTTTTCTGCTCCCTCCCTCCACGCCTCCTGCCTCTCCTGAGTCGAGGCGGTCAGGTGCTGCTCTCTGTTCACCCAGCCTTGGTCTACATCCGCTGCCCGAAACTCAGCCTCCGATAGAACCCTCAGGACCCTGAGACTGTGGTTCTAACTGAAGGAAAGATACACGGCTCAAAATAGCCTGGAGCTAAAACTCCCTTCCGGGTCCTCCTCACCATTCTATGCAAAACAAAGAACTCTCTCACCCAAAGAAAAAAATGGACATTAAGTTTGATTACGCCCAGCTCCCAGTTGGTCCCAGCCTCTGCAGATCTCCAGAATTCCTTGCCCCAGCCGTTTAAGAGATAACTACTCCGAACAACCTTAGAGAAGAACAGGCCCCCAGTAGATTTCCACATACATGCCTATATATACTTACTCTTTTCTTGGGTTAGTGCAGCAGCTCACTAATCTGACTGCTGCCCCTTCTCACCTCATTAAAGGTGAACTGTTCCTGTAAAGTGCCGGTCTTGTTCTTTTTCTGAACCTCGCCTTCTCTAGCTCCCTTACCCTACAATAATATTTCCTAATTTCTTACAGGCTGCCCATTGCCTGTGACTCTTATGCTTGAAAGTCTGTTTTGCCAGCTATACAGTATTCAGCTCATGTGTTCCTTCTCGAGTGTTCAGTGTGTTTCTCTACATGTTCTGGCAGAAAGCATTGCTATGGCAAAGTCTGAGGACGATTGAATTTTCATTTGCTCATAAGTCCCTTGCTCTCTGGACCTAGATTCCAGAAGGATTCTTCTTCTTTACAGCTTGACAATTTTCCTAGGGCATAGCTTGGTGTTGGTTACTCTGGCTGGAGATTCTCAAATACGTGGTAAGCTCTTTAAACACTTAGTTCCGAACCTTCCTAGTTCAGGAAGGTTTTCTGGAATTACGGTGGGAGTGTCTGTCTGTCCCTTTCCACGACTGTCTTCCCTGGGGACTTCTAATATTCAAGTGTTTGACCTTCTTTGCCAAACTTCAGTAGACAAGGGGTTAGCTTTCTCTCAAACACTTCTTGTCTGTATCTTTGTATCTCTCTCACTTAAAAAATGTTTCTCCCATTCACTTTTTAAATTTCTCTTAAGGCTTTATCTACTGTGTTCTTTCTAGTGTTGTCTTTATTTCTGAAATTCTTTTTCCTTTGTTTTAAGTCTCCCCTGAATTCTCTTTGTGTCTTGGTTTTTCCCATTTCTGATTTATATTGTTCTTTCCTGCCTTTTATTATTTCCTCAACATCTTTTAGCTCATTTTGGATAGATGGCTACTTTTTTGCTTTCCTCATGTTACATGGCAGAGAAGGCAATGGCACCCCACTCCAGTACTTTTGCCTGGAAAATCCCATGGACAGAGGAGCCTGATAGGCTGCAGTCCATGGGGTCGATAGAGTCGGACACGACTGAGCAACTTCACTTTCACTTTTCACTTTCATGCATTGGAGAAGGAAATGGCAACCCACTCCAGTGTTCTTGCCTGGAGAATCCCAAGGACAGGGAAGCCTGGTGGGCTGCCGTCTATGGAGTCGCACAGAGTCGGACACGACTGAGGCGACTTAGCAGCAGCAGCATGTTACACAGAGTATTTTCAGATTCTGCAAACCTAGTACAATTTTTATCTATTGTGTTTTCTTGGAATTCTAAGAAGGATTATTTACTAGGGATATTGCTACTGCTAAGTCACTTCAGTCGTGTCCGACTAGGGATATTATCCTGTCCTTAATTGTCTTTTTTAAAAATAACTCTAGAGACTTCCTGGAAGTACAGGTTTGATCCCTGGATGGGAAACTAAGATCCCACACCTCGAGGCCAAAAAATAATAATAATTTTTAAAAAGTGTTAAACCCTGTGTGGGATTTATCTCAGTGCTTTCGTCTTGCTTATACTTGTGTGATCTTAGTTGTTTGTTAAGCTTTTAAGCTATTTGGCCCAGGATAGCTCCCTCTCCAGCCTGGAGTCTTCAAGACGTGTCACGTGGCATCTGGAAATGTGGCCCCCCACTCTCTGAGATTGCTGAGCTTTGCTCCCCTCCCTCTCCTTTGCTTGTTCCTTCTCCTTCTTGTCTCTGGTCCCTGTCCTGCTCAATTTCAGCAGCTTCCTGTCAGTGTGGACCCCGACCTGGAGGGCGCCCCGGCAGTTCTGAGGGTTCGAGGGGGCCCAGCCCCCATACCTCCCTGCAGTCCTTTCCACCTGCCTTCAGACAGGTGAGGCCCCTTGTGGTTCAAGCTCCTGTCCTCAGATGGCTCCCTATGCTGCAGGTGACCATGGGCATGGCAGGGGGTCGTTTGGGGCTCACCTGCTCTCAGGCCCTTCAGCTGCCCACTCATGTCCTCCTTCCTCCCACTTGGATATAGAGACCTGACATGCAGATCTGGTCTCCTTTGGAAAAACCTGGTCAACTCACCTCCCAGGCTGCCCCAGGCTGGGGTGGGTGGTGAAACTGCAGATAGATTTAGGTAAACTGAGATCAGAGGGGCCAGAGCCCCCTTTCCTGGGTAGAACCTGAAAACCCTAGAATTATTCCCACCTACTTGTAATCTGGGCCTTAGAAAGCATCACTACGAACAAAGCTAGTGGAGGTGATGGAATTCCAATTGAGCTATTTCAAATCCTGAAAGATGATGCTGTGAAAGTGCTGCACTCAATATACCAGCAAATTTGGAAAACTCAGCAGTGCCCACAGGACTGGAAAAGGTCAGTTTTCATTCCAATCCCAAAGAAAGGCAATGCCAAAGAATGCTCAAACTACCGCACAATTGCACTCATCTCACACGCTAGTAAAGTAATGCTCAAAATTCTCCAAGCCAGGCTTCGGCAATACGTGAACCGTGAACTTCCTGATGTTCAAGCTGGTTTTAGAAAAGGCAGAAGAACCAGAGATCAAATTGCCAACATCTGCTGGATCATGGAAAAATCAAGAAAGTTCCAGAAAAACATCTATTTCTGCTTTATTGACTATGCCAAAGCCTTTGACTGTGTGTATCACAATAAACTGTGGGAAATTCTGAAAGAGATAGGAATACCAGACCACCTGACCTGCCTCTTGAGAAATCTGTATGCAGGTCAGGAAGCAACAGTTAGAACTGGACATGGAACAACAGACTGGTTCCAAATAGGAAAAGGAGTACGTCAAGGCTGTGTATTGTCACCTTGCTTATTTAACTTATATGCAGAGTACATCATGAGAAACACTGGGCTGGATGAAGCACAAGCTGGAATCAAGATTGCCGGGAGAAATATCAATAACCTCAGATATGCAGATGACACCACCCTTATGGCAGAAAGTGAAGAGGAACTAAAAAGCCTCTGATGAAAGTGAAAGAGGAGAGTGGAAAAGTTGGCTTAAAGCTCAACATTCAGAAAACGAAGATCATGGCATCCGGTCCCATCATTTCATGGGAATTAGATGGGGAAACAGTGTCAGACTTTATTTTTGGGGGCTCCAAAATCACTGCAGATGGTGACTGCAGCCATGAAATTAAAAGACGCTTACTCCTTGGAAGGAAAGTTATGACCAACCTAGATAGCATATTCAAAAGCAGAGACATTACTTTGCCAACAAAGGTCCGTCTAGTCAAGGCTATGGTTTTTCCAGTGATCACGTATGGATGTGAGAGTTGGACTGTGAAGAAAGCTGAGTGCCGAAGAATTGATGCTTTTGAACTGTGGTGTTGGAGAAGACTCTTGAGAGTCCCTTGGACTGCAAGGAGATCCAACCAGTCCATTCTGAAGGAGATCAGCCCTGGGATTTCTTTGGAGGGAATGATGCTAAAGCTGAAACTCCAGTACTTTGGCCACCTCATGTGAAGAGTTGACTCATTGGAAAAGACTCTGATGCTGGAGGGATTGGGGGCAGGAGAAGAAGGGGACGACAGAGGATGAGATGGCTGGATGGCATCACTGACTCGATGGACGTGAGTCTCAGTGAACTCCGGGAGTTGGTGATGGACAGGGAGGCCTGGCGTGCTGCTGCAATTCATGGGGTCACGAAGAGTCGGACATGACTGAGCGACTGAACCGAACTGAACTGAACTTGTAATCTGGGGCTCAGGAGGAATTCTTTGGCCAAGTCTGTTTGTAAACACTATTCTTTTGGGGGTTTTCTAGCTAATTATTTGTCCAGTTCAGATGCCTCTGCCATTTATACCCCCTGATCGCCCTGCAGGGATGATCAACCAGGTGCCAGGCTCAGAGAGTGGAGCAACTTGCCAAGGACCCTCAGCTGGCGTGAGGCCAGGAGGACTCTGCCTCCAGAGATGACATCGTGGGCTGTGAAAGCGCCTGCAGCACGCCTGACACCGAGTGGGCCAAGAGGCTCCCCTCACTTACTGAGCTCCTACTGTGCGCCTGGCACTGGGCCAGGATGGAGGTGGGGGAGGCGCCTGATTCTCCCAGTAACTCAGACTGTACTGCCCCTCCCTACTGAATCTGCACTCAGACCCCTCATCCACCTGCCACTGCCCAAGTTAGGCTCTGTGCCCTCTCTCCCTGGACCATCAAAGCACCCCCCCATTCAATATCCATGCAGGCTTCCCACCCCCAATAAGAACAGGACTGGCCCCTCAGAGAGGGGATCGGGCCCCTCAGGAGCAGTGCCTGGGCTGTCCCTTGTCACCCCCGTCTCTCTGGCCACATCTGAGTCGGTGCTATAAATGGGCTGATATTCTTGAGATATTAACCACCGCGGGTTTCCCCAGACTTCCTGCACCCACGAGCCTTCCCGGATCTGCTACAGCTGGGGTGAGTGTTCAAGGTTCCCAGCCTGGGGAAGGGATGACAGAGCCACTCACAGGGAGATGAAGAGCTGAAGCAGGGCCGCTTCTCACCTCCAGGCTCAGCAGGGCCCCATAGATGAGGCGTGTGTGCGCCAGGCTCCACACCCGCCCCCTGGGATGTTCAGGCAGAGGCAGGGCCAGCTCGCCCTGCCCTGCCCCCAGCCAAGTCCCTGGTGACAGCACTGCAGAAAACCCGGAGGAGACTAAGGGCAGAGGGGAAGCTGGGCCTTCACTCCAGGCCTGAGTCACGTCTGTATCTGGGCGCTTCCCGGGCAGCCCAGGTGGTAAAGAATCCATCTGCCAAAGCAGGAGACCCAGGTTCCATTCCTGTGTCAGGAAGATCCCCTGGAGGAGGAGATGGCGGCCCACTCCAGTGTTCTTGCCTGGAGAATCCCATGGTCGGAGGAGCCTGGTGGGCTACGGTCCATGGGGTTGCAAAGAGTCACGACTGAGTCACACGACTGAGCGACTGAACAGCATCACCATGATAGAGCACAGGTCCCCAGGGCCCAGGCATAGCAGGGGCAACCCCACAGGGGTTCCGAGGTCCAGCCCCGAGTGCACGGCCAGAGGTGTGCACCTGTGCCCAGAGGTGACCAGAACAGGGCCATCTCCGCATTTGTCAGCCAGGACAGGTGTGATCCAGACAGGTGAGACGTCTGGGCAGACCCCATGGCCTGCCCCTGGGGCAGAGTCTAGGACACAGCAGTGGCCCCAGAGGGACTAAGACAAGCACCAAAGTCAGGAACCACCCACGTGGCGTCCAGCCCCAGAGCTTTCCCCAGAAATATCTGCAGAACTGGAAACCCCACTAACGACCACGGAGGATGGGCTGCCTCTGTCCGACATATCGGGGAGCCTGGCGACTTGCCAGGATCACCCAGCAAGAAAATGGGGGCGCTGGGGTCTGACCTGGGGATTCTCTGATCCAGGAGCCCAGCTTCTGCCACGTGTCCACTGAGCACCGCCCCCCGGCCCAGCCTGCCTCCTGGCTGGTCCAGATGTGGCCTCATGGTCTGGGCAGGCCACAGGGGCACTGGGGTCAGACCAAGGTGCCTGATGCCACTTGGGAAGGGAGCGGGGTGGAACTGAGGTTGCGGGCTGCAGGGCTCAGCTTCCAGAGTTTTGAGGAGAGACCCTCCCCAAAACTGGAACAGGAAGAGACTCTCAAACCAGGTCCCCAGGGTCTGGCCTGACCCAGTTGTTGGCACTCCTGACCTGAGCCAGGCTGAGCCAGGTTTGACTTCCTGCTAGATGGGAGAGGCCCTAGGGCTACCTGGGCCCCTCACACTCTAAATTCAAGCCCAAGAAGCTTCCAGGGGTGGCTCATTCATTCCACAAATTCTGTGTGTGCATCAGCTGTGAGGGGGCCTTCCCAGGGTGAGGGTGCGGTGGAGAGCAGACTGAGGAGGGTCCCGCCCTGGTTGGGGAGACGGATGACCAGAGAGACTCGGCATTAACGCTCACAGTTGGGAGGATGTTTATACTAAGTCTTGTGACTGTCACAGCACAGTAAGGCGGTGCATTCCTATCCCCTCTCAGCAGCTGGTAGATGAGGCCCCCGAGTGTGGGAGTTCCCGGTTCACACAGCACCAGTACAGCTGGTACACGGCTCTTACGGCCTGCCTGCTGTGTCCCCTAAAGTGAACGTCATTCAGGCAGGTCTACTCTTTGGACCCCATGGGCTATACAGTCCATGGAATTTTCCAGAATACTGGAGTGGGTAGCCATTCCCTTCTCCAGGGGATCTTCCCAACCCAGGGATAGAACCCAGGTCTCCCACATTGCAGGCGGATTCTTTACCAGCTGAGTCACCTGGGAAGCCCCTAAAGTCTGTGCCAAAAGTTTTGTGTCCCTTAAGTTCTGTGCCAAAACCCTAAGCCCCATGGAATGGAATAAGGACCTGGGACTTTGGGGAGGTCATAGGTCAGGAAGGCGGGGCCTCCACCAAAGAGGAGGAGGAGCTAGCCTGTCTGCACACCTAGAAGGGGCTCACCAAACCCGGCCATGAGGGCAGCCTGGCTGTGGGCTGCTTGTACCCAGGACCGGGCAAAATAAACATTGTTGCTTAAGCCGCCAAGTCTGTGGCATTCTGTTACAGCAGCAGTGGCGGAGCCAGCCTATGGTCCCGGGAGGTGTGAACCAGAGTTTGTGAAAAATACGCAAAATAACAGTGTGTTAAATGGTGACACATGCAGAGCAGAAAAGTAAAGCAGCAGAGAGGAGTCTGTCTGTGTGTGCACATGTAAGTGTGTACATATTTGTATCTATGTGTACATGTATGTGTGTCTGTGTGTACACATATGCCTGCTTGTATGTGCGTGTGTGTATACATATGTGTCTGCCTGTGTATGTGCCCGTATGTACATCTGTGTGTGTCTGGCAGTGTGTGTGCATGTGTGTCTGTGTGTGTGCATTTATATCTTGTGTATGTGTATACATATGTGGCTGCCTGTGTGCACATGTGTGTGTGTGTGTGCACATGCGTGTTCATAGACCTGTTGGCCAGTTTGGTTGAGGGATTTAGGAACTTGATCTCGGGGCTGGCACTGGCCCTCTGGGGATGCTCCCTCGTGACCCTGCTCATGCCTGGGGTCTCCCCCAGACCCTGGGGGCAGACTCTGCACCTTATTCATTTCTGGGCTCTTACATGCCTGGCGAGGGCACCTCACAAGCTCTCCATCAGCCTCATGCTGGAGGGGTTGCGTAGACGGCCCCCGACAGTGGGGACTGGTGCAAACGAGCATCCGTAGGGCACCTGCCACTCGGGGACGTTGCGTTTGGGGCCTTGGGGGCATCTCATTCAATCACCCTGAGAACCCGGGGAACCTCACCCAGCGGCCTGCCAGATGGGGAAGTGGGGTAACGTGACCGAGGTTGCAGAGAGCAGGCTTCCGCTCAACAGCCACCCCTCCCAGACCTGAGCATGCGGACCTGGCAGCCGGCCACCTTCTTGTGCTGTGGCACAAGAGCCAGGGCTGCAGGGAGCCCACTCCTTCATTCATTCACTCATTCATTCTCCCGAGGGGCTCACCCTGAGCCCAGAGGGAGCAGACAGTGTCGCTGGGACACAATCGGACCCTAGGCCAGCTTCTGCATCTGTGACTGGGGGCCCAGAATGCCCCCTGGGAAAGCTGGCCTGGGGTTGGGGCTGCACTGGGTCCTCCCCTTCCCCTGGCGCAATCATAACCACATAGCCCCCAGCTGGCGCTTTCACAGCCTGGGGGAAGGCCTTGACCCCTCCCTCCTGTCCTGGGTCTGCAGGGGAGCCTTGGACCACCCCTCACCCTCCCTGCAGGCCTGGGTGGGGGGCTGGCAGCCCACTGCCTCTGAAGAGGAGATGCCCGACAGCAGAAGCAGGTGCCTCAGATGGGCAAAGTTGGGAGGGTCCCAGAATGGGGAACCACAGCCCAGAGGAGGGCAGTATGTCACCCACACACCCCAGACTCACCCTGACAGCTGGGCTTCGCTCCGGGGCAGATGGGATTGTGCCTTGGTGCACTGGGCCAGGAGATCTGCCATGTGGTAGCCCCTCCTGCCCCCTGTCTAAATGACACCCACCAGGGAGGTTCCTGGGGGCCTTCTGCTTTGAGATACCCCTGGCAAGGCAGCCACAGGCTTCCTAGGTGGCCTAACAGTAAAGAATCCACATGCCAATGCAGGAGATGCAGGAGACGCAGGTTCGGTCCCTGGGTCAGGAAGATCCCCTGGAGGAGGAAATGGCAACCCACTCCAGAATTCTTGCCTGGGAAATCCCACGGACAGAGGAGAGTCAGACACGACCGGGCGACTGAGCACGCACACACAGGTGGCACGCCATGACGTATTGTCGGATGAGGTGACGTCATACCAGAGCCCCTCTCTATACATGAATGTTTGTTTTTTCTGTTGCCATCCCCTCCAGATTTGACAATGCCCAGCACATAGTAGGTCCTCAATAAATGTGGATAAACTCTGAATGGATAAATAAATGAACAAAGGATTTTTACCACTGGGTGGCAGTGGGATTATAAGCGATTTTTTTTTTGCTTTAAAGTATTTTTTGCAAAAATTATATAGAATTTCTAACGTGAGAAAAAATGCAGTTATTGCAAAACCTGCACAGCTGGTGTGGCCACAGGGAAATGAAGGGGCTTTTGGCTGAAAGCAGTCCTGCAACCTAGGGTCACAATGACTAATGCGACCTCCACACGTGGCTTGGATGTGGACAGAGCCCAGAAAGAACCAAGCAGTGGGGAGCTGGGGTGGGGCTTCTCCTTTCTCGTCTCTCTCTCTCATTTCCTCTCTGGTTATCACATCGCTGGGCAATCAGTGCAACTCAGGAAGGAAAGCAGGATGGTGGTGCAGCTGGTCACAGTGGTGTTGGGCTATGGGGTACGAGAGATGCAGGGGTCCAGGCAGCTCATTTTACCTTCAGGAGCTTCCTCAGTTTTTCCACCTGTAGAATGGGGTGAAGGCATGGACCTCTGGCTTTTATGAGGAGTGCTGGCTCCCCTCCTGCGCTTAATACTCACCATGTCCTCAGAGCGGCCCCGTTTCCTTCCCTTTTTCCTGCCCCGCTGCTCACAGGGTTAAGCAAGACTTTGCTGGTTCTTGTTTGCCGGCTGCAAGATCAAACCCTGTAGCAGCTGGCACCTAAAATAGGCCGTTGCTGAAGCTGGCCCTGTGAGCAGAGGAGAGGAGCATCCCAAGGAGCGAGGGTCTTCGGCCAGGAACGGGGCTCATCCCTCAGCCTGGGGCCGAGTCTCAGCTCTGTCACTTAGCAGTGGGCACTGCACCCTCTGAAAGTGGCACAGCAGGGCCCGCCTCCCAGCACTTTTGACAGGGCTCACTCTTCCGACGGGGGCCGCGCCCAGAGGACCCTCTGTCCCCAGTCCTTCCCTGCCACGCAGAGCAGCAGCTCTGCCCCCAGCCTCTGCCTCTGGGGCCCTGCCCCCTCGTCCTCCACCCCTTTCCAGAAGGCCCTGAGCCGGCCCGGAGCAAAGCTGGGGCTGTGCTCTTCTCTCAAAGCTGAAATCAAAGGCTTGAATCGTGGGAGCATCTATGTTACTTGGAGAGTCAGGGCCCATCTCCATGTTAAACTGCTCTGAGCCTTTTCTGTGCCAAATATCCTATAGCATGACCCTGCTGTGATATCATTGTAGGTAAGCCTCACCTTACAGAGGAGACCAGGTTTATCGCACAGTCAGCACAGAGTCTGGCTCCTAATAGACTTCGAAAAACATTTGTTGAATTGGTAGATGGATGAATGATGGATGATGGATGGACAGAAATGTGGATGAACGGATAGATGAGTGGATGAAAGGTGAGTGGATGAGTGGCCAGATGGGTGGTGAATAGCTCGGGGGATGGAGGAGTGGGTAGTCAGGTGGATGGGTGGGTGATGAATGGATAGGCAGATAGGTAAGTGGGTAGATGGGTGGACGGGTGGGTGAACAGGTGGGCGGAGAGAAGGTGGATGGGCGGATGATGGATGAGTCGGTAGATGGATGGGTAGGGATGGGTGACTTGGTGGATGGAGGGGTAGATGGGTGGACGGCTGAGAGTTGCCTCTATGAGCTTGTCAGTGGCAGAGCTGGCAAGGGTCTGACTTCAAGGGCAGACCCTTCCTACTCGTCTGGAGTCTGTCACTGAATCTACGTCAGCAACTCGCACACGTTTACCCCTCCACTGAGTCCCAGCACCCTCTGTATAAGGATATGTTTAGTTTCTCCTCCTGGACGTTTCGGGACAGGACCAGTTTCATGGACGTGCAATGCGCCCAGTCACACTGACCCCACCCCCACAGCTCGTCTGCTGTCACCATCACGAAATCATTCATAATTTTTCCTTTAAGCTCGTGTTTCAAGAGTGAAGTGTGGCGGGACGGTGGAAGGGGCACAGGAGCAGGGGAAGCCCAGGCAGGACACGTATTTGTGGTGCCCTGCGTGCACACGGCGTCTGAGCACAGAGCTATGGTGGACGCACCCTCTGCCCATCCACCCACTCGTCTCCAGCATCCGTCCATCCTCGCACCCTCCTGACCACCGTCCACCCGTCCACCTGTGAGCAGAACGAGCGCCTGCCAACTGAAACGGTGAGTGAGTTCTATGCACTGCTCTCCTGGTGAAAACGAAATACATCTGCACATACAAACAAATACAAACGGTGTAATTTTGATGAGCCCACGTACAAGCTAAACACTTCACAACACAGTGTGCATAGCGCAACACAGACGAACAGCAAAAAACGCGAAACTTTGTTTTACTAGTATTATTAATTTTATTGGTGTTTATTCAAAATGCCAATGATGTCAGTTTTTAACTTTTCTTTACTTAGAACAGCACTAAATAGCAAATTCAAAACATCCCGACAAGTCAGGAGGAATAAAAGGGAATGGATGAGGCCCCCCAGAGGGCGGGGACCCTGGGTTTGGCCCTCCTGGGGCGCGGGCGGACCCGGCCCCCATCTTGCCCAGGACAGCAGGTGAGGGTCCAGTTGGAAGGGCTTGAGGAGGGCCAGCTCTTGGACTCGCACCTTGTACCGAGACCTGCCGCCCCAAGACCAGCCCGCACAAGGGAAGAGACCAACTGCTCTCTCCAGCTCTGGGAAGCCCGGCCCCGCCTCCCCGCCCCCGCCTGCCCTTCCTACGGTGGGACGCTGCGCCCCCTGGTGGGGATGGGGAGAAGAGCCAGGCTGCGTGAACCTGGGGGTCGTTCAGCTCTGAGCCCCACAGCCCAGATTTCTGGCCCCTCTGACCCTGCCATCCCGCTTCTAGGAAAGCATCTCCACAGGCACACGGGCCGCATGATGGAGATGACATGTGTGCACGATTATCATAGAATGAATAAGCAGAGTCAGGTCAGCACAATGGAAATAACGCCATGCCACGCAGGGGCACTGGGGGTCTTGGCTCCTGTCCCCAGCAGTGCCCCCTGGACGACGATTCCTGGGGACGCGGGGGTGGGAATTGGGGGGGAGATGCCAGGCGGAGGGCTCTCAGGGGATGTTCCAGGAGGGGACTCCGGAGAGTGATACTCATAACCCTGGGGATGAGTTACACCCGCCTCCCCGCCACCCCCCCCACCGCCCCCCACCCCCCACCGCCCCCCATCCCCCACCACCCAAGGCCCGGGAGGAGGGCTTTGATCTCCCTTACCTCTCGGTCATTGCCCCAAGGTCAGAGCTCCAAGTAACGGCCCAGGGCAGCCCTGGGGACCCTCCCACTCTGCTGGTGAGAGGCTTGGTTCACCATTCCCAGCCTCAGGAAAAGTCAGCCTAAGATGGGCTTTTGAAACCCATGGATCTTTTTTTCATTATTATTGAAGCAAGATATACATAACACAAAAAAGTGACAGTCGCTCAGTCGTGTCCAACTCTTTGCGACCCATGGACTATACAGTCCATGGAATTCTCCAGGCCAGAATACTGGAGTGGGTAGCCATTCCCTTCTCCAGGGGATCTTCCCAACCCAGGGATCAAACCCAGGTCTCCCGCACTGCAGTTGGATTCTTTTCCAGCTGAGCCACAGGGGAAGCCGGCATAACACAACTGTACAGTATGTCTCAGTAGCCATCTCAATGGCATTAAGTACATTCCCATTGTTACTGTAAAAAGGCTATCCACTTTGCTGTGCAGCCCTCATCATATCGTCCTCCAGAAACTTCCCATCTTCCTAAACTGAAACTCTGTCCCCATGAAGTACCAACTCCTCAGCCCACCTTGTCCCGTCCCCTGGCCCCCGTCATCCCGCTTTCTGTCTCCGTGAACAAGACTACATTGGGTCCCTTATGTAAGTGGGATCCTACAGCATTTGGCCTTTTGTGACCGGCTTATCTCACTGAGCATACTGCCCTCAAGGTTCATCCAGGCTGTAGCATCTGCCAGAACTTCTTTTTTAAAGGCTGAATATTAATATCTTCTAGTGTGTGTGGATCCCTGTTACTCATCCGCTCATTGGTCTGTGTGTGGACCCTCTTTGCTTATCCATTCATTGGCCTGTGGGTAAATAGGGTGTCTCCCCTTTGGGCCATTGAGAATAACGATGCTGTGAACAGCTGCACAGACATTTGATTGAGTCCCCGCTTTTAATGATTTTGGGTGTATACTCAGAAAGGGGGTCTGTAGATCTACATTTAGTTTTTTGAAGAATTCCCATACTGTTTTCCACGGTGAAGCCAAGGGATATGGAGGGCTTCATAGACAGAGCAGCTCTCCTGGATCCTCGCAGGAGGGAAGGGGGACTGTCCCCTGCCCGGCTGGGCTCAGCTGGTCAGAGGTCATCTGTAGGGATGAGGACCGTGAGCATGGACTTGGCATCACACAGATCCTGGTGCACAGCTCTGCCACTTGGAACCAGGAGCTCCGTGGATCTGGTTCTCCGGCCTTGCACAGCTCTGGGAGATTTAAGCAAGCCGGTGTGTGCAGGGGCCCAGCCGGCTCCCTCACTGCCGAGGACCAGAGCTGTTGCTGATTTTGTTGAATCTCCTTCAAAATTCAGCCAGCCAGACAAAACCAATACTCACAAAGCAGGTTAACAATAAACTGACCACATGGGACACCTCTGAGGGCGTATAAACCAAGTCATGGGATATGAGGCCACTGTCTCCAGCGACATCTCCAGCTCTGTGAACCAAGAAGATGCAAAGGCTGTGGCAGGATACAGGTCCTCAAATCAAACATGAAATCCTAACCTTTGCTGGGCAGCTCTGTGACACAGCACACTGGCCTGGAGTTTCAGGGGGTTCAAACCTAGTTGAGCACTTCTAGGTGTGAGCCCTTAAGCTTTTCTCCTCCTCTCTATGTGCGTGCACGCCAAGTTACTTCAATCATGTCCGATTCTTTGCTGCCCTACGGACTGTATGTAGCCTTCCAGGCTCCTCTGTCCATGGGATTTCCCAGGCAAGAAGACTGGCATTGGTTGCCATTTCCTTCTCCAGGGGATCTTCCCGACCCAGAGATCAAACCCAGGTCTCCTGTGGTTCCCACGCTGCAGGTGGATTCTTTACCACTGAGCCACTGGAGAAGCCCCATTCTCTGTAAATTGGAGCCAATAGCAGCCACCTAAGGGGCCGTCATCAGAGAAGGCAATGGCAACCCTACTCCAGTACTCTTGCCTGGAAAACCCCATGTACAAAGGAGCCTGGTGGGCTGCAGTCCATGGGGTCACGAAGAGTCGGACACGACTGAGCGACTTCACTTTCACTTTTCTCTTTCATGCATTGGAGAAGGAAAATGGCAACCCACTCCAGTGTTCTTGACTAGAGAATCCCGGGGACGGCGGAGACTGGTGGGCTGCCGTCTAGGCAGTTGCACAGAGTCGGGCACGATTGAAGCGACTTAGCAGCAGCAGCAGCAGCAGCAAGGGGCCGTCATGAAGGTTAAATGAGGAGACGCAAGTGACCGATGAGCTTGAAGCCCACCTCTGCATCAGGGCTTAAGCCCTTGGCCTGGTATGACCCCATCTGGCCTCTCCAGGCTCCTAGATGACCCCATTCCCCCCAGTGCCTCAGCCCCAGGGCATCAGGCCTTCTGTGATGACCCCCAAACATCTCTAGCATCTTCACTCACCTACTCTGCCTCCTTGGCTCTCCCCAATTTGACCCCCAATCTTCTCATATGTGAACTAGTCTCCCCAACCTCCACACCTTCACTTACTGTAACAAGTCCAATTGTGTCTCCTCCCCGCTAAAGGTACCCCCTGGTACCTTGAATGTGACCTTATTGGGAAGTAGGATCTTTGCAGATGATGGGTTACAATCCATGGGGCCACAGAGAGTCTGACATGATGGAACCACCGAGCACGCACATGCACAGATGGAATAAGGAGGACCCTATAAGGTGGATTCAGAGAAGGCAATGGCACCCCACTCCAGTACTCTTGCCTGGAAAATCCCATGGATGGAGGAGCCTGGTAGGCTGCAGTCCATGGGGTTGCTAGGAGTCAGACACAACTGAGTGACTTCACTTTCACTTTTCACTTTCATGCATTGGAGAAGGAAACGGCAACCCACTCCAGTGTTCTTTCCTGGAGAATCCCAGGGATGGGGGAGCCTGGTAGGCTGCCGTCTATGGGGTCGCACAGAATCGGACACGACTGAAGCGACTTAGCAGCAGCAGCAGCATAAGGTGGATTTGTCCTTATAAGGGGGATTTGGACACAGGCACACACGGAGGAAAGAGAAGGTGGAGTAACGACTCCAAGGCAGGAACTCCAAGAGCCGCTGGCAGCAGGCAGGAGCCGGGAGGAGGCAAGGGAGGATCATCTCCCAGAGCCTTCAGAGGGAGCACAGTCAACATTTGATTTCACACAACCAGTTTCTGTTGCCCTAAGCCACCCGGTTTGTGGTATTTTGAGGGCAACCCGAGGTGAGCAGCTCCCTTACCCAGTCCCCTCCATAGCATCACCAGCCTCCAATATGTCCCCCTTCCCGGCTAGTTCCAAAACCTACCCCTTCCTCCAAGAAGCCTCCCCTGAGCACCTTCACTCCTCCTCCTCCGTTGCTGTTTCTGCAAGTGACTGCCCCCACAGCGCTTTGTTTGCAGCGTCTTCCCCTAGAGTGAAATGCGCTCGGAGACCTGTTTGAAGGGTTTCAGAATAGGCTTCCTTTCTGGAAGAGGTGACCCTGAACAGGGATTTGACGGATGAGTAAGAGTTTACTAATGGGAGAGACGACAGCTGTGTGCCAGTCGCTGAGTACACTTACTTAGCCGTGTAGTCATCCAACCAGCATACTGAGTGACTCCTGCGCTGACTTGTTCACCAGAGTGTGGCCCCAGAAGCAGGACAGCACCTCATTTATCTCTGGCTGCACTGACCCTCACTCTCCAGGAGCTCCTAGCAGCCCTGGGTTGGCCTGAGTTCATGCCCAGCCCAGGGATGTGACTTGGGGGGGCCTTGGGATGGGCACATTTGGCAAGAGGAAGGGAGGGCAGATGGTTTCCCAGCTGGCACTAGTGGTAAAGAATCCTCCTGCCAATGCAGGAGATGTAAGAGATGTAGGTTCAATCCCTGGGTTGGGAAGATCCCTGTAGGAAGAAATGGCAACCCACTCCAGTATTCTTGCCTGGAGAATCCCATGGACAGAGGAGCCTGGTGGGCTACTGTCCCTAGGGTCGCAAAGAGTTGAACACGACTGAAGAGACTTAGCACACAGGGAAGGCAGAGGGACTCAGAGCTTCCTGGGGAAGCAAAAACAGGAACCCTCGTATCAGCTGGGGCATCAGTCCTGATTCCAAATCCAGGCTCTGCCACTTTCCAACTGAGTGAGCTGGCGGCTCTAAGGCCTGCTTCTTACCTCCGAAGTGAGGACATCTGGCCAAGGTCGTCATTCATTGGTGAAAACCTTCTGCAGTAAAGAGCACCAGCCACCAGGGGACGCCGGTCCCTGCTGCATCAGGAGAGACTGGAGACTGGAGAGCTATGGGGGTGGAGACCGCAACAGTTACGGTTTGGGGGTGGGGAGGGCATGGGAGGCTGGAAACTGGTTTGGAGTCAGGCGGTCACTGCGCTGCCCAAGGCCCGTCCCCCTTGCCACATGTGGACAGGTCCCAGTTGAGCTCTGGGGTGCCGCTGGCCTCAGGACCAGGCCCTGCGCACAGTGCTGGGAGAGGCCAGGGTCTGCCTCCAGGAGGTCCCCGTCGGGGCCATCATCTCCCAGGGCCACAGGCCGCGGGCTCTGATGGTAACAACACCTCATGCTCTGCAGAGCTGCCCAGGTGCAGACACACGCCTAACTCACCACAGCCGCCCGGCAGCCCGTGGGGGCAGTTATTCTCACTTGTACCCATGAGGAACCGAGACACAGAGAGGTGTGGGAGCTTGCCTGAGATCGCGCGGTAAGGGGCAGAGTTGGGGTGAGCACACAGGTGGTGTGGCAGCACCCACACGCTCACCGTCCTGCCTTATGCCCCGTAGGAGCGGCCTGGCTTCGAGGACAGGTGCTGATGATGGGCAAGGAGGTGAGGAGGACAGGAAAGGCGTTCCATCAGAGGAAACCACATGAATGGAGGCCCAGAGGCATGAAAAAGTGGGCAGAGGCACAGGGCGTTCAGAATTGCTGCCCCAGGGGGAGGCTCCGGAGGGGCGGGCAGAGGCTGCTAGTCACGGAGAACCGCTGGCGGGCTGAACACAAGGGGGTATATAGGCCAGGGCTGGGCTTGGAACCTTTCTGTGGCCTAGGGTTGGAGAGGGACTGGAGGGGGCCAGAGGGGAGACAGGAGGACCAGCGAAAAGGCCAGTGCCATCCAGGTCAGGGGCAGAGAAGCCTCTGGACCCTTCAGCTGCCGTCGGCAGGCTCCTTGGTCAGGCCTCTCTTGGTGACCGGCGACAGAGGTCGGCCAAAGACAACTTAGTGAAAGGCCGCAGGGGGACCTCCAGGGGCAGCAGGCAACGGCCCTGGGAACGAGATCAGGGCGCAGAATGCGTGGGGACCCTCTCGTCTACGGATCCCGCCCTCTCCTCCCCAGCAGGAGCTGCGGCTCCTCCAGGGGGCCGGCTGTCAACTCCACCAGGCACCATCTCTCCTCAGTTAGTGCAGGAAGTCAGCTGGGTGGTTTGTGCAGAATCCAGAATCCATCTTCTTTTCAAGGTAAAAAAAAAAAAAAATCTGCCAGAGCAGCAGGCAAGCGGAAGCCAAAGAATAAATAATGGTCTTTCGTCATCTGAGCCACAGATGGAGAGGGAAGGGGGCAGTCTCCACATGAGGCCCCCACCTCACCAGAGCCAAGGGCACCAGCTGGGGGGACACGGCGGGACAGAGGGCAGACTGCCAGGTGCCAGGGTGAGGGAGGGGCTTCCCTTGCTGGGCCCAAGCCGAGGCCTGCTCTGACCCAGCACCCCAGTATCTCCAAACTGTCAATGGTTAGGCCTGCACAAGGGTCCCCACTCGGCCGTCAGGGGGCGTAGTATCCGTTTGCTAGGAGAGTGCAGCTCCAGGTGGGTGGGGAGCGGGATTTCACAGGCCGCCCCGCCCTGGCCACCCGCTTCCTGCACAAGAACCAAGGAGAGCGTCTCAGGACCCAGACGGTGCGCCTGGGGCTGAGCGGTGGGCCCTGGTGGGGGCTGCTGTCACTGTTAGCGCTGACAGGGATGGGGACCCGGGGCCAGGGGAGGGCGGCTGTGCAGGGAGCGCTGGGTGTGGGGAGGTTGTGGGAGGCCAGGTGAGAACCTGGGGTGCCCCGGGCCTCCCCAGATGAACTTGGCCTGGGAGGGGCCTGGCAGCCGGGAGCTGGACTCCTGTGGCCCTACTGTGTGCAGCCCACGTCCGCCCGGCTTCACAGGCCCCCACCTGCCTCATTCCGCCTCGTTCCCAGACGTTCCTGGGAAGGGAGGAGGAAGGGAGGCAGTGGGGTGGGCCGGGAGCTGCCTGTTCTCAGAGTTCCACTGGGAAGACCCGGAAACTGGGGCAGGAGGAGGGCGGGAGGGCAGGAGAGGCCCCATGCAGAAGAAGGGGAGGAGAGCAGGAGGGGCTGGGGAGGGGCTGGGGAGGAGAGCAGGGGGAGGGGCAGGGAAGGAAAGCAGGGGGAGGAGCTGGGGGAGGGGCTGGGGAGGAGAGCAGGGGGAGGGGTTGGGGAGGGACTGGGGTGGAGAGCAGGAGGAGGGGCGGGGAAGGGCTGGGGGAGGGGCTGGGGAAGGACTGGGGCGGGGCTGGGGAGGAGAGCATGGGGAGGGGAGCAGGGGGAAGGGCTAGGGAGGAGAGCAGGGGGAGGGGCTGGGGATCGGAGTAGGGAGAGGGGCTGGGGGAGGGGCTGGGGAGGGGCTGGGGAGGGGTGGGAGGAACTGGGGAGGGGCTGGGGGAGGGCTGGGAGGGACTGGGGAGGGGCTGGGGAGGGGTGGGGGAGGGGAAGGGGATGGACTGGGGAGGAGATGGGGAGGGGCTGGGGAGGAGATGGGGAGGGGCTGGGGAGGGGAAGGCGGAGGGGAAGCGGGGAGGGGAAGGAGGTCTGCACCCGGGGCTCTGCCTGCTCAGCCCCGCATTGGGTGGCCCCAGCTTCTTCACAGGTCCCTCATCCCTCCTGGAGCAGGGCTGCTCCTGGACTGGAGTCACTCCCAGTCCCCCTGTGGAGCCTCCAACCCCTCACAGTGTTACCCCATCTGGCTGAGGAGGCAACTGCGGCTCCAGGGGGGTAGCCTGGGGGGGCACACCCCTTGTCGGGCACACCCCTTGTCACCCACCCCCTGTCCAGGTGAGGCACCCACATTTCTGGGCCCAGGGTCACACTGGGCCTCAGAGTCACTGGCTGGGGCTTGGGAGGAGCCTCCAGGGACAGCAGGAGGGAGGTCCTGGCCGTGGGGGGCAAAATGGGAAATGACACTGCCCTGTGTGCCTGTGTGTGCATGCATGTGTGCATGTGTATACGTGTGTGTACATGTGGGTGTGTGTATACATGTACGCATGTACGTTTGTGTACATGTGCGCGCACATGTGTGGACCTGTGTGTGTTTGTGTACATGTGGGGGGGTGTACATGTGGGGGGGTGTACGAGTGTGTGTGGCAGGGTGGGCAGGTGGGGCAGGGACCCTCCTGGCTCAGTCCCACCTTCTGTCTGCCAGTTCTTTCCACACACACACACTGACCCGCTCCCACCTCAAAAAACAGACTCCAGCCCACGTTCTGGGTCCCCTGATCATCACCCCAAGGGCCCTCCCCAGGACCCTAGCTTCACACTGGCCTGGGGCTCCCACCCATGCTGCCCAAATGAGGCTTGTAGTGGGTTGAAGAGTGTGCCCCCACAATTCATGATCACCCAGAACCACAACATGTGACTGTATGTGGAAACAGCCTTGGCAGATGTCAGTGGTTAAGGTGAGGTCAGATCGGGTGGGGCGGGAGCTGGATCCAGGGACTGGTGTCCTTGTAAGAAGAGGAGGGACAGAGACCCAGGAGGAGGCCACGTGAGGACAGAGGCAGAGACTCGAGTGAGGTGGCCTCAGCCACGCGACATGGGGAGCCACCAGAGCAGGGAGGGGCAGGGAGGACCGTGCCCTGGAAGCTTCCGGAGAGAACTGGGTCCTGCTGGCACCTTGATTTCAGATTCCTGCCTCCAAAGGATGAATTTCTGGGTTTTCAAGTCCATCTCAGGCATTCGTTCAGCAGCCCCAGGACAGACACAGGGCTCATCCCTCTCCCATCTCCTCAGCCCTGGTACTCTGGCCAGGGGGATGGATCTGGGTAGTGGGGCGCCCAGGAGACCCCCACTCAGACCTCCAACTGTGGGTGGCAGACCGGGACCCGCCTGCCCTCTCTGAACCCTGGCGCTCCATTCAAGCCACACCCCGTCTCCTCTGGGCTCCTGGGCCTCAGAGATGAGCCCAGCGGGTGTGGAGACTTCTGTGTGGCCACGTGGCTCAAGGTCTCCCCGATGGCGATGCCCTCCCCTCCTCCGCCCTGAACACTGAGATTCAGGGAGGGGAGGGCTGCTCAGGGTGCTCCCCTAATTAACCCTGCTGGGATGTCTGCTTCCCAGAGAACCTGGGCTGGATACTGCATTGTTACCCCCATATTACAGACCCCAAAACTGAGGCTCAGACAGGGGGAGCGGCATGCCCAGCCCCCAGAGCCGCCCTCTCCCTCTCCCTGGGCTGGGCCGGCGGGGAGTGAGAGCAAGAGGTCTTTGCCCCCAGCCCGGCTCACCCCCATCCAAGCAGCTCCAAGGCTCCCACCCCCGCAGGCAGCTCCCCCAGCTGCAGCCTGGTTGCCATGGTGTCGGAGGAGGAGCAGATTCCTGAACGGAATCCAGAACTTCACCCCAGCCCCTCCTTCCTCACTCCCTTCTCCAACATCAAAGCCTCCTTCTGTCAGCTGAGGCCTGGCTACTTCCTCCCCAAGCAGCCAGGGAGCACAGGAGGTCAAGGAGGCAGAGGGTCCCGGATGTGAGTCACAGGACTCCGGCCCAGCCCTTTCCCGGAGCAAGGGCTCCAGACCCCCACCCCCAACCTCCCCACTGGACCGGCCTGACTCCCCATCACCAATCACAGGGAAGAGTCCTGGGCAGTTTGCAGGCCAGGCGGGCTCCTTTCAGCCTCTGTGCCTGCAGTTCCCTCCACCTGCAATGCCCTTCCTCGTCCTGGCTTCCCTGAGTCCAGAGGCTCCCGCTGCCTCCCACACCCGCCTTCATCACAGCCATTCCCTTGCTGCACTTGGACGCGACGCTCCCATGGGATTGGGAGGTCTTAGGGATACAAACTTCCATGTCGGCCTTTTCCTGAACCTCCAGCCCCTGGGCCAGGCAGATGCTCAGTGAAGACGCAAGGTGGGAAAGGAGGGAGGGAGGCAGGAAAGAGGGAGGGGAGACGGGAGCTGTACATCCTTCAGGCCACCCTCCCCCATTCACACGGACTCACCCAGGCAGGCTGCTCCTGCTCACCAGCCAGGCAGGCTGCTCCTGCTCACCGCTGCCCCTCACACTTGCCAGCACAGATCTCACCCCTCTGTGGCCGACGACAGCTTCCTCCCCGGTCCCGGCTCACTGGGCTCTGTTCCCTGAGGATCCAGAGTGGAATCAACAGGTTATAGACTGTCACCATGGTTGGATGGCATCACCGACTCGATGGACCTGAGTCTGGGCAAGCTCTGGGAGTTGGTGACGGACAGGGCTGCAGGCCATGGGGTCGCGAAGAGTCTGACACGACTGAGCCACTGAACGGAGCTGAGACCGCCGCTGGGTTCAGGAGGCTTCTGTAAACGCACACATTCATCAACACCTCGAGACTTGAAGCACAAGCAGGCCTGCTACTTCCAAGCCCATCATAGGTCACAGGCGGGCTGAAGGTGGGAAAAGGAAGTAAAAGATGGGTATTTATCAAGGTCTGAGCCGGGTCTCAGCCCCCACAACCACCCTGGCAGTTAGTTTGAGGAGTTGCAGATGAAGAGATCAAGGGTCAGGGAGGCAAGGTCACTGGCCACGAGCAGACTCTGCGCCAGCCACCTGGAGAGGAGGAGCAGGTTATGCCCAGAAGCCCTCGGCAGTGGGGCCGGCCAGCTGGGGCACAGGCAGCGCTGAGAGGGACACATGGGCCAAGGCAAAGGGTGTTACGTGTGCACCTCGGAGCCCCTCTTGCAAGCTGGACCCATCTCAAGTGGGGAGCAGAACTGGTCAGACCCATCGGTCTCCCCAGACTTTCCACTGAAGACAAGTAGGTCCAGCAGAAGTCACCTCTGAAGACAGAATGGGAACCAGGGTTGGGAGGAAAGAACAGTGCGTAGCACTCACTTTGCACAGTTCTGTTACTACCTGAATTTTACCGAGAATGTCATTATTATTACTGAAAAGAAAAAGTGAAAGTGTTAGTCACTCAGTCGTGTCCAACCCTTTGCGACCACATGGACTGTAGCCTGCCAGGCTCCTCTGTCCATGGGATTCTCCAGGCAAGAATACTGAAGTGGGTCACTATTCCCTTCTCTAGGGGATCTTCCCCACCCAGGGATTGAACCCAGGTTTCCTGCACTGCAGGCAGATTCTTTACTGTCTGAGCCACCAGGGATCAGAAGAAAATGAACATCCGATGACCCCGAGGTGCTTCTGCACCTTGAGACAGTCATGGCAAAGCCCCAGAGAGGCTGCCTTCCCCCGGCCCTCCACCTCCTGTGGAAGTGCATCCCACAAGCTAGGCCCCAGACCCAAAGGTGGCCTTCCATCATTCATTCTTTCACAACTCTGTGTTAGGCCCGTGCCCCCCAAAAGTCGCTAGTCTAATGGGGAGACAAGCACAAGGACCACACACCACAGAATAAGGCAACTGGCTCTGATGAATGTGGTGCAGGAGTGTGCCTGTGGGAGCAGACAGGGAGGGCTGCACAGAGGAGACAGCTTTGAGTGCACACCTCATAGGATCAGCGATCTTGAGCGTGAGGACCTGGGCTCTGGGCCGGCCGGAGCGGAGCCCCAGCAGAGCTCGCCCCCTTCCTTCAGCCTCCACACACTCCTGGCCGCCTGCACGTTCTGCCTCATCTGTTTGGAGCCAGCTCACTGGGGAGTTTTCCATACCCGCAGGCCTGTGTCTGCTACCAATTAGGAGGCAAGGTAATTACACCGTGATTACAGACATGCTCTTCCACTTCTTAATGAGCTATGTGGGCTTAGGCAGAAAGGTCTCTGCTGTCTGAAACTCGGGGACCACGCAAAGCTGCAAGGCCCGTGTGCTAGCCCAGGGGAGTGGTTTTCCAACTGCTTTCAACCCCCTTGAAACAGATGAAACCGAAGAAAACCAAGCTATTTGGGTTGGGGTGGGGGTGTTGAAGGGGGCCCTGGGAGAAGGATCCAGGGTCCCCTTTGCTCTGTAGCTGTGGATCCTGGGGAGACGGGGGCTGGGACTGGTCCTGGGGGTGGGACCAGGGTGGCCAGGACAGGGGGAGAGTGCTGGGGAGAGGGTCCACCGCCCACGTCTCCCAGCTGGCACACACAAGGACTTCAGGATCTTCAGAACTGTGTGCTCGTGCCCACGTGTCTGGCCCAGTTAGCTCATCTTTCACAGCAAGCAGTGAGTCTATACAAATAGAAATAGAAATATGACCTTGAAAGATGTCATAAAGGACTTCAACCTTTTAATAACTCCACAGTTTCCTTTCTTAAATTTAGAGGGATGTTTAAGGGAAAATGTCTCTTCTATAGAAGGAATATTTATATGAATTCAACAATTCTATGAACTCCCTTTTCTTTTTCTTCTGTTCAAGTCAAGTAAAATTAGATTAAAAATAGAATCCAAGATATGAGTCTTCTGGTTTTATAAAATCATTTCCACCCATCTGTCCCTTACTCACCCTTCTGGTTTTTGTGTATTTGTGGAGTTGTTCAAAATGATGTTCATCTAATGTTAATGGGTCTTTTTTTTTTTTTGGCCCCACGCAGCACTCGGGGTACTAGCTCCCTGACAAGGGGTCAAAGCCAGGCCCGCTGCAGTGGAAATAAGGAGTCTTAAGCACTGGGCCCCCAAGGAAGTCCCTTCTAATGGTTATTTTCAGCTGGTTGGATTTGGGTTGGTTTTTTATTTCTGTTTTGGAGATTTACAGCATGTTTTGAATTCTTTATAATGAACCGGTGTCACTTATTTTTTAATATGACTTTTTTTCCTTAAAAAGAGAGATGGGAAGGAAACTTATCAAACTTGTCAGCCAGAATTAGTAGTGGAAACTGAGTACTGAGATGACGAGATGATGGATGATTGCTATTTCTCCCCTTTAATTTCTAAAAGAAAACAACTTACTTTTAAAATAGGGAAAAAAGAAATCATGGGCACTGTGAAACAAGACCAGTGGCAGACCACTTGGCAATGATCTCTTCATATTTACTGAACAACTTGATGCCAGGTTCCAACGTTTACTGTCTCTCTATTTAGGTTTTTGGTTACTCGGTAAAACGTCCTCATACACTCTCCTTGCAATTATATATGCCGCCACTAGTTGGCAGTAGGCATATCAGTATTCTGGAAGGTGTGTGTTTTGTCCGTGTCTCAGATAAGAAGGCATCTATTACAGTTCGACTTTTTTGAGAATTTCTTTACAATTGATAGCCCAATTGAGGCCGCTCAATTTCTTGTCTTCCTCAAATAAATACTTCAGACACAAGTCAAGTTCAGTTCAGTTCAGTTCAGTCGCTCAGTCGTGTCCGACTCTTTGTGACCCCATGAATCGCAGCACTCCAGGCCTCCCTGTCCATCACCAACTCCCGGAGTTCACTCAAACCCATGTCCATCGAGTGGGTGATGCCATCCAGCCATCTCATCCTCTGTCGTCCCCTTCTCCTCCTGCCCCCAATCCCTCCCAGCATCAGGGTCTTTTCCAATGAGTCAACTCTTCGCATGAGGTGGCCAAAGTATTGGAATTTCAGCTTTAGCATCAGTCCTTCCAGTGAACACCCAGGACTGATCTCTTTTAGGATGGACTGGTTGGCTCTCCTTGCAGTCCAAGGGAGTCTCAGACACAAGTCAAACAAGTGATTAAAACAAGCAAACGTGACGCCTATTACACATGAGACAGGGTAGCCTCCAGGTAAAGCACCCAGCTCTGGAAGCAGACAGATCTCAGTCCAAACCCTGGATTCATCACTCACTGGCTTCATCATCTTAGTCAAACTACCTCAGCTCTTTTGGCCTCAGCATCCTCATTTAAATGCTGGGAATTTAACAAGCCCACATCACAGGATTGTTGTAGGAGTTGAGTGATGTGGTATAAGCAAAGGATTCAGGAAATAGTTCTTATTATTCCTGCTGTAAGTCCATCTAGAAAACTCCTGCTCAGCCTTGAGGACCCAGCTGAAACCCCTCCTCCTCAGTGAAGCCTCTGTTAACCTCCTGGCAGCAATTAGTTGCTGGCTCCTCTAATCCTATATCCTAATCCTTAACTTTAGGGTGCCAGTTTTTTCTTTATATCTCTTGAGGGTATGTTATCAGGTGAGTGAAAATGTAAGATTTTACATCTTAATCTTGGGTCATGGAATAACCCGAGGACTTGGACTCTAGAGCCCACGTTCTAGTCCTGGCCTCCCTGACCCAGGGCTGTGACCTCGAGTTCCCTCTGTAAGCAGTTGTTTCTCCATCTACAAAACATCTCCTGGGGGTTCAGAGGCTCAGATGAGGTAATCAATATGGAAAGATTTGGAGACAGAAAAACTGCTGTACACATGGTGAATGCCAATGTCCAAGTAAGGGCCGTGGGGTCAGAGCCTTGTCGGTTATTCTGAACAAACAGCAACACACACACAGCACATATATACACACACATTCGCACAGTACACACATACACACAACACACGCATCACATGTATGCACACAGCACACATGCACACAACGCACACATCGCGTGTATATACACATAGCACACACACATACACGCATGCACGCACACAGGCATGAGCAGGTCTCTTAAGCCAAAGCAACTTGAACTGCCCTTGGAAGCTGCCCAAACCAACCTTAAGCACAAGCCGTCCACGCCCAGTGCTTGGTGCTGGCTTGAGGGCTAGCCAGGCTCCGCTAGGTTGTCTTCTTTGAACCACACATGGTTATCATCACCTCGTATGTCAGCATTTGGCGCTTGCTTCCACCCCAAGACTTAAAAGAAGCCTTTACAGAGCTCAACAGGTGAGCGACGGGGAACAAGGAACCTTCCACCGAGGCTGCCTAAGCGGGGCTGGAAGGACACGCGCTGGTCCGCCGCCTGCGGTCCGGAGTGACAGGGGGACCCTCTGTCTGTCTCTCCCTCCCTCCGTCTTTCTCCCTCCTTCTCCCTCCGTCTCCTTCCCTCTCTCTCCATCTCTGTCTCTCTCCGTCTGTCTCTCCTCTCTCTCTGCACCCGCGCCTGCAAGAGCTGGAAAGCCAGGCCTGGCTCAGGGCCACTCCAGGTGACCAGCCAGGGCCCCGCCGCTCTCCCTCGTGAGCGGAGCTGCTCAGCACCCAGGCTGGCTGTGCACTTAACAGACACTGCCTGAGCGCCCACTGTCTGTCAGCCCTGCTCGGCCCTGGGGGCACAGACTGGATGCTCAGGGTGGTGGAGGCCTGAGGAAGCAATGGAAAAGAAACAGATGTGGGGACCTCCCTGGTGATCCAGTGGCTGAGACTCCGTGCTCCCCATGCAGGGGGCTCAGGTTCGACCCTAAGACCCAACACAGCCAAATAAATAAACATTAAAGAAAAAAAATGTGTGGGCTGCCCTCTCCGGCCAGGCACTGTGGTGTTGCTCTCAACATTGGACTTAATTCCTGCACCAGCCTGTGAGGTATTTAAAGGTAAGAGGCAAAGTGTTAGTCGCTCAGTCATGTCCAGCTCTTTGTGACCTGCCAAAACTGTGGCCTGCCAAGCTCCTCTGTCCCTGGAATTCTCCAGGCAAGAATATTGGAGTGAGTTGCCATTCCCTTCTCCAGGGAATTCTTCCCAATCCAGGGATGGAACCCAGGTCTCCTGCATTACCGGCCGATTCTTTACCATCTGAGCCACCAGGGAAGCCCAAGAGGTATTTACTTACTTAAATAGGTTCCACCAAATCTACCAGCTTAAGATACAAACACAGCTATTTTAATATTCAAATTATTCTCTCACCAGCACCTCCCACACCAACAGAAAGGCCATCATTTTTCTGTCTGTCTTTCTCCATCTTTGCCTCTGTCATTGTCTCCCCATCCAATCCAGCAATCCCACTTCTGGGTCAAAAGAAGTGAAAGCCGAGTCTCAAAGCTACAGGCACCCCTGTGCTCACAGCAGCATTATCCACAGACACCCAAAGGTGAGACAACACGAATGTCCATGGCTCACAGAAGTGGGCCACACCGAGGAATATGACTAAGCCTTTAAAAGCAGGGGAATGCTGGCACTGGACTAGCCTTGAGGTCACTATCCTCAGTGAGATGAGTCAGTCACCCAAGGACTGACACTTGTGATCCAACTTATGTGAGATCCCTAGAGCAGACAAATTCATGGAGTCGGGAAAGAGGATGGGGCTGCTGGGAGTTGTATGGGTGGGGAGCCAGTGTTTAATGAAGACAGAGCTTCAGTGTGGGAAGATGGAAGAGTTCTGGAGGTGGAGGCTGGTGCCTGCTGCACGAGGTGAGTGCACTCAGCGCTGCGGAGCTGTGCGCTTAAAATGGTGAAAATGGCAAATTCTATGTCATTTGCATTTTACCACAATTAAAGCAACAACAGCCATGGTGGTCTCTGTCGGTGTGGAGGGTCTGTGGGCGTGGGTGTGGGAAGAGGCCCCTGAGGAGTTCTGGACGGTTCCAAGTGATCTAGCCCTGGGGTCTTCCATCACAGCCTTATCTCCTAACTGAGTCACAGTTATCTCAGGGTCCCCAGCCTGTGTGTGTTGACTGACTAACCGACTGACTGGTTGCATAATGCACTCCCCGCCCGGGAGCCTCCGGAATAGTCCAGACCCTGGGCAGCTCTGCAACCCAGGCCCCCTGCCAAGACGGAAGTGCCAAACAATAGCCCTCAAGAGGCCTCCCTGCAGCCAGCCGGATTTGCACCTCCATGGATAAAGCAGGCTTCCTCCGAAGGAAGTGATACTCGAGGGAGGGGAGCGAGGGAGGGGAGCACAGCTTCCGCTGGAGCGAGCTGGAGAGAGGGGCCCAGAAGGACAGGCAGGAGGGTGGGGAATCCTGGATGCCCACTACCCCTGGCCCTGAGCACCACAGGCCGCAGCGGGCAGCTCCTCCCCAGGGCGCTAAGGACACCCTCGTCCTGTGAAGCGCTGACTTTTTTGAGCCTGAAGGTCAGAGTCAGCACAGGAGGGTTGGGGGACGTGCGCAGCTCCCCATTGAGGGCTGTGTGGCCCCACGGCCCCAGCTGCACCCTCTCTCCCCTTGAAGGGGACAGGCGTCACCCTGCAATCACTGTGCATCTAGGCGCTGCCACCCCAAATCACCCAGACCCAGGGCTGCCCTCTTGCACCTCTTCCTTCTCTATGGCGAAAACAGACAAAAATAAACAGAGACAGAAAAAGAAACAGCCATGAATCCCAAGGTGGGGTGGCTGACGGAGGTGATTACTCCCCCGCCTCCCCTCCCCTCAGCGTTCTGAATCAATTGAGAGCCTGAGTCGGGAGGCGGAGAGGGACCGAATCTGTTGTTGGAAAGCAGAAGTTCTGACTCAGAACCAGATGGGTCCCTGTGTTCCAGGTAACCACCCGGGAAGGAGCCAGGAGTCCTGCTGCCTGGAGGGGCAGAAGCGGGGTGGGTTCACACCCCAAGAGTGGAGTTGCCGGCCTCCATGGACCCCTCGGAGGGGAGAGGCTGCCTGGGTAACAGGTGCAAGAAAGGAGCTGGAGCGTTCTGGGACCTGAGGTCTGGAGGGAGGCTAGGGCAGGAAGAGGGGGGTCACTGAGCTGGCAGGGAACTGCTGGGCGTGCTGGGGGTTCAGGAGACATGCACCGATGGAGGGAGAAGGTGCCTCAGTGAGGTCAAGGGGTGCTGACAGAGGGGAGGCCGGCCCGGCCCACAGCAACCTAGTGACCGAGGGTGGCTGTGGCCAGAAGCTCAGGACAGGGTGACCTTCCCTCCGGCCTTCACTACCACTGGGGGCCTCCCAAGAGGGCTCCCAGCAGACAGCCTTCACCTTCTGCCTGGAGGAAGAAAAAGGGGAGAGGTCAGGAAGGGGAGCTGAGAGAGGGCAGGGGGCGAGGAAGGGAGGAGGGAGACAGCCGGGAATTTACAAAGGAAGGGGAACAGTTGGAGCAGGGAGAGGGTGGGGCTGGAGCCCCTGCACAGCTGCCCCTCCTCACCCCTTGCACAGAGCTGCCTGGAGATGCACCCTCACCCCCCACCCCCCAGGAGCACGCCTTCTGTGCAGACAGGCAGAGGAGAGGCAGGGCAGGCAGATCCGTGCCTGGCGGACCCTGGGGTGGGGGGTGGGGGGGCTGCTGCTGGGGGAGGGGGACACTGAACCCCTCCCTCCTGCAGGTGTGGAGCAGCCCTCTTGCTTCCCGCCCTGCCCCCTCCCCATCCATGGTGGTGGTGGTGGTTTAGTGGCTAAGTCGTGTCTGTAGCCTGCCAGGCTCCTCTGTCCGTGGGATTCTCCAGGCGTCAGATCATTGTCCCCGCGTGCAGGGGGCTGAAGTGTGTCTCCCCACAGATATGTTCAAGTCCTAACCACCCCTCAGTCCCCGTGAACATGGAAAAAGCCTGTCTGTTAAGGATCTTGAGATGGTCCTGTATTTAGGGTGAAACTTCGATCCAGCGACGGGTGTCCCTGTGGGAAGAGGCAGGATGCAGACCCAGAGGGAGGAAGACCTGTGAAGACGGGGAAGAGGCTGGGGTGACGCAGGCCAGGAGCCCACCCTGGAGCCTGAGTCCCGAGCCCGAGCGTGCTGCGCACACTTGGTCTTGGATTCTGGCCTCCAGGTCAGCGGCAGGACACAGTTCTCAGGGTTCGTTACAGCAGCTTTGAGGATGGATACTCCTGGACTCCCAGGCCCATTCCTGTCACCAGGCTACGAACAAGTGACAGAATGCAGGTGTCCCTGACCCCGCTTTCAGCTCCCTTCCTTGCACCCTGCACGGGACAGAAGCTGGCCCAGGCTGGTGCAGCTGCAGCCAAGCCAGCCGTGAGCCGGACTGCCCCAGCTTCCTCGCCTCTGCAGACCTGCCCACCTCGAGGGGAAGCAATCTTGGTGAAAGTGCTGTCTGCGGTCGGTCGCGGTCAGAGCCAGGAGGAAGTGGGGAGATGACCCAGGCCTCGCAGCCCTGCAGGGAGTGTCTCTTTGCACCTAAACCCACAACTACACTTCTCCCAACAGAGGGGAACTTGCTGCCTTGCCCCCGGGGCTCACTATGACTGGTCCCAGTGTCGTCTCCAAGGCTAGGGTTTTCGGAGCAGGTTCCCATGGACATAGGAGCCAGGTGGGCTACAGTTTCATAGGGTTGCACAGAGTTGGACACGACTGAAGCAACTGAACACGCACAAAGAGAAAACAATCCTTCCTGGGTGTCTCCCTCTGTCCTGCTTCCAGCAAGTTCTGAGTGCTGAGTGAGAACCTTTCGATCCCTGGGCTTGGACTTGGCCGTGGGCTCCCCACTACTGGGTCCTGGGTTCCAGGAGGCTCTGGTTGGCTGCCACACCCAAGCTTGGTGCCCGGAGGTGGTCCTCACCAGACCCTCTTCCAGTTCCACTCCCAAGACCCTTCCCCACCCTTGCCCCTGGTCTGTCTCTGGGTCAGGTGGGGCGGCCTAGGGGAGGGATGTGGACATGTGCAGGCCCTTGGGCTCCAACTTCAGGGTCATTCTCAACCGCCTGCTCCAGACCTTGCTATCCGATCAGTCTCCATGTGCTGTGGAAGGGGCCCATGGTGCTTCTCAGGTTTGGGTTTTGTCTGCTTGGGGGCCACGTTTCCAGCAGATGGGGTCACAGGTCATGCACACAGAAGCGGGGTTCGCTTCACCCGTGTTTGCACAAGGAGCCGACTGGGCCCTGGGAGGCTGCACCTTCCCCCAACCTTTGTCTCATCTCGCTCTGGCAGCTCAAGCAGGATTCAGGCTTGGAGAAGGGTGAAGGGGGAGACCACCAAGTAGGGCCTGGGCTGGCCTGTGGGCTCCAGGAGAGCCACTTGTGAAGGGATAGGCGACCTGATGCAGAGCAAGTCACTGCCGCGGGGCACCGTGTCCACAGTGCCGTCCAGCTGACTCTCACCCTAGCATTCTCTCTCCATCCCCTTAGAGTGTGTGCTACAGCCTCGGGGTCTGCCAGGCTGGACTTCAGCATTCCCAGACAGCTGGCCCCTCCATCCGCAGCGGCACGTGGTTCAGGAAGTCCTCCCAACACACAAGAGAACTTCAGAGGTGAGTTTGTACCAGTACATCAGTCAGGTTGCTTTGACCCCTTAGTGACAGTCAAGGGCTTACGCTGTAGAGCAGGGCGGGCTTGCCTCAGCTCCTTCTTCCCTTTCCTTCCAGCTGGATGAGCCTGGGGATTTAACACCTCTTAGCACCCTTTCTCATCTTTAAAAAGAAAATAATTGTGGTTCCTCCTCCTAAATCCATTGCAAAGAGTGAGATAATACATGTGAAGGGTCTCTTGGAGTTCCCAGAACATGCTATATATTCTGTAGGAAAATGATTATTATTGTTAGAATGAAGGGCAGGCCTATGGAGCCCCAGAAGTTTGAATATATTGGGGCCTTTGATTCAAATATACAGATTTTTTTCACCTCCATGGAAAGTAGATGAAAGTAGGGGATTGATGGGCTTGAAAATGGAATCTTGGAGATAAACTAACAGGACCGATGTTTTTGTATGGCGAATCCCCGCCCTTGTGGATGACACAAAATCCCATCACTAAAACCTACCTTGCCCATCAGTGCAAATCTCGTCCCTGTTGCTTCTTCCTCTTCTGTCACTCTGGGACAGTAAATGCACACTTTCAAGGGATTTCACAGGCGCCCACTGTTTACTCTTATGCCGCTGAAACGTCACCTCTGCTTTGTGCAGAAGTCCCCTGGACGTGAGCACGAGACGGGGCAGCATGTGGAGGGTTTGGTCTCCCA
The DNA here is from genome assembly GCF_003369695.1 of Bos indicus x Bos taurus. Lineage (NCBI taxonomy): Eukaryota > Metazoa > Chordata > Mammalia > Artiodactyla > Bovidae > Bos > Bos indicus x Bos taurus. Next base: position 2,775,187 of record NC_040089.1, read on the forward strand.
GGTGGTCCGCTCTCTGGGCTGGCAAATTCCAGCCTGGCTTCCTCTGCTGTTGTCACGGAGTTGCGGTTGCCATGGCGTCTGTGTGTGCGGGAGACAACTCTGCATCCCTCCAGCTTCTGGAACACTCATCCTGAGCCTTGAATCAGGTGGTGGGAAGTCTGTGTGCAGAGAAAAAGAAGGAGGCGTGGCGTGTGGGAGGGAGTCGATCTGGGCCCTGCACCTGTGTTAGTGGAGCTGCGGAAGGAGGGGCGATGCCTCTGAACCGGGAGAGACGCACGGAGGCGGAGGCCGCACTGGCCAGGGGGGCTGCAAGGCACGCTGGGAGCTTCCGCTGCACAGGCCGGCGGGGCTGGGGAGCCAGGCCGAGGCCCCCTCTCTGGTTTCTGTGGTTCTCTGCTGCTCCTGCCTTGACAGCCACTTCCGACTGCTGTCCCAAAGTCACTCTAAGTGCAGCCCCCTGATTGAACATGTGCCCCTAATAAATAGATGAATAAACATTTAACGAGCTGCCTGCGATGCTCTTGTCTCCGAGTTTTACCCAGCTGGCTTGTTCTTAATATTCTGTACTTTGCTCAAAAGACTTATTTGAGAGAAGGCTTTCCTGACCGCTGATCGGTCCCCGCCAGAGTCCTTTGCCATTTCTTACGGCACTTTGTAGCATCTGAAACCACCTGCATAAGCTCCAGTAGCGCCTGTGTGGCATGTGTGTGGATATCTCCATGACTAGCTCTTTGTAGATACTAATAACATTGGGTGAATAGAGTAGTGAACTGGCATGTTCTGAAATCACCGTAGGTTTCCGGGCAGGTCCCTCGGAAAGAGATTTCTCTATGGCCACGTGGCCCTGGGAGAGTCACCTACCTGCCTTCCTAGCCTGTAGAATGGGGACAGTGTAACTACTCAGTAAGGCGGCTCTAAAGCACCCACGAGGACCCCCGCACAGCGCTCCCCAGCCCCCTCGCCTTGTCTGGAGGAAGCCGGGCTCCAGTGTGGCTCAGCCCCAGAGGCACCACGCACACACCCAGGGATGGAGCAGGGCGTGGAGCCAAGGGCGTGAGTGAGGAGGGCCTTGGTGGTCACTGCGGGCAGCAGGGACGGCCTTGTCTGTGTCGGGGGAGCGGGGAGGCCATCAGGACGAGCCTGCCCGTGGGTTCCCTGCTCTCCCTCCTGGCCTGGTCTGCTCATTGCGTGTCTCAGGTCGCCAGGACCAGCACCCTACTCTGGCTGCCAAGGGGCTGGGACCAGGATGGGACACAGGAACGCCAGGAGGCTGAGGAGAGCACGGAACCTTTGGGCCTGGCTTCTCCAGAGCCAGGAGGGGCACTCAGGGGCCCCCGTCTCCCCCCAGGGCTCCTGCTGCCAAAAGCGGCCTTCTCACCCCAGGTTTCCTACACCTGCTCCTTCCTCTTGGTCTATCTGCCCCTCCTGCCTCAGGGTTGCTCGCTGTGGAGCCTCTGAACTCTGCTCCCACTACTAGCGCCAGCGCTGTTTCCATATCTCCAGCCTCAGCTCCTGGGACAGACCAGCCGGCCTGCTTGGACAGCTCTAGGTACAGCAAGCTGGCGGCATGGCCACCCCACGGGCTTGTCTCCGAGTGTGAGCTGCCCACCCTGAGCTGCTCTCGCAAGCTGGGGCTTTGACAGGCACCGCGATAGGTGTGCCTGTGAATCCTCTCTACTCTCCCGATGCACACTCAGCGCCTCGCTCTCCCATGGCAGCCTCGGCCTCCCCACTTCCACATGCACCTCGGCTCGTGGGTTGCCTCCTGCCCAGAATGCTCGCCACTCTGTCATCTCAGCTCAGAGACCACCTCCTCCACGGAGTCCTCCCAGATCGCCACAGTCAAATGTCACGGCTCCCTTTTTAGACCACTAAATCCCTTTGTCCCACGTTGATACTTTGACTTGTTTGTCATCCTGAGTGCAGTAGACAGTGATAATCCTCCAAAGAGGTCCGTGTCCTAATCCCTGGGCATGTGGAGATGTGGCCTTACATGAACGAAGTGCCTCTGCTGATGAGAGTAAGCTACAGACCATGAGGAGGGAAGATCACCCTGGATTATCCAGGTGGCCCAGTGTCATTACAAGGGTCTTTATAAGACGGAGGTTAGAGGGTCAGTCAGCAAAGGAGATGTGATCAGAAGCAGAGTCTGGAGCGATGCATTTGGAAGATGGAAGAAGAGTCCATCAGTCAAGGACTGCAGGCAGCCTCTGGAAGCCGGAAAGCCAAGGAATCAGAATCTCCTCTGCAGCCTTTAGAAGGAACCAGCATCTTTAGAAGGAACCAGCATCTTTAGAAGGAACCAGCATCTTGATTTTAGCCCTCCGGGACTCATATCAGACATCTGACCTCCAGACCTGTAAGAGAATAAATTTGTGATTCTCTAAGCCACTAAATGCGTGGTCCTTTGTTATGGCAACTGTAAGAAATGAATATAATCAGCACATGTGGGATTGTTCCTTTACTAGAATGTCAGCATCTTATGGAGAGACTGTGTCTTATGCATCTTTGCACATCCATGGCCATATTTGAAAACACCTGTTTATGACTGCACAGCTCTACCAGTTCCTGACTGTGTCGATCATCCATCCATTACCCTCCCTCGACCCCTCCCTGGGCTTCTCCCCCGAGAGGAAGTGTTTCCTAGAGGAGAGGAAGGTTTTTCTCCCCTGGAGCACCTGCATCACTCTGACCTTCCAGATATTTTTTATAATAAAACAAAGCTCGGGGCTCTTACGCAATACGACTCACATATTTGTCAGGAAACGTTATGAAACTTCAAGGAAATGTCTTGTTTCAATAAAGCCACTTTGGCCTCTGCTCCTGGGCGGCTGATGAAGTTTGAGATCTGGCCAGAAAGATAAAATCCAAACTTCTGTGGCTCTTGTGTAAGGCCAGGCAGTCTGGGCCTGTCTTCCTCCGCCCCGTCAGCAGCTTCCCCTGCCATGTAGCCTCAGTCTGGTCCAGCCCAGCACCGGATGCCCTGAACACCAGGAAGGTGCCAAGCTTAGGAATCGAAGCAAGTGTTCCTCCAGCCTGGAGAGCACCTTTCTCAGCCCGGCCAGGCACTGCTCCTCCTGGAAGCTGTAATGTAGTCTGCATAGGCCCTAGGAAGCGTCCTTCTGCATGTGGACATCACCCAGTGGTGGCTCCAAGCGGAGGCTGAGAAGTTTACGGGATGAGCCACGCTGTTGCCCTGTGGAGGGGCAGAGGGTGAGCCCTCCCTCCTGCGGGGGACAGCACAGAGCCGCCTTTAAGGTGGTGGCTCCTCTGTCTCGCCCCAGCCACACTGGGCCGGCTAAGCAATTTGCAGGACCCAGGGCAAAAGGAAGGCAGGAAACCTCTCTCCCCTTCCCATGGGCCATCACCCCAACCCTCACAGGAGGTACCCTCAGCACGGGGACACATTTGGTACTTAGAGCAGAGGGGGATCCTGTGGTACTGCCAGCTGAGAGCAGGGACAGCCACCGCCGTGCCCCACCCTTGGGGGTGGGGGCAGGAAGGATGTGGCTGGACTGGGCCCTGGGCACTAAGAGGCAGGGAGGTGCCTGGGGAAGCGTGGGGCCCAGGGCGGGGGAGTGGGCAGGGATGAGCCTCTCCCCGGAGCCTGCTTTGTTATCCCTGGACCTCACTTACAAAACACAGGTTCAAAGATAAAATTATTGAGAATTCAGCACGGTGACTGCAGAGCCTTGAACCCCAGGCATGAATCCCCCTTCGGTGCACACGGCCCTCTGGGACTGCACCGGTCACACGCCAGGGAAGCCAGCCCTCCAGCCAGCCTTCTGCCCGGATAGGGTGGGCCTGGGCCGGGCCACCCACCTCCTGGGGCCGTGGCCCTGCCCATCGGTCAGGGTGGCAGCGCCAGGCCAGTGGCCAGGCCCCCGTGGCGCTCTGTGAGGGCTCGTCCACGCGCTCCAGGAGGTCACTGTTTGCTCGGGCCTCTCTGGCTCCAGGGGAACAACCAGGGAGTCTGAGGTCCTGCTGGAAACACTTCTCTTTTTTTTTTTTTTTCTCTAATTTTATTTTATTTTTAAACTTTACATAATTGTATTAGTTTTGCCAAATATCAAAATGAATCTGCCACAGGTATACATGTGCTCCCCATCCCGAACCCTCCTCCCTCCTCCCTCCCCATACCATCCCTCTGGGCCGTCCCAGTGCACCAGCCCCCAGCATCCAGCATCATGCATCGAACCTGGACTGGCAACTCGTTTCCTACATGATAGTTTACATGTTTCATTGCCATTCTCCCAAATCTTCCCACCCTCTCCCTCTCCCACAGAGTCCATAAGACTGTTCTATACATCAGTGTCTCTTTTGCTGTCTCGTACACCGGGTTATTGTTACCATCTTTCTAAATTCCATATATATGCGTTAGTATACTGTATTTATGTTTTTCCTTCTGGCTTACTTCACTCTGTATAATAGGCTCCAGTTTCATCCACCTAATTAGAACTGATTCAAATGTATTCTTTTTAATGGCTGAGTAATACTCCATTGTGTATATGTACCACAGCTTTCTTATCCATTCATCTGCTGATGGACATCTAGGTTGCTTCCATGTCTTGGCTATTATAAACAGTGCTGCGATGAACATTGGGGTACACGTGTCTCTTTCCCTTCTGGTTTCCTCAGTGTGTATGCCCAGCAGTGGGGTTGCTGGATCATAAGGCAGTTCTATTTCCAGTTTTTTAAGGAATCTCCACACTGTTCTCCATAGTGGCTGTACTAGTTTGCATTCCCACCAACAGTGTAAAAGGGTTCCCTTTTCTCCACACCCTCTCCAGCATTTATTATTTGTAGACTTTTGGATCGCAGCCATTCTGACTGGGGAAACACTTCTCTTATCCCCACCCAGTCTGACCGGATTCCATCCCGCCCCTCGAACCACACCCTCCAGACCTGCAGGAACAGTGAGGCCACAGTGGCAGCCGGTGTGGAGCGCGCTCTAGAGGGCCCTCCCCCCAGATGGAGGCACTGGAGGTTCCCGGTCACGCAGCCGGGAGCGGCAAAGCCGTCAGACCTGCCCAGCTCTGCGCTCCAGGCCCTCCCGGCTCGGGCCAGCGAGGTCACAGCACAGCCTCTTCTCGCTGCAGCGACTGCTGCTAGTCCTTCCTGTGCCTGTGCACCCGGCCGCTCGATTTACATTAATCGGACCACACGCTTCTGAATAGCGAACCTGTCTCCTCGGCATTGGGACTTCCGAGGTGCTTCCTCCCAGGACTGCGGGGTCCCGGGCCCCTGCTCACACTGCTGCCGGCCTTTGGTTTGCAGTGACGTTTCCCCCCTTTTCTCTTCTGCTGTATTTCCATGTGTTTATTAAATTTGTTCACAGTGGCGCTTGTATTTTGAAGTCCGGTTGGTCATTTCCGCCTCCAGGCGTGCAGACGAAGGGGGGACCCCCGGGTACTCCTGTGACCCCTCTCTCGGGACCTACCCGTCTCCTGCTCAGAGTTACCCTGATCCTCACTGATGGCAGAGTCTGCCAGACCCAGAGCTCCAGGAAGCACGTGTTCCTTATCTCTTTCCTCCCAGCCTCTGCTTTGTCTTAAAAGAGGGATATATATAAGACTAATGTATTCTCCAGGTCAAAATGCTTGGTGGATTGAATCAATGTTAGAGGAGCAGTGGCAAAGAGGGTGGATTCGGAGCCGGGCCTGGCAACTAAAAAAATTGTCACAGCCTAAAAGTCGTGGGCTTCCTCTGTGGCTCAGACTGTAAAGAATCTGCCTGCAATGCAGGAGACCCAGGTTCGATCCCTGGGTCTGGAAGATCCCCTGGAGAAGGAAATAGCAACCCACTCCAGTATTTTTATCTGGAGAATCCCAAGGACAGAGGAGCCTGGTGGGCTACATACAGTCCATGGGGTCACAAAGAGACAGATATGACTGGGCAGCTAACAAAAGTTGAGAGTTAATGTTTTATTTGGTGGGAGTTTTTAGGACTTCGAGTCTGGGAGACAGCATCTCAAATGACCCTGAGAGAACTGCTCAGAGGAGGCGGGGGAGGAGTCAATTTACATAGAAGTTTGCAGCAAAGGGCAGGGTGTCTGAACATCAAAAGTATTTTGTGAATTAAAGAAAACCAGATATCTCAAGTTGAGGAATTTAGTGCTTTTCTATGTATGGGAAGATGCAAGAGTCTAGGCTCAGTGAAATCGGTCGTCTCATATGCATCTTCCCTGATGGCTGAGGTGGTAAAGAATCCGCCTGCAATGCAGGAGACCTGGGTTTGATCCCTGGGTTGGGAACATCCCCTGGAGGAGGAAATGGCAACCCTCTCCAGTATGCTTGCCTGGAGAATTCCATGGACAGAGGAGCCTGGCGGATTACAGTCCATGTGATCACAAAGAGCTGGACATGAATGAGTGGCTAACATTCACACAAGCATATGCATCTCGGCTACCTGGGGCCAGTATCCTGTGTTTTGACATCCTGAGTTCCTCAGGGCTCACCATAGGGAGTGGCTACAGCCCGAGAGCTGGCTGTCAGATAGCGCAGGTATTCTCCTTCCAGAGTGCCCTTTGGGCTCAGGAATTCACATTTGGAGGGCTGGAGTCACTGATGACTGTGACATCCTTGTCTACTGATATGGCAGGAAATAGCTCCTTTTCACAACTTCCTGGGTTCAAACCCTGGCTCAGGCACTTCTGAGCGCTGGGCCCTGCAACCAGCTGCCCTCTCTGGTCCTCAGTGTCCTCATCTGTAAAATGGGGGTTATAGTACTAACTATTAATACCTCATAGGCCAAAAAAAAAAAAAAAAAATTGGAGAAGGAAATGGCAACCCCCTCCAGTATTCTTGCCTGGAGAATCCCATGGACAGAGGAGCCTTGCGGGCTACAGTCCATGGGGTCACAAGAGTCAGACACGACTGAGTAACTTTCACTTCACTTCACTAGGCCAAAAATGGGTTAAGATTGCTAAAGTGCTTAGAATAGGGCAGGGCACACGTTAACGCTATCCAAGCAGTTGCTAAATCAGTGACACTTTCCTCTTTCCCTCCTGAGTTCAAGACCAAGTGAGAAAGACACTGGAGATTCAAATAGCAGGTTTATTATGAATAACACTGAACATGAGTAGAAGGCTTGACTCACGGCCACCATTATATACCCTGGTACGAATTACACTTGGTCACGCCCCAGGCTTCCCAGGACCTGTCCTATAACCCTGCATTGTCCACTCCTCCGTCTCCTGTGACCAGAGGGCAGGGTGGGCCAGGCAGAGAAGGAGAGTGGGAAGCAAGCCTGCTCAAGGCAGCGGCCAGCCTCCTCGCTCCTCGCTCAATGGGAAAGGCTGCGGAGAGGCCAGAGTTGCCCCAGCCCTTGTTTCAAATGCCCGGATGAAGGGCGGGGGGTAGGAGGCAGACGGTCGGGGAGTTTTCCCATTTGCCAAGGACCAGTCATGGCTGTCATTTGTCAAACGCCTTCTGTGCACCTCATGTGACCTTGCTCCCTCCTCATAACTGTCTTAAAAGAAAGTTCCACTAATTTTTCATGGGACTCAGAAACCTTAGGTGACTGTCCAAGGTCACACAGTTAAGAAGCAGCGAAAAAAAAAAAAAAGAAGCAGCGGAGACAAGATGCACTCTTCCCCTTTGCCAGGCTGGCTGACTCTGGCTCCCCGGACAGTTGCGCACGGCTGGTTAGCTATGGTTCTAGGGGAGGTAGTGGCTTCAGTAACTGGTACCCCCCGGCAGCAAGGACTGTCTATTTCCTTGGGAGAATCTGCCTGGGCACTGACGCTTTGTGAGGCATGAGGTGGGTGCAGGTGACGGTTTTATCTACTGCCATCGTGCCTTAGGCATGTCTGGGCACAGACTGATGGGAGGGGTGCTCGTAGGGCCCTGAGGGGCTCCTGAGAGGCAGAGTCCCCCACTGAGTTGACCAGACTGAGTCACAGAAGCCTTTCTGCCTTTGAGATCTGGACACGGAGTGACTGTCGCTGTCCTAAGGAAGCAGGAGGAAGAGTGAGGCAAAGAGTGAGAACCCTGAGTCTGCCAAGAGACACAACGACTTGCCAGGTGGCCAAGCTTGGTGAGGGCTCGCTGTGCAGGGGGCCTGAGAGGGAGCTGATTCTGGTCATCTGGGCACAGGCAACAGAAAGGGACTCTGGATGACTTTAGTGCAAAAGGAGTGTACTGGACGGATACAGATTAGCCCTCATGTCAGGGGACGATGCAGAGACCCAGGCCAGGAACCACACTGGCCCTGGGGAATCCAGGTGGGTGACCACCTAGGGATGAAGACAGCGGGATGGATGAGAAAAGATTCTGGGGGTAAAAGAGACAGAGACTGGTAATGGGTTGGGTGGAGGGAACTGGGGCAGAGGGAGGAGTTGAGGATGCAGGACAGAGGCTTTGAAGAGAGGCTGTTCCAGGAGCAAGGACCACCTGGTGCGAGAGGAGGGCTTCCTTTTGGGATACGTCGAGTTTGATATGCCCCTTGGCCTCTCAGCTAGGCATTCTGGCCAAGAGCCTGGTCCAAGGTGTCAATATGAGGGTCGCCCCGCAGGGTGACCATGGAGGCTGAGTGAGAACCCACAAGGAGCCACAGAATGGAGGGGGAGGGGCTGGGCCGAGGACCGCGCCGCTAGGAGCGGCTCCCGCCTGCCCCATCCCACCAGCTGGTGCCCCTGGGGTCCGCACAGGCCTTGGGCACTGCAGGTGGCGGACTTCCTTGTCCTTCCACGGCACTCGGCCTAGCGTCTCACACCTGGCAGGTGTTCAATGAATGTTTGTAGCTCAGTTTAACAGTTGGAAGGAGAGCTGGAAGCAGAAGTTGCCCCAGGTTTGACAGGCCTCAAGGATGACACAGAAGGCGGCGTCTCAGTGGTGCCTGGGGTCCTCGGAGGTCACAGCTTCTGCTTCCCGACCCTTCAAGGCAAACGACCAAGCTTCTGTGAACGGGAGCCCTTGACTTGGGTATCGGTGCCCAGAGAGGAGACAATGGATGACACATCCCTCCTGCTCCAAAGCCTCTGTTCTCTTGAGGAATGCAAACAAATCCCCATATTTAAATACAGGCCACCCACTTGCATCAAAGTGGGTGGATCCCCTGGGAGATAAGTACACACGGTTCTGCCTGGGTTTACATCAAAGTCCTTCCCACAATCCCTCATTCACGGCCGCGTTGGCCTGCCACGGTCCTAATTCAGCATCCTTTGTTCCAGATGCCCGTGTCAAGGTTGCCTTCTCATGGGCCGATTTGGGGCTCTGGTCTAATGTGCATAAGACCTCAGCTGGTTTGTAACATCAAGTGCCTCGTGATTTGTTTGTCCTCGAAATCTGCCCGCTGCCGCAAGTCAGTCCGGTGGAGGTGTGGGAATTTTCTTAGAGCATTGTTTTCAAGCAGGCAAAATGGCTTATTTATGGAGCACTCACTGCCGGCTTTGTGATTTGTGTGAGAACAAGGCTGTCCTTGCCCCCGGAGAGCTCCCTGTGGGGGACTGCTAATGCCTGTCACAGACTAAATGTCACCCTTTTGTGAATTCACAGGATTTCAGAGCTCAAGGCCTCCCCCCCTCCCCACCGCCCTGGAGCTCACGGAAGTCCATGGACAGAGGGGGGCTGAGGGACTGCTGGGCGGGAGAAGCAGCTGGCAGCTTCCATGCTGTGCTCTTTCCTGCAAAGCACGGGGAGTCCGCGTTGACATCCCCAGGGCGCTGCCTCCAAGGTCCCAGCTCTTTTCCTGTCCCCGAGGCATAGGTGGCATCTCCACCCAGCTGAGTCACCAGGGTTTTTTCCAGGTGGAGATGGTAATTACCAACCCAGGCCAGCCTGGATGTCCTCAGCCCCTAGTGGAGGCATCTCTGGGTTGCCAAACGAGTCTCTCCATGTCAAAATGTATCTTCAGAGCCCATTTGTAGGTGGTCAGAGTCCTGGGCGCTGTGGATGAATCACAAACTATGGACACAGTAAAGCAAAAATGATGATTGCTAACATAGCATTCCTGTGTCCATCCAACAGGAATTTTAGGTGCCTCCTATCAGAGGGCTTCCCTCATAGCTCAGTCAGCAAAGAATCTGCCTGCAATGCAGGAGACCTGGGTTTGATTCCTGGGTCGGGAAGATCAACCCAGGGGGAAGATCCCTTGGAGAAGGAAATGGCACCCCACTCCAGTATCTTTGCTTGGAAAATCCCATGGACAGAGGAGCCTGGTGGGCTACAATCCATGGGGTCGCAAGAGTCGGACACAACTCAATGACTAAACCGCCACCTATCAGAGGATGTCATGCAAGTGAGAGGTACCATGAGGAAGCCAGGAGTTCTTTCCCACGCACATGTGGTCCACTCGTTACAACACCCCTCGGAGGCGGCTGGGACAACGGTCTCCATTGTGAAGACAGAGGAACTCCCTTTTCTTTTTAGGAAGTTCAAGTCACTTTGTTTCTCCTCCTAAGGATTTTACAGCTTAGGCAAGTTGAGAAATACAAAGTCAGAGCACCTAAGTTCAGTCATTCAGGAAACACTGGGTTCAGCATGAAGTGATCCCTGTTCTTGGTTGGGTTTTGCCCATTTCTCTTATCCCCCTCGTGTCTCTGGTGCTAATTTGCTGATGCCCTCAGGGAGCCACGGACCTTGCCCGGCCTCAGCCTCTGCTCAGAGTGACCTCACTACCAGCTATACTGTTGACAAGGAGGCTGTAAGAACCAGGGGATGGTGTTTGTGGTATGCGTCTTCCGAGGGTGGGGGCAGGCCTTTCTCCTGTTACTTAGCTTTCGCTCTGATACTTGTGAATACCTTCCAACCCCGCTGCTGAAGTGTGTGCAGGGCCTGTGGGTTGTCACGCACATTCATTATCCATTGAAGGTTAGAGAATACCACTGACTTTGGCTTGATAACTTTACAGAAAAAGCCGTTATCGCTGTCACAGTTAAATGCAAGAGCACAAAGCTGGAGCCGATGAAAAGGAAAAGAGCCTCAACCAAAGGATAAATGACATTTCAGGAAAAGCAGAAGCGGTAGATGCGAAGACCCATTGTAATTCAAAGCAGTAACATGTCCGATGACTTTTAGGTGGTTTCGGGTTAGAAAGGGGCAAGTACACGCCCAGCCACATGGGGGGCCCTGTGGCAGGAGCAGATTTGACCTTGGGCAGTCTCGCAACCTCTCTGTGCCTGTTCTCTCCTCCATAAACCGGGATAATAATAACATCTAACTTGAAAGTGATGATAAGAGATTATGGATTCATATGCCTAGTATCTAACAGATGCTTAAAACTGTAGCATGATTATTAAGAGGCTCACTAAGAGAAAGCAAAAAGTGGGTACAGAATTGACAGGTGCTTAGAATGAATTTTGTTTTGTCAGACTAAAAAGAAGCTTTGTTTTTTACATCCTCGTGTTATTTGTTTCCAAATCTTGACAATATCATCTCATCAGATGGAACAGCGTATACACAGAGAGTGGTGTGCTACCAAGTGTTCAGCTACAGGCTCCTGGGAAGGGGAGAACCCTGACTGGCAGGGTTTGCCAGTTTTCACGGTGTAACTATTCCCACCATGGCCGAATTCAAGTTTCCAGTGTAGTGTCAGGAGACGATAACTAAATGCAACGTGGGTTCCCACAGGGGACCCTGGAACAGAAAAATGGAGAAAACAAAGGAAGTCTGAATGATTATGGACTTCAGTTAATAACAATGCATCAGTGCTGGTTAACGAATTACGACAAATATACTAATGTAAGATGCTAATAACAGGGGAAACTGGGCGCAGGGCATATGGGAACTCTGTTCTATTGTTCTGTAAATCTAAAACTGTTCTAAAAATCAGACCCGAAGAAGAAACGATGTCAAAAGACACTTTGGGAAGAGACAGTAGTGTTAATATTTATTTTTAATTGAGGGCTTGCTGTGTGTCCGTAATTTTACATGCTGACTCTGGCTCACGTAAGGGAGGCATGAGCAGCACATCCCCAAAACTGAAAGAGGAACGGCAGGCTGGTCAGCAGTGAGCTGTCTCCTAGGCTGGGCCTGCTTCCCACTCTGTTGGATGCCAGGGCTATATCCTGGGAGACAGCCACCCGCCTGGGGAAGAGGGGACCACAGTCCCCGGACCATGTGAAATGTGGGCAGTGCGTGTCCTGAGGGGCAAGCGGGGTCCTATGACCAGAGGAGAGGGGTGAGGAGGAACAGTTGCTGTTCTGCCTGCTCACAGCCCTTCCCTTCGCACCACCTCTAGGTCTGGTTTGAGCGAGGCTGCTTGCTCTCCGTTCCGTGGTGGGCATGGGACCTGGCAAAGCCTGGCCAGCCAGACCCATTGAGACTTGGGTTGAAACTACAGGAAAAGGGGCTGGCTCTCCTCCAGAGTTTGCTGAGGGGACAGAAGGGGACCACTTTGCTATTACAACAGAAAACCTATGTGAGACCAGAACCTGGAGCTGCAAGGCATAGTCAGGCCTCGTCACCCTGAAGCTGCAGTTTCAGGACCTGAAGTGAGTCGGATCCCTCTTTTTTTCATGAAAAAGTATAATTCAATGTCTTTTAGTGCCTTCAGAGTTGTGCGATCATCTCCCCATCTCAGTGTGGTATTCACAATGGTTCACAAAGAGGTTGAAGAATACTTTGCCATATTCCATCATTTCTGGTACTCTAACTGTGTAGATGTGTGTATATGCAGATATCACACATGTTGAATGGATGCAGAAGCACCGCATATCAAAAGAGATACCAATTGTTTATACTGGTGACTGGAAGAACAGGGAAAATGTACATATTCTTTTTTGGATTCTTTGCCATTACACGTTATTACAAGATATTGAATATAGTGTTTGGTGCTATACAGTAGGTTTTGTTGTTTATTTTATATACAGTAGTATATGTCTATTAATTGGGCTTCCTAGGTGGCACAGTGGAAAAGAATTTGCCTGCCAATGCAGGAAACACAAGAGATGTGGGTTGGATCACTCAGTCAGGATGATCCCCTCGAGTAAGAAATGGCAGCCCACTCCAGTATTCTTGCCTGGAGAATCCCATGGACAGAGGAGCCTGGTGGGCTACAGTCCATGGGGTTGCAAAGAGTCAGATATGACTGAGCATGCACACGCATTTATCTGTTAATCACTTATTTCTAATAATTTATTTTTGTTGCATTTTACAAAAGTATCAGTTCACATGGACTGGAAGAAAAAAAAGCTGATCTTTTACTTGAGGTAGTTTTCCCAAACTATTGCTCTGGATCACTGAGAATTAGCATAAGTCAAGATCTTGATGGAAATGGAAAATATGAGCATGGAGCTGGGAACTCAGTGCCTGAGAGCAGCTTCAGAGCCACACAAGCTGGTTTGGGTCCTGTGTCTGTCACTTACTTGCTGGGTAGACTTGAGCTGGGTAGCCGTCCCCTTCTAGCCTCAGTTTATTCATCTATAAAATGCACTTACTGGGATGTAGCCAAGGTGGTTGTGAGAATTAAATGAGATTATAGATAGTCTGGGGGCAGAATTTCCCAGGAAATATGGCCCCCTTTCTTCTGTGGAGGCTGGTGAGGGGCAGCAGCTGGGGCATGGGAGCTCTGGACACTCTGATTTGAGCTTTAACTGCCAATTCTGGGCCAAAGGGCTATCTCAGGTCAGGAGGGGCAAGGGGTTGTCCCTGGCCTGGGCCTGTTCAGCACCGTACAGGGGAAGGGTGTCCCCTCTGTGTGTGTGTGTGTGTGTGTGTGTGTGTGCCGTGGGGGTGGGGGTTGGGAAGTGAGCAGGGGGCCCAGGCCTGAGAGCAGAAGCCCTGGGACGCGGCACCACACCTGTGTCTGCTGCTGGACGCAGGGTCCCTTCACTTTCACTAAGAGGGGAGGCTGAGGGTGTGGAGTGGAGGCGGCGCCTGGAAGAGGTCCCGCTAGAGCTCCTTGTATCAGAGGAACCAGGAACAGCCTGAGGGTGGGGTGGGGCGGGTGATCTGTATGAGCAGGGGGGCTGGGGCGCCCCTAACTTCAGCTGGGGACACTCCTCCCATCTGGGATGAATTGCTCCCAGATGCTCACAGGAGACACGTGCCCACTGCAGGCACTGCTGGGGGGCGTGACCCTTTCTCCCCACCCTAGTGGTCGAGAAGAACCCCACATGCCTACTTCCTACATTAAATTCCCTAGGGAAGTGAAACCTCAAACATGTAGTGAAACATGCGTACACTGTCTAGGCGTCCTGTGAGCCCAAAAGTTTCCTGGCAGGAGAGCCACACCCTGTGGTGGGGGCCCATCTCGTCTCTACTTCGGTCAGAGCGTGGAGGACGGACTCTGCCTTCTGGCCACTCGTGCTGCCTCTCCTTTGGCCTGCTTCCCCTCGGGACATCTTTCCTAGGGATACCCCCGACCCTTTCCTTCTGGTCTTGCAGTCACCTCCCCTCCCCATTTTACAGATGAAGAGGTTGAGGCAAAGAGGTTGAGTGGCTACTTTAGGACCACTGGGTAGTCATGTGGGGGAGCTGGAATTTGAACCCAGGTTTCCTGGCCTCGTCTCTTCTTCCCCTGCTTCCTGCTGCCTGGTCCCTGAGTAGTCTCCGATCCTTGGCACTCCAGGGCCAGGCCCACAGCTCCCAGGGGCACATCTTAATGGGCCTAGTGGTGGGCCAGACACCTGTCTTCCGGGTCCCACTTTTTGTCACCGCAGCCTCTTTAGGCAGATGGCAGGCTGGTCAATGCCACGAAGTGGGCAGAAACCTGGGACTCGGTCATCAGCTTGCGTGCTCTTGTTACCGTGCATCCACCTTCTGACCTTAAATCTGTTTCTGCTTCCCTGTGGTGAGCGAGTCCCTCCTGGGGGCAAGCGCCCTCCAGATGAGAGAACCAAGGGGCTTCTCCAGGGAGACCTGTTCCCAGGGTCGGTGCAGCTGCTCTGCCACCACACAGGAAGCCCTTACTGAAAGCTTCCCACACAAGGTCAGCGCTTGGCCCATCTGGCGCAGTGCAGAAAGGGAGAAGCCAAATGGCGTTCTGTATTTTGTTTTTTGTACAGGGCCGAGTGCAGCAGAGGCTCGCGGGGAGAGGGAGGAGCACAGACTTCACAGTTGGACAGATTGGGGCTTTGAATTCCAGCCGTGCTGTTTGTCTGATGGCTTCGCTTTTTTTCTGAGCCACAGTTTTCACATCAATAAAATGGGGATGATGATCACAGCATCCATGGGGCAGAGTTGCTAGGAGGTTTGGAGAGTGTCTACAGGATCTGACTCACAGAGCCCAAGTACAGTTGACCTTTGGCAACACTATGCTCTGTGGGGTCCTTTGGGTATCCTGTCTGTGATCAAGATTGGTAATCTGTACATTGATGCTGCAGCTAAGCAAGAACACTCGCTGAGGGTATACAATGCCAAGCACTTTGCTGAATGTTTTACGGGATGGTCCATTTGCTCCCCATCCTTTGTAAGCCCCGGTTACAGAGGAGTGAGGCTCAGAGATGCTATGCAACCTACGGCATCAGACGCTGGTGAACTTGAGCCTGGGTCAGCTCTGTTGTTCCTCCATCTCCAGAGGTTGAGCACTTAGGCACCGCAGGTATGCTCCAGGGATAAGAAGCGTCTGTTAGACAGTGCGTTCCTCACTATTTACCTTCCTCCTTTTGTACCTCTTTGCCCTTCTTATTTGCATTGCTTCTTCCTCTCACCCTTTCCCTATTTTCTTTCTTTATTAAGTGAGAGTTAAACATCAAGTTCAAACATATCATGATAAAGTTGAGGAAACAAAGTATCAGTTGTCTATGGCTGTGTAACAAAATGAGAGACTTAAAACCACAATATTTTATTTTATTGGCTTATAACTGTCTGGCTAGGCAGTCTGGGTGCAGCTGGAAGTTCTAGGTTTCTCTGGGTCTCAGGTGGCTGCAGTTGTCAGACAGCTTCTCTGGGGCTGGGTGGCCCAGTGCAGCGTCATTCATCTTCCTGGTGGTTGGCAGCCTGTTGACCTGGGTGCCTCAGTCACCACTCAGTAGGCACACTTGGGCTTAAGACAGTGAAAACTGCACGGCCCCTTGAGGCTTCAGCTCAGAAATCATACATCACCTGTGACACATTTTAGTGGTCAAAGCAAGTTAACAAGATCGGTCCAAATGCGTGCATGCTCAGTCGCTTTGTCGTGTCCGACTCTTTGCGACCCTATGGATTGTATCTTGCTGTGCTCCTCTGTCCAAGGGATTCTCCAGGTAAGAATACTGGAATGAGTTGCCATGCCTTCCTCCAGTGGATCTTCCTGACCCAGGGATCGAACCCGTGTCTCTTATGTCTCCTACATCGGTAGGCGGGTTCTTTACCACTAGTACCACCTGAAAAAGTAGATTCCACTTCTTTCAGGGAGAAGTATAAAAAATTTGGTGCCCATTTTTAGTCTACACATTAAGCACAATCCCCCAAAGATATCATTAATATAACTCCTTTTTGTCCTTCAGTCCTCTTCTATTCTCATTCCATCCTTATACTTCTGAAAATAATTCCTTACTTCACACCACGCAAAGCTTCATTCACCACTCAACAAATATTTTATTATGTGCCAGGGTCCCAGAAGTGAACAAAACAAATCCGCTCTAGAGAATCTACTATTCTAGTGGAGGGAGGAGACAATGCAGAAATAAGCAAGCACACACTGTAGGGCTGTGATGTCCAAAGCACAGAGCACATGAGGCGGTAGAGCCTGTGTGTCAAAGGGTGGGGGGTGGTGGGTGGTTCCTATTACAGAGAGAGAGGGTTGACATCTAATGAGGTGACATCTGAGCCTAAAGGAAGTGAGGGAGTAAGATCCAAGCAGAGGGGAAGATTTCCAAGTAGAGCAAACAGCCAGTGCAAAGGCCCTGGGGCTAACATCAAGAGACACCATTTCTTAAGATCTTAAATGTAGTTTTAAAAAAACCTTACATATTCACGAAAGAACGATAAAAGGAAACGTTTAAAAATTGCAGAACTCTTGCTAAGCGAAAGCATTTTATTCTACCTGATTTAGTGATAACGGGATTACAGCTTCTCAGAAGGGAACAGAGGGTCACCTCTCTGAGCTTCAGGGAGTTCACCTTTCAAAAGGAGAACTGTGTGCCTATCCCGCCTCTCGCCTTGTGGCGGGGATCAAAGGGACACTATGAAAAATGAAAGTTGCTCTGCTTCTGGTTTCGTTTCCTACCGCAAGGGTGCCCGTGATTTTTTTTTTTTAAAGAACACAAATCAGATTATCACTTCCGCTTAAAATCTTCCAAAGGATCCCTGCTGCCTAAAGTATAGGAGATCCAGGTACCTGAGCAAGATTGCGAGGCTCCTAGCCATCTGCATTTCTTACCCAGCACCCCCACCCCGCCACTCCACACCCCCGTCGTACTCCTGGCAAAACCTGCTCTCATCGCAGCTGCCTCCCTGCCATCCCCTCGTGAGTCTCAAGCCTCAGCCCCTCGGGGACCCGCGCCATCGGGGTTCCGGGCCCAGGTCAGCGCCCCGCGGGTGCTCAGGCAGAGGTCCACCTTCCAAGATCAAACCTGGGTCCGCCCAGCACTAGCTCTGACGCCCCTGAACCCGCTCCCTCTCTGCAAAGGGTCCCCAGTAGGGTGGGCGTGAAGCCTGGAGGGGACCCGGGCCGGCGCGGGCACACAGCGGGGCTCCACACCCGTGCCTCGGCCCCTGGGGACCGGCTGTGGGGCTGCCGACCGGGGGAGCGGTGCCTCCAGAAGGGCTGCGTCTGGGGCTCCGGGCAGGGAAAGGGTGCGAGGGCTCCCCCGTAGTCCCCTCAACTCCGTCGGCCCAGAGCTGCTGCCTCGGGGCGTCCGCTTGGCCGGGTGCCGCTCCCGCCCCCAGCCAGGGCTTCCCCCGGGCCTGCCGTTCGGGGTCGCAGCCACGCCCGCGGCCGCCCGCAGCCCGGCTCCGGCGTCTCCCCAGCGCGAGCCCGGTGGGTCGAGCCCGGCCGCGCGCTGGGCATGCGCGGGCCGCGGCGCGCCTGCGCGGTACTCCCGGGAGGCGGAAGCTCGGGGCAGGGACGCGGCCGAGCGCGCGCAGCGGCGGGGGTGGGGCGGGGGCGCGCCTCAGCCGGCCGCCGCGCACGCGCGGCCCGCGCCGACGCAGCACGGCCCCGAGGGCGCGAGCCCGCCGCCGCCGCCGCCGCCGCCGGGCCGGGACCGCTGTGCGCCCGCGGCGTGAGGCGTGGGAGGGAGCGCGGCCCGTCAGCCGCGGCGCCGCCCGGTCGTCGTCCGCTTTCGCCTGCCGGCACCGCCGCGGTCGGAGTGAGTGAGGGGCCCGGGCCGGGGCCGGGGCGTGGGGCCGACTCGCGGAGCTGCTGGTTGGCAGGGCGGCGGCCCCAGGGCTGAGGGGCCGAGCGGGGCCGGACCGCCCTGTCCCGGCGGCGGGTGCGGCGGGGACAGGCCCCTCCCGCGCCGGCCAAGGCCCGGGGAGGCAGGGGCGTGAGGGAAGCCGGGGCGCCCCGGCGGGCCGAGGGGTGCGGGGCCCGGACAGTCTGAGGGTCTCCAGGCCAGGGGCTGGTGGGGGAGGCCGGGGGCTCCGGGAAGCATGGGCTCTGGGGGGACGCAAGGAGGCCGGGGGTCCGCGGGCTCGAGAGTCCGAGGGTCTGGAGGCCGTGCGGGCTCGGGAAGGGAGGCCGGCTGGCCTGTGCCGGAGCGGGCCGAGGGCCTCCACAACAAAAGGGCCGGGAGAGGACTCGGCCGGGGCCGGGCCGGGCGGGCCTCGAGCCCGCGTGCGGGGCGGCCGGCCGCCCGCGGCCCCGCGGCCCGCGCTCAAGTTTTCTGCCGCCCGGAGCTTTTCCGGCGGCCGCCGTAGACCTGGCCGGACTCGCTGCGCTTCCCAAGTTTCCTCCTCTTCCCGCCCCAGCCCCCAACTCCGCTGCGAGCTGGCTCTGTCTCTGTCTCTCTCTCCGGGTCCTTCCCTAGCACCTCTTTCTTCCTCAGAGGAGGATGGATGTGTGTGTGTGTGTACGTGTACGCTGCTATTAATACTTGGTTTTATTTGACTGCAGCATTTTGTAGCTTAATGCACTAAGGGTAAAGGTTTTTTCCTGTTGTTGATGTTGTTTTTTGAGCCATTTCAGCAGTCTTCTTGTTCAGTTAGCCTGCAGCTGGGTTTTTGGCAGTGAGACTAACATAATAGTAATATTGTGGTAATATGGGAACCGCTTGAAATACGGTCAAGTTGAAGGCTGTGTCAGAGTTTGAGAATCTGCACTTATCTGAATCTGCACGACCATCATTGGGATTCTTACTTAGGATGTAAACTTCTTCGTGGTTGGAAAAACAGGCCATCACTGTTCGAGATGAAATACCAGAGCCTCACCCTTAAAACTTTTTGTCAAACGGGTAATGAAAATAAGTCTCTTCTTTGAAATGACGCAGCCAAGCCCTCAGGTTAGTCGTCCTGTCTTTTGACAACCTCTGAAAAGCGGGAGGAAAGTATGTGGATGACGTGATTTAAGGTTCACAGTAAGTTAGCATTCAGCTTACTTTGTTGAGCTGTAGTCTGGATAATATTTTGGTCCAATTGTGCTGTTCAGTTAATTTTTAAAACCCTGTAGTATTTAAACACATGAAACTTTGAAAGGAAGTTTGTGTTTCAACTTTCAATTCATAAAAATACTGTCTCAGTATCTTTATGAGTATATGGTTTCATGTTTTTGGCTGTCTTTGGAGGGGAAAAGCTAGGCAAGTTTACCATTAGCATCTTCTGAACACTCATGTACTAAAGATAAATATTATAGATTCTTCTCTGGAGAATTTTTCAGGTCATTATCAAATAATCCAGTTTAATGATGAGCACCGGAAAATACTGTTTAAAACACATGTTCCATTTTAAACGCGCCCGCACATAACACTTAAGGAAAGGACTAAACAGAAGGACTTGTACATCATTCAGAGGTGATGCATTGAGGAGCAAGTGCTTGGCTAAATAAAGACCCTGCATCCAAAACTTAGTATTTATGAAGCTGAGGCCGTGGGTCCCCGAAAGTGAGTCATGAAGTGTTAGATCAGGAGTGATGTTCCACTAGTGTAATCGTCTAAAGTGTCTGGGAAAGGTGGGAGTTAGGAGTAGCAGTAAGGGTCATGAAAATGTTATTAGTGAGTAGTGAAAGTCGCTCAGTTGCGACCCCACGGGCTATACAGCCCATGGAATTCTCCAGGCCAGAACACTGGAGTGGTGGCCTTTTCCTTCTCTAGGGGATCTTCCCTACCCAGGGATTGAACCCCAGTCTTCTGCATTGTGGGTGGATTCTTTACCAGCTGAGCCACAAGGGAAGCCCAAGAACACTGGAATGGGTAGCCTGTCCTTTCTCCAGCAGATCTTCTTGATCCAGGAATCGCACCAAGGTCTTCTGCATTGCAAGTGGATTCTTTACCAACTGAACTATCAGGGAAGCCCAGTTTAGTTTTTAACGAAACTCATTTCTGTAACGCTGTGTCCTTTGTTGGAAAGTACAGACATTAATGTTCCAATTCTCAAAACTAGGTTCTTCAGCTAGATAACTTTTCTTACTAGAAGGTTGGCAAAATTGTCTAAATAACAAAATTGTATTGTTAAAGCCTACCCTTTTAAGAGAAATACTGGTGAGTTCCCTCAGAAGAAATTACTCTGTTGTATTTTGTGATACATATGTAGTCTGTGATGTAATAAAGTGGTATGGATAGTAAAAGAAAACTTTGAAAGTTACTGTCTTTGCATGTTATTTTGAATTAGGGAGGTGGGATCTTAGCTCATATCTCTAAAGGTTTTATGGAAACCTTTTTTCATGTACTTTGAGGTGTCTTAATTTTCAAAAAAATAATTAAATATTGTTTTAAGGATAACAAAAGATGCAATTCAAGTAGCTAATACAATATATAAATCTTTAACTTTTAAAATAAAACATTTTCAGTTTAGATATATTTTCATCTAGAATAAATCTGGTTTTAAATTTCAGTGGCATGAAAAGTTCTATTATTTTTTATTACTGTAGCTTTATAGTATAGTCTGAAGTCAGGAAGCCTGATTCCTCCAACTCTGTTTTTCTTTCTCAAGATTGCTTTGGCTACTTGAGGTCTTTTGTATTTCCATACAGATTTTTAGAATTTTTGTTGTTATTTTTGTTCTAGATCTGCAAAAAATGCCATTGGTAAAACGTTCTGTTATTTTTATCATATTTGTGAAATGAGGTTTTTTTTTTTTTTTTTTTTTTCTGGCTAGTAAATCAGAAAAATTTAGTTTCTGAAGTACTTTACTTTGCCTTAATGCTCTAGTTTAAGAACATATTTTCATTAGTTTTCCCCTTACTAAAATCCCTTAAATAATTAGCAAGAAATTACTGTAGGAATCTTTGAGAATTTTCAATGCCATCTGTATAGATTATTTAAAATGTTCGCGTAAGAAAGTTTGGGCAAAGCAAATGGCCTTACTTGAGTCGATAGTACTAAGCTCCAAGAAGTTTATGTACGCACAGAAAGCTTCAGATGCTGCATTGCTCACCCGTCCTCAGAAGGACCCTGGGTGAGGGAGGTGGGGGGAGAGCAGGTGTGGGTCCCCTTGGGCCACCTGTGTTTTTCTCGCTCACCCAGCCACGTTCAGGAGTTAGGGTTTTTTTCCCCCTTCTTTTCAGTGTTTGCTGCTGCTGCTGTGTTGCTTCAGCCGTGTCCAACTCTGTGTGACCCCGTAGACGGTAGCCCACCAGGCTCCCCCATCCCTAGGATTCTCCAGGCAAGAAAACTGGAGTGGGTTGCCATTTCCTTCTCCAATGCGTGAAAGTGAAGTCCCTCAGTCATGTCTGACTCTTCGAGACCCCATGGACTGAAGCCTACCAGGCTCCTCCGTCCATGGGATTTTCCAGGCAAGAGTACTGGAGTGGGGTGCCGTTGCCTTCTCCATTTTCAGTGTTTACTAGTGGATTTATTTGAGTCTTTTATTGCTTTTTCTCTCTACTGACATTTTGGCAGATTTTTTTTTTTCCCCTTTTTTTCATGACTACCAAAAGACAACTCAATGCAAGAGAAATGAAATTCATGTCTACCAGTTTCTGGTATTAATTTCTAGGAATTCTGCCAAATCTTACCATTTAGAATTACACAAGTGTGTTTCTGATTGGAAATCTGTAGAGGAACCCCCTCTGTTCATAGCTATAACAATTGCATTTTTTTTTTTTGATTAGGCTCAATGATGGAAATAAAATTCAGATGCACAAATACAGTTACAATTTCAGTTTAAATAGAATTTTTAGGGAGTTGCCTAGTGGTCTAGTGGTTAGGACTCCATGCTTTCACTGCAGAATACCTGGGTTCAGTCCCTGGTCAGGGAACTAAGATACTGCAAGCTACATGGTGTGGCCAAAAAAAAAAAAAAGGAATATTTTAGCAAAACTGTTAAGTCTAGTGTGCTTTGCATAAACACTAATGAAGTGATTTATAGACAGAAGTAGGAAGTGTTTCCCCAAGTGGCACCGTCGCCACTCTTCAGCAGTTGGAAACCTCAGAGGGAAACGCTCGTGGCATCACCACAAGGACATGAAGGACGTGCAGGCTTTTGCTTACACACTTTGCATTTAACTGAAGCGGCCCTACCTAAATCTTACTTACGTACCTTGCCGTGTACTGTAAACTCATTTTTCAGATCCAGAAGAATGACTTAAGTTATATATTTGAATATTATCCAGTGAGAGGGGAAGAACATCGCTGGGCACCTGGTGGGTGCCCATGTTGTTGGTGGGTGTCACTGCCTTTTTATAGATGAGTTAAGTACTGGAGAAGCTCTGCCCTGTAAGCTGCACGTGTTAGACGCCGTATGCCAGGGCAGAGCCAAGTGCTGTAGTGCTCTATCTGCTTTATTCCTTGAGAAAACTAGAGCGGTACTTGGGTCTGCAGCTTCCTTTTGCAGATGAAACAGTGGAAGCCTAGAGGTACAGTCGCTCATTGTGGGTCTTCAGCCCACAGGGGTGGACCCAGCTTGGCTGGACCTGGGGGACTGCAGTGTGAGCTCCTGACAGCCTGCGTGCAGCCTCCCTGGTGGGAAGAGCAGCAGCCAGTAAAACTCTAACCCGGTCTCCTGCGGTGGGAGTAAATAGAGTGCTAGTGTAATGACCACGTCTGGGAAAGTCTAGGTAATTATATTTTCACTTGAACCTGACACTTTGGATTATGAAGTGCTCATCTGGTTAACATAGTGTAAGTAACCATTTTGATGAATATACCAAGATTGTTTCATTATTTGACATCTGTTTAGAATCAGGTAGATAAAATGTATAATGCATGATGCAGTGACTGATCCTTCTTATTTATCAAAGGATGTGCGTTAGTAACCTCCACGTTTACAGTTTTTTCATTGGTGACTTTTTTTGAAGGGTGGGTGTTGTTTGAAGACAGTTTTGTGGGAAGCAAGGGGTATGTAAAGGGAAAAACAAATTGCACATGTCTCACACAGGTATGAGCCCCTTGTGGTAATCCTGGTATTTATAATCTCTGACACACTGCTGCTCTATAAATGTTTCTGAAATTAATGTGCTCATTCTCACCAACTTAGAATTTTCCATTCTTCTTTTAAGAGTCGGCACATACTCTGCTCCTTTATTTGGGGCCTGTGAACCAAAACCAAGGGTTAGAAGGACCTAAGCTTTCCTGTCTGTGGGCTCTCTGTGCCTGGGATCTCCTTTCTGCCTCCATTGTCTATACTGAAAGTCCTGTAGCTTGGATTCTGCTGTGAGCCGTGGTGCTTGTGTCTACTGGTAACCAAAGCACCGTGTAATTGTCTTTGCTGGCCTGAAGGAAGAGCTTACAGTTGTACACATTATATATATTTAGTGGCTTGTGTGTCTTCTCATGAGAATTTAAGCACCATGAAGGCAGACACTTGGTTTTTCACACTGTTGGGTCACCAGTGCTCAGCACAATATTTATTGAGAAGAACTGAAACTTGTTAATAGTTGTGTGTGTGTGTTAGTCACTCAGTTGTGTCCCACTCTTTGCGACCCCATGGACTATACCTTGCCAGGCTTCTCTGTGCATGGAATTCTCCAGTCAAGAATGCTGGCGTGGGTTGCCATTCGGTTCTCCAGGGGATCTTCCCATCCTAGGGATCAAACCTGGGTCCTCCACATTGCAGGCGTATTCTTCACCACTGAGCCACCTGGGTTGGAGGACAGCTATTACATCAGCCAGTCATCTGTGGCTTTGCTTGCCTTGGTGAAGGACCTCCCTTTAAAACCATGTAAAACTCGATACTAGGGAAGAATTGGATTATCTTTGTTTCACTCCGTCTGCTTTATTTTAGATTACTGCTATCATCATACTTGGACTAGGGAAAACATACTGCTGTTCCCCTTTACGTTTTTGAAGTGTTCTTTTATAGAAACTTATCCTGTATTAATTGATCTTGTGTTCATTAGGAGGCATCCTAAATTCTGCAGGCATAGAAGACTACTCAAGGTGACACAGAATGAGTGGGGTTTATAAAAGCTCCTTGATTACTGGTCCAGAAGCTCTAGTGTGTCTTTTACTAATCAGCTGGATTCATTGGCTGCCGTACAAGAGTTTTACATTATGCCCTGAAACCATTTTTAAAAACCCATTTCCTGTTGCTGCCTGCCAGTTATATAGTATGCCAGCTTTTGCTTGCCATGACAGGTCCCTTACCTTTCGGTCATTTGGGGTGTCAGCATTTGGATAGCAGAGAGTAGTTTGTTCTGCTTCATCGAGTTCCCCCTTAGTCCCGCTGTACCGTGGGGGGAAACACACACTTGCAGGGTCTGGGGAGCTCCAGGTTGTTGGCAGTGCTTCTCAGGGTTGTCCCAGGTCAGAAGTGCAGAGGCTCCAGCCTGATTTCTGACCCACTGACTCCGGCTCTGGGGGCAGGGCCGGCTGTCAGTTCCAGCTTGCTGTGCTTTCAGTGCGTGCTGTTTGTGAACCACTGCCTTAGAGGGCTTAAGAGAAACACAAGTTGTAGCAGGCAAACATAAGCCATAAATGGCAGAGGTATGTATGAGTATGGTCTCTTTGACCTCTTTAGATTTGCTAACAAGGTTGTTTTCCGAACAGTACTCTTAAATATGTTTTTGGAGTCTTGAGAAGACCTCATAGTTCCTTTTGTGTAGAGATTTTGAAGGTTTTCTGCTGAGCCCACTCAGTTCTTTTGAATCCTGGTGTGGATTTTAAATGAACAATCTCGTGTTGCAGTAGCAGTTTGTATGGCTCCTGGACTTGTGGCTTTTGGCAAATAGCAGGGGAGTGTGTGCATGCGTGCATATAGCAGGGGAGTGTGTGCATGTGAGTGTGAAGGCTCACGTTCCTTGGTGGTTTTGTTTTGGTGCTGAAGAATTGGCTAGCTTTTGCTAGAATCAGGGTGATTGCCAAGTCTTGGGGTGACTGATGAAGTGGTATTGTGTGAATTGATTCTATGCCTAGCATTACATTTGTACCTGAATTTCATGAATTTGGTTTTGCCTCTCTTTTTTCTTGAGAGGCAGCCTGAGTAAAAGTTAGTGTACCACCGTGGGATCGACCCTGGGCCTTGTGCAGAGTTTGATGCATGTGTTGGTAAATAGCATATTGTCAGCCTGGGAACAAGGATTCTCTGTTGTCTTTTCTCGTGCTACGTGGTCGGTCAGTAATTGTGTAATGATGGAAGGAGGGTACCTCCTGCTGGGGTCCTGGGAGGAGTCAGTCACCCAGACTAAACCAAGTAGCTCTGTTGTGGGGGCTTTGTGGGAAGGGGGTCTGTAACTGTGAAAGTTGTTACAGAGGTAGAGAAGCACTTATCAAAGGCGATGGAATTAAATGTAGTCTCAGAACACTGAGGAGGTTGTTTGCATGTGAGTTCTGTCCCCTCCCTGATCTTTCAGTCAGCTGTGCAGCTCCATGAAGGCAAAAATAATAGAAATGAGCTGGTGGAGAGAGCTCTTTGGAACAATCTCTGTCTCCTTAAAATTGGCCAAGTGAAATTAAAGTTCTCGTTAGTAGTCTCCCATTAATGTGACTCTGGTTAAATGTACAGCTGCCCGCTCCTGGGTGTCCGAGGGGTTGGGACCAGGACCTTCCTTGGATACCAGGTTCCTTGGGTGCTCAAGTCCCGTATATACAACTGTGCACACCGTCCTGTGTACTTTATAAACGTCTCTAGATGACTTACAGTACCTGGCACAGTGGAATGCTGTGTAAATTGCTGCCAGTGCGGCAAGTTCAAGTTTCCCTGTTTGGAACTTTCTGGGCTTTTCCCCAGTGTTTTCAGCCTCACATGGAGGACCTGAGGTTGTGGAGAGCTGACTGCCCTTGGCATGCCTGGCTGAGAGCAGCTTCTCAGTGGGTGTCCGTGGATGGCCCTCCTGGGCCCCTGAGCAGCCTCCCCTCTGATGACAGCGTGGGCTCCTGCCGGCTCCCCTACCCGCCTCTCCTGGTGGCTTCTGCAATATTACCGCCTTGTGGTTTTAAACAGCCTTTTCCTGGTTATAATGAGGTTACACATCTTTCTATACATTTACCGGCCATTTGGATTCACTGTTTTGTGAAGTGCCTGTATTTTTATATTAGTTTTAAAAAATATATTCATAGACTTTTTTATATGTTCAGGACACAGGTCCTTTGTTGGTTATATATTTTTCCACTTTCTCTCCCCACTTTGTTGTGCAGTTTCACTGACACAGTGGGTTTTCTTTCTTTTTTTCTTTTTGTCTTTTGAATGAAGAGAAGTTCTTTTTACTTTTATTTTTTGGCCGCACCACACGACTTGTGGAATCTTAGTTCCCCGACCAGGACTTGAACCCCGGCCTTTGGCATTGAAATCGCAGAGTCCTAACTACTGGACTGCTGGGAAAGTCCTCAGACATTCTTAAGTTTATTGTGGTTAAGTTTATTACTGGGAATTATACTTAATTCCCAGTGATCAAGTTAAAATGTGAGTTTTCAATTTTATTTTAAAAACTTTGTGGAAGTTTTCAGACATATGCAAAAACAATGTTGTAATGATCTCTCCATGTTCATTACCACGTTTAATGATGGTCTTCATTAAGATTGTTAACTCGATCGGTGGTACTGGTTTACATTTAAAAGACATGAAGGAACTTGCTTTGAACACATATGCTTATGTTGGCCAGATATCATGGCTTTTGCTGAAATGTGACATAACAATTTATGACACATTTCTTTTGGAACAGAAAGGGATCAAGTGTCACTGTACAGCTTTTTAAAGTTGGTGATGCTCAGAGGCATCTAATAGTCCTAACCAGCTGGGTGTTAAGCAAGGCCGTGGATCTCTCCACAGCCTCAGAACCTGGGGTGGAATGGCCCCTCCTTCTTTCTTCCCTCCCTCCCTTTCTCTCTTTCTTTCTGTTTTTCTTGTACTTGAGTCAAAATACACGTTGCTTGCTTTGCAGTGTTCGTTTAATGCTCCTGATAGCAGTGTGTCTTTTTTTTTTTTAAAACTTAGTCATTAGGATGGAGAAGCAGCATGAAGCTTTAATAGAGCAAAACTCATCAGAGAAATGCGCTTAGTATGTTAGTCCTTTTCAGGAGATGCTTTTGTTAAACATTGAAGAGATAGAGAAGAACATGTGTGAGGTGTGAGTAAGCTGTAGACCAAGAGTGCTCTGACCTCCCAGAGAAAGGCGCCCGAGGCCACAGAGGTGCTGGCCGCTCTGGGGGAAGAGGCCGAGGCAGGAACATGTAGGCTCTGAGGGCATCTAGGCTTCTGTCTGTGCCCAGGACTCGGCCCTGCTGTTGTGGTGCGAAAGCAGTCGTGAACTCTGGGCAAAGGGGTGAATGGTCTGTTTTCCAGTACAGTTTTATTTCTGGACCCTGAAATTTGAATTTCATGTAATTTCACATGCAACAAAATGTTATTACTCTTTTTTTAAAATTTAAGTTTACTTTTGGCTGTGTTGGGTTTTTGTTGCTGTGCAGGTTTTTCTGTTGTAGAGTGTGGGCTCTAGAGAACAGGCTCAGCGGTGTGACTCCCGGGCTCTAGGGTGCAGGCTCAGCGGTGTGACTCCCGGGCTCTAGAGAACAGGCTCAGTGGTGTGACTCCCGGGCTCTAGAGTGCAGGTTCAGTGGTTGTCACTCCTGGGCTTAGTTGCTCTGAAGTATGTGGGATCTTCCTGAATCAGGGATTGAACCCCCATCTCCTGCATTGGCAGGAGGATTCTTTACCACTTAGCTACTACGGAAGCCCGTTATTATTTTAATAATTTATTTAATCATACGCAGTTAAAAACCGTTCTTAACTCATGGGCCGTACAAAAACAAACGATGCAGCCACCCTGGTTTAGAGAAGAAAGCTAGCCTGGCAGCTGTGGGCCAGCTGCAACAATGGAGAATCCCCTCCCGCCCTGAGCCCACCTGTTCCCTACCACGGCCCCCTCTTACTTTGTAAGCCTGTGTAGCCGTCTTCCTTCAGCCTTCTGAGTTACCACCTCCTTCTTCAAGCCCTGCTACCACTGTTATTTTACTCACCTTTATTTTCTTTGTCACTTGACCGTGACAGAAGATCTGAGAGCAAAATGTTCACTACTGTATCCCCAACATTTAAAACAGCGGTCACTGAATGAATATGGCATTTATCATTTCTTTGTGTCAGTTTTGTTTGTGTTGAACTCTCTACTAGGGAATCACACTGCATTTGTTTTTCTGCGACTGGCCTTCTTTCCGCTCAGCACTGTGGTTAAGACCTGTTGGAGGGCTGTCCGTGGTCAGTGTTGGTTCACTTTCTCTGTTGTGTAATGTGGTCTCCAGTTGATGGGCATTTGGATTGTTTCCAGCCTCTACTGCCCACGTGCGTGGATGTCTCGCCTGCCCACGTGGGGTGTGATGCCGGTTCTGGCTGGCCAGCCTTCAGCTTGCCTGCTTCCTGCC
The DNA here is from genome assembly GCF_003369695.1 of Bos indicus x Bos taurus. Taxonomy (NCBI): domain Eukaryota; kingdom Metazoa; phylum Chordata; class Mammalia; order Artiodactyla; family Bovidae; genus Bos; species Bos indicus x Bos taurus. Next base: position 2,803,937 of record NC_040089.1, read on the forward strand.
AGATTGCTCTCAGGGTACCCTGCCAACTCGCATCCCACTGATGCAGGGAGGTGACTCCTGGCTGCTCTGCATTCTTGGCAGTGCGCTGTAGTTGATTCTGCCTTCTTCAGTTTTGCCGTTCTGGTAGTTATGTAATAGTATCTGTTTGTGGCTTTACACTGAATTTCTCTTTGTACTAATTAGGTTAATAATCTTTTAATATATTGGTTATATCTCTTTCTTATGAAGAGAAGACATTGGCCTGATTTTCTTCTTACGTTTTTCTTATTGACTAGTAGCTGTTTTACATGTGTGGATTACTGTCCTTTGTCACTGTAAGTTGTGAATATATTTTTCCAGTTTGTGTTTATCCTTTTGAGATGTCTTGGAACTAAGGTTCTTAATTTTAACATTGTTGATTCTATCAGTCTTTTTCTTTATGATTAGTTTTTTTGTCTTATTTAAGGAATTTTTCTTTACTGAAGGGTTACAGTTTGATATGAGATATTTTTATTATTTATTCATAAAGCATGTATTGTTCCATTCAGTAAATATGTTTGATATTTAGGTGTTTTTTCTTCTTTTTTTTTTTTGGCCATGCCACACGTCTTGTGGGATGTTAGCTCCTCCACCAAGGATGCAGCCGAGGCCCTTGGCAGTGAAGGTGCCAAGTCCTAGCTGCTGGACCACCAGGGAAGTCCCTGTGTTTTCTGACTGCCATAAAGATTCCTTTGATAACTTATAATTTATTTTAGTGTTTGATAAATTCCAAATGAATGACTATTCTTTGATGTACCTTGCTGTGATTTATTTCTAAAATGGGACTGTAGTAAGAAAATGTGTTCTGTATGGAACCATGTCTTTGAAATTAATGTTATCTTTAATAGATCCATGTGTGCGCTCAGTTGCTTCAATCATGTCTGACTCTCGGTGACCCCGTGGATTGTAGCCCCCAGGCCCCTCTGTCCATGGGATTCTCCAGGCAAGAACACTTGCGTGGTTGCCATGCCCTCCTCCAGGGGGGTCTTCCCCACCTAGGGGTCGAACCTGTGTCTCCTGTCTCCCACTCACGCCACCTGGGAAGCCCAAAATCCTAGTTCAGTTTGGCTGTATCTTGACCCTAACTCTCAAAGTTCTGGACACTTAGGTACATCTCACTTTTGAAAACTCTGGAAACACTTGTTTTATTTCCAGCCTGAAGTCGAGGTGTTAGTGCATGGTAGCAGCTCTTGGACTCTGAAGCTTGAGGACAGGTGACTGCCTCGACTGCCAGTTTGTTTCAGCTTAGCCGAGCGGCGGGGGTTCACGCTGTGCCTGCAGCTGCTTCCTTTCAGTGGCATTTGTTAATTAAGCTGTTTAATTTTACCTTCTCAAGACTGAAAGAAAGAAAAGGAAGAAAATTTTAGTTTGTGGTTATAGCAGGGTCTTTTAGCCAAGTGCTTACTTTGGGTATTCATTTCATTTTTGTTTACAAAAAGTAGCATTGACTTGAAAAGTATCAAAATTAAATAATAGGTCAGAAGTTAAATTTTATTCCTCCCCTAATGTCTCAGGTATTGGCAGCTGAGAGGTTTAGGCATCATGGTTTGTGTAGAGAGGCAGCTCTTTTAGCAGGAGTCTCTCATCTGGGAAGCAGAAAGGCCTGGGTTCAAATGTTACCCCTATGCCTTTTGTCCTGTGACTTTTGACTAGTTGTTTAGTTTGTCAGAGTCTCAGTTTCAGATAGCCCTTATCTATAAAGTCTAGTGTCTATAATCTCTGCCTTTGCGGGTATGTGTGCGGCTACTTTGTAAAGTGAGGCAAATGTCAAGTGCCAGGATCAGGGTCTTTTTCAGACTTACATAGTGCTGGATCACTACAGGCCTAGCCTTTCCACTCACATGTTTCCCTGGCTGCTTCTTGAACGGGTCAGTTGAACTCATTCATTTGTTTAGCATTTGTGAACCCCTGCCTGTGCCTCGTGCAGCACTGAGCCCTGGTGATGCAGGCGGGTGGCGTGGGGCGGGCTCAGGTCAGCGATGGGCACGGCCGGTGCTCCGAGGGTCGAGGATGCGGCCCCAGTGCCGGTGAGGCTCCGGTGTCGGCAGACTTCTCTGTTCAAGGCCAGGCAGTGGATGCCTCAGGCTTTGCAGGCCACAGATGGCCTGCCACGTATTTCTTGAATTTTCCTCTTACAAAGGTAAAAAATACATTCTTAGCGCAGGGACCTTACAAAACCTGGCTGTGGACCAGATGCATTGGCCTCTGCAGGTGTCTGAAAGGATCTGTAGGAGTTCAGTGGAAAGTGGGAAGCAGGAGCGCCCTGTGCAGAGGCGTGGAGGTGTGAGGGCCGCAGGGGTGGAGTGGGCTGTTCCTGTCAGATCTGGAGCTCAGCACGGGCTGGGGAGGAGGGCGGTGAGCTTGGTGTGGAAGGCAGGATGTTTGCACTTGCTTCTGATCCAGAGCAGATGTGTGGGGCCGGAGGAGGCTGGGACGGGATGAGCGCTGTGGCCCTACAGAGATGTGCTCTGGAGGGGAGGCAGGAAGCAGGCGCTTGTCACTCAGGAAATGGCTGCCCAGCTGGCTCACTTGGAGGGGAACCGGCGGAGGGCAGGGTTCAGTTTCAGTCTGCGCTCCTTTGATCATATAATGATGTGGTACAAATAAGTGAGGAAAGCCTCGATCAAGGGTGCAGCTGAGTAGCTGGAGAGAAGGGGGTGATTTGAAGCCGTTTTCTGAGTTAATCTCTGGGTCCTGACCAGGCGCATGGCGTGGCCGGGCGGCAAGAGGGGTCCCAGGTAACTCTCCTGAGGTGACCCGCTCATGAAGCTCTGTTTGCTCTGAAATACGAGCAGCCGCGGTAGCTTTGAGGAGGAAACATTCTTTCCTGGGTCCATGAGCCCCAGAAATTAAGTTGTAAGCAGAATTGTGTGTTTTTCCCTGCAGAGAGAACTTCAGGGCTCTTGGATTACTGAGGAGGAGCCCAGCACCCAGGGGAGCCACTTCTTAATAGATTGTATACATCTGGCGCTCCTCAAAGGTTTAGGCTAATCATCCGAATCATGGTTTTACTTTCCATGTAATACATCGCAAACTGCCAGGTAAACCCCAAATGCATGCAGTCCCATTAGACTCCATATAGACCCATCTCAACTGGCTGTTAGAATGTTCCCCCACCTCTCCTCTCCTCCAGAGACAGACAGCAAGACATGTATTTGGTACATAGGAGGCCGACCAGGTGTGTGGGACTCTGACAGGCACAGAATGTTTTCAGCACGCTGTTGTAAGGTGGGCAGAGCTGAAGTTTACAGTTAGGCTTCTCTTCATAGTCACATACCTGTGAGAGGTGGGCACGTGTCCCTTTTAAGTAGGATTTGCCATTACCAAAATTGAGGGTAGTTTCTACCTAGGAATGTGTGACCTCAGGCCCAGCTAAACTGCGGCAGCCTCATCAGGCAGGAGGTGCCGGGGCGCAGAGGTGACTTCCTGGGAGCTGTGTGTGGCCCTGGCCTTTCCTCTGGTGAAGTTCACCCTTTACTGTGTGAAGCCTAATTATCGTTAGACAAGTTAATTATTTCTGTCATGACTAGGGAGTTCAAGAAATTACTGCTTTTAGGGATACGATATATGTTGCAACCACATGTGGTATAATTTACCACAAAACTAGAAAATCAGAATTTCTGCTCCTAAGTGAAGATGTCTCCAAAAGTGTGCCACACTTGACACCTGTCCTAATGTTTTCCTTTGGAACTTGAATAAAGATCAGGAGTCATGCTGGGAGATAGCTCATTTTTAGAATCAGAATTTTAAAATATTTTGACAGGTTGTAATGAAGTGCTAAAATCATTAAGGTAAAATTAAAATTTATTAGGAATAAATGTAAAATGGTAGACTTAAATCAAAAAGAAAATCAACGGAGAAGGTTGAGGGTGGGTGAAATATGTCCTAACTGTTCCTGTGTGCAGAAGACGGGGTGGTGGAGGATGTTGGTTGACTAAAACCGGGATTGTCAAGCTTTTATGTGAATGGGCACATGAGAAATAGTTTAGGTTTTCCAGACTAATAGACAAAATCAAGGATATTATGTAAATACTTCTATAACAAGAGAGAACACAGAATTTTTTTCTTGGACAGAATCCAAATTATAAGTGCGCATGATTTTTTATGATATCGGTCCCCTGATGAGAGAATGGGATTCTCTTTCAGGGGCGGAAGTGGAGGGGGGGGTAACACTTTTTTAAATTGAGTTTTAAAGCTAGTGCTGCCTGTCATCAGAGTCAGTCACACATGTTCGTCTCCTAATGCTGATCTAACAAGGAGGTATTTCATCTTTGAAAATGTCTTTATGCCGATCGGTGCTCTCAGATCCTGATACCGTGCAGGAGTATATCATTTTAATTGAGCATATTCATTACTTGGAAGGCATTTATAGAATTCTCTTAGATTCTTCTTGATATTTGCCTTTTAGCGTGTCGTCGTATTGCAGATTAATCACTTCCGGTTGATGGTTGGAAGGGGGGGCCTCAACTGCATAGTTAAATGGATTTTGAAATATGTAAATTTTCATTATACTTGCATCAAGGTTCAAAAAATGCTGCTGGAACTGTAGCTTAAACTCAGAAAATACATCTGCTGTGAATTTGTGTGGGAATGGAAATCTCACTTCTCATAACTTCTGGTAGCTTGGGGAGTGTGTAAAGAAGCGTGGTGTTCCTTGTGATTCAGATGTTGGCTGTCATTGAAATGACTTTACTGCAGTAGAAGGGCCTCATATAAGCAGCCTTGGAATTTTAGGTTGGGTTCATTAAGAAATGTTATCAAGTCTTTTGTGCATGCTAAATAGCTTCAGTCGTGTCCAACTCTGCGACCCCATGGCCTGTAGCCTGCCAGGCTTCTCTCTTCGTGGGATTCTCCAGGCAAGAATACTGGAGTGGGTTGCCATGCCCTCCTCCAGGGGATCTTCCTGATGCAGACATAACCTGTCTCTTAGGTTTCCTGCATTAGCAGGTGAGTTCTTTACCACTAGCGCCACCTGGGAAGCCCTTAGCCAGTCTTTAGTTAAAGCTAATTTCATTGACTACAGTGTTCAGTAACAGTAGTAGTCGACGGAGGGTCTCTTTCAGAGCAATTTCAGTCATGCTTCTGAGGTCAACAAGTCACAACAAAACCTACCCCAAACTGCTAAACTGCTGTGTGGAAGGACAAGTCAGACTATTTCAGTGAACTTTGCTGTTGATGCTGCTGGTTCAGCAACACACAAGAGATTAGAAAACTTTGCACAGGGTACCTGCAGATGAAGAACCCAGTGAATAACTGTAGTTGAAATAACCATGTTTAAATGCTTTAAACATCCTAACGTTTTCACGATCTTTGTAAATTTGTCCAGCCAGCCCTTTTCCTGCTTCCCATGTACTTTCAGTCAGCATTTGTATTCTGCTTCAGGTAATACTAAATTTAGTGTTTTGTCCAGTTCTTTGAAAATATTCTCCCTTGTAGTCCACATACATTGTTCTTGGAAGCCAGTTCCTCAGGACCATCGACTCCTTGAGTAACATTTGTTGACAAGCAGCCAAGGAAAGCCCCCAGAGTTGTTTGCCTTGTTCTGTGACTGACTGTTGATGCTGTTTCCTGCACCCTCAACTCTGAGCATCTGTTCTTACTGATAGTCCTGAGCAGGTTTTTTCTCAACACATTTCTCTGGCCGTGCGAACATCGGTGTAAACCGAGGAGCCATCTAGGATTGTGAGCAGAGGCGTAGTGTGTCTGACTGAGATGCCGAGTCACCTACTGTGTTGAGAACAACCACTGGGGTGGCTGGGGCAGGCGCAGGGGTCCTCTGTTCCGCGCTGTTCCTGCTCGGGTGAGTGATGACGGCAGCTCAGGTCGGCATAGTGCTGGTGGCCATGGCACCAAGGGCAGTTTCTGGGCATGTTCTGCAGGAAAAGCCGACAAGATTGGGTGGGGAGTGTGGGAGGAAGGGTCAGGGGTGGTGTCCACTGTTTGTGGCCTTGGCCGTTGGAAGGCAGGGCTCATAAACGTGGAGGACTGCACAGGAGGTTCGTGAGGGAAGATCAGGCCTGAGCTCTGTTGGGCATTTTGAGCAGTTCCCTTGGGCAACCTTTCGCTTCTCTGAGCAGGCTTGCAGCTGGTCCCAGATCCAGTATATCTGTCAGGGTTTGGTCAGGAACTCAGAAGCCACTGTAGATGTTTTTTCAACATAGGAATTAGAAGCCATCACTTGTGTTGGAAGGGCTGGCAGGGTCAAAGGTCAGGGAAGCAGCCCTCACACTGAGTGCGTCCCCGGGTTCCTCCGGGCTCAGCGGTGATATGGACAGTTGGTGCTGCTGCCACTGAACTCAGTGTGTTGAGGCAGGTGGTTCTTGGGGTCTCTCTCTGGGGCAGCTGAAATTCTCCTTGGAACGTACCTGAGGTCTTGGCTGCCATATCAACCTGCAGCTATGCTCCTGCCCACACCTGCCTCTGGGGAGTACTTTTCTCCTTCATCTTATCAGTCTTGCAAGAGTTTCCTCCAGCCCTGAATTGGGGCAGGAAGCAGTTCTGGCTTCTCTGTGGTGCTGGGATGCAGGGTGACAGCAGTCAGTCCAGGACGACAGCCAGGCAGCGGGTCTGAGCGAGAAACACACATTGTAGAGCTGTTGGCAGGAGACAGCACTTCTGTTCAGCTTGCCTGAGAGGTAAGCGCGGCCAGGAGGAGAAAGGACAGCGCCTTGGGGGCTCTAGAATGGACTGGTTAGAGTGAGCAGGAGCCATCTGAGCACTGAGAGGAAAGTGGGGCAGTCTGTTGGTGGTGTTGTGAGTGTTGGTTTTTCAGAACTTAGTAACTTCGCCTCTTATTTCCTGTTACTGTGTTCACTTAGTGCTTAGTACAGATGGATGGCAAACCCTGTGTTCAGCCCTGGCGCAGATGCCCGAGACATGGCATGCCCACCTGTGAGCAGCGCCACCGTGCAGTATTAGAGTATTTTTGGCTAGAAAATTAGTTTGAAGCGTAAAGAAGCTTTTGTTTGCCCAGATGATTTTCATAATATATTCACATTCTTTATATATTTTTGGTTTTTAGAAAGTTGGTTCTGACCTTTTTTTTTTTTTTTTAAGAATACAGGTTCCAGCTTGCCTAAGTATGAAACTGTTGGTAGACTGAGCTTAGAGGAAGGGCGATGCACATGAAGAGGTTGTGTATTTTGGACATTGGAGACCTTCACAGTTAACTCACATTATTGCAGTGTTGTGGGTTAAGAAACGGTGGGTTTGGGCCTTATTTAACACTTAGCATCAAAAAGACCAATTCTCCTCCAGGGGTGCAGCCTATATGTTCGATTCGAGCCAACTAGAATTTGTCAGTGTCGTGTTGAATGTTACTGAGCTTTAGGAAGAATTCTCTGTCGTGGTTGCTTTGGAAAGCCCAGATCTTGTTCATTGTTTTAACAGTAAATTATCTGGTTACTTTGGGAAAGCAGAATAGCACCATCAGTTTTAAGAGTGCTGGTAAGCTAGTTTTGAGCTTCCCTTGTGGCTCAAACGGTAAAGAACCTGCCTGAAGTGTAGGAGACCCAGGTTTGATCCCTGGGTCGGGAAGATCCCCTGGAGAAGGGAATGGCAACCCACGCCTGTATTCTTGCCTGGAGAATCCCACTGACAGAGGAACCTGGTGGGCTACAGTCCATGGGGTGGCAAAAAGTCAGACACGACTGAGTGACTAACACTTTCAAGCCAGCTAACGCTTGAATCCTGATTGCTCCCTTGCTTGCTGTGTGACCTGGAGAATTTAATTCGTTAAGACTTAGCTTTCTTATGTGTAAAATGGGAACACTGATAGTAACCAGTTAGGACTGTGAGGAGCTGGTACTTGCAAAATGCTCAGGAGAAAGGCTGAAACTAACTGTATGATGATCAGGCTTGATTCTGAGGCTTAGTGAGAGGTGGGTGTCAGAAAGCTGGCCAGGTTGGATTGTGCGTTGAAATGAGAACAAGATGAACAGGGTGGTAGAAGGAAATATTTTACCTGTTATTGAAACGTAGGTTTAGAGTGTGTGACTGGTGGAAAATTTTAGTTCACATTGTTAGAAAGGGAAAGGGGTTCAGAGTATCCCAGGTGTCTGTTTATACCCATCTTAAAACACCTGTTCGTGCCAGAAAGGTGTAGCTTATCCACCTTACAGCCATCTTCAGGGACCTGGTAGTATATTTTATTATATAATGAGGCAAGTTTAGTTTCTCTTTATCTGTCTGGAGCAAAAGATTTTACTTATGCATTTTAATTATACAGCTTGGGAAATGTTTGATTTTCTGCTCTTATTGAACTAGTTCAATTTTTATGCTTATATTTTATCAGTTTTGTATGTTTGCTAAGATGCAGAGCTTCATATTCTTAATAAAGATAGATTAGCTCATGGGATAAATAGGAGTGGGGGCACACAGCGGGCGCTGAGTCGCTCACTACTAACATGACAAGTGAACAGCCCTCCGGTGATAAAATGGAATGTTGTTACCTACTTGAATTCTCCTTACAATGAAACAAAGAGCAGTTGTAAAGCACTCAAAAGTCAGTGCATCCATTCATTTATTCATGCATTGTCACTCAGGCATCAAGCATATGTTTATTGATTAAGTGCTCTAGGTGTTTGATACAGTGTATATTATCGGGGTATACAGTCGGGAACAAAAACCAGACCTAGGGAATAACTGGGATGTTTTGCCTTTCACAGCAAGGAGAAGAAAGACAGTTGCAGGAGACTTGCATTTTAATGAATGATGTTTTCAGGTTTGTACTCCTTTAACAGAAAAGAAGCACGCCCCACCCCACCCCACCTCCCCACCCCGCAAAAAAAAAGAAAAAAAAAAAAGCAGAGAGCTTCTAAAGAGCACATGGGTTTTTTTACCTCTTGCAACCAACTGGAATCAGAACTTCACTCTGGCTTTATTTAATAGTGCGTAGGTCCTGAGGCTGCAGAGTTGAAGGAGGCTGTCTTGCTCCTAGAATCTCGTATTTGAGTGGAGGGAGGGGCCGACACGTGGGGTCGGATTTGACATCCACACTAGTGGGTGACCCCTTGTGGCTCAGATGGTAAAGGGTCTGCCTGGGGTTCAATGCCTGGGTCAGGAAGATCCCCTGGAGAAGGGAATGCCAACCCACTCCAGTATCCTTGCCTGGACAATTCCATGGACAGAGGATCCTGGCAGGCTACAGTCCATCAGACTGTAGAGAAATCAGACACGACTGAGTGACTAACACACACGTGTTAAACCAGAAGCTACACCCCAAGGGTGCTTGGGCGCAGAACCGTGTCTCTGCTGTTCACTGATGTGTGCTCCAGTGCCTGGTGCTGTGCACGGCCCGTCAGTGACTCCAGAGGCCCCTCTGGTGAGTGACAGGACTGGGGGAGCGCAAGAGAGGGGCGTGGCCCCCTCCAGACACGCTCCTGTTCAGTGCGGGCAGGAAGGCCCTGGTGGACGGACTGCCGGTGGCACAGAGGTGTGAGGGAGGGCGCACGTGCTCTGTAAACTGAAGTAGCTTAACTTCGCCCGAATGTAGGCTTCTTCAGAGACACCGATGAAAGATGTTAGACTCTGGAGAGTTAGACTGGGCTTGATCCAGAAGGGTCTCAGGCCCTAAATACAGGAAGCACGTTCCCACTTGAGGTCGACACTTCATATTACACGGCACATGCCGTGTCAGAAAAGCTCCATTGTGTCTTGGGGTCCCATTCTGTTAGTGGTAGCTGGAGTACTGAAATTCTGTGAGCCACTGGTGAACTTTTCATCTTTGGGGGAAGATGAGGATATAGGATAAATAATTGTTTTCTCAGGAATAAAAATAGTCTAAACTCTTGAAGGACAGGAGTCTTCTATTTCTATGTCTTGATTTCTAGTTCCTTGGAGGAATGCCAGGTGTGTTGAGTAGATTCTCAGTATGTGAATAAACGAAGAACACCCTTGGCTCTTGTGTGCACTGTTGTAGCGAGCGTTGTGGTGGGTTCTGGAAGGTGACAGCTGAGAGATGGCCTTTGGCAGGTCTCCAGGTGAGCGCGGGGCAGAGGAGTGTGGGTCACTGACGACAGGACGAGGGTGAGTGCTGTGGACAGACCACAGGGAGTGCGAGGGGTCATCGCCCCCCTCGGAGCACTCAGTCCCGGGCTCTTAGTTCTCTTTATACCTGCTGCTTATTTCCACATCCTCTGTGGCAGCCTTTTAGTAAACCTTCCACAGAGTCAGGCGCACGGACTCTCCATGTCCTCTTTCTGGGCTCGGCTTCCTGGAGGTCTCTGTTCTCCCGTGTTCTCAGCTGGCTGTTCTCGTGCCTTCCCTGCAGCGTTGCCCCGGTCGTCCTTTGCTCTTGCCCTTCGGCTTCTCTCCAGGGTTGGGTTTCATGTTTGGGGTACCCTTTGTCTTCGTCTTCCTTGACTGACTTCTTTGTCTTGGTCGACCACTGCGTCCAGAGGTGAACCACTTGAGAAGGATGATCGGGGTCTTGGGGGGGGCCGGGTCGCCTCCCACCTTCCCTCCTCCTGAGCCTCTCTGCTCCGACTGTCCTCCTCTCCTGGCCCACAGGAGCTCCTGTTCTGGAAGCTCCTTCCACCGTCAGGTCCTTGCTGAAGCTCCTCTTCTCCTGTGATTGCCTCCTACTTCGTTATGCTTACATTTTGGGGGAGGACCTTCTCCAGTGGCCTCCTGAGGTAGGACGCTTGGGGCAGAAGGTTAGGGCGTGAGCGTGATTGAGGAGGGTGATTAAGGTGTGGCTGGTGTGGAGTTCTGTTGGCATCGCTCTGATCCATTGCTTCCTGTGCTCCATGTTACTGGTTTTCAGTTCAGAAGCTTATTCTAATTTCTTATTCAATGTAACTTTTTCCCCTCCCATCTTTAGAAGCTTGTAGGAATTTAAAAATTCGGCCAGCTCTTTTAAAATGCCATGAAGTGTGGGTTTCTTTCCATCTACTGTTCTGCTCATTCACTGGGGACCTTCATTCTGGTAACTTCATTCCTCAGTTCTGGGAAAAGTTTTTCAAGTGATTGTGCTGATGCTTTTCTCCTTTCTGTTTCCTTGTTCTTTTTTTCTGGAAGTGTTGTTATCCACGAAACTGTCTTGGCTGATGTATTTTTCTTATTCTTTCTCTCTAGTATACTTCTGTCCCACCGTCCTTCCCTTTCTTCCTTCATTTTTTTATCCTGCTCTCAGGGAGCTGTCTTGAATTTAACTTAACCTTCTTTTTAGTTTTTTGCTTCTGTGTTCAGGTTCTTGAATATTCATGAGTATCCTATTTTTGTTTATTGATTGCAGCATCTTCTTACCTCTAGGTTTTTGATTGTAGAGTTTCTGTTTCTCTCAAGTATTTCCTTACCTCCCAATCCTCCAGAACCCTTTCCTTCTGTTTGCCATGGGGAGGGCCTTTTGACTTTTACATCAGGGTATTAGGGGTGGACGATTTGTTGGGGGATCCCCAGTGTATTTTCAGGTCTTTCTTCTTGGTCTGATTATATTCCCCAAGAATATTCTCTAGTCTCTTTCGTGTGGAATTCTGACTACAGAAATCTGGGGGCTGGGTGGGTGTGTGAGGGGTGGGGAGCGCGAGGACCCACCGTTGAGTTTTGTATGGTGATGAAGTTCCCCTGTGTGTAGTCCAGCTGGGCAGGGGGCCTTCAGTTGAGAGCCACTCTGCTTTTCCTGGGAGTGGCCATCAGGGATGGGGCAGCACTCGGACGCCTGGGGCTGAGCTTCTGGCTGCGGCTTGAGCAGACTTGCTGCTCCCTGTGGCCAGGCCCTGGAGAACGCAATGGCAACCCACCCCAGTACTCTTGCCTGGAAAATCCCATGGACAGAGGAGCCTGGTGGGCTGAAGTCCATGGGGTCGCTAAGAGTCGGATAAGACTGAGCGACTTCACTTTCACTTTTTACTTTCATGCATTGGAGAAGGACATGGCAACCCGCTCCAGTGTTCTTGCCTGGAGAATCCCAGGGACGGTGGAGCCTGGTGGGCTGCTGTCTATGGGGTCACACAGAGTTGGACACGACTGAAGCGACTTAGCAGCAGTAGCAGTGGCCAGGCCCTGTCCTGCCCGCCCCGGTGCTGCCCGCTCTGAGCCTTCTGGGACACCCCGGTGGAAGTGGAATCGGGTCTTAGTTTTTCCACTGCTGGCTTAGAACCTGGCTTTCTTGGCCTGCTGAGTCATTTACTATGCTTCCAAACTTTCATAGTTTCTGTTTCCTCCAAGTTTTTTTTTTTCCCCGTTTTTAAAAAATTTGTTTTCGTCTTTATCTTCCGTGTGAGAAGCTTTTCTCACAGGCTCCAGAATTCTCTTTTTCCCCTGTCAGTTCTGCCTGAGCTGTGTTTTGTTATTCAATTTTTTTTAATACCTCTTTAGTATAATTTTAGTGGGAGAGGGTGAAGTAGATGTATATATTGTTGGTGATCTTTCCCTGAGCTTACTAGCTAACTCTGTGTCATATTAATGCGTGCTTGTTGATACGTTTTAGTAGTCTCCAGGTTTTCACATGTATTTTCTTGACTGAAATGTAGGTTTGAAGACAGGGACTTGATGGCGTGTTTTTACCCTCATGTGTCGTAGGTGATGAGACTGGCTCTGAGAGGGGTGAACACAGTGGCTCTTTGAAAAAGTGGTGGAGAGGTGGTTTTGTAAATGCATGTTGTCTCTCCTTGTCAGGTTCTCGGTGACTGCTATGGAAAGAGGAAGGAGAAAGGAGGAGTGTTTGTAAGTCATCGTGCGACTTCCTCACGGAGTTTTGGTGGCCTTCTGAACTGTGAGTGATTCTCTTGCTACACTTGTGTCTTGGTGTTTTGTTTTGTTTTGATTTTTCTTTCCCCTGTCATAGGGTTTTTTTGACACACAGTGGAAACAAGCAAGAGGTAGTGAATTTTGCAGAGAAGGTGGGAGGAAAAATAGAAGTCATTTAGTCCCTTCTGTATGTGTACCTTCTGTACTTTATATACCTTTTTGTATATATGGTTAACAACTACAGTAACATCACATGGTTTAGAATAGGGCCAACTCTTTGCAAACCCATGAACTGTAGCCCACCAGGCTCCTCTGTCCATGGGATTCTCCAGGTAAGAATACCGGAGTGGGTTGCCATGCCCTCCTCCAGGGGATCTTCCTGATCCAGGGATCGAACCCATGTCTCTTATGTCTCCTGCAAGTTCTTTAGCACTAGCGCCACTTGGGAAGCCCGGAATGGGGTCTGGTACCTTATAATACCAGGATATGCCTGCTGATGGGTCCTCTCCCCTCTCACATTTGCGTCACTGAGGGACAGTGAGGCTACAGGTCCCAGTGCAGAGCTGGGATGCACACTGTGTCTGACTCAGCCTGTGCCCTGTCCTCTGATACCTGGTTCTCAGGGGCTCTGGATTCAGATGGCAGCTTAGCTACTTACGCTTTACTAACTGCCTACACCTGGCTTTCCCATCCAGCAGGGCGTGATGATAGCCCTTCCCCAGGCACAGGAGGTGAGAGGTATGTGACGTGCTCACAGATGTCAGCAGTGGTCACTCCCTGGGAGGGAAGCTGGGCCCGAGAAACTGGGCTCTTTATGATGTGGCCGTTTGTAGCTGTGGGGTTTGTTTCATGCCCCACAGTGGGGAAGTGGTAGAGTTGAGGTTCTATCCCAGTTTGTCTGATGTCTGAGGACTGCTCTCTGGTGAGTCTGGTGGTGAATTGAGGACAGGCAGCCAGAGAAAATGAATGTGTGTCTCCTGGGGTGCTGGCGTTGGTCAGCACTCTGTTGTACCAATATGTTGTGTTGGTAAAAGCCTCATGAACTTGAACTTGATGGATTCAGACCTCATGACAGTTTATAACTGTGTTGAATTCCACTTTGGCCAGTGTCCTTGTGTTGGATGTCCAGGTGGCAGGGCCCTGGTTAAAGTTTTTCCACTTCCTTCTGAGGGTCGGTTCACTTTCCTGCTTTGTTCTCTTTTCCCCCAAGCAGCTTCTGTCTCTACAGAGGCTAGGTATTAGGGAAGGGAAATTATGTCATGCAGTTTCAATTTCCGAGCAAGGCCCGGAAGTCTTAGTCCTGTTTTTCCAATTCACCCCGCTCTTTACTGGCTGTGGGAGGAGCCTGAGCTGCGTGCTGTGATGGTGTTGCAGGTCATGAGGTCACAGCCCAGCTCTTTGCATCCCCCTCCATCCAGATGATACGTTTGTTCCTGTGACTGTAACGTCCATTTGGGTGCAAATCTGTTTCTGAGAGTCTTGGAAATAAAAAATTTATTTCACTTCTGCATCTTTTGTTTGATTCATAGGTGGTTTGTACTAAATGCTGAATGAAGGAATGTTTAATGCTTGCCACAAAATAACTTCTTTTAGTAGATCCAAATAAGGCAGAATATCAAGTGTAGCTTTTCAGCAACATTAGAGCTTAAAAATACCTCATCTTGGTACAGGTACAGCACAGGGGACAATATTTACATGAGGGCGCAATATTTAGTAGAAGGCACTCAGAATTCTTCTTGAAATACGATGGAGCGGAAGAAAGGCCTGGTGGGAGGGCAGTGAGACGTCAGGCAGGCCCCTGATGAGCCAGGGGCCTCTTCCCCAGCTCATTGGAGCTTTTAGCACCAGGACTGCTGATAATCTACTGATTCTGGCTTGTCCCCTCCCCACCAGTATTTGAAAATACTTAAGCCCAGAAAGATAACCGTCTAACTGGTGTTGCTCCAGACAGATGGTCAGACAGTAGGAGTCCGTCTTGCCTCCCCCAAAGTCAGCCTGGAGCTGCGATGCTAAGAGCCAGACCCCCATCCCCCTGAGTGTTCCATCGTGAGCTCCTGGTCTTCCTGGGCCCTGCAGAGCAGCTCTGCTTCTGGAGCTGCTTTGCCAGAGTTGGTTCTTGGTTCTTGTTTGATTTGGTGTGTGTGTTGGAGGGCAGGAACTTGGGATGGAGGTGTTTTGCAACCTTAATTCTAGGAAGGTGCAGAAAAGTTTTGGAGGAGTTGAATCACTGAAATATGTGTGGAGATCATTTTCAGGGTTAACGTTTGTGGGAAGGTGGTAGACAGGAAGGAAGGCTGCCTCAAGACCCTCTGAAGACCCCCATTTTGTTAATAAAGATGTCTTTTAAGCATCAGGACAAGTGAGTACAACTAAGATAGATTGGACTCTGAGTTCTTGGGGCCGTTTACTCAAAAAACCTGTTTTTTAGTGTCTGGAATTCCAGATATCGTCCTGAGACTTCCCTAGGTGCTAAGCAGGATGGACATGGTTCGTGTTCTTGTGTGACACCGGTTTTGTTGGGGTGCTGACCTCTGCCATGGGGAGAGAGTGTGCAGAGAGCGCGGGGGTCCGTGCTCACAGGCCCGGGACCAGCCTGGTCGGCACAGGCCCCCAGGGGCTGCAGTGCCCACGTGGACCCCGGAGGATGAGAGTGTGTGGCCCAGCACACAAGTGTTCAAGGAGCGAAAACGTCTCATGCAAAGGCCCAGGCGAGAGAGCTTGGTCTTTGCGCATATGTGAGTGTAGCTTACTTAGAGCAGTGATTGCAGGTGTTGACAGGTGAAGTGTGTGCAGGTGAGGCTGGAGGGTAGTCAGCAGCCTGACTGTGAAGGAGGGTGCGGAACCCAGGTAAGGAGCTGGAGCTTTATCCTGAGGGCTGTGGGGAAGGACGGCAGGGTGGATTTTTGTTAATTCATGTAATTACCAAGATGGTAGCAGGCGAGATCATGCTGGAAGCAGTGGTTCCCTAGCCTCCCCAGCCCCCAGCTCCACTCTGCATCACCCCCCTTTGTAACTGTCTTCCCTTGTGGACTTTCTGGAAGTTACCTCCGAGACGCCGCATTCCAGGTGGAACCGTGTCATCTGCGGCTTCAGCGTTGGGTGGTTTGTTCGTTTTCTGATGTGGGGTGTGTGACTGAGCCTAGTGGTGCTGTGCGGAGCACGGGAGAGTGCCTTCCCAGAGGGGCCTGCAGGAGGATAGGAATGGCTGGCTGTAGCAGGGGTGGGTGCTCGAGGGAAGAAAGTGCACAGAGGTG
Organism: Bos indicus x Bos taurus; assembly: GCF_003369695.1. Classification (NCBI taxonomy): domain Eukaryota; kingdom Metazoa; phylum Chordata; class Mammalia; order Artiodactyla; family Bovidae; genus Bos; species Bos indicus x Bos taurus. The sequence goes on from NC_040089.1 coordinate 2,819,899, forward strand.
GAGCTGGACGGTGTGGAGACTGCACCCTTCAGAGATGGAAGCAGGCTTCATGGGAAATGTGGCATTCTGATTGTTTAACATTTGTTATACATTTTTAATGTCCCCAAATCTGAGCCTAGGAGACACCAGAACTCCTGAATCCAAGTGATAATCTGAAACTGTTGATTTTGTGTATTGACTCCTGGGGAAAAAATCCTTATAGAACACCTGTCACAAAAACTTAATACAGTTGGCATCCGTCTGGCTGTACAGAGCAGTCATTGGAGCCAGGCTGTGCTATTGAGCTGCTCTGGTTGTCAGGCATGAACAGGGCATTTAAGAAGCTGCTCCGTGTTTGGCTTCACCAGGGCGTGTGGGCATCAGAGAGGTTGGAGATATCGCCAAGGTGTGTGAGCACCAGTCCCACCTGTGTGGCATAGTCGTAGCATCCTGGAGGGAAGGAAGCGTTCATGACGAGGCCATGCAAGACCCAGGGTGGTTAGATTGGAGCCTTTTGAAAGAAGTATCACTGCATTTGAAGTGCTGAGGCAAAATCTTGACAAATAAGGTCCACAAAGACTCTCAGTGATTGCCAGCTCCAGGGCAGCTCTTCTGAAAATGCCTGGCGGTTCTCGTGTATGATCAGGACCCTGCGTTGAGTTCAGTGGGTCCTCTGCGTGCACGTTACCTGCTGTGTGAGGCCTCAGTTTAATGCTCATACCTCTGTGAAGAGTGTGTCTTTATGTTTCCAGTCTTACATTGTGATTCAGAACTTTGGGTGAAGGAAATAGTCATAATCATAATAGCTGCCCTTTATGTGTCAGTCATTGTGTCAGATTAGTATTTAATTTTTTATAATAGTTCAGTAAGGTAGCACTTACTGTTCCCATTTTATAGAGAAACTGGACTTGGAGACGTTAAGAAACTTTTTGCCCAAGGTTTCATATGGTGGTCATCAAGTTTTCAAGTTCCCATGCCCTGATGGTCCTGCGGTGGGTCTTGCTTTCGTAGCGGAGAGTCGCAGACCCTTCCCTAAGCGCCGCGCCTCCTTTCTGTGCTGTCAGCCGCGCATCGACCGTGGTGCGTGTTTTCGGCGTGTCTGTGTCACCTGTGCTGACCTGCATCACCGCTGTTTGTACAGAGCTCTGCAGGTGGTTCATAGTCCGGGGTTCCCGGCTCAGACTGAGCAGAGAGGTGGTTTCATCAAATACTGGGAAAACTAGGGAAATGGGTCCGTTCCTATCCCTAGAAGTGGGGAGACAACTTTTCCTGTGGAAATTTTTATGGACTTTGGTCTGCTGCTGCTGCTGTTTCTGCTAAGTCGCTTCAGTCGTGTCCGACTCTTTGCGACCCCATAGACGGCAGCCCACCAGGCTCCCCTGTCCCTGGGATTCTCCAGGCAAGAATACTGGAGTGGGTTGCCATGTCCTTCTCCAATGCTTGAAAATGAAAAGTGAAAGGGAAGTCGCTCAGTCCTGTCCGACTCTTAGCGACCCCATGGACTTCGGCCCAACAGGCTCCCCCGTCCCTGGGATTTTCCAGGCAAGAACACTGGAGTGGGGTGCCATTGCCTTCTCTGAGACTTTGGTCTACTCCTCATGAATTCTGAAGTCAAAATATACAAACTCCTCAGCATTTCTTCTTTAATTGTCTATTAGAAAGGGTAGACGGAGAAGGCAATGGCACCCCACTCCAGCACTCTTGGCTGGAAAATCCCATGGACGGAGGAGCCTGGTGGGCTGCAGTCCATGGGGTGGCTAAGAGTTGGACACGACTGAGCGACTTGACTTTCACTTTTCACTTTCATGCATTGGAGAAGGAAATGGCAACCCTCTGCAGTGTTCTTTCTTGACTGGAGAATCCCAGGGACGGGGGAGCCTGGTGGGTTGCCACCTATGGGGTCGCACAGAGTCAGACACGACTGAAGTGACTTAGCATCAGCAGCAGAAAGGGTAGATGTCTCTTAAAAGAACATTTGCAGCAAGGTGGATGAACTTGGGAAGTATTATGCTAAATGAAATAAGTCAAAGAAAGACAAGTGCTGTATGTTATTACTTATAGGTGAAACCTAAAAGTACAACAAAGTAGTGAATACAGCAACAAAAAAAGCAGACTTACAGAGAACAAGCTGGTGGTTACCACTGGAGAGAGAGGGTATTGGGGAGGGACAGTTGAGGGCTGGGGGTGTAAGAGGTACAAACTATTAGGTATAAAGTAAGTTGCAAAATGAGCAATATAGCCAGTGCTTTATAATAACTATAAATGGAGCATAACCTTTAAAAATTGTGAATCACTGTATTGTACACCTGTAACTTAGATAATATTGTACAGCAACTATACTTCAGTTTTTTTAAAAAGTTCTATTTTTTGACCATATGACATGTGGGCTCTTTGTTCCCCAACCAGGGATTGAACCTGCACTCCCTGCTTGGCACGCACGAGTCTTAACTGGTGGACAACCAGGGAAGTCCCTATAATTCAGTTTTAAAGAAAAGATCTCAGTGAAAATTTCAATTGAAAATATGGCCAAAAGGTTTGAGTAGGTATTTCGTTCATTTCATAGGATAAGAATAAGCACACAGAAAGATGCTCAGCACCGTTACTCACTGGGGAAGGGCAGACAGCAACTACGTTGAGGGGCCATTGCAACGCAGTTAGAGTGGTTAACAGTAAAACTAGACGGCACGAGGTGACAGTGTCCAGTGACAAAGATGTGAAACAGGACTCTTGCCTTGCTGGTGGGAATGCAAAGTATAACCACTTTGGAAAATAATTTGGCAGTTTCTTATAAAGTTGAATATATACTTATCATACAATCCAGTAATCCTATTTTGAGGTATTTATCCAAGAGAAATGAAAATTTATGTCCGTGTGCCTGAATGTTTATAGCAGCTTTATTCATAATCGTTTAAAATGGAAAACAACTTGAATGCCCATCAGCTGGAAAACGGATGAGCAGATTGGGGTCCACCCCTGCAGTGGAATCCTATCCAGCAGCAGCAACAGGAAGGAACTAAGTACCAACATAGGAGCAAAGTGGTGCGTCTCCAAAGCATTCTGCCCGTTGAGAACATGAAGCGCTCGTGTTGCTGGGGTTCCATTGATGTAACATTCTGGTCAAGGCAGAGCTCTGAGAGCAGAGATGAGGTGAGTGGCTGCCTGGGGCTGCCAGAGAGAGACTTGTTTTCCGGGGACATGAGGACACTCCTCTGGGCGACAGAAAGCGGCCGTTCCTCCGCCTGGCGGTGGCCACGCCACAGAGGACGTTCGTCAGAGCTCCTGAGCCGGAGGTTTTCCTGTATGGAAATTATACCCCAGGCTTCAAAGATAGGTGACTTCTGTGTGTATACACACAGATACTGTACGCACTTGAGCTCAGGTTTTCTTTCAGGCTGGATTAAACTTTATTTTTCTGGACAAGGTATCCTGGAAGTTTAAGTGAAGTAGATTTTAGCCATAGACACAGCTTCTGAAACCATGTAACCTTGAAGTCCTTGGCTGAGTTTTGTATGCTAAAGCCTTTGTATGTAGTGTATCTTCATATAACATGATTGTATATTACAGATGTGTAATTAGCATAAGTTAAAAGTGTTTTAAAAGTTAAATTATTTTAGGGGATTTCAAGTTCTTGTAGCTCTGGAGAAAAATAGTTTTACCAGTGTTTACAATTAATAAATAATGTTTTCTCTGGTTAATGAGACAAATTTATGTAGTCTTCAGCTGTTTTGTTCGGTCAGCTGTAATTGTAGGATACAGGTATATTTTACACTGCTAGAAATACCAAGAATGCACACAGAAAATGATACACATAGGCTTCGTTGAGCTTAAGACTTGCAATTGAAGTACAGTTTTTAGAAGCACGCAGGAGAGTTGCTTGTTACTGCTCTGTGGTGCTTTCTGATGTCCTCCAGAGCAGTTATTCAGCACTTTTTCCCAGTAGGCCCTTGTTTATGTATAGAGTGGGGAGGGAAATTAAAGTGGAAGTTGGTGTGTGAGGGTTTTAATTTTTATTTACAAATCAAAATTTGTTTGATTTTGGAAAGTAAGAAGGCCACTATTTTAAATGATGACTTCATGGTTTTATGACGGGAGGTGCCGCTCTGTGTGGTCACAGCAGAGTCAGTGGTACAGCGGAGCGGGCTTCTGCCCCTTGTTGCATGCGCCCCTCTGTGTTTGCGGCCCTCCTTGCTCTCCCCTGGACACGTGAAGCTTCCCACCGTGTGTGTCCAGCCCCGCTCAACCGCAGCTCCCGCCTGCCGCCCTCTGTACAGTGAGCACATGGCCCAGATCCGCTAGTGGCCTCTTGGCAGCACACTGAGAGACAGAGAAGAGAGTGGAGTTGTCCTGCTTACTTTTTGCTGTCTGGCTCCATCCTTGTGTCTTCCTCGGGACCCCGCGGTAACTTAATCCTGGTCCAGAGGCCGAGGAGAAGGCTGGGGTGTTTGCTTCAGTTGATGGCATTTCCAGGTGCTGTGGGGCTCCTGTTGCATGAGCTCGGGGATGGTTTGCGGGGTGTTTGCTTTGATTTGGCTCGTGTTGTTGCTGCACACGTTTGGGGTGTACCATGCAGTGTCTCCTGAGAGGTTTTGGTATGATTTGCTTAAAGTTACTGTATATGCAGAATAGGAAAAAAATAGTGGATTATACACTTAAAAAATATGTAACCGTGTTTATTTCCCTATGTATTTCAAAGGATACTTACAGGTCTTCTTAAACAATGTACTGAAAGTCATCAGACTCACTTTTAGCCTTTCTGGGTGACTTGGGATCTGCAGTGTGAACGCTTGTCGCCTTCAGTGTGCGGTAGCACAGCTTTTGCCTTTCTGTCTGCGGTAAACCTGTTTCTCTCCCTCGGATTCCAGTGTTCTGGTTTGCTGGGCCTCCCTGTGCTATGGGCGCGTGAACTGGGCTCAACAGCAAAGTGACAGTGGTCTGCGCTGGGCTGACTGCCTCAGAAACCCTCCAGCACCCTTTCTAGTTTGCTGCTCCTTGGGTTTTGGTTTTTAATTGTTTAAAATTGCAGTATAGTTGCTTTACAGTGTTTCAAGTGTACAGTGTGTTTTGTTTTTTTAGATGAAAAAATTTTTTTCTTTTATAGAAAAGTTATAAGATGTAGTAGTATAGGGAACTCCTGAATATGGCACTTCACCTAGATTCACCAGATGTTAAACTAACGTTCTGTTGCCTTTGCCTGCAGGCCCTCCCCAACCCTGTTTTCCTCTTCTCTCCCTTCCCCCACCCCACCCTCTCTTTCTGTCTTTCCAGGTACGTGCACACGTGTATTTACTGTGCGAGTAGGTTGCAGCGCTCACTCCCTTTACCGCTTAGATACTGCGATGAGTCGGGACTGGGGAGACAGAGACTTGGGAGGGCACAAACGAAACCTTGTGTGCACCAGGAGAAAGGGGCAGTGGCCCCACAGGAGACTGAGCCAGCCTTGCCTGTGAGTGTTCCGGAGTCTCCGGTGGAGGCGTGGGTCCACAGTACCTGCCGCGGGGCCAGGGACACTGACTGCAGCAGGCCTGGCAGGTACAGGGTGCTGGCATAGGCCCTTTTTTAGGAGGTCACCGTTACCTCTGCCAAAGCAGGGCTATAGGGAGGGAACAGCCCCACCCGTCAGCAGAAGATTAAAGATTTACTGAGCATGGACTTGTCCACCAGAGCAAGACCCAGTTTTCCCCACAACTAGTCCCTCCCATCCGGAAGCTTCCACCAGCCCCTTATCCTCATCCATCAGAGGGCAGACACAATGAAAACCACAATCACAGATAACTGACCAAACTGATCACGTGGACCACAGCCTTGTCCAACTCAGTGAAACTGTGAGCCGTGTCACGTGGGCGCCCAAGATGGATGGATTGTGGTGGAGAGTTCTGCCAAAACGTGGTCCACTGGAGAAGGGAATGGCAAACCACTTCAGCCTTCTTGCCTTGAGAACCCCATGAACAGTATGAAAAGAACAGAATGACCACGATGTAATTCATGGAATTATCAAATTACCAAATTTACAAAAGTTAACATTGCCTTTGCAGCTCATACACTTACCAAAATGTAGACACCATTGTCATTTTCTTGTTGAACCCAAGTTTCTGTGCCTGACGCACACGGAGGCCAAACAAACTAAAATGCTGGAATTTGAAGGAGAGAAAAGTTATTGCAGGGCCAAGCAAGGAGAATGCTCAAAAGACCTGAATCCTGGGTGGTTCTTGGGGCAAAATTCCAGGGGAGAAGGCGACTGCAGGGTGTGTGGCCCTCCTCTCATTGGCTGGCGAGAGGTAACAGGTTGTGTTCAAGGAATCTCAATCATCAGTCTTCCGCTTCCATGCAGTTTGGGTTCTGCTCAGCCTGAAGTTACAGTCCTCTACCTGGGTGGGGCCCTTAGTTGCTGTAGAAGACCTGTGTCAGATGTTACGTGTTATCTACCCTTTGAGGAGGAACCAGGACCCTGCTTTATTCACACACTGATCTTTCTACTGCTCCTCCTCTAGTTCTGCATTCCCCTAATTAGTAACTGTTTGAATCTGCCCTTTGCAACTCAGGGAAGGTTTTGGAGGCTGAAACAAGAAATGGAGGACACAGCAAGGCTTTATAGTGCCTGGGAAGGGCCCCAGGGCCCCAGAAAGTTCCTTCATGCCCCTCCATGGTCACAGTCCCTGCCCCAACCACTCGCTGCTCCCCTCCCCCCATAACTTCTGTGTTCCTTCCACTTCAGGTCACTTTTGCCTGTTCTAGGAGCTCATGTCAGCAGAGTGGTACGCTGCGTGTAACTGTGAAAGGTGATTTTTAGCCCCATGTAGTAGAGATTCATCTATATTGCTGTGTGGTTGGTTCCTTTCTGTTGCTGAGTATAGTGTTCCCTTGCAAGAGTCTATCCTGTTTTGTCTATCCATTCTTTCTCCATCAGTTCAGTTGTGTTGCTCACTTGTGTCTGACTCTTTGTGACCCCATGGACTGCAGCACGCCAGGCTTCCTTGTCCATCACCAACTCCCAGAGTTTGTACTCAGACTCATGTCCATTGAGTCGGTGATGTCATCCAGCCATCTCATCCTCTGTCTTCCCCTTCTCCTCCCACCTCCACCTTCAATCTTTCCCAGCATTAGGGTCTTTTAATTTTTTTTTTTTTTTAGGGTCTTTTCAAATGAGTCACTTCCTCGAATCAGGTGACCAGAGTATTGGAGTTTCTGCTTCAGCATCAGTCCTTCCAATGAATATTCAGGACTGATTTCCTTTAGGATGGACTGGTTGAATCTCCTTGCAGTCCAAGGGACTCTCAAGAGTCTTCTCCAACACCACAGTTCAAAAGCATCAATTCTTCGGTGCTCAGCTTTCTTTATAGTCCAACTCTCACATCCATACATGACCACTGGAAAAACCATAGCTTTGACTAGATGGATCTTTGTTGACAAAGTAATGTCTCTGCTTTTTAATATGCTGTCTAGGTTGGTCATAACTTTTCTTCCAAGGAGCAAGAGTCTTTTAACTTCATGGCTGTAGTCACCATCTGCAATGATTTTGGAGCCAAAAAAAATAAAGTCTGTTATTATTTCCATTGTTTCCCCGTCTGTTTGCCATGAAGTGATGGGACCAGATGCCATGATCTTCATTTTTTGAATGTTGAGTTTTAAGTCAACTTTTTCACTCTCCTCTTTCACTTTCATTAAGAGGCTCTTTAGTTCCTCTTTGCTTTTGGCCACAAGGGTGGTGTCATCTGCATATCTGAGGTTACTGATATTTCTCCCGGCAATCTTGATTGCAGCTTGAGCTTCATCCAGTCCAGCATCTTGCATAATGTACTCTTTCCATACAAGTTAAATAAGCAGGGTGACAGTATACAGCATTGATGTGCTCCTAGCTACTGACTTTACTATCTACAGAATCTCAGGCAATTTCCATTTTGACAGAGGGAAGCTTGTTCTTTTTTTTGGTTTAATTTCCATTTTGTTTTGTTACTGTACTGATATGGGATATTTGGTGTATTCTGCATTGTGTTTCATGCAAAATAGCTTTTCCTGCCTGACTTAACACACGCTGTGTTGTTTGTCCTGAACATAACCGTTAATCCCAGCTCCTTCAAGCAGAGGTCATTTTCTTCCCGCCACTTGCCCATCCGTCAGCGATGTGTTAGTGTAGTGAGCAGTGAGTGTATCGGGGCCTGGTGAATGAGCGTGAGAAGGGAGATGCCTGAGATCTTCATTGGCCAGCAGAGTGCCCAGCACCTGCGTGACCCCAGTCCTGTGCTCTGCACCGCTGAAGGAGAGGTTTTCCCCCAGTCTTGCAGATGATTGGTTGAAAATTTGGAATCATTTTTGGCTCTTCTTACAATTTTTGATGTACATTTGAGTAACAATGTCGCCCTTAAAAAATATCTTTGTTAGTTTATGAAATTGAGATTACTACAGCATAAATACTGATTTTTCATTATGTGAGCCTTATGAAGTGACGCGTCATAAGATGGAGTGTGTGCCTACTGCGTAGCTTCTGCCTGCTGGTGACAGTGGTTTTGAAATAGAAAAGCTTGATAGAATAGTGGTGTTTGGGTGTATGTATGGCATTTTCTCATAACCTCTGTATCACAGTAGACATATCCTGGAACAGACTCGTTCTTTAGATTTAAATGGGAAAGATTGGGGGTCTTCCAGTGGTAGTTTTCTTCTGGACCTGCAGCATTGATGCAGGCTGCCTGTTGCGCTTACGTGGAAACTCTGTCACGCGAGTGTACGTTCCTCGGTTCTTTGTCTGGTCACAACAAAGATTTGGAGCTCTCAGGTCTTGGACAAACCGTGTTATAGCTCTTAGGCAAATCAGTGTTACAGCTCTATTTTATTTAGAAGATAGCAGGAGAGAGAGAGAGAAAGAGAGTGCACGCACGCAGGAGAGAGTCCGTGAGAAAGCGCTTTGGCTCCTCCTTTTATATGTTTTTTCCTCCACCTGGGCCTGCCCTATGCAAATTGGGCTTAGCCAGGAGTGCTGTTTGTTCTGCCTGAAGTCTTCACTCTGGTCCTCGGACCTTCCTTTGACCTTCCTTGTCTTTTAGCCACCGCCATTTTGGACTCCTTTTCCCTATTCTACCTACCTAACACTCTTGATCCTAAATTGATCCTCTTTTGGTAGCTGAGGGCAAGTGAGACTTGGTCAGTCTTGGAGCTGCATTTTCACTGTTCAAAGCTGAACTTCACTGCCTTGTATGTCAGTAACAGGGATATTTAACATGTTTGAGAAAACGGATTACATATGTGCTTAATTTTGTCATAATTTATAAAAGATTTAAAAAATTACTAAAAATGTACTTGTTCACTTGAGTGTGACTTTTAATCTTCAGAGTAAATCTTTAGTTTGGGCTTCCCTTGTGGCTCAGCTGGTAAAGAATCCTCCTGCAATGCAGGAGACCTGGGTTCAATCCCTGGGTTGGGAAGATTCCCTGGAGAAGGGAATGGCTACCCACTCCAGTTTTCTGGCCTGGAGAATTCCATGGACTGTATAGTCCATGGGTCGCAAAGAGTCGGACACGACTGAGCAACTTTGACTTGACCTGACTTAGGTGCGAAGTTCAGCATAAACTTGCACTCATTGGGCACTGAGGAGTTTTCCATGTGACGCATACTTCTAGATGGCTGAAGAAAACGTATCTGCCTTTCTTTTTTATCCCAACCCCACCGGTTCCCCAGACCTTACTTTTATTCAGGTAAGAAGATGGGAAAGGGAGCAGGGTGTAGCTTTTCTTGCAGGATATTCTGATTGTGAAAGTGGTGTCAGTTCTTAAGTGGATTTTATCTGGAAGAGGGTAGAAAGCATGGTGTTTGCATGGCATTTGTGCAGTGATCATGATGGTGGTGTTACTCCAGGACACGTTGCGGCTGCTGTCGGGAGCTTTCCCAGACGGCAGAGCAGAGTGGTTTCCTTAGCTGTGCAGCAGACGCCAAGGGTGCCTTCTTTTTGCAGTGCCTGACTCTGTAAAGGAGACAAAAATGGGTTTACTGTGGATTGTGATAGATGTACAGAGAGGAGATTGTGTACAGAAAGGAGACTTGGGTTTCTTAGACAACTGTGAGAGTGAGGTGGAGATTGACTAAGTTTGTGGAATGAGATTGTCCTGAGTAGAGTTTTCAGCAGAAGAAAGAATTTCAGTCAGCAACTGTGTGTAGAGATCATATTGTAGCAAGTATAGGTGGTAACTTCGAGGTCACATGGAAAGAGCTGTAAATGCCCTGGAAATCTTGGGACTAGGAATGTGTAATTACATTTTACAGGAAACGCTGCAGGTGGTGATGCTGTTATTTTTGTGTTCTCTTTTGTTCTTGTTAGATGAATTCATACTTCTGTTTTTTACTTAAAGATAATATTTGATTTCCATTTAAGGCTTGGGACATATACATTAGGAAATTCCTGTACTCTGAGTTCTTAGGTGGTAATTCAAGGATCCCAGTGAGAGGACTGTGCTTTAAGCCACCTGTAATCATATCCAGACTGTGTATGTAGAGCAAAAAATAAATGCATGTTCTTTCATAAATTCTTTAAGTGCATTTTATACAGACATATTTATTTCATAACTTTTTTTTTTTAAAGCAAAATCAGATTTGGAGTTACTTACAGGCACAACTCGGAGAAGGCGATGGCACCCCACTCCAGTACTCTTGATTGGAAAATCCCATGGACGGAGGAGCCTGGTGGGCTGCAGTCCATGGGGTCGCTGAGGGTCGGACACGACTGAGCGACTTCACTTTCACTTTTCACTTTCATGCACTGGAGAAGGACATGGCAACCCACTCCAGTGTTCTTGCCTGGAGAATCCCAGGGACGGGGTATCCTCGTGGGCTGCCATCTACGGGGTCACACAGAGTCGGACACGACTGAAGCGACTTAGCAGCAGCAAAGGCACAACTGAAGTAATTAAAATCTCCCCAGGAAATAACTATAGAAGTATGCAGTAATGATTATAAAAAGAAAATTTAAAGTATTTTTGCAGATTTTTGGCCCTTCTTCTCCCAATCGCATAATGGGAAGCAAAATAGATTTTTTTTAAATGTGTAAATTTGATATATATATTTTAAGTAACTGTTTTATTATAGGAGACCCGTGTTCCTATGTTTTATAATTAGATCTCATGTTTCCCCTACAGTCAGAACTCGAATGTCTTCAGTTGTTCTTGTTAGATACCTTTTCATCTGTTTCTGATGTTTAGCTTTCTGCTTTTGAGTGAACCACTTAATATTAGTTAAAGATGTGTGCACAGGGCATATTCCCAAAGAAGAATAAGCTGTATAATGGCTTTATTTAACTGAAGAAATTTCTTCTCTAAAAGATGATCTTTCTAGGAAGTTTTTTAAAATGTTCTCTAGAATATCTTACGGATTGAAGAGCTGTAGGTAAAGGTAAAATGTTTAAATCATTTTTTAGTTTAAAACTTGCGTGGGACTTACGTTGAAAATTTTATACAGTGTTCAGTATGCACGTTAAACACTTTTACGCTGGGCTTCTTTCACTGAGCATGATGTTTTCTGATTTCGTCCACGTTGTAGCCTGTGTCAGTACCTTCCTTTCATTGCCGAGTGATGTGCGGCAGGAAAGACACGTTTGCTTGTAGGTTGTTAGCTTGCCAAAGCCTCTCATGCTTCTCTGACCCCTGGCGGCAGTTTTCTGTGGATGCTGAGCCAGGGTTCTCAGCCTCCTCCTTGTTCACAGGATTGGCAGATAAACACCAAAGTTCAAAGGAGCTGCAGGAGACCCGCTCAGCTTTGTGGTTCTTCGCCCTCTGAAGTCTTAGCCCCCCTTGTTCTCACTCCCCAGCATCTCTCTGATTACTGTACTTTATGCACTTTTCCTGTTTTTCTAGGGGACACACTGTTGCACCTCCCTTGGATTCAGACATCTCAAAAAAAGGGGGAAGGAGGAATCTTTGAATAAGTGAGTTGTTACAGACTCTCCTCTCCTGTGAAGCCGTCATGCTCTGCCCATGTGGCTTGTGAATTTGAGCGGTTGCTGTTCTTATTCCAGCTCTTAGGACCTAAATAAGAAGGGTTTCTGCTGTTTCTTAAGAGGTGCAAACAGCCTTAAGCAAGCATGGATTTTGCTTACTCATTTTTAGGGCTTGCCTCCTCCTTTTAAGGTCAGACATTAATGAATTCAGGAGTTTGTTGGTTCAGTGTAAAAAATGGCATCGCAACTGTTTCCAGAAAATAGATATGCTTTTACAGTTTAGTTACTGTGATTCTCGTGTTTAAAAAGAAGTATTGAATCCTTTTATTGTTCTCAGAGGGAACTTTTAAAGTTGAGTGACTGTACTTAACATGCCTTGGGCAGAAATGTTTCTAGTTTCACGAAGCTCTAGGTGATTGCGCTAGATGTGGGGAGCCTTGGGATTATGGCGGGTGGGCCAGTGGGCGGAAGTGGAGTGTGGGAATGGGAAGGTGTGGGCAAGACTCTGGTAAGGCATTTCTCAGGGACCCCAAAACTCTCAGTCATCAAGATAAGTGATGTTTTAGCAGTATTTTTAGAAGTCAAGAATCAATGCAAAAGGTCCCTGATGGATAGAACCAAACTTTTAATGAAGACAGGGTCATTATTACTCATTTTTCCTTTTGCCCCAGCGCTGCTCCTTGTTCTGTCTTAACTTCTACTTACTTTGGGTTTAATTTGCTAATGCTTTTTCTCATTTAAGGTAAAAAAAAACCCAGACAACTCATGTTTTCGCCCTTTAAATATAAATGCTTAAAGTTAAAAAGTTCCTCTGTATACTCTTTCAACTCCATCCTAAAGATTTTGATCTTCTGTTTTTAATTGTCAATCCTGTGCTGAACATTTTTTCAATTTCTCTTTTGATGTGTTGTTTGACTGTGTGTTATTTAGAAAAATAATGGGAATTTTACTAGATATCATTTCTTTAAAATAGTTATTTTTTGTGTTAATTTATTATTTTTATTACTTAAAATATATATCTTGAAAATCCTTGCAGTTTAGAACTGGGAATTACCTTAATTCTCTATAGAACATGTTCGTTTTTTTAAAAAATTAATGAGTATTTTCGGTATCAATGAAAAATTTTCAGCAAACACCGTTTTTTTAAACACATGTATGTAGTCACTCATCTTTATTTGCTCATTCCCCTTCTGTCAGCATGGAGGCAGTTCCCAGTTGTTTGAGTTTTTCAGATAAACCTCTGAATTGTTTAAGCCTCGAATGGCACAGGAAGTTCACTGGGGGTTTCCCCAACCAGCCTGCCGGGGGCGTGCTTACTGGGACCTGTGTGTCTGTCCTCTGGGAGCTCTCAGCTCCCTGGGGACCCGGGCTCTGTCCTAGGCATTCTTGGGTTCCTGGCGATTCTTAAGTCACTGTGCCAGCCCAGAAGATGCAAAGGAATGCCCTGATGATGTCAAAGCCCTTTATGTGATGGTATTTAATTCTCCTAACAGCTGTGAATGGTAGATGCCATTTTAAAGTTCGTTTAACTGATGAGAAAACCAAGTCAAAGAGAAGTTAAAAAAGAAAAACAGTGCCCCAGGTCACATATCTACTGTGTGGCAAGGTCAGAATTCAAGGAATATTTCAAACAAACTGAATGGACAGCTTGGGCTTTCAGGCTTAAGGAGATGGAAAGGTGACTGTCTTGGCTTTGGAGTCACGTGTGGCCTTACTTTTACAAAGTCTCATCGGATCCTCTGTCCTGCACCTCTGTAAGCCCGTTTCCTCGTTCTTGCAAATGGCAACACTAGTGGTGATCCCAGGTTTTCTTCAGGGGTGTTTTGTGAGCCGCGCAAAGCCCGCGTCCCGTGCCGCACCAGTGTCAGCACTGCTGGGCCTGTCTCCAGCCTGGTCCAGGATAGGCTGTTGTGTCTCTTTTTCCTTCCTCTTGCGCTTCAGGCTCGTTCTAATGTCTCCATACTTTCCCCCTTGTCCATACTGCTGCTGCTAAGTCGTTTCAGTCGTGTCCGACCCTGTGCGACCCCATGGACTGCAGCCCACCAGGCTCCTCCGTCCATGGGATTTTCCAGGCAAGAGTACTAGAGTGGGGTGCCATTGCCTTCTCCGTCGACAGGTAGACGTAATTGTGTCACGTTTGCGGATTTGTTGTAAAACGTGAGATGCGTTCTTTTAAAGTGGTTTTAACATTTTAAGTTTTTTATTGGGATAGGCAAAAAATACAGAACATAAAATTTGTCATCTTAGCTGTTTTTAAGTGTGCGGGTCAGTGGTGTTAAGTGTATGAACATCTTGTGAAACAGATCTCTAGGCTTATCTTGCAAATCTGAAGCTCTGTACCCCTTTTCCCCTCTTCCCCGCTTCCTGGTAGTCACTGTTCTACTTTCTGTTCCTATGAGCTTGGCTACTTTAGGTGCCTCGCATGAGTGGAAGCATACAGCACACACACAGGCCCTGTGCTCATGTCCCAGGCCACAGGGTTTCCTTCCTTTCAGAGGCTGAGTGATGCGCCGCTGTAATCACACTGCACTTCTGCGTCCCGCCATCGATGAACACGGCGGGTGCTTCCTGCTTCTTGACTGTTGTGGATACTTGCTGTGAACAGAGGGGTGCGGTCTCTTCAGGACTCTGCCTTCAGTTCTTTTGGATGTAGGGCTCCCCATGTGGAGCTGCTCGATCATGTGGTAGTTCTAGTTTTGACTCCTTTGAAGAACCTCCATTCTTTTCTGTAGCAGTTTCACCATTTACGTTCCCACTGATGTATGCAAGAGTTTCTGTCTCTCCACATCTCTGCCAACACTTGTTATTTTCATATTTTTTTAAAAAAATAGTAATAATCATCCTGATAAGGGTGGCGTTGGTTTTAATAACTTTTAAAAAACTGAAGTATGGTTGATTTATAATGTGCCAGTCTCTACTGTACAGAGAAGTGACTCAGTTACACACATACATACATTCTTTTTTTAGTAGTCTCTTCCATTATGGTTTACATGGGATATTGAAGATAGTTCTGTGTGCTGTACACTAGGACCTTGTTTATCATTCTAAATGTAACAGTCTGCATCTGCCAACCCAGACCCCCCGCGGCTCCTCCCTCTCCCCTTCCTTCTGGCAACCACAAGTCTGTTCCCTGTGAGCCTTTTCTTTAGTAGATGGTTCATTTGTGCCATATGTCAGACTCCACGTGGAAGGGGTATCGTGTGGTATTTGTCTTTCTCTTTCTGACTTCACTTGGTATGGTCATCTCTAGTTGCATCCATGTTGCTGCAAATGGCATTGTTTCTTTCTTTTTTATGGCTGAGTTTAATAACTTTTTAATGATAAAAAATTTTAGGTAGAATTGAAAAAGTGACTCTCTATGCTTCTACTGAGTTGGAATAGTGTCTGTTGACACCAGTGTGACAAGACCAGAGGCTTGGAGGCGGGAGATGGACAAAGGAAGCCAGCCACTGTGCAGCTGTGTTTGGACGGAGAGAAGCCTCAGTGGTGCCTCTTACTCAGTATGACTGGAGGAGGGACTGGATCCGTGCTGGGTGCTTCTGTTGGATTACACTGTAGAAACACCTTCTTTTTCCAGGCCACTGTGAGGGATAATTTAAAATGTCGGTGGTTGATGTGTCCCTCTTTATAGCTGAGGAATGTAGGTTGTAGAAGAGGCTCATTTACCACCAGGGGTCCCCCTGGCCCCAGCGCCCCCTTTAGCTACAGCCGTCTGCTCACAACCTGCAGCCGCACGGCCTGGTTTCTAACCAGACGCCAGAGGTTCTCTTGGGCTCTTTCTGCTTCAGTTACCTAATTCGGGAGCCAGTGCTTTGATACTGTCACTGTTTGCTAAATAAGGTGAGTGGTCAAACTATGGATAAATTGGATTTGTAGGGTAAAAAACACATGGTGATGAAATGATGAGGTGATTTGGATATGCATATGCCTGTTCAATAAAAGTTTCACAGTTGAACAGTTTCAACATTTTAACTACTTGATTGCCTTTGATTATTTGTGTCTTTTTGGTTAGCATACACAAAACCTGCCCTCTACTTCATAACATGTTATATATATTTAGGTCGAAAATTTCGGTTCGGTGAATGTCTTCTCTCACCCTGTGTTACTGTGCCTCTGCTGCCCATTGTATTTTGAAAAACTATAGCAGCATCTTCTCACACATTGCAGGGTCCTTTTTTTCCCTCATAAACTCTCAACTGATTCTTAACCTGGAATTTAGTGCTGATGTTTGATGTGGGAAAATAAATAAGGAATGGCTATGAACTAGTGTCTCTGGGAACTCTCTAGTTCAGAATTATTTAGATTAATAATAGGTTCAGGGCTTTCTGCCCTTTTAGAAGACATTTTCCCTCTGTCTCATCTCTTGAGTGTGGGTTCATCCATTAGGATGGGTGGGTGTCTCCTGGTGGTTTGGATGCGTCTCTCAGGTACCAGCTGCAGGCTCAGCATCTCGTCTGAGTGTGTTCTGGGCAGGATTGCTGACACCAGGGACCACTGTGGGGTGCTGTGTCGGGGAGAGAGGGGCCTGTCTGTCTTGTGTTCTGCCCCCAGGCACATTTCTTCTCCTCCTGCTTGTCCCTTTGGTCTTCACCGTGACCCAGTAGTCATCCTCCGGAGGCCAGGTGGGGCCTGCCTCCCGCCCCTCTCTGGAACGCTTTGCAGCCTCTGCAGGTAGCATCCCTGGGGTAGTGATTGAAGGGTGTGGTCTGGCTGGTATCCGAGAGCTGGTGCTATCCCAGCTCCACCCAGCTAGCCTGATGTTAGGTATGCTACTTCCTTTCTCTGCTCCTCAGTTTGTTCACGTGTCACTTGTGGATTTAAACATCACCTACATCATTGGTTGTGTTAATTGAGAAAATAGGTGTAAAGCACTTAGCCAGTTGGGCTCCCCAGATGGCACAGTGGTAATGAATCCACCTGCCAGTACAGGAGACGCCAGAGAAGCGGGTTCAATCCCTGGGTCAGGAAGGTCCCTTGGAGAAGGAAATGACAACCCACTCCAGTATTCTTGTCTGGAAAATTCCATGGACAGAGGAGCCTGGTGGACTACAGTCCATGAGATCATAGAGAGTTGGACATGACTGAGCAACTGAGCACGCATGCACACTGAGCAGATCGGCAGGGAACACAGACTGTGGGCCTAGCTGCTGAGTTTGATTTCCAGCTCTGCTCCTAGAAGCCCTGTGACCTGGAACAAGTTCTCTCTCTGTGCTCCAGTTTCTTCATCTGTGCAGTGGAGGTGATAGAGTCTGCCTCGTGGGAGTGGTTTTTAATAACTAAATAAGTCAGTATTTTAAAAGTACTTGGAACTGGGCTTGGTGCATAGTAGGCATTAACTTGGCATCCTTATTATCATATTTTCATTACTATTCGTGTTGCTGCTCTGCTGTTTTGTGACTGACATTTTCACGCTTCAGTAAGTGATAGTCGTTGTCCTTGTTTTTCAGGTGAACACACTGAGGTTCAGGATGGTGAAATGACTCTTTCTTTGTCCCACGGGTAGAACTGGGGCTCCTTTGCATCTTCCAGTGGCAAGTCAGTGCCTTCCTCAACTTCCCCAGAGCTCCTCCAGGGTATCGGAAGGGAGGTATGGTAATTGTCATGAAACTTGGCTGGGAAAACAAGTAATACCAGTACCATCACCTTTTGGAGTATGTTGTGTTTTGAGACCTATTGTCTGTTTGTCTTCAGAAGGTAATTATATCCATTGTTAAGACTAAGTTTCTTTAGTTCTTACCAAGTCATAATTTTTATTGATATTAAAACTTTAAGAAAAAATTTTTTCTGTGTTTGTGATGGAGACAGTGAGTCACAGTGACATTGAACAGATAATTCTCTGAGTCTGAATGGAAGTAAGCTTAGAACAGGCACCCAACTGACGGAAGTTGGGTATATTGTACTTATCAGTCGCTAATGGACGTACCATGTGGTAAAAGTGTTGATTTTATTTAAATCTGTAACTTTTGATTAATGAGGCATAAAGAAAGGCAAGAGAAGATAAATTTTGAATTGTGTATATAATGTGAATTACATTATATGTTTTTACAAATTCTTCTTGTTGGTTGACATAAAACCATTTACCAGTGCTTTACTCTTCTAAGAAGTACTGCCGAGGAGTTTTGGTCTAACCTAAGGCAAACTGTGGAAACTGTGAGAAGTGTATGAGAACTTGAACGTCAGGGTTGCATCTTTGTGAGCTGCTGTTGTGACGTTTGTAAGCTGTTTGTTTCTTAATAGTTCTTTCCCAGTGACTTTCTTTTCTTTCTTATTTTAAAGATTGTTTATTTCTTAAAAAATTTTTTTAAATCTTTTTTTGGCTGCACCATGGGTCATGTGGAATCTTGGTTCCCTGACCAGGATCGGACAATAACGCCCCCTCCCCGGCATGGAAAGAGCAGAGTCTTAACCACTGGGCCATCAGGGAAGTCCCCCCTGGTGACTTTCTTATTTCAGGCCAGGTTTCTGTAGGGAAGCCAGAGTGGGCAGACCTACACAGTATGTGAAGTGTTCTTTTGCTCACGAACTTTGTTTATAGCATTCTTTGCTAGCCTTCCGGTGGTTTTATCTAATCTTACACACTAGTATCATTTGGTTCTATTAACATCTGCAGTGGAAGTTCTGTTCGGAGTATCAGAATACTTCAGTTGTGTGGTTTATTTTTTATGTCAGATGGGGAAGGACATTTCCATATGGTTTTCCTAAAATTCATATCAGTTTTTCTTTTTCCATTCTTATTGGGAGGAAAAGCAAGGTTTGCAACAAGTATGATGCACGTATTCATTCTGTGGATATTTTTCAAACCCCTGTGCTGGGTCTTGGAGGTGAAGCAGTGCCCAGGACCAAGGCTGGCCATGCTGTCACGGAGCTTAGTGTTGGGCTCTGACACCTAGAACCTAGACTGCCCCTCTGCCATCTCCTCCTTACCTACGGGGTGAGAAGGTGTGGAGTGTGGCCTATACATTGTACTGACCGTATTAGCAGTGAGGCCCTGGGGACAGTGCACAGACTCAGTGATGTCCTTCCCCCTGTGGAGAGCACGTTGTGGTGGGGTAGCTGGGCAGGGGACAAAGGGCAGGAACAAGTCACGGGGGGCTGTAGGAGGTGTGTATGCTTTGGGGCAGATGGAACTGGAGTTAAGAGTATGGCTGTGGACTTTTAGACGAGGTGAGTGGAGTGAGTAACATTTGAGCCTTGTGGTTATCTGAGACAGGAGTGTCCCACCTAGAGGGACAGGCCGTGTAAAGGCCCTGAGGTCGTGCACGCCTGGTGTGGGCTCAAGGCAGAGTGGAGGTCAGTGTGGTTGGAGCTGAGAAGACCCTGGTGGTGGGCTTGGTGAGGACCCCAGGTGTGGGTGGGAGGGCAGCCTTCAGGGTTTTGAAGACCATGCTCAGTGTGTAGGCTACCTGCTTGGGGATCTGGAGAACTTTTGGTGAGTTTTAGCAAAGGAGTGAGAGAAGGCAATGGCACCCCACTCCAGTACTCTTGCCTGGCAAATCCCATGGATGGAGGAGCCTGGTGGGCTGCAGTCCATGGGGTTGCTAGGAGTCGGACACGACTGAGCGACTTCACTTTGACTTTTCACTTTCATGCATTCGAGAAGGAAATGGCAACCCACTCCAGTGTTCTTGCCTGGAGAATCCCAGGGATGGTGGAGCCATAAGACGACTGAAGCAATTTAGCAGCAGCAGCAGCAGCAAAGGAGTGAAATGGTGTGCTTGATTGTTTTGAAAGGAATGGTCAGTTGCAGCTGCTGGGTTGAGAGTGGAGTATGGGGCAGCTGGATTGGAGATGGGGGAGCGGGGTTGGCCTGTGGCTTTGACCCGTGTGCAGGTTGGCAGCAGACATAGGGCAGTGGGCAGGGAGAGGTCACGGCCCAGGTATAGTTTTAAGGCAAGGATAATGGGTTTTGCTGATGGATTGCTTTGATCCTCAGAGACAGAGAGAGGAGTCGGGGTGACTAAGGCTTGGGGCCTGAGCAAATAGTAATCTTTCTTGTAAAATTTAATTAAGAGTTTACATGTTAAGTGGACTTACACTTAACTAGTTGTTCTTAGCTGGACAGATACTACAAAGAAGTTGTTTTAAATATCAAAGAACTTTCTGTATTAACATGTAGAATTTCATAAATAAATAAATCAGAGCTTAAAGGGATTGCTTACTTTTTTCACTTCTGTTGCCATGAACTATAGGCCTTTCCTGTTCTTTTCAAGATGTCACTGATTGGGAGTTTAAAAGCAGGAGTTGTTTTAATGTTTAGCAAAAAGAAAACAGGAGTAGAGATATCACCAACCTGGCTAGGACTCGTCCTTTTTCAGCTCTTCGGCCTGAGGCAGGTCCACCTGGACCTCAGGATCCCCTTCTGTAGACACGGGGGAGGAAATGCTTTGTTGGGGTTGTGTTCAGGATTGAAGTCAGGCGTTTCCTGTGAGAGCAGCTGGCACAGGCCTGACTCACAGGTGCTGCCCTGCTGTTCCCAGAGCACCTGCAGCCTTCTCTGCTTTCATACCCTTGGCTTTTTCTTTTTCTTTTCAGCAGCCCTGAGGCTGCTGAGAACTTCCCTTGTAGCTCAGTTGGTCTGCCTGCAAGACAGGAGACCCTGGTTCAGTTCTTGGCTTTGGAAAATCCCCTGGAGGAAGAAATGGCAACCCACTCCAGTATTCTTGCCTGGAGAATTCCATGGACAGAGGAGCCTGGCAGGCTACAAGTCCATGGGGTCTCAGAGTTGGACACAACTTAGCGACTGACCCACCACCACCAGAGGCCTGAACTTCCTTGTAGCTGCTGCTTCGTCAGGCTGCCTCTGGTCCTGTCCTGGAGAAGTTTTGCTTCTCTGTATCTTTCCAGCTTTTAGACCTTGCACCCCAGAAGGTGACATTCGGATACTGAAATAAAGTATCAGTTAGCTTGGTTGGAGGGAGAGAAAGCCGCTGCCGCTGGTTGTCTCATCTGGACCATAGGCTCCCCCCCTCACACCCTCTCTCCCTGGGCGCCATGTCCGCCCCGCCCCCGGCTCTGGACAGCTGCCGCCTCGCCTTCTGGGCTGTGGGTGGAGACCCTGTTCCGGGACGGCGGGTGGGCTTAGTGGCCATGCCTCTGCCTGGTTGAAAGGCCCTGTCTTTACTCATCTTTTGAAGCAGTGGTGGCACTGTTTTTGCTTCGATGTGAAAATTAGATGTGATCAGTATCTGCTGTGTGGAATACAATTGGTGACAAGGAAAGGTAGCTTTGAGTTGTTTTTGACATTTTTGAGAATCTTACGTACCAGGAGAGACTCCCAGTTTGCTCGGGCCATTTGTAGTCTGTTGGTTGATGGTTCAGATTAAGCCCTGAGCCCTGCTTGTGGGGCTGAACCGGACGCCCAGATACCTGGGATGTGCCTCGACGCACCCGTGGCGGCAGTAGGCCTTTCTGTCCTCGGCTCACCTCAGTAGCGGGGCAGGCTGGGCTGGTTTTCAGGACAAACCCCGGATCTGTCCGCCTCTTTCTTCTGCTCTCTTTCTGGCTAGCTTGCTTGTGTTTCCTGGAGCCCCCTTTCTTCCCACTGTTGCTTGAGTTCAGAGTTTTCTGTGGTAAATGATAGTTTTCACTGTGGAGTAGGGGCAGTCACTTGAGTTAGGCCTGCAGTTAGGAGCCTGAAGGTAAAGCCTGCAGACAGAACAGCATCTCGAGCTGTTGAAGCCCAGCACCCGGCCCTGAGGCATCCCTGGACACAGCCTTTGTTCAGTAACCCCGCCACCCCCAGAAGTTAGTGAAGTCATAAGATCCTGTTCACAGTTAAGTAGAGTACTTGTCTTTTTATTAGCCTGTGGGGTTGTCTACTAACAAAATTACCCATATATTAAGAGGG
The DNA here is from genome assembly GCF_003369695.1 of Bos indicus x Bos taurus. Taxonomy (NCBI): domain Eukaryota; kingdom Metazoa; phylum Chordata; class Mammalia; order Artiodactyla; family Bovidae; genus Bos; species Bos indicus x Bos taurus. The sequence continues at coordinate 2,841,639 of NC_040089.1, forward strand.
CTAAACTGTGCTCAGGCAAGGTTCTAGGAGCCTAGTTACTTATTATCTTCCTGCTAAGATAATATTATCTCACTGCTCAGATACTAAGTGTGGCATGTGTTCAAATAGCTGGCTTTTTTAGATGACCTTGATTATCTCTCAGTTTGAATGAAGAAAGTAAGTAGCTTTGCATTTTTAAAGAAAGTTGCTCTTACAGGTTATTAGAGTGTTTTTCTCTCCTGCTTGTTCAGTATGAGTTTACCATTATATTTTCAAGCTAAAAAAAGAAATGCATCTTGGATCCCTCAATATTCCATTAAACTAATTTTGAAAGTACCTAGCAACCTCACATTCTTGTTTTTATGTGTTTTCTAGATAGTTTTTATAAATTTACAAACTTACTTTTCAAGTATCAGTCTGAAGAAATACCTTAATCTCAAATATATTTGGGTTCCTATGGACATAGTTTTTACAGACTTGTTTTAGTGTTGATCAGGATTTTATTTTCAGAATTATTCTTACTTCATTAAGGTAATTATTTTTAACTGTAAGGTCAGAATTAGGCTGGTAAAATGCCAGAAGCACTACTTTGAAAACAAAAATGGTTTGCACAGGCACCTGAAGACCTGATCTGGGTCAGACTTGATTTGCAGCTTACCCAGTTTTAGAATCGCCTGTCAGTTCTGTAAACAGAAGTCAGCCAGATGAATTGAACAGAAGGGTGAGATTAGCATATTAATAAGGCGCAGGCTCCCGGCTGCCCGGGGCTCCTCCCTCTGTCCCTCCTCCTTCTGTCCCCTCCTCCCCGCCCTCTCGCCCTCCTTCCCTGAGTGAATCTAGGAACAGAGATCCTTGGGGTCACGTTACTTGCTGGTTTCTTTCTGTTTAGGAGCTTAATCCGGCCAGGACGGTCTGTGTTTCAGATTGCAGAAGCTTGAGAAGATTCTGTAACTGAGAGGCATTCTTCAAGCTGCTGGAAAATATTACAGAAGGAACACCTCCTAAATTTTGCCTCAAGCTCTGAAAAAAGGAGCGCAGAGGGGAAGCTTAGTCTTGAATGTGGATCGAAGCAAGTCCAGTGGGAGTGATGAGCCGGGACTTGGTGTGCGGACTCCTGGCATGGTCTCTCTAGGACCGAGCTTATGTTGTTGGGAGTGGCGGGCCGAGGGGCCCTGGAACCCCAGGCGCTGTCTATGGAGAAGAGCGGCTGTAGTCCGTTTCCAGTGTGTTGGGCTAAAGGTATAAATAACTTAAAGATCTGTTCAGTTTAAGTTTTATTTAGATACATGCTTTTGCACTAAAAAGGTGGATAAGAGTTTATCAGGACTTATTTCAAATAGATTTACAGTTAAATTTAAGGAAAAATGGAAATTATTTGTTAAGGGTTTGCAACTATTGCATAAAACCATTTAGAGAGCATTTCAAATAGTAAATAAAATTGTTTTTATGAAAATGCATTTAAGTGAGTAAAATATTTTTTTTCTATAGCCTGTCCTATGTCTCTTAAAGTTTCATGTTTTATTTTGAGTTTTAATTAAGATGTCCTCATTCATTCTTCCATGTGGAAGTTTTTAAAGGATAGAGACTAATTTTTAGTTTAAACAGGACTATAGGAAAAGGAATAACATAGATTTTCCTATTTCAAAAATTGGTTTCCTTTACTCACTGTAAAGATTGTATATTTATTTGGAAACTCCTTGTTGTTGCAAGGTGGGCTTGTCTCTAAGGATTGGCAGGGCTGTGAATAACTAGCTTTCCCTTGTAATGTGGTTAGAGGCTTCAGTTATATAAAAATCAAAACACAAAATGTAGCATTTCATTGTAACACGTGTTTGAGGAACACGTTTAGAAGTTAAGAATGCATATAATTCACATATGAATAAGACCAAAATGGGTACGCTGCTTTACTTTACTAGTGAATATTTTATTATTGAAAAAAAAAATCTAAATATCTTACTAGAAGTATGAACTTTGGAAGAGATTATAGTGTTTTTGCTTGTCCCAGAGCAATCGATTGCAGGCAGTTATTTTTCCATTATGTTTGCTGACTGCAGAGTAAATAAATAGAGGTGTTTTTATTGGAATATCATTCTGATAGAGGTGGGCTGTGGGTGTGAGAAAAGAGCTCACCTATACACAAGAGGGAAAAGGTAGAGAGGGTGTTGAGGTCAGGTCCGCCTGCCTGTAGGGCTGGAACAGGCATCTTCTCAGGTGGCTCATTGCAGAGCAGGTTTTAACAGCGCGGGGGGCGGGGGCGGTGGGGGGGTTGTGCCCTGTCCACTCCTGGGACCGAGTCCAGGGCCCCGTGGGTATCAGCGCGAAGGCGCGGTCTCAGGACAGGCCACTCTGCCTTCTTTCCTTACTCTCTCACCCGTAGGTGTTCATCCCGATTATTTTTTGCTGTGTGATACAGACAGCAGTGTTCCTATGCAGGAATTGGCTGCATTGGTTATTTTCAAGTGTAAAATCACTACTTTTAGATAGAGACAGACCTCAAACCCAGAGACTGTGTATCCAAAGCTCGGTCTGCAGTTGGATGTCCTGAAGCTCACACTGGCTCTGATCGGTCACATTAACTTCATAGAACAGCCATGGCCAGATATAAGATGGGTGAGATCCTTACTAGAACAGGCTAAGAGTAATAGGACCCATATTCGTGTACTTTGACCTGAAACCTTTATCCTTAAAAGAGTCTGGAGTCTTTTCTGTAATAACATTATTGTACTGATGAAGTTAATGTTAGGGAACCCGCCTTAGATTGCACCCGAGGAAGAGTGTATTTTAACATGTTTTAACATATTTAAGAAGACGTTGTTATAAATTGTATTCAACTATGTCATAATTTCCTACGCTTGAAGACAGTTTGAATTCAGACTATTGAAGTAAGTGTAAATGTTTACAGTGCCGTGTAATTGGCTGCAAGGCTACTAAGCACAGAAAGTCCTCCTTGGAAAGTTCTTTGATTCGCTCAGTGTGTGCATTGTTTGTTTTGTCTTTTTGAAAGACTAGGAAGGATTGAGAGGTGTCAGATTTGGTTGTCAGGAACAAATGTGCTGTTGATTCCCCCCCACCCCTGTCTTTCAGTGGGAGATTGAAATTGAATATACTATTAATAGTTCCTTTGTGTGATTCTGGATCCTGTGGTTAAAATCATGTTTTTTCTATATCAGTATTTTAAACATCCATCTGTCCATCTCTGGGAATAACCCTTCTTCTCTTCTGTGTCTCAGAGTCCAGGGGTCAGCTGTCTCTTGATATCTACATGTTTTTCATAAGCATCTGATACCAGCCACAGAGGAACTTCTTATTTGTTGCCACTGAAATCAGTTCCTCCCCAGATCCTCTGTCTAATAAACGTGTCAAAGCTCCGTCCACTCAGTTCATCATGCCACCAGACCCAGGGTGCCTCTCTGATACCTTCCTCCGTGTATAATGGATCCATCTTTTTATCCTGACGGTTCCTCACCTTCCCCCGCTCTGGGCTGTGGAAGTTGCTTCCTGTCTGTCTTCCTATGTCCTCACATGTTCAGCCTTCACATACCTGCTGGAGGGATTTTGTAGAAACATAAATCTGGTGATATTATTAAAACTGCCTGGTGGCTTCTCTCTAGAATGAGGTGAAGCTGCAGCCCCTTCACCTGGCCTGCAGGGTGCCTCGTCTGGCTCTGCCCTCGTCTCCAGCTCTGGACCATTGGCCGCTCATCCCTGTTGACTGTTCAGCGCCCAGGACACCCAGAGTCTTTGCTCTCGTGCCTCCTGCACCTGCCATTGCCTCTTCTCTCGCCCCTCTGCCCAGCCAGCTCCAGCCTGCCCTCAGGTCTCCGCTAAACCAGCTTCTCTCTGATGCTGCCTCCTGAGTCTTTGCTTCCGTCTTGTGTTTACTGTTATTGATCATAGTGTATTGCACTTGTTTGATCTTTTTGCTGGCTGGTAAACTTCACAAAGTCAGGGGTTGTGTCAAGTTTCTTTGTGCTTGGCAAGTAATTGGCATACATAAATATTACCTAATGAATGAGCAAATTCTATGTAGAGTCAGCTAATCCACTTGCCTTAGAAGTTGCTCAACAAAAGCAGTGAATTGGTCTCTGCGTTTCCTCTTGTAGCAGCACACGTGCTGCATTCTAGTTCTCTCAACAGATGGGTCTGGGTCGGCTCCCAGGGTCTGATGGTTGCTCTGGGAATTACCTCCTGATCCTCTGCCATGCCTGTGGGACCACAGCCATGTGGTCTGACAGCTTGAGGAGCTAATTGACTTGTGGGGGAGATAGGTTAAAAGTATATTTTTATATAACTGTATAAACCATTTTATAGTTACAGTGTAACTATCTAGATATCTGCATCTTTACAGTCAAAGAAATCAGGTGCTTTCCAGAGGACACCTGAGTTTCTGAGTGCCCAGCACAGGGAGCAGTGCCCCCATGTAGCAGCCCCCAGTGCACATTGACCGCAGTGGGTCCCGTCCACCCTGCACATGCAGGAGGCCCTGCCCGCCTCTCCTCCGCTCTCTCTTCCCCTCCCCAGCTCCTGCAGGCCCCAGCCTCTCGCTCTGTGCGCACCTAGCTTTCTGAGAGGCCCCTGCTGGGCTGGCCTTGTTGGCCTCTTGTGCTGTTGCTGTTCCTGCTGGAACTTTCCTTCTTCACCCGTGATGCCTTCAGGCCTCTGCTCCGCGTGTGGCCCTCTGTCTCTCGCTGGGCCCTGCCCTCACACAGGGTGAGAGCTGGTGACTCACACAGCTCTGCCTAGTTGCTTGTCTCCTGTTACCTGGTTCTTGCAGCCAGGCTCAGGTCTCGTTATTTTTTGATTCTCCATGGTGGGACATATTAACAGCACTCAGCAGTTGTTTGCTTAGTGAAAAAGAAAGCTGAACTGGTAGAGTCTGGGGCATCTTTGATTCCAGCTGAGAGTGTGGGGAGGGTCCTCCGTGCTGTAGGGATCGCACACAGAGGCACTGAGAATGATGTGGGCGTGTTCTGGAGAGCCTGGGCTTCTCCACTGACGGTAGTTTGAGCTGCGCAAGGCCATTGGAGGGGGTGAGGAGGGAAGCCTTGCCCTGCACCATGTTTCTCTGAGGGCTCTCCTTGCTAATTCTCTGCCCACCTCTGAAGCCCAGGACTCCGTGGCCGGGCCTCGGGCCTTGTCGCCTCCTCCCCAGGCACCGTCCTCCCCTTACCCCACCCCACGGGAGGCACACACCGTCTGCCTCTGCCCCCTCACCCTCGGGCGCCATCCGCCAGTTCTTTGAACTCCTCCTCAGGTGTGGATGCGAGTCCGCCTCCTGGGACACGTCTCCGGTCACAGTTCCGTCTGTGAAGCCCCAGCCACCCGGCTCCGATTCCCTGAGTGTCTCCCTGGTGCTGGTCCCTTTCCTCGCTTCGTAGGGACTTCACTGTGAGTGTCGGTGCAGTTGTTTGTGTCCCCCGCAGGGAGCAGGTGTGTCTGGTGTATGGGCTTATGGTAAACCAGGAACACGACAGTAACAGGTTTCTGCTGCTGCAGGGAGGGCAGGGAGGGAGGGGACGGTGAGGAGCAGGGGTGCGTTCCGTGTCCAGGATTCTGATGTCGTGGCCGGAGCATCGCCGTGAACCCTCTTCACTCCTGTTTAGAGTCCTGTTGGCACTGCTTCCCTCACCCACAGGGCTGGTCCAGTGGGGATTCAGACCCTTCACTCATCCTCATTGTGTTTGGGGAAGGGGCCGCTCGTTCTTCCCAGGATTTTCTCCACACGTGGCTCTAGAGCTTTAGCAGGACATGGGGTTTTGGCTTAGATACGCCCTTCTCGGCAAGGTGGGGAAAGTGTGTGCCCCGGTTTATCTGTTTAACACTCACCACCCCCAGCCCTGCCAGTTCTCCTGGTTTGGGCAGTAAGACATGAGTGTACCCCCTTGACCACCTTGTGTGAAATGGGACCCTCCTGCTACTCCCCTGCTTGCCCTTTCACTCTCCTCACCAGCGCATGCTCCCCTGCCCCCCTGCGGTGAAATGCACACCTAGGAGGGAACCGGTCTGTCCTGCTCTCGGCCTCCTCCTCGCTCAGGAGGTCAGGAGCCTCCTGGGCAGGTGACTGCCTGCAGCAGCCGAGGTCTGCGTGGACAGAAGCCTTGAGAAGGGTGGTGCAGAGTTTTTGAAAACTAAATAACTACTGAGTTCTTTCTAGTGGCTTTATGGTTAGTGATACTGATCTTTAAAAATAGTGTTTACAATTAATTTTTAAATAATACTTGTTATAGCGGTCATTAGCCACATGTGTGAGACAGAGTGTGTGTGTGTGTGTGTGTGTGTGCAGCTCTCCTAACTAGACTGAATACTCTTCAGGTTAGAGTTATGGCTTTTTAAATCCATACTAGAGGAGAAGGCAATGGCAACCCACTCCAGTACTCTTGCCTGGAAAATCCCATGGACAGAGGACCCTGGTAGGCTGCAGTCCATGGGGTCGCACAGAGTCAGACACGACTGAAGCGACTTAGCAGCAGCAGCAGAAGTTGGCTCAGTAAATGTTTGTGCAGAACCCGTTACTCTCAGGGAAGTGTGTCCCCTGCGTTTGCCCACAGGGGCCCGGCAGGAACAAGTGGCCGGGGCAGCTGGCTGTGAGAGAGCAGGCAGGAGCAGCAGCCCCCTGCGGCTGGCTCTCGGCAGAGCCTGCATGGGGGCGTGGGGGTGGCAGCGACGGAGGGTAAGGACGGCTGCTCGGCTGTGTGCTGCTGTGTTGCCAGGCAGCGCTGCGGCCTGCTAGTGACCGAGTTGTCAAGCGAGGGTGCGGACTCAGCACACCTGGGCGGCAGGCCTTGCTGAGCAAAGGCTTGGCCTCTGCAGCTCTCCTGCCTGGTTGAGCCCTGTTCACCAGGCCTGTGGGCTTGGGCAAATTGCTTCTCTCTTCCAACATCCAGAAAGTGGGGAATAGAAGGTTATTAAGAGGATTAAATGATTTAATTTTTAAGTGCATAGAACAGTCCTGGCATAAATGCGGCATGAATAATAATTGAAGTAAACCTCTGAGCCCTGGCCCCTGTCTCATGAGTGACCTTTACAATAGCATGTTTCAAATCAGACAGTCGAGATCAATCTCTGCATGTTATGACAGTCGCTCTTCATTTGTGAACAGCAGGTCAGCTCTAGATGGGGAGTGCTCGCCTCATGCTGTTTAGATTTGCCCAGTGCTGCGCTGCCCCCCCGCGCCCCCCCTCAACCACCCCCCCCCCCCGCCCCCGCCGTGGGAGAGAGCGCACCAGCGGGAGTGTTTTCCCCAGGCAGGTTCACTCCTCTTCCTTAGGAGTGCAGCTGGGAAATCTGTTTGTGTTTTAGACGGCTTAGAGAACCCGCATCACGATGTCCGAGGCGAGTGTCAGGCCCCCTTTCCCCAGCCTGCGAGCAGCTGTGGTGGCCCTCGCCTCATCCCGCTTCCAGAGGAAACGTCCACAAGTCCCGGCTCCCTGGTTCCCTCCTGTAACAGGAGGCATGAAGTGCCTCCTTCATCTGGCTTGTTGTTCCCAGTAACAAATACCAAGCGGAATTGATCTTTTCCTTCCTGCCCAGCCCCTCCACCAACAGGTCTGCCCCTCTTATGTTCCTTATCTCGGTGGAATGCTATCACCTTCCCACTTAGCTGCCCAAGCCAGAAAAATGGCCACTGTCTCCTTCAGTCTTAGAAATGCAGTTTGATCAATCCTGTCCTCTTGGATTTTTTTTATAGCTTTCAAATCTTTGGTCTCAGGCCATAGTCAGTCCTGTCTGGGTTATAACAGAAGCCTTCAGATTGGTCCGAACAGACTTGAATGCCTGCCCAGGTGCAAATCCTAACAGCGGCCAGGCTCTGAACCTGCCTCTGCAACCGGGCCTTGTCCTGCTCCCCTGCTGATTGAATTTGAAGCCTCTCTGGCCCCGTGTTGGCTCCCGGGGCGCTCTCGCCACACCAGCCACCTTGTCTTTTGTCAGGTTTAGGTTTTGATGCCCGCTCTCAGGACCCCAGCTTGGAACTCACCTTGTGTAGGAACCCTGACCGTGTACCAGGTCTGAGCTGGACCTTTCCTTTCCCTGGCCTCTCCCCAGCACCGTGTGCTCAGTGCACTTGTCTGTGGTGGCTTTTCTCAGAGGACCTCTCGTCAGGGGTTCCTGGAAGAGTGCATTACATGTAGGGCCAGGGAAGGCCGAGTTCGTAGGTGGAAAGTACCTGATACACTAAATAAAATTAGAAGGTAGTTCAGTGCTTTTGATGCAGGCAACCTAGCTGACCGAACTTGCCTAGGGATCGCATGGTGATACTGGTTGGCGTGGGGTCCATTTGGGCAGGGGCTTGCACACCCTCTGTGTGCTGTGCTGAGGCTCTGTGGCTCGCCCCTGGACCGGCTGGGATCTGGTGTGGAAGTGAGCATGCACACTCGCAGCTGTGTGACTTGGGCAGTTGCCTAACCTCTGTGCCTTAGTGACCATACATGTAAGTGAGGTGACTGATGGGCGCCACCGTGTAGGGCTGCCGTGCGAAAGAGACAAGTCAACTGTGTGAGAGGGGCGATCGGGTCCTGGCGGTCCTGCTGTGTGAAGGACTCCTTGAGGGAATCTTTTCCTAAACAGGCGAAGCTTTTTGATGCTGTATGTGTTGTATTAGACGTGAACTTAGAAGTGCTGAAGGAATAATTTAATGTATGTTTTCTACATTGATTTTGATCATCTGCTTTGATGAATTCTACTTTAATTTACATCATTAAGTATTTTAATTATAAAATAATACAGAAAAACATTTTAACCATGTTTCTTTCATCTGGGAGATTTAGTGACAAAGAAGTGTTTGAGAAAGTCTGTCATGTTTAATGTGTTCAGTGGTAATTGGGAGTCACCTGGCTCCAGGGCGACAGGCTCAGCGTTGCTGTTCCCAGGAGACCTGCGGGGGGTTGTGTTGTGTGGCACGGGTTCACCCAGGCACCCATTCTGTCCAGCGCTCCAGCCAGCCACACTGCCGTCCGTTCTTTTCATCCCAGTAGCTGCTTATGGAATGCCACTGGCAACATTGGGGAGATGGCCCTCCTCCTGTCGTGTGACTCCACCATGGCCAGTCGACACCAGAGAAGTTGTGGCAGACGTGTGCCTGCGACAGGAAGTGCAGTTCACAGGCTTTCTCCCTGACAGTCCTGTGCAGGCTGGGGTCCTGCTTCACACAACATTCTCCCTGTCATTCGTGATCCGTCGTATACATTCGGTGCTTGCCAGTGTTGTTGGGACGCAGTGGTGAAGAGCTGTGTGTCCGTGCCTGCTGAGAGCAGTGGACTGTGTCACTGAGCTTTAGGATTTTAGGGGCAGAGAATGTCGTTAGGCCACTTGATGGGCCCCTACAGCGTACCTGAACTGAAAGAGTTTTTCAGAGCTTCAGTCTCAGACAGTCACAACCCAACCACTGAGTAGCTTTGTGTTCCTGGACTATGGTGACTTTTATTTTAGACTTTATACCTGCTAATGGAGCTAGGACTGTGCGCCTCTAACAGTTGTGGTGAAAATGAAATTAAATGAGACTCTGTGTTTATGCCTTGCATGTAGAGCCACTCAGTAAGTGGCAATTTTAATTGTTTGTAATGAATGTTGGTACTGGCTAGACTGTTAATCTTAGAGCTAGGTTTCATGTGTCAGTTTTAAGGAAAAATGAATTTTGCAGCCACGTGTAAAAATTTGTGCTTATAAGTATCTTTGCATTTTTTGGTGATAGTGTCCCATATTTTTCAATAGAGTCTTAAAGACATCTGTCTTGAGTATGCGTACATGTGTATATGTAGGGCCATATATCATAAATGCAGTTAAAAACTCCTTTCATAAAAAGATGGTAAATGAGTATTTTCATATTTGCAAACATCACATATTTTACTTGTTTTTCAAAATAGCACATTCATGTGCCAGTAAGAGAGTGGCAGAGGCAGAAATGCAGATATCGAGAACAGTTGGCATTTATAAAATGTGTCCATGTGAATTGCTTCTGTGCTGGATTTGTGACTGTGGCTCGAGCAATTAATTTTAACTAGTGTGCTTTGGCACTGCATGTTTCTTTTGGTCAGTTGTTGGATAAGAGTCTTCTGACAAACCTTTTTTGTTCTCATATTTGTAAATAAAGATGTGTAATTGAAGTTACAGCATCCATACAGTAAAGTACATAAATCCTACATAGCCTGGCCCAGGTTTTCTGCCCCCTTCCGAATCCGTGTTGGAAGGTTATCAGCTCCCTGCAGCCTCCCTTCTGACCCCTTGCAGTCGGTGCCCCCGGAAAGGAAACCTGAGTTGATTTCTGTCACCACGACAGGTCACAGTTAAAATATAAACAAATAGGTTACCATACTCTGAATGCTTTTAATTTTCAATCTGAAATACATTTATCTTATCAGCACTCTATTAATTTGGATTTTACATATATGTTATATTTTGCCATTCTTGATTTCCTTAGGATTTTTTTTTTTTAAGTCTCCAATATTCAGTTACTTTTAAGGTTTCTAACTAATTAGGGATCTTAGAAATTAAGTACACAGTATGGCAAAAACTTTAACTACCTGGTGGAAATAACTTGGTAGAACTCTAATCGAACATACGTGAAGTTACAGGAAAAATAGCCAACTCTAGGAATGTTGACTTTGCTTTTGAGCCAGACGTTCTGGATTTGCAGCCAAAAGAACTTAGTAAAGGTAGGTGTCTTTTATGTCTTATTGACTTAAGTGAAGAAAATAATTGTGACAGGAACAGATGTCACTGAGGAAGTGACATGGCAAAAAGTTTGCATTAGAGAAGCACTCAGGTGTTTCATGACATTGAAATTACAAAGAATAAAATGTAGAAGGAAGGTGACCCAAACTTAGGAAGGCATGTGAGATTTGTCCAGGCACTGAAAAGACACTCACTCTGTATCTTTAACAGTGCAAAGAAGGAGCAGGCATTCTGGTTGTCGTTTTATGTCCCACACTTCCAGGTGAAGGAAGAATCACTGCTGCATACGTTAGTTGAACATACACCGTATCACTTGTCTGTTGCTGAAAACAAGACTTCTGACACGTGATGGCTTCAGATGATGTGAGCTTTTTGTTCTGTTCAGGTCTGCAGTCTGGGCAGGGCTCAGCAGGGCCGGCTCGTCTCTACTGTATGGTGTTGTCTGCGGCAGCACAGCTGGGAGCCCGTGGGTCTTTCGAGGGGGCTCTGTCTCAGTTTTCCAGAGGTGATGCCGCCCATCAGTGGGAAGCTCAGTGGAGCTGTGGTTCTTGGAGCTCTGATCTTGGGTTGCTTGCACTTCTATCTAGTGTGGTGGTGGACTTTGTGAGTGAGCATCCCAGGGCCACCGTGGGAACCTCGGTTCCTTCTTTCCTTTTTTTTTTTTTTTGGTGTTGCCTTTAATGACCTAGCTTAGGGTGTATCTTAGCCTAGTCTTAAGCCAGTTCAAGTTTGAGGGGAAGGAACATAGACTGTGCCTCTTGAAAGAGGCGTCAGAGTCACATTGGAAGAAGAGCACTGGGAAAGGGGCGAGTTTGAAAATACACAGTGTAACACACTGACATAATACCAAGTTCCGTTCAGTCCAGTCGCTCACTTGTGTCCGACTCTTTGTGACCCCATGGACTGCAGCACGCCAGGCTTCCCTGTCCATCACCAACTCCCAGAGCTTGCTCAAACTCATGTCCATTGAGTCAGTGATGCCATCCAACCATCTCATCCTCTGTCGTCCCCTTCTCCTCCTGCCTTCAATCTTTCCCAGCATCAGGGTCTTTTCCAATGAGTCAGTTCTTCGCATTAGGTGGCCAAAGTACTAGAGTTTCATATATATCCTTCCATGTTACAATATCAAACATTTAAATAATGTTAGCTTCTCTGTCTAGTAAAATCACTGTGGGACATTTAGGATACCCAGGTTAGTCATTTTATGAGAAAACAAACCCCAATCATGGGTGAAAGAACAAAATTAAGGAGAAAACTTTCACACTTGTCTAGGTTGTTTAAGGATTTACTTTAGGGTTATTATCAAATTCTTAAAACTTTTCAAGCTAGTTGATGTCATTAATTAAAAAAAAAATTTAGCTGTAGCAATTTGCGTTCTTCACTTCTCATAATTTGGCAAGCATCTCCAGCTTTATTAAAGGGCCAGCTCATCACAAGCTTACTGAGATTACTCTCTTGGTGGGATCTTAGTATGTACAGTGAATGTAAGCCAGGCAGCTCCGGAGTAAGACTTGTTGTGGTCCTCGTCCTTTTCTTTCTTTTTCTAATGTGCTGTCTCACAGAGCGTTCATACTGGGTTGTGCAATGAGCCTTGGGGTCAGTGCCAAGGCTTGTCAGCTCCTGTGTCCTCACACCTACCTGCCTTGGGATTGCCTTGGTTCTCCCAAGAAAGAAGTTAGTGTGTGAGTGAAAGGGAGTCCTGAAGCTGGAAGGTCGGCAGCCACCACTGACAGGCCGTCCGCTTTCCCGTTTCCTAGTCCAGCGGGCGCTGGCCTCTTGCTGCCCCAGGCAGCCTGGTGCCTGAGTGGGGAATCGACTGATGGTGGCCCACAGACTGGGGCTCTGCTGGGACTGTCCACAGTGTAGGACCAAGTACGGGCAGAATCTGGCACAGGCGTCTGGAAACCATAGCAACTGGATGGTAGTTTTATGTTCACTGACTCTAATGATAGAAGTTTTGTTCTTGGCTTTTGTATGTCTTCTATTTTTAAATTTCATTTTTCTAGAAATTCCTCTCCATTGTATTTTACAAAGTATGGTTTGTGACAGGTTGGAAATGAAAACAAAGCTGGTCATTTACCACTGATGGTTTGAAGAATAGGGGTCTAAATTACACAAGTAAACCAACTTTAAAAACCTTTTCATTTCCTCTTTGATAGTTTTTTGAAAAAGATATTCAAAAGATATTAACCAGTTACAGGTGCCTGTAACAGGTTAATCTTGAAAAGGTCAAAAAAATGCAGCCAGCCACAGATTGCAGAGGGCTGCAGCTACAAACTCCAGTTGGAGCCCACCTCTCTGGTGAAGGAGGGTGAAGGCTCTTCTCACTTAGAGACAGAGAGTTGGCAGCCCCAGTTGTATGTCTTCAGCCATGGGCCAAAACCAAGTAGAGAACCACACCAACAGCAGAGAATTCTCTTACTTGTTTGGAAGCAGAGGAGTCAGTATAGCAGAGAACAGCACTTGGGACTGCTCTGTCCATAGTGGGCAGTGTCCCACAGACTGACCGACCCACATGCCAGGCTCTCTGAATCCTCAGTCCTGCAGAAAGACAGACAGGAACACCACCAGTAAGGGTGGGTGGTGGTGAACAGACTTGCACATGGAGCTGTCCAGAAAGGTCGAGGAAGGCTTGATAAGGTGGAGGTGTTGGCCAATTTGAGAGTTTATAGCACAAATGGAATTTTGACAAGCAAGTCAAAGCTTGAATTGATAAAGCAGAACCACATGCTGTCATGGAAAGCAGCTTCTATCATGGTGACATCACAACGGTTTATCCTCCAAAAAACTTTAGACCTACTTTTTAGAGGTTTAGGATTTTGCCATTGAGTTTTGGCCACAGGGGTATCTGGATTGTGCATTGTTTCTGGTTTAGCGCCTCCCTGACACGCTCCCTATCGCGCATCTTGCTGACCCGGGAGCAGCGTAGGGTAAGGGTGCCAGCCCTCGTGCAGGGAAAGTCCGTGTGTAACTTGTGCTCAGCCCCCTGTGTGAGGGCTCCTCTGCACCTGCGGTTCCACTTCTGGGGATTCAGCCAACCAGGGATTGTGTAGGTCTGTAGTGTTTATTTACTATTGAAAAAGATCTGCATAAAAGTGGACCTGGGCAGTTCAAACTTGCCTTATTAAAGGGTCAACTGTAGTGATTTTTTACCACTAGTGTATCATTTCTTCTGACCACTCGAAAGATGGCATGTTTCTTTTCAGGAAGCAATTGATACTATATTTATTCATCCTTACGGTCTAATTTGGGGAGCAAAATAGATCACTAAAATAAAAGATTTTGAAAATAGGCAGTAAAATTAACACCTTTTGCTTTCCTATGAGATATTTCTGACAGATTTAGAGTCTGTGATTTAAAGGGGGTGGTGGTGTTACATTGTTTATAGATAACAGCAAGTTTTGAACAGAAGTGAAATAAGGTTCCCAGACTTGAAGTAATTTGTTTAACAAATATTTATTATGCTGCTGTGAATCAGGTGCTGCTCTGGGTGGAGGTGGGGGGAGTGGCGGCAGGGGGCTGGTGGTGGGAAAGAGTGATTATCCAGGTGCAGGTCTCAGGTCTCCTCAGGCTCACCTGCACACAACACATCATAGGGAGAGAGCAAAGAACAGTGTTGTTACATTAGTGTATCAGTAAAATCCGTTTTAACCAGTAGATTTCAAATATTCTACACTGATAAAACTTATTTTCTTTTCCAGAATATGACAGATACCTAGCATCTAGCAAAAGAATGGCTGCTGCTTACCTTGACCCAAACTTGAATCACACGCCGAGTTCAAGTACCAAGACTCACCTGGGAACTGGTGTGGAGCGTTCTCCTGGGGCCATGGAGCGAGTATTAAAGGTCTTTCATTATTTTGAAAGCAACAGTGAGCCAACCACTTGGGCCAGTATTATCAGGCATGGAGATGCAACCGACGTCAGGGTGAGTATGTTTTCCTGGGATACACCCTCAGTGTGTGTTTAGGTTAAATGTTAATGGCACACACCGAAAAGGCAGGGTAATAATTGTTATTCCAATATATCAGCGATGCTAGCTTTTCTCTGTAGTACTTACTGAGTTAATATGTGACTGACTAGAGTTTTAATTTATGTAAAATTTCTTAGAAAAATAACTGCATCATATATAATGCCATTGACTTGTTTTTCTTTCCTGTTTTTTAGAAAAAATTTTTTGAAGTATGTAAGGAAACAAAACAATTAAAATAGCCTCTAATTCTGTTAAAATAAATTGTTTTCTAGAAAGTGTAATTTTGAATCTCTTTGCACGATTCCAGACAGGACAGATTCTTAAAAAACAAATGTCTCCTGTATACACACGCCTGACGAGGTTCTGGGGATGTGAAAGACCCTGCCTGGATGGCCTCCAGTCTGTTGCGGGTGGGTCCCGGGGGCCAGGCCCGCGGGGCGTCACTGCATGTGAACGTGGGAGTCGCTGGACGAGCTCCCTCCGGGCGCTGGTGAGAGTGGGTGGTGAAGAGCTGTGGGGCAGCACTGCGTAGGCAGAGGTGGCTGAGAGGAAGGAGTGATCACCAGACTCAGAAAACCAAGTTCGGAATGCAAGCTGTCAGGATGTTTATTTGATCCAGTGTTGAGGAAGCCCCTCCTCCCTGCTGCTCCTCTGCTTAGTCCATATTCATCTTTAAGGAGGACAAGCATCCAGTGAGGAGGACCATCAGATATACTCCTTCCCTTTTATTATAACGAGATTAATTTACTACTCGTTAACTTACACGCCTTAACTATTTTTAAGTACAACAAAGGAAGTGGTAGAACTTAGACTTAAGGCTATATATTACGTATAAACTATATGTAATATTGTTACATCTGTGGTACTGTAATACTGACTATTCAAATGGATTATTAAAAGAGTCATTCACTTAGGATTGAAATAGGCGTCACTATCTACCCATGTGCTGTACTTGAAATAGTCTCTTTTCACAAACTTTTTACGATACTTGCTGACTTTTTCTAGTTTATCTATAGCTCTGTTTCATATTTAACCTTATAAATGCAATCTCTGGAGAGGAAACCTTGTACATGTAACGTCTATGGGAAGGCTGTTAGGGCATTTTGTAGTTGTATAAATTTCAGATACAAGAGAGGAAATTCTTTAAACCATTGCATCAACCTTAATAGATTTCAGAGTATTGTGCAGGAGGGGAGCCTTTCAAAGGTTATGAATTTCCCAAGACATTTAGGAGATGTTAAGAATTTCTTATATCAGGAGTTTCACTTTGGGAAGGCTCCGTGACAGATGTGCTGTGGTTTTAATATGCGTGCTACACATGAGAGGATTTATACCGTGGAAAGAACCAGTGATCACTGGGCACGTGTCGGCCTTCAGCCAGTGTTAGAACCTTACCAGCATCAAAACATTCGTATTGTGAAGAAAAATTTAAATCAGATAGAAACACATAAGTTATGAGAACATATTTCTCAGACTTCTGTGAAGATCAATATTAGCAAATCTATGAGGCCAAAGAGCAAGTTGTTCTACTTCACAGTAATTGATCAGTGTTTAGAATTTAGCAAGTCTTAGCAGTTGGTGATTGATTTTCAGCATGAGGCAGAGAAACCTCGATTGGCATGGATTGACCCCAGCCCTCCCCGGGAATAGCATGAAATCCACATGATACTGGATCAATGTGATGGCAGGTGGGAATTACTCATAACCCACTTTTATCTAGTGCTGTAACATCTGAAAATGCAGGATTTTCATGTAAATTAAGATGGATCTGAAGGCCAACCATTTTCAGAAAGGAGATAGCTTATCGTTATCTAGAGTTGCTTAGTAATTAGATTGAGTCTCAGACCCTGTCGTTGCACTGCCCAATGTGGAAGCTGTATGCCACTACTGAATACTTAAGTGTAGCTAGTCTGACTTGATGTTTTCTAAGTGTATTGGAAAGGACTGAAGCTGAAACTGCAATACTTTGGCCACCTGATGCGAAGAGCCGACTCAGTAGAGAAAGACCATGATGCTGGGAAAGATTGAAGGCAGGAGGAGAAGGGGGCAGCAGAGGATGAGACGGTTAGATTGCATCAGTGACTCAATGGACATGAGTTTGTACAAGTTCTGGGAGATAGTGAAGGACAGGGGAGCCTGGTGTGCTGCAGCCCATGGGGTGACAGAGAGTTGGACACAACTTAGCGACTGAACAGCAACAACAAAGTAAAAATAAACCCTAGATTTCAGAGATTTAATATGAAAAAGGAATGTAAAATATCTCATCAGTAATCTGTTAGTTTTGTTCTTGGCATACTAGGTTAAAGGAAATGTATCATTAAAATTAAATTCACTTGTACCTTTTTGCAGTTTTTTAATGTGGCCATTAGAAATTTTTAAATGGTGTACGTGGCCTGCGTTATGTCCCTGCTGGACAGCTATGCTCCGTAGAAAGTAGTTTTCTGAGAGGCTGCTTAACTCAGGAGAACCAAAACCTCTGCAGATTCCTTTTTACCAGGAAAACTCAGGATTCTTGTTATAATTCATTACAGAGGTTTTCAGTTTTTTAATTAACAAATTTTACTCCTATTACATATATGTGCTAATTACACACTAATAATATAGTGGTTGCTGACAGGATTCACAGGCCTCCCCTGTGAATAGGTGGAGTGTATAGAGCAGCCGCAGTAGGAGAACTGTGCTCATTGAAAGGCTGTGGACATCACAGGCCTGGGCCTCGTGGCCTTGACACTCCGGGCTGTCACCAGCCACGTGTGCAGCTCCTGGGTGTGAGGAGGTGGGGTCTGTGAGATGGGCACACGGGCACGCTCCGTCTCCATAACCAGCCTCGCCTGTGGCCATGTGCCGCCAACATCAGGTGCAAGTTGTAAATGCAGTCATGATTCCTAAGCAGGGGTACAGGTTCGTGTGTCCTGCCCGAGTAATCAGTAGCTCATGGTCACAAACATCACTTCTCTTGACCATAGGCTAGTGTCAGCGCCATGTTCCAGGCAGCTCTGGAGATAAGTTTGGGGTCAGTGCAGAAGAGCCAAGGTTAGTGTATGGAGAAGATCCAGATTCTACCAGAGAAGTCTCCTACTTAGGAAGAAGGGCGATATTTACATCAGACTGTTACCAGCGATGCCAGATGCAGGGTAGCACTGAAACAGGGTCTTCAGAGGCCCTGGGGGACACACCTTGTGTCTCTGAAGTCTAAACCAGGTACATTGTCAGCCACCAACATGTGGGATGAAGGTGTCTATAAGAGCGATAAGGACGTGGAAAGTTCATTCTGTAGGCTGTCTTTGAAAACTCAAGTAAATGACATATTGGAGCGCAAAGAGATGTGGACCCGGAAGGAAGTCCTGTAGTGAATGCCAGAGGCTGGCCCAGGCCCAACCTGCCAGCCCCTTCTGGCCTCTTAGGTCTTTGTCAGTCCTTACAGCTGTGGCCGTGGTTCCATCCTGCGCTCTGCTTAGTCCACACGGCACCCCGTTCTGGTTGGTCTCATCTTCAGTTGAAGACCTGACACTCCCACACTGTGTCTCTGCCTCTCTTCTCTGTCTTCACTTTTCTTCTCCAGAAGAGCCATCCAGTGCTTCAGATGAAGGGTTTCCCCTTCTTTTAGGTAAGTAGGCCCTGTGCAGCGTCTTTCACTGCTTTTGCTCACACCCAGCGTCCAGTATGTTAGCTTGTCTTGTCCATGTTGTCTTTATATGTACCTGGAACCCACACCTCCCAGGGCCTCCCCTGCACACCTTTCTTGGAGCCCTGCGGTCTCCTGCTCGCCTTCCCCGTTGTCCCTGCCCCGTCTATTCACAGCCCGGCCACCTGAGCCATCCTGTTCACACGAGATCCAGAGCACATCACTCCTCCACTCGGAGCCTTCCACACCGTCCTCTCTGGAGTGAACGCCAGCCCTGCAGGAGCCCCGCCTGCTCCTCTCCCGCTGTGCCTTGCGGCCTTCTGTCCTGGCACCACCCCTTTTACTTCCTGCTTCCTGTCTTTCTCTCACGTGCCGGTCTTCAGTCTTCTCGTCAGTAATCTGCTCAAAAGTCCCAGGAGCTCCCTGTTCTTCAGGGGCCCCCAGGGACCTATGGGATTGGCTCCTTGTCACCTGTCCCGGACCTTCCAGAACACAGCACATCCTTGCTGATGCCTTGTCTTAGTTCAGTGACAGCCACTTCAGATTTGTGATCTGCACAGCTGGACAGTCACACACTTGTGTTAGTTTAGTCCCTGAGTTTGTGGCCATTTGTTATGGCAGCAACGAGGAACCGAGGGTGACTGTAGATCATGAAAACAGAAGTGCCTGCTTTGTCCTGAGGACCGTTAGGAGGGCCCCGCGTCTGCTGCTGGACCAAGGGCAGGAGATGTGCTGCCTTCTCCAGAGCAGGGCTGGATTTCTGCATCTTGTTTTGCTGAGTGATGGTAGGTTCCGACCTGTACAGGTGTGGTCAGAGAAGATGGTAGGAACCTGTTGGTTTCCTGAATGTGAAGAGCACCTGAAGGAGAGCGCACTGAGAACAGTGACCGCTGGACATAATAAAAGACACGTCGTCCTGATGAGTGTACTTGGCTGTTCATAGGAATGATGAGATGGGCAGTGTTGAGAATTATGCTCATGGCCTCAGATGTCTCCTCTAATAAACAGTGAAATGCTTCAGGTTATCCATGAGGAGAGAGCTGAACGCATCAGATACCCCTTTTCTCTTGTTCCCTGCCTTACCTTCTTCACAGACGGATTCTCTTGCTCCGTTGTTCATTGTCACGTCCTTCTGCTCAGCTCTTGACTTTCAAGGGTCAGGCTCACATCCTGCCATCGTTGCATCGCTGGCACCAGACCAGAGCACCTAGCTCTCTAGGTGATCACTGAATGAGTAGGGCAGGGGCACACATCATGAGTAAATGGACGCGAAGGACAGAGCTGCACGAGTGCTCTCCACCCAAGGAAGGAGAGGGTCACTTCCTTTCAGAGCACTGTCTAAATGATAAGTGGCCAAGTTGAACCAAGCAAATCCTAACAGTAACTTCCAGAAAAAACAGAATGACAGCTTCATCTCACTAGTTAGTAACCTTGGAAATTAAAATTTTAACAACAAAACACCCCCCCCACCCAACCCTGCCAATCTTGGTCCATCAAATTGATAAACTTTTTTTTTTTTTTTTTTAAGTTTTTCAGTGTTCTCTTTTTCTCTCTCTCAGTATCATTTGCTATAAGGAGGAGACACTGTTTAGGTTAGATTCATAATACAATACACTTACAGAATTACAGAAAAAGTCTCCATATATGACTCAAAGGAGTGTAATTCCTTATATAAATGGAAATGATTAAAAGCCACAGGACCTAGCAAAGATGTTCACTGTTGTAAAGGAAAAAAACAAAAGAAGGGAAATTTTACAGAGTCTGTTTGAAGGAAGTGGTGGTTAAATAATAACGCTGTTTGCTGATTGTGCGCTACAAATTCAGCCCGCTTACGGAAGTGGTTATAGCTTCAGGTGCCACTGCCATTTTCCCTACCTTCTGCTTCCAGTTTCCAAACCTCATAAGGATGGTACTGTGTCTGCCTTCCTCAGAACCCCACATCTGCAAGAATGTTCAGACCAAGTAGCTATCAGTGAATCCTTATTAAATGAGTGAGTGACTAGAAATGCCCTGAGTTAGCCTACTTAATAAGAGTATACTGATCCTACCCTGTGATTAATCAGTTAACATACTTTCCTGAACTCCAGACCCATATAACCAAGTGCTTACTGGGCACTTCTACTTGGATATTCTAAAAAGCTGAATCCATCGAAATGTACTTGTCATTTCGCCGTCCTGTTTCCAAACCGCTTCACATGAGTTTGTGTTTCACTGAATGACATAAACATCTTATCTATCTGAGGCAGAATGCATTAATCTCCTTTTCTTTTATCCTCGTGTTGGATATCTTCTCAAGGTCACCAAATCTTGGTTATTCTACCTACAAAATATTTTTAAAGTACATTTATTTCTATCCATTTTTGTGTCTACTCCCCTTATTCAGACCACCACTTTTTCCCCTTAAAATGCTGCAATTATTTTTATTAGGTGTCCTTAACTTTATTTTTTAGCTATTTCTCCTCTCTAGAGCCAGAATGATTTTTACTGGGACGACCCAGAGGGAGGGTATGGGGAAGGAAGAGGGAGGAGGGTTCAGGATGGGGAACACCGGTATACCTGTGGCGGATTCATTTCAGTATTTGAGAAAACTACTACAATACTGTAAAGTTTAAAAATAAAATTAAAAAAAAAAAGGAAAAATAAAATGTGTACCTGGGCATTTCTGTTTCCTCTTGCTTCTCTGGCAGAATCTGTCTCTTCTCTCATTTTCACACTACACCCTTGCCTTCCTGAATTTCTTTTTTCTTTTTCTTTTTTTATCAAAGGATAATTGCTTTATAGAATTTTCCTGTTTTCTGTCAAACCTCGACATGAATCAGCCATTGGTATATATATATCCCCTCCCTTTTGAACCTCCTTCCCACCTCCCTCCCCACCCCACCCCTCTAGGTTGATACAGAGTCCCTGTTTGAGTTTCCCGAGCCATACAGCAAATTCCCATTGGCTGTCTATTTTACATATGGTAATGTAAGTTTCCATGTTACTCTTTCCATACATCTCACCCTCTCCTCCTCTCTCTCCATGTCTGTAAGTCTATTCTCTATGTCTGTATCTCCATTGCTGAGTCTCCCTGTAAATAAATTCTTCAGTACCATTTTTCTAGATTCTGTATATGTGCGTTAGAAAATGATATTTATCTTTCTCTTTCTAACTCACTTCACTCTGTATAATAGGTTCTAGGTTC
Organism: Bos indicus x Bos taurus; assembly: GCF_003369695.1. Taxonomy (NCBI): domain Eukaryota; kingdom Metazoa; phylum Chordata; class Mammalia; order Artiodactyla; family Bovidae; genus Bos; species Bos indicus x Bos taurus. Next base: position 2,863,068 of record NC_040089.1, read on the forward strand.
ATCTACCTCATCAGAACTGACTCAAATGCATTCCTTTTTATATGACCCACTTTCTAGAGTAACAGAAATAAAAACAAAAGTAAACAAGTGGGACCTGATTAAACTTAAAAGCTTTTGTCCAGCAAAGGAAACTATAAGCAAGGTGAAAAGACAACCCTCAGACTGGGAGAAAATAATAGCAAATGAAACAACTGACAAAGGATTAATTTCCAAAATGCACATATATAACTCAATGCTAGAAAACAAACAACCCAATCAAAAAGTGGGAAAAAAACCTAAACAGACATTTCTCCAAAGAAGACATACAGATGGCTAACAAACACATGAAAAGATGCTCAACATTGCTCATTGTTAGAGACATGCAAAGCAAAACCACAATAGGTGTCACCTCACACCGGTCAGAATGGCCCTCATCAAAAAGTCTACAAGCAACAAATGCTGGAGAGGGTGTGGAGAAAAGGGAACGCTCATGCACTGTTGGTGGGAATGTAAATTAATACAGCCACTATGGAAGATGGTATGGAGATTCCTTAAAAAACTAGGAATAAAACCACCATATGACCCAGCAATCCCACTCCTAGGCATATACCTGAGGAAACCAAAATGGAAAGAGACACATGTATCCCATTGTTCATTGCAGCACTATTTATAAAAGCTAGAACATGGAAGCAACCTGGATGTCTGTTGTCAGATGAATTGATAAGCATTTTAAGATCAGTGTTGGCGTAAGATGAAGCACAGTCTGTAATGTTGTCAGTTGTAGTTGGTATAGTGTTGTTGGTGTGCAGCTTGGCTGTACTTATCAAAATATCACACTGTCACTAGCTCTTGACCCCGTGCATCTGTTTCTAAGCAGCACTTGTACATGTGTGTGGCCACAGCTGGAAGGCTGCTTGTGGCAGGATTACCTGCACTTCCATCCCCATTTGGCCCCAAAACAGGGAAGCTAAAAAAGAAAATAACCCTTCCCCAGTAGTAAAATGGCTGAATTGCTGTGTTCGTGATGAGATGTGAGCACCATGCAGACACTGGCTTCTTTTATTTTCAAATTTGGGAAGAACCCTGTGAATATCTAACATGAGAATTCAGTCAGGAAAATTTATGTGTTTCCAAGGCCTGGGCTGTGATATAAATGAGTCAACAGAGGCTACAGAGTAGCTAAGTATTGTTCTGTGTATTGTAGGACTAGTTTATCATGAGCCTTTAAAGCCAGGATGAGAAATTTAATTTGGATCCCATGAGGGGCATATTAAAAGCCCTCATCCTGTCAGTGCTCCAGAGACAGTTCCTTTCCTAAAGATACGTATTCCAGAAATCATACACACGTATACTGACGTATGTGAGTGTGTTGTGGATATGGTGGTGTTGGAGTATTTAGTTCTTAAGTTGTTCAGTTATCCAGACCGAATCGTTGGTTCTCAGAATTACTTACTTAGTTACTGAGTACTTACGTGCATTCAGCATCAAATATTTAAGTACTTCCTATACTCACAGTCTTGGCTGCTGTCCCTATGGAATGAGAAGTGACATTTCTGAGAGTCCTGGAGAATGAGAAGTAGAACCGAAATCAATATGGAAGCATAATGGAAAGCAAAAAGTGAAATAAAAGAAAATGTCTGTGTTTATTGCTCTTTTTTTTTTTTTAGTGGAGAGTGAAATTGCTAACTGTAGGATCAGGTTTAGGTACCAGATCCTACAGTCTGGGGACTCTGGTTACACAAGCCTAGGCTTAAAATTATTCTGGTGTCTTTTGGCAGTGTGATCAAGTGAACTGACGGAAATACTGTCTGTTCCATTAAGACTTCAAGACTAGGAACCTACTTTCCCCCCTAGTCAGCACCACATTTTTTGGATCAAATCCCTGTAATTTACACCGCTTCTCTGCAGGTGGGCTCCAGTGTGTGTGCATGAGTCAGAGACATGAGGGTAACCTGTGCGAGAGGTCACCAGGGCAGACACCCAGGGAAGGTGGGGTTGCTCCTGGGGTGTCAACGGCAAGCATGAGCGTGAGGAATGGTTTGCACCCTGCCTTAACCCCCTGCGTCTGGGTGTGGAGGGATCGCCCAACCAGGAGCACAGCAACAGGACGAGAGGCGCAGGTGTGGTGCGGAGCCCTCGCAGGAGCAGGGCTGCTCTGGAGCTGTTGCCGCTGGGGGACGTAGAGTCGAGGGGCGACGGCCGGGTGACGAGAGTCTGTGTGCTCTCGGTAGTGAGCTGGCAGAGCAGCAGCAGGAGACAAAGGCACTTTTGTGGGAGCTTGAAAGAGGCGCCAGCTCCTGTCTTTTGCCCCCCAGGGATTTGGATGTTGGCAAGGAGAGGCTGCACAAGTCGCCTTTCAGAGAATTAGCAGAAAAAGATGTCCCTTCTGTAGACAGAGCTCACACCCCAGAGCACAGGTTTGCAGGCGAGCTTGGGGCTGGATCTGGGTTCTGTCCTCCCAGTTCCCCAAGTGCCCCTCAGGACGCCCTCTAGTAGTGCTCAGCCTGCACTGAATTCTCAGCGGCCCTGAATCCAGAAGCCAGAGGGATGCTTTATGCTCATCCCAGTCCCCCTTCCCTGGTGGCTCAGCTGGTACAGAATCCGCTTGCAATGCAGGAGCCCCCGGTTCGATTCCTGGATCGGGAAGATCCCCTGGAGAAGGGATAGGCTACCCACTCCAGTATTCTGGCCTGGAGAATTCCTTGGAACATATGGTCCATGGAGTCGCAAGGAGTCGGATGCGATTTTCACTGTCAGTCCCCCTGCTTCAGTTCTGTAGGCTATAGATCCAGTGAGAGTTCTTCTGAAGCTGTGGATGGCTCTTCAGCCGGGTCCTTTCTCTTCATCTTCCCCCCTCCCGTCCTGGGCTGCATACACAGCCTTGTGCTGGGGACTGAGGAGTCCATGAGGGCAGTCGGCAGGTGTGGGAACACGGCGCACACCCTGTCCGTGGTGTGGACTCCCTAGGTCCCTGACAATTTTGTATACAGGACATGTTATTGTTTATCTCTTCTTTGGGGTAGGGTTGGGAACACCCTTAATTGTTTTATCAACAGCATTGTGTCACAGAAAAGAAATACTAGTGTGTGCAGAACTTTTATATTGTAAGTTATATGATAACTTCAGTTAATTGCTAATTGTTAGAAACCAGTGCTTTCTCTAGTAGACAGTACTGATTTTTCTTAATAGACATTTTCTTGTTAATATCCGCATCATTTAAGAAAACTTATTAATGGCCTAAAAGATTGAGCAGAGTGCAGTGGACTGTGATTCACACGCCCTCATGGAAGGACGGGGTGTGGTTTCCGTCGTATTCCCAAGTGGGTCTGCCCACGTGTGCTGCCCACTTACAGACGTGTGCACACGACTGCCACAGCTTGGGATAAATGCCATCTTCTCTAGGGAGCGTTCTCTGATGCCCTCCTTCAGAGGTTGCCCCTCATCTCCTCTGAACTCATGGACATACATGTTGGAAGCATTAGGTTGGGGGCTCTTGGAGATTGCTGTATATTAACCAGTAGAGAGCAGATGGTTAGCCTCAGCTTGAGGTAGCTTCTTATGTGTCATCAGTGTTATCAGAAATATGACTTTAGTTATGTATTCCTAAATATGTATTTAAAAAAACAAATGATACTAAGGTTGCAGCTTGTTCTCAGCAATACTTTGGTTTGGAAAGTATAACCCTCCCCAGGTCTCATTCTTAGGAAGCCCCCCAAGGGGTGGCCCATGTGGGTGGGTGAGTTGGGGTGATGCAGTGGTGGAGCTGCAGAAGTCAGTAAAGAAAGGGGCAGTGCCTCTTCTTGTGGTTTAAAAACACTTTTCTGTGTTCATAAAAATACTGTGTGTGAAAAAAGATTCCTAAGTAAAATTAAGTGATGTATTTAAATTGATGCTCTTTTTTACCAAAGATTTCTGATGATTAACTGAAAGAAATGAACATTGCATTAATTTCTAGCATGCAGTTTTTGTTTATAACAGTCATTTCTGTGGGGGGTATGTTTTAGGGCATCATTCAGAAGATAGTGGACAGTCACAAAGTAAAGCACGTGGCCTGCTATGGATTTCGCCTGAGTCACCTGCGGTCAGAGGAGGTTCACTGGCTCCATTTGGATATGGGTGTCTCCAATGTGAGGGAGAAGTATGAACTTGCCCACCCACCAGAGGAGTGGAAGTAAGATTACAAACCTACTTTGGGGCGACTCGGACGTGGTTTGTTTTGCATATAGAAGCACACATGAGAGGATGGTTATCTGTGTTTAATTTTCTCACTGATGGTCCCTGGGACTCCCGTACACATAGAGGTGGCCGGTACTTGTTAGCCAGCGCTCCCTTCTGCACTTCTGTGTAGCCCGTCTTCGGGCACCCCTGGCATGGGCTTGCTTGAGCCGTCTCCTTGCTTTCGTTATTCTGTGACGGTCTTTTGCCCTCACCCTCCTCTTGCCAGTGCTGCTCTGTCCAGCCTCTGCTCTGAGCACTGCCCACTCTGCCTCTGTATCTAGCCTCTCAGTGTCCAGCCTCTGCTCTGAGCACTGCCCGGGTCCTAGTGCTTCTACTTCCTGTGCTGCTGGCACCCTTCTGTGCCTGGAAGTGACCACACCTGATTACCGTATTAATGTGCTGCAGAGCTCACTCTGTCATGCCCAGTGATCGCAGCTCACCTGAAAGAGTCAGTGTCTGTGTGATGTTCACATACAACATGGATGCTGGAAAGTGAAGTCATACTGACTTCAATGAAACTAAAATCATTCGAAGTGAAATAAAAGAAGTCCCTATAATTGTCCTTTCCCTGGTTCTCTCCTAATAATTTTTTTTCACTTTTCAGTAAACCATGGTGTTTGTAGGAAATTGTGTACCTAAAACACTTAACGTTTGAGGGAAGTATAACGGAGCTCTTCCACAGGAGCCCCTGTTTTTACAGATAGTGCTACAGAAATAAAGATGATTATAGCGTAAAGAGGGCATTCAAATGTCAGTAACTTTCACTTCAAGGATCTAAATAGATAAGATGAGACATTTAAAAACAAAAACATTTTTAGGTGAGTAAATCTTTAGTTGAATAAAAATACTATCCCAATTACAGCTTATCAGAGAAATATAATTTTCAAATTTGTCAACTAGCTGGAACTGACCTAACAAAATAGTCTGTAAGAATATAGTTTGGTTACTTTTCAACAATGGCTGAAAAAGATTTGATCTCCATCTATTTGGTCAGTTAATTAAACAAGTGTTTAAAAACTAAGAATATCTAAAAGTTACCTGAACATATCTCTAGGTATTTTTAATTAAAACAATTCTGTTAAAAAAATAAAAAAATAAATAAAACAATTCTGTTAATGTCCTGAATTTATGAGACATGTCAGAGGCAGCCTTCATTATAGCAATAGTCTTAGTCCTCAGTAAATTGTTGAATGCAGATCCTGGGGTATCTAAGCTTTGTTTTCATTCTTTTAAGCCAGCTTATTTAACCTTAATAATAAGGATGTAGGCACTGTTTTATTCAGTGGAGCCTGGATCCTCATAAGTAAGGAAAATTTGACTGACCCTCCTCGAATAAGGGGTGGTGAAGATGATGACGTTGGTGTGTTGTCACCATCGAGTGGCTGTTAGGAGCCAGGCACTGTGCCAGCTGTGTGCTGTTATAATTCGTAAACTCTGTATTTCATTTACCCAAACCCGAGGAGGTAAAGACTTGTTATTCTTATTTTGTAGATGAAGACAGAGGCACAACAAAATGGATTTAAATTGCATTCACATAGTTTGTGGCACAGGTTCCATTTGGATTTAGCCATCTGACTTCACAGTGTGGGTTTTTAGAATCAGCATGCCCATCTCAATGGGAATAATGTGATCTTCAAAACTGAGAGTGTAGCTGGGCTTCTGAGATGAGTGAAGGTGCACAGGTTGTCGGTGGAGGTGCTGAAAGAAGAAGATGTGATCAGAGGTACCAGTGATACGTGTGTGATAGCTTCAGGAGGGTGAGGATTAATACAAACTGTTCTAACATATTAGTGGGAATAGGAGGCTGTTAAAATAATCAAGCAGACTTGAAAAAGAACAAAACAGAAGTTCTGGAAGTCATTGGATAGATAAAGCAGCAGATTAGACATAGCTGAACAATTAGTAAACAGGAAGATGGAGCTGAGAAAACTTGCCCAAAACATAGCACAGAGATGAACAGATGGAAATTATGAAAGCAGATTTATGTAACATGAAGAATGAGAAGGTCAACCGTTTTCTAACAGGAAGTCTGAAGAAGAGAATAAAAAGAATGAGGAAGAGGAAATAATCTGAAGGGAAAATAGCTGAGAACTTTCTAGAATCAGTGAGTAACATCAGTCCTTAAATGTAGGATTAACAGAAAAATCTCAAATTGGGTAAATCTAAATGCATACTTTGACAGATTATAGCAAAATAGTGTTGTATAAAAGAAAATGAAAGGATGTCAAAAACAAGCAGAGAAAAATTAGACTTCTCACAGCATCATCGATGCCAAGAAAATGGTGGTATAATATGTTCAAAGTGGTGAGGAAATGTAACTGGCAGTCTAGATTTGTTTGCACAGTTAAATTACCTCAAGAACAGATATCAGTGAGCACTGGCTTCATGAAGGAGAACTAATGATAACAGATTATTTTATACTAAAAAAGTAGAGCTCAGTACTGGGTGCAGGTTGGAACAGGGGTGATAGAGCAAAGCTTTGTCAGCTAAATGTGAGGAACTGGAACGGCCCTCGGGCAAGTAGATAGTAGAGAGATGTGGGGGTCAAAAAGAAGGAAAGAAACAGAAGCGTGGGGAAGCAAGATGGGTAGAAATCACAAGTGAGATGCACAGATGCTAACGGTGAATGATTGTCAGAGGTTACTGCTGCTGCTGCTAAGTCGCTTCAGTCGTGTCCGACTGTGCGACCCCATAGACAGCAGCCCACCAGGCTCCTCTGTCCATGGGATTCTCCAGGCAAGAACACTGGAGTGGGTTGCCATTTCCTCCTCCAATGCATGAAAGTGAAAAGTCAAAGTGAAGTCGCTCAGTCGTGTCCGACTCCTAGTGACCCCGTGGACTGCAGCCCACCAGGTTCCTCCATCCATGGGATTTAGAGTGGATTAAAACATAAAATCAAGCTATCTGCTGTTCACATGATGTATCCAGACAGTGACGTTCAAACATTTTTCTCTGACTTGGAGGAAACCACGTGTTTTGCCGTGAGATCTAGCACACGTGTATGCCTGTGTGTGTGTCTCAGAGCTGTTTATGTGTCCCGGACCCACACATTTCACCAAACTATACTCAGCGCTGTTATTTACGCTGAGGTCTAAAGGCTTTCTCTGCAGTGTTCTGTTTTGTTCTACGTTAGTAAAATGAATTAATAAATGAATAGTGAAAAGAATTTTCCTGCCTTCTAATGAGCCCTGACTTTCAATTTGAAAAACTCACATAAAACTTGAGTATAAATATACCAGGCAAATAATAACCAGGAAAAAAAGATCAGTATTGTGCTGTTAACACCCTGTGAAATAAATTTTCAGGCAAAGAAGCTTTATTATGGATATAGAGGGCAACCACGTAACAGTAAAATGCTCATTTCACCAATAATTTAATAAGTATAGAAATAGATGTAGCTCTTAAACTTATAAACTCCTCAAAATATATAAAGCAGAACCAGTCTTAAAGGAATAAGACTTACCTTTTTAATAATTAAAGGGAAGAACACAAACAATAGTAAGTAAACAGTAGTTTTTAAGTTATGTATTTAACTGTTTTTTCTAATACAGAAATACAGGATCCTGCATGTAACTGTGTATTAAGCAACTTAAAAACATGTTTCTAAGTAATTTATGGTTCAAAGGAAAAGGCCCAGCCTCCTGACGGCCTGGCTTTGATGGGCTCTGCCCCTTCACTGTCCAGTCTGCCCTCTGCAGAACCTCCTGGCTACAGCCAGTCACTTAGTCCTGTCTAAGTACAGCCACCCCTCAGTATCTGTGGGTTCCCTGGTTCCACAACCAGGGAACCAGGCTTCAACCAACTACAGTTCCAAAATTCTGGGTGTGAGGGTGGCGGGGGGAGGGCGGATTCCAGAGAGTTCCAAAAAGCAAAACTTGAACTTGTTGTGCCAGCAGCTGGTTACGTAGCACTTACACTGTATATTGCATTGTAAATAATCCCGATGCTCTCAGTGTGTGAGGGTTTGTGCCACGTTGTGCAGCTTTCGTGCACAGACTGTACCATTTCACACGAGCATTTCAGGCTCTCGGTGTCTGTGGGGTTCTGCAGCCAAGCCCCTGTGGATACCAAGCGTGCTTTCTTCACTCAGCCTCCTGGATACCAGACTCTCTTCTGGTGAAGGTTTTCCTTCTGCTTCATTGACCGTCACTGTCTTCTCCTGCTGACCTTGATATTTGGGGCTGCTCCACTGACCTCTTCCTAGCCTCCCTAGACCTGCCTTTGGCGTTAAATTCACACTTTACTTGGATAAACTCAGGAAACCAATGGACAGGTTACTACAATAACCCAGGAAAAAGTCAGAGAAGATGATGGACCAGGAGAGTAGTACTTGGAGGAGCGAGAAGCAGCTGTACCGAGATACATTATAAGGTTGAGCTCACAGAATTTGTGAACAAATCTTTTAAAATGTAAACATCCAAAGAAATGTGTAAACCATTCCCGCTCAGAAACTTCCAGGAGCTACCCCCCCACCCCCTCCCCCAGCCCCCACTCACCTGGAGCTCACTCCAAGTTTGTGGTTACCTCTTGGTCTTTTCTCTACCTCTTGCTCCCCTACCTTCACTCGAGCAGCTGTGGTCTCTTTGAAGTTTCAGTGTTCATAGATACTCGGGTTGGGGTCTCATTTGATGGTCTCTTCTCTGTTGCCTGCCTTCTTGTTGAACAGAATAGCTCTTATCTCATTTCTCTCTCTGCCTTTTAATTTTCCAACTTTGCACTTGCTCAACCTTGGCCACACTGGCTCTTAAACACGCCAAGCGGATTGTCCCTAGTGCCTTTGAACTCGATGGTCAACTGCTGTATATGCTGCTCTGCTGTTGCTGGCATGGCTTGGCCCTCCCCTCGTTAGGGCAGGTGCTCCACTGTCGTGTCCTCCCAGGGCCTTCTCCAGCCTTTCTGTCTGCAGAGCCCACTGCCTGCCTGGGACAGTCTTTCTCCCTCAGGGCCTCCATCGTATTCACTGCTCTACTGCTGGGTTCTGGTCATGCCTGGGACAAAGTAGGCACCCGGTAAAATACAGTTTAAGTGGAAGTGAATCAATGATAATGAAATTACCAACTAGGAACCAAATAGTACTACTTAGTAACAGTCTTCTCATATTAGCTTGCTGCTTATTGGGCGTCAGACATTGTGTGAGAGGCTTGATAACCTGCCCACAGTCACACAGCTTAAATGGGTGGCAGAGTGGAAACTGGCTTCGTGTACCAGCTCTTCTCCCTGCCTGTGTTAGGTGTGTGACTACAGGAGACAGAGCATGGAGATCTCTTCTCTCAGTCCATGAGGGCGGCTGCAGCTCTGGCTTTAGTTCTGAGCAGGGCGTGAACCCTGAAACGAAAGTGCCAGGACTCATCAGAATAACGACGTTAGTTTCTACTCCTATGAGGTTTTTTAGCATAGATTTTTGTTTTTCGCACTACCTGCTATAGGATCTATTCATATTGTTAAGTAAACCTGAGATCTAAGCTTGTTTAATTGAGTCTTCAGTTCTTCAGATACCTCTGTAAGCACCTACAGCACACATTTGGTAGTAACTGTCTCAGGCAGGGTGGCCCTACAGAGTTGTCATGACATGTCATCGGGGAAGGGAAGGGCTGGTTTCATACATGGCTGTCCTCATAGGAAGAGGAACCACAGAATTAGATCCTGCCTTGAACAATACACAGAAATCCCCCTGAGGTGGATCAAGTTTTTAAAAAAGTTTAATGAAACATACAGTGAATGTGTCTTTAATGGGGCATATAGTGAATGTGTCTTTGGTCCTAGAGCAGGAAGATTTTCTTAATCCCCCAAAAACGTTCACTCTTAAAAGACGAGAATAGCAAATTTGCCCTTTATGAGATGAAAGCATTCTGTATATCAAAAGATGTATTTTTAGAAAGTGCAGAAAGGACAATTCCTCAGTGTTCCGGTGGTTTAGCTGCTTTTACTGCTGAGGGTCTGGGTTCAATCCCTGGTCGGGGAACTAAGATCCCACAAGTTATGAGGTGTGGCCAAAAGGAAAAATGCAGAAACAAGTTGCAACTCGTGTAATTGACAGAAGATGGTGTCAGGAGTTCTGCTGATAAATATAAGGATTGTAAATTCCTCAACAAATGGGCAAGAAACATGAAGGTATTTTCATAAAAGGGTAGACAGGTTTGACCTGTCATCACAGGAAGACACTGTCAGCTTCCTTAGTGCTCAGGGAGGTATGAATCTGGACCAGTAGATTCCATCTACACTGTCTGGTTAACGAAAAGTATTAATAAGTTGTCCAACAGTATTAATAGTGGGAAAGGTTAAGGATCTGATGATGATACTGAAACACCAGTCTGGGTGCCCAGCGCACTGTGAAGCCAAACAAACTGAAACGTCAAAGAGTTTGGAGCAGAGGAAGGCGCATTGAGGGCGATGCAAGGAGATGGGTGGCTCAAGCCTTTAAAACCCCAAGCTCTATGAGAGCTTTCCGCAAAGCCATTTTCTAGGAAAAGTGAGGGAGGGGCAGGGCTAGCTGCTGCAAACTGCGTGGTGTCAGATCCTTTGTTCCTGAGGTCAGGTTGTGGCCAGGTAACAATGCTCCTGTGAATCTCCACCAGATGAATGTTATTCTCTGTTCTGACAAGAAAGGGCCAGGTTCCCAGGCACAGCTTTCCCTCTCCGAGGTCCAGTTCTGGCTAAGAGGAGGTGAGCCCAGCTGGTGGCTCCCTCAGGGCCAGGCCCCCACACCTTGCCCAGCTGTCATCACTGAGGGAGCCAGGTGCCCAGGACCCAAAGGGCCTTCAGGCTCCTCCGGCCACCCAAACAGGCAGGGAGGGGCAGGTCCTGCAGACTACATGCTATGCAGGCTGCTGCTACCATTAGGTCGCGGAGGCAGGGATGGGGGAGAGGGTCGCTGCCACCTCAAGGCCTGGGCCCGGCCAGTGGGTGTCCTTGATGAGGACTCTGGAATCCTGCAGGACACAGCCTGTGGCCTGCCCCCTGGGCCCCCTAGCTCACCATCTGGGCTGACCAGTGGCTGAGCGGGACCACTAATGGTCGCTCACTGACCTTTGGTCACCTGGGCCGGGGCCACTGAAGCACTGACCGATGGCTGAGCTGGACCTCTCGAGGTCGCTCACTGACTGTTGGTCTCCTGGGCCGGGTCCCACTGAAGCACTGACCATTGGCTGAGCGGGACCCCTTGAGGTTGCTCACTGATGTTTGGTCACCTGGGCAGGGGCCCACTGAAGCCCTGACCATTGGCTGAACTGGACCTCTCGAGGTCACTCACTGACCGTTGCTTGCCTGGGAAGAGGCCACGTAGTACCAACCAAAGGCTGAGTGGGACCACTAACAGTCACTAGCTAACGGTTGGTCACCTGGGCAGGGGTCCCTGAAGCACGGACTGATGGCTGAGCTGGACTATAAAGGTCGCTCACTGACCGTTGGACGCCTGGAGAAGGGTCCCTGAAGCACGGACTGACTGATGGCTGAGCTGGGCTATAAAGGTCGCTCACTGACCGTTGGACGCCTGGAGAGGCGTCCCTGAAGCACGGACGGATGGCTGAGCGGGGCCAGTAACCGCTGCCTGAGAGCGGGTGCAGAGTAGCATCAGGCACCACAGCTGTGTGCTCAGGGCTGCGTGTGGCTGCGCTCTTTCCAATTCAGGATCTTGCCTGCAGCTTAGCCTCCGCATGACATGGCCTCGGTCCTGCTGTTCCACTTCAGGTTCTGTCCTTGAGAGACTTGCGTTTCTATACTAGGCTGGAGACCCGAGGACGTTCATGGAATAGCCAGTGACAGAATATTCACAGTGGAGTGTTGCGCTAGTCAGAACGAGGAAAGCATCGCAACCTGGAACTCTGGACGAAACTTAGCCAGGTGACGGTGTGTGACAGAAGGCGGTCCCGGGGCAGCGTTGTGGGTGCAACTAAATACTGTTGAATTGCACACTTTAAAGTGGCTGCTTTGGGGGAAGTTAGGGATGCCATGTGGCTTGTGAGAGCTTATTTCCCCGACCAGGGATTGAACCTGGACCCTGGCAGTGAAAGGCCCGAGTCCTAACCACTGGGCCACCAGGGAATTCCCTGAAATGGTTGCTTTTTATGTGAATTTTACTTCAGTTAAAAAAACAAAAAGTAAGCCCCAGAGGATGACATACAGCATCATACACAAGTAAAAAGCAAAATAAACATAAAAGAATGTTGTTGGGAAAACATGAGGTGGGTGAGACAATATGGGGCATGTCGATACAGGGTCAGGAGGAGATGGTTAGTCCAGGGCTTCTGCGGGGACCGCGCCAGCCTCCAGCCTCGTGAGCGCCCTCAGGAGCCTGTGTGGAGCCTGGGTCTGTGGCAGAGCCCACAGCCCCTGTGCTGCACGCAGCCTGCTTCCTTCACAGTCTGCTCGCCTGTGCCCAGGGTCCTGGGAGATGCCGGCTGAGTGGGTGGTGGTTGCCAGGCTCTGGAGTCAGCCAGAGAAGTTCGAATACAATGCCCTTCCTAGTTTGTCGTGTAGCCAAAAGTGCCATGCAGTTTTGAGAGCTTTACCCCAAACAGATTTAAACTTTAAAGTTTCGTACCTAGATAATGGAATTCTAGCTAGCTAAATTTTGGTGTTCTGAAAGCATTTACACCGAGTGGTCGGACTTCTGAGCAGGTTAATCAGATATAAAGGGCCTGGTCCTTTTGGTGTGGGATTCAGGGCTTTGAGAGCCAGGCCTGAGAGGAGGCTCTGTTGGCTTTTGAGAGAGAACTGTGGGGCTTCTGCAGAGTGAGTGAAAAAGAAAGTCCTTTTCTTTGTTATCAGATGTGGTTCACATTCTCCTGTTCACGGCCGATGAACAGCTCCTCGATCTGCAGACATGATTCTTTTTTCAGACCTTTTGCAAGAGGAGGAAAAAAAGTCTTTTATTTAGATGAAAGGTATCTTTTTTTCATAGATGACAAAAGAAAATGACTAATGATAGCTGAGGAAGTTTTAGATTGTATTTTGATAGTTTCCTGTTTTATCTTGAAATGACATTATCTGTGCATATACCTTAATTTGAAAGGCTAGTCTTTCATTATGACACTGAACTCAACAAGAGTTCTTTAGAATATTTAAATCAGTAAGACAGTAAATAGAGGAACATTCTGACAAGTTTGGAAGTGACATCTTTTAAAAAAACAGGATGGACTTCCAAATTTGCTGATTGATTAATTAAACGTTTACTGGATACTTCTGCACCAAAGCACAAAAATGAACAGATTTCTGGCTGGTCTGTGGCTACAAAAAGCTGATGTTCGTTGACCAGGCTGGTTTAAAACTGGCTCTGGTGGGTATTTTGTTAACACATCTACAGGACAATCTGTCTTAAAGTTTGTGAGAATTTATTTATATTCTCAACGTGTTATCAAAAAGTTGCAAAAACAGTACACAGAAATCCTGTGTACCCTTCAGCCCTCCTCCCCTAAATGTTAAAACCTTAGTTAAGTACAGTTCAGTTATTGAAACCAGGACCTTAACATTGCTGCCGTAGTACTAACTGACCCACAGACGTCACAGGGTCCAGGGTGCCCGTCTTCCAGCCTGGGATCCCATCAGAGCATCGTGCACCTGCGTGTCCCGTCGCCTTGGCTCTTCTCCCATCTGCGGCAGGTCCTCAGGCTGCCTCTGTCTGTCGTGACCTTGGCCCTTTTGAAGTGCATTGGCTGGTGGTTGTGCTGTGTTCTTCAGTTTGGGTTTGTTCCCATGATTATATTGAGCTTAAGCATTTGGGGAAGAGCACCACAGTCAAGCTGTTGTTTTCACTTAGCATTTTATCAGTGAGTCTTTGATGATGATAAGATTCATTTTACTGGTGGCTTTAACTTGGATCATTTGATTTAAGGTGGTGGCCAGGTTTCTCTGCTAGAAGGTTGTTTTCCCCCCTCTTTGTAATTAAGTAATATCTTCTGAGGAAATACAGAGACTCTGCAGTTTCTCATTGTATTTTCGCCCACTCAACATCATTGATTCTTTTTTGCAGTATTATTAGTGTAATTTTTGCCAAATGGTGAATTTCTATTTCTATCCTCCCTTCTAGGCTTTTAAAATTGAAAGTTTGTGTAAGAAGAGCTGTCCACACCCCACTGTTTCCAAGGGTCATCTGTGTAGTTTCCTGAAATTGTACTTTTGTTTATTTCACTACACACAGTCTGACTAGCTGAGCCTTCTCAGTATTAGGGTTATCTGAATATTCATCCAACTCAACTTTCAAAAACATTTCCTACTCTTCCCCATCATTAGTTCATTAGTGAACTAATGGGTATCTTGGGGAACTTGTGGGTATCTTGGTGCTCACAGTTGGAGATAAGACTGAAGAAGTTAGGTGTTGGCAGCGTCAATGGTAATGTATTAACTTAGGCGACAGAGGATGAGATGGTTGGATGGCGTCACCGAGTCAATGAACTTGAGTTTGAGCAAACTACGGGAGATAGTGAAGGACAGGGAAGCCTGGCGAGCTACAGTTCATGGGGCCGCAAAGGATCAGACACGATTTCAGTGACTGAACAATAACAATTACTTAGAAGCAGAAGCCAAAGGATAGTCTTATCTGGGGCATGTTGTAGTTAGCCGCTGTTCAGAAATCATGGAGTGGCCTAGAGCAGGGACGTGGAAATGTTTATCAGGACACAGCCAGGCTCTTAGAATAGTAGTGGAAGTTTCACTATGAGGAAAATGGAGAGTTTCCTGGAGGAGAAAGGAGAGAGGATGCCGGCGCGGCTGGGCCGGGACGCAGTGGGCGCCAGGTATGGGGTTTAAGGACTGGGGTGAGGTGACTGGACTGGAATTGAACTCAGACTTGAGCGGAGTTCCAGTAGGGCTGTGAGGGAGGAAATGCTAGATTGTAGTGGGTTGAAGCAGGGAACCCGAAACCCCATCACAATCTAGAGACCTTGCCCAACCCCACAAGCAAGACCCAACCCACGTACACTCCTCTGTGTTCTAAGCATAGGTGTCTTCTCTTAGGTTCACGCTGCCTCTGGGCCTTCAGGCGTGTTTCTGCTGAAGTGGAATCCCAGGGCTGCCTGTTAACAGCTGTGGGACCTTGACTATTACCGGATGTCCTCAAAGTCTGTTCTCCCCCATCTAGGAAGATGGGGTGAACTGGACACCTGGTCACTATTACTGGTCCCTTCCCGGCCTCCTTGTGGCCCTGTTGTCTGCTCTTCACAGCCCCGCCTGGCTGGGCACCAGGTCTCTGCTGTTACTGCTCTGGCCACAGTGCCCCTGGGCCCCCTTTCCCACCAGGATGAGCCCCGGTTTGTGACGAGCAGGGTCCTGTGTGGCCTGCCCGCCTCTGTTCCCCCCTCCCTGCAGCCCTTTTACTCACAGGGGCTGCGGCTGCATTCCTCCAGGCAGCCTCTGGCCGCGGGGCATTTACTTGTTTTCTTCCTGCCCTTACTGCCCTGATTCCTTCCTGTCTTCCTTTAGATCTGTGTTCAGGTGTCCTGAGTCAGCCTGCTTCCCTGGCTGCCTTTACAGAATGTTGCTTCATCATCTTTTACTCCCCTTACCTCGCTTTTGTCTTTATCACATTACCACCTCAGAGATACTTAATGTATCTGCTGTCTGGCTGCCACCACAAAAATAGAAATTTTCTGAAGGCTGGTACTTCCTGCCTGTTTTATTCACCAGTGTCTTCCCAGACTCTGGAATTGCGTCTGTAGATGACTGGTGCCGAATTATTTGTTGAGTAATGGCTAATACGGTGGATCAGCCGTTGAGACGGCTGTGATGTGTGCAGTGACAGCCCTTTCACTTCTCCCAGCATCCTGACGAGGGCTTCCCTGTCGGCTCAGTTGGTAAAGAATCCATCCACTTGCAGTGCAGGAGACCCCAGTTCAATCCCTGGGTCGGGCAGATCCACCAGAGAAGGGAACGGTTGCCCACTCCAGTGGCCTGGAGAATTCCATGGGCTGTGTATAGTCCATGGGGTTGCACAGAGTCGGGTGAGGAAATTGAGGCGCAGAGAAGTGATGGCAGACAGCGAACAAGGAGTGGAACCAGAACCCAGGTGCAGGTGGTCTTGATGCAGAGCTTTCTTTCTGCTTCTCCTGGGGGTTATTGCTGATGAGAAGAGGTCATCTGGTTAAAATGCTTGTCATGACTTCTGTGACATCCCGAGTAGTCCCTGAACGTTATTTGTTATCATCATCATCGTCGTCGGGATGATGTTAAAAGCCTGGACGTGTAGCCAGGCTGCCAGTTTTTTTTTGTTTTTTTTTTTCTTTAATCATTAAACTGGGGCAATGTTAATACCAAAGCCTCCTGCAGACTGTTGATCCTGGAGCTTCCAGCCTGGAAACTGGCTGCGTACTGCTTATTCTTGCTGAGTGTCATCCTCCTACTCTGCTGAATATGAATAATTACGCTCTTGTTCTCTGATTATTATGTCGATTAAGAGAAACGGTGCCTATAAGGTGCATGCTAAGTCCTAAACTCAAAATGAAATTATTCTGCTTCTGTCAACAGTTGTCCAATGAGAATGCCTGCAGAAAGTTATTGAACTCCTGAGATTCAAAGTACAATGGAACTTTATTGTTTGACAGTTGTATATTTTAATAAGATAGACCCTTGAAAATCTCAGCAAAACTTGTGTATGTGTACCTTGCATTGAACCACCCTTAACTGAACCAAAAGAATTGTATCGATTCCTTTGTGTTCTTTTCCTCATGAGCTTAATACAATTTTAAAAGATCAATTTATGAAATTTTTAGAAAAAAAATCTCTAACTTTTGTGTAAGCAGATATTTTATAAACAAAACACTAAAAGAATTTACTGAAAAGAAAAAGATAAATAGGACTGCATAAAAACAAAAGATACCATTAAAATTAGAAGATTGAAAAAATAGGTTTTTAAATTATCGTTAAAATAGTGAAAGGCAAGCTATAGAGCGGGAGAAGATGTATCTTCACTAAGTCTAACAAAGGCCTCACATCCAAAATTTGTAAAGAATACCTACCAATCAGTGGGGTGGGGGCAGACAGACAGCTTGGCAGGAACAAAGGACAAAAGGCCTAACAGACACTTCACTAAAGAAGATAACCAAAATGGCCGGCTGCCAGAGACATGCCCGTTCTTGTTATTACTGACTGAAACCAGGGTGCGCTCTTGCAGTGAACGTCAGGGCGACTAACACGGAAAGACTGGACATGCGGGGAGAGGTGAGGGGTGTGGAACCTGAGCGCCTGTGCGGCTCCCGCGCGTGGAAGTGGAGCGCACTGCTACAGCCCTGCAGCTTGTTTTCCGTCGTGTCTGCTCTGCACAGCATGTGTGTTGTGGTCCAGTGATGTGTTGCTGGTGTACCCCCAGCAGAGATGCGTACGTGCCTGCGAGAGTGCATACGGGTGGACACACACGTACATACAGAATGAGGTACAGAGACAGCGCTCTGGTGAAATTTCTTTTGGTCATTCTCGAGGTTTGGCTTCGTGAGCAAAATTGCTTTTTTAGAGGACTATAAAAAGTGTTCATAGCATTATTCCTCATAGCCCCGAGGTGGAAAGTGCTCAGCAGCCTTCAGGGTAGCGTGGATGAGTCACTGGGGTGTGCTGCACAGTGCAGGGCTGGCGTGCTGCCGTGAGCAGGAGACGGAGCAGTCTCCTGAAGGGAGCAGACACATCCTGTGTGACTCCAGGCAGGGAGAGCTCGCCTTCAGGCGCAGAGCATGGTGCTGCCCCCGGGTGGTGGGGCTGGAGGGACTTCGGGCGCCCTCTGGGTATCTCGTCAGGTTCTGTCTCCTGCGGGAACCTCGGGCTGTAGCACGCTCACATGCACATTTTATTTTTTTATTTTTTGCAGCAAAAGGAAACATTTACAGGTTATATTTAAACTTATTTTTAGAGTAATATTTCAGTAATTGGCAGTGCCATACTCAATATTGTTTGGACTGTGAAAAAGAAATGACCTATTTCTAATTGTTTTCCTTTGTTAATTATTTTTTAGATATGAATTGAGAATTCGTTATTTGCCAAAAGGATTTCTAAACCAGTTTACTGAAGACAAGCCAACTTTGAATTTCTTCTATCAACAGGTATAGAAGAGTGCTTTAATACATTTTTTTCCTTTGTTTCTTTGAATCCTGTGTATTTCGTGGTTTTGTTTTAGAACTAGATTAAACCTAACATTTGGGAGAATATAAATTTGTCACTGTATGGCAGTGAGATTCTTATACCTCATAAGAAATTAGGAGTTTTGTTACTTTGTGAATTTTTGTATACTTGGGCAAATCTTAAGACTTATTTTAAGTAGAAACAGTAAGTCCTAAGTGATACAACCTTTGCTCTGTCTTTAATTCAAGTATAATTATGGTGCCTGAATATCAAGAAACTTGTCAGATGTTTATCCAGAGCCAGCTGTCCCCATTATAATTTCAGTAGCAGTTTGTGTAAAACCAGAAGTGACTTTTTAAACTAAAAGTAGCTTTCTTACTGCCCATAAGGGTAGAATACATACACGTGGCGTAAATTCTGAATTCCCTGTAAGGTTTTAGTTAGGCAGTAAATACGCGTGGCGTAAACTCTGAATTCTCCGTCTAGTGGGCTTCCTGAAAGCAGTTGCTTTGTGTTTGGTCCTATGCTGTTGGGAAGCCCAAGTGACGTGATGTCCCTTGGAGGGGGTGCTGGCACAGGGGAGGTGTCGAGTCCAGGCGGCTCCCTTGCCAGATGTCGTCTAAGGAACTTTGTAGCTGAGGAAGAGATGAGCTTTATAAAACACAGTACATTGAAATCTGTGCTAAAGTGGTTTGAAAGGAAATGGGCGAGAGAGCCGGGACCACACCGTGTAAGGAGAGGTTTTAGGTTCTCTCCTGCAGATTGTTGGGAGTATTTATAGAATTTAAGTAAGGAATGTCTTGATCGGAATTTTTTTTTTTTTAAATAAGCCCACCCCAATATGGTGGCAGTACTCGGGGTGGATTGGATCTTAAAAAGGCTGCAAGCAGGTTGGGGGCTCTTTAGCTATTTAGGCAAGAAGTTAGAAAGTTGGGAGGTAGAACGGTGTGGTAGTAAGCAGATTTAGTGGGTGGATTTGATGGACTCAGAGACTGAACAAACTGGAGCAGGAAAGTAAGAAGGAAGAGGCTGATGGGTTTAGATAGGCGACATACTTCTGTTCTTCTCTCTTGTAGATGATTTGAATCACTGGTGTAATTTCTTTGAAAAATTAATCCACCCACTGAAGGCATCTGTGACTACTTCAGTGATATTGATTCCAGGATGCCTGAGATGGGCCTAAATAGCTCTCAGTTATTCCTTTTTATAATTTCTAGGCTAACCTGAAAGTCAGCAATGTTTTTGTTCCTTTCACAATGTTACTAGGTTGTCCTAGTTTTTCCTTTCAGAAGCCTTTGCTTCTGTGTATATGATTAAAAGCTAGCACCCGCGCCGGCCTATCCCAGATTTTCCCTTACTGATGGGACGTGTCTCAGTGCAGTCTCTGTGACTCAGGTGAGTGGTCCCTGTAAAGCCCGAGGGGTGTGAGGCGTCTTGGAGGTGTGCCGTGCCGGTCATACATGTCACAGCTCCATGATGCCAGGTGCCTCCATGAGTTTCTTCACGGGGTATATGACACCTCCTGAAGAGAGTCTTTATGTTGATGAAATGAGACCCTACTGTCTGCCACCCTGGAGTTCCGGTCTGTAGACAGGACCCAGCTTTGAGGACTCAGCACATCACGCACGAGTCCCGATCTGAGTGTGCGCAACTTGCTGTGGGATGGGACACACCTCGTCCTGCCCGTATGCTCCGCATGCACACCTTCCTGCCCCGCCACCCCCCTCTGCTTTCATCCATTCCTAGAGTTTCTCTTCAGCCTGAGGTGAAGTGAAGTCGCTCAGTCGTGTCCAACTCTTTGCGACCCCATGGACTATGCAGCCTGTGGAATTCTCCAGGCCAGAATACTGGAGTGTGGGTGGCCTTTCTCTTCTCCAGGGGATCTTCCTAACCCAGGGATTGAACCCAGGTCTTCTGCATTGTGGGCAGGTTCTTTACCAGCTGAGCCACAGGGAAGCCCAAGAACACTGGAGTGGGTAGTGTATGCCTTCTCCAGCCAATCTTCCTGACCCAGGTGTTGAATTGGGGTCTCCCGCATTGCAGGCGGATTCTTTACCAACTGAGCCACAGGATAGCTCAGTTGGTAAAGAATCCTCCTGCAGTGCTGGAGGCCTGGTTTCGATCCCTGGGTTGGGAAGATCCCCTGGAGAAGGGAACGGCTACCCACTCCGGTATTCTGCCCTGGAGAATTCCATGGACTGTATAGTCCATGGGATCACAAAGAGTTGGACATGACTGAGCGACTTTCACTTTCATCCTAATAATTAGTCTAGTCCCAGGTGGCTCAGATGGTAAAGAATCTGCCTGCAATGCAGGAGACCTGAGTTCAGTCCCTGGGTCGGGAAGATCCTGAGAATTCTTTTGTTTCATGTATGCTTTTATAATGTCCTACCAAGTACCTGTGATTTACAGGAAAATAGAAGCTAATGCCCCTTTCCTGTGTTGATGGCCGGTGTTACTGCTCATTTCGGCCCGTGGATCAGGCTTAACTGATGCTACGTGGGGCTAGGTAGATGTGCTGAAATTACCAAGATGGAAGAAAAAAGAAAAACGCTATGATTTGTCGGAACTAATGAATTGGCAAGAATACCAAGAGCTTTAAATAGATTCAGATTTGTATGTGACACCATTGACATTGACAGTTTTGTAAGTTAAGTTGCATACTGGCAGTTTCATAAGATTGGAACTAATAATTCCACTTCGGAGGATTCATTCTAAAGAAATAAGATGCACCTGTGTGCGTATGTGCAAGGGTGCTCATGGGCACATGTCAGTAACAAACAGGAAATTGGGACTGTTGTGTGAGCTGTGCTGACTCTTATTCACAGTTGGCGTGTTTTCTTGCATGTGTTTTATGAACCTGGTATTTTGTTGAACTTCACGTGTGGGAATCTTTAGGGTCTACACTGGGAAATAGTGAACACTTCTGAGTGTTTTTTGTTATTGTGTTTTAAAAGAATTCAGTTTATTTCAGTTCAGTTCATTCGCTCAGTCATGCCTGACTCTTTCTGACCCCATGGACTGCAGCACACCAGCCCTCTCTGTCCATCCCAGAGCTTACTCAGACTCATGTCCATTGAGTCGGTGATGCCATCCAACCATCTCATCCTCTGTCATCCCCTTCTCCTCCCACCTTCAATCTTTCCCAGCATCAGGGTCTTTTCAAATGAGTCAGTTCTTCACATCAGCTGGCCAAATTATTGGTGTTTCAGCTTCAACATCAGTCCTTCCAGTGAGTATTTAGGACTGATCTCCTATAGGGTGGATTGGTTGGATCTCTTTACTGTCCAAGGGACTCTCAAGAGTCTTCTCCAACACCAGAGTTCAAAAGCATCAGTGCTTTGGCATTCCGCTTTCTTTATAGTCCAACTCTCACATCCATGCATGACCATTGGAAAAACCATAGCCTTGACTAGATGGCCCTTTGTTTGCAAAGTAATGTCTCTGCTTTTTAATATGCTGTCTAGTTTGGTCATGGCTTTTCTTCCAAGGAGCAAGCATCTCTTAATTTCATGGCTGCAGTCATCATCTGCAGTGATTTTGGAGCCCCCCAAAATAAAGTCTGTCACTGTTTCCACTGTTTCCCTATCTATTTACCATGAAGTGATGGGACCAGATGCCATGATCTTAGTTTTCTGAAAGCTGAGCTTTAAGCTAACTTTTTCACTCTCCTCTTTCACTTTCATCAAGAGGCTTTTTAGTTCTTCTTCACTTTGTGCCATAAGGGTGGTGTCATCTGGATATCTCAGGTTATTGATATTTCTCCTGGCAATCTTGATTCCAGCTTGTGCTTCATCCAGCCCAGCGTTTCTCATGATGTACTCTGCATATAAGTTAAATAAGCAGGGTGACAATATACAGGCTTGACGAACTCCTTTCCTGATTTGGAACTAGTCTGTTGTTCCATGTCCAGTTCTAACGATTGCTTCCTGACCTGCATACAGGTTTCTCAAGAGGCAGGTCAGGTGGTCTGGTTTTTCTTTATCATTTATTATTATTTTGGCTCTTTTATCAGAATAGAAAGAAAAGAATTATGTTAAGATTTTCTCTGTATCAGTTCCATCCCATGAAAGAGAAAGAAAGCTTATAATAAACTACTGTAATTTTATTATTCCTGTTTTGAAGCCTTGCCCAAGCCCCTGCTCATCACGCCCCTTATTTTGGGTGGAGTCGTGAGGAAAGCGACGTGTCAGTGGACGTAGAGTGCCGCTTTCCTGGTGGGAGATCAGTCTGTGGATGCACACGGTTACATTTAAAGATGTCCTAAACGTGACTACAAGTGAGACATATCACAAATGAGCCACTGTGTGCTTTGACCCATTTTAGAACATTCTGAAAGATATTAATCAGCACACTCTAAAAATAAACTAGAATCTTGTTATAACCCTGTTCACTGTAGAGCAGGAGTCTGAAAAAATAAGTTTTCTTGGCTGCATGGCATGGCATATGGGATCTTAGTTGCCCGACCAGGGGTCAAGCTCATGCCCCTGCGCTGGAAGTGTGGATGCCGAACCCCGCCAGAGATTCTCTGATTTTTTTATTGTTTATTCCTAAACAAACAATTTTTTGATGCCAAAGCTGATGACTTATTATAAAGCACGAAAGTATGTTTTGCCTTGAATTTCAGTTTTTCCTTTGCCACATAACATTTTATTCTTCTTTATCTCTCTGACTTGTTAAAAGTGTATTTGACTGGCAACCTTTTGCAAATTGTGGTGGCCATTAGTTTGAAGGGCCATGTCCCTGTTCGGTCAAGAAGTTGTTATATTAACTAGGTTTGCATCAACAATGCTGATGTCATGTCGGACCCATTTGGCACCGCTGACACTTTGAGCTTCTGAGATGCCTGCGTCTGTTGTCACTGTTTCTTCCTACAAGTATGTTAAGATTTAAAATGAGTGTATCCATTTAGTGGCTCTTAGAAAACATTAAAGGTAACAGAACTCGTGGCTTATTTGGCAAGAAGAGTTGCAGTGGGAAGCTTTATGGTAATTTTATGGTTTAGAACCTAAACTGCAGAAAGGTGTGAGGGGCCAAGACACACTTGTTTTGTTGATCAACCTTTCTGATATTTTTACTCCAATTTTTAGTTTTTACACATTTTTATTCAGATAATTATCAGAAATGATTTTGTTAACTGTACTTTCTTGGCTGTAAAGCTTTCTGTCAGTTAAAACATTTTGAAATGGCAGCTGCAAGTGGGAAATTTTATTTCAAAACGTGAAATGTTCAATGTGGCAATTATCAGCTGTCCTGTTCCAGAAAGAAGTTAAAATTAAATAGAAGTCTAAGTCTGACTCATTAGAAGATGTATTTTCTGTACGTCTTTAAGTAGATTTAATAACGTACATTTTTTCCCTGTTTTTCCACTCCTGTTTTTGGTGATTAACAAAGTTTTATCGTTGTCGTTAGGTAAACTCTGTCATGCTTATATTGGGTTGGCCAAAAGGTTCATTTGGTTTTTTCCATAAGATGGCTCTAGTAGCACTTAGTAGTGTTTAACTTCATGCAAAAAAGTTTTGTTATGTTATATGTGACAGCTATCATATCAGCATGCATTTAAAAAAAGATAACCAAATTGGTGAATTTTTGTGTACCCATTTTAATATTGAATATAGAAGAAAAAAACAACATTTTCAGCATGTTATGCTTTATTATTTCAAGAAAGGTAAAAATGCAACTGAAGTGCAGAAAAAAATTTGTTCAGTGTCTGGAGAAGATGCTGTGGCTGATTGAACGTGTCACAAGTGGCTTGTGAAGTTTCTTGCTAGAGGTTTCTCGCTGGACAGTGCTCCACGGTCGAGTAGACCAGTTGAAGTTGATGGTGATTAAATCAAGACATTATTTGAGAGCAATCAATGTTATACCACATGGGAGTTAGCTAGCATACTCAAAATATCCAAATCAAGCATTTAAAGTCAGTTGTACCAGCTCAGTTACGTTCATCACTTTGTGTTCGGGTTCGTTCGGGTTCCACATAAATTAAGCAAAAGTAACCTCCTTGACCGTATTTCCACGTGCAGTTCTCTCTGTGTAATGAAAGTGTTCCATTTTTAAAACAAATTGTGATGGGTGATGAAAAGTAGACACTGTACAATGATGTGGAATGGACAAGATCATGGGGCATGCGCAGTGAAACATCATCAACCACACTAAAGGCCAGTCTTCATCTAAAGAAGGTGATGTTTTATATATGGTGGAATTAGAAGGGAGTCTTCTATTATGGGCTTCTTCTAGAAAACCAAATAATTAATTCCAACAAGTACTACTCCTAGTTAGACCAACTGAAAGCAGCATTGGACAAAAAGCAACCAGAATTAGTCAACAGAAAATGCATAATCTTCCATCAGGGTAACACAAGACTGCGTGTTTCTTAATGACCAGGCAAAAACTGTTACAACTTGGCTGGAAGTTCTCATTCATCTGCCGTATTCACCAGACATTGCATTTCCATTGATTTCCATTTATTTCAGTCTTTACAAAATTCCCTTATTGGAAAAAATTTTAATTCCCTGAAAGACTGTAAAAGGCACCTGGAACAGTTCTTTGCACAAAAAGGTAAAAAGTTTTGGGAAGATGGAATTATGAAGGTGCTTGAAAAACGGCACAAGTTTGTGAAATAAAAGGGTGAATATGCTGTTCAATGAAGTTCTTGGTGAGAATGAAAATGTGTCTTTTAGTTTTAGTTTAAAACTCAAGCACTTTTTTGGCCAACCCAATACTATTCAACCCATATTTTTTTGTGTATCTTCTCTATATAAGACTTTACAAATAGGAAGCAGAAATGATTATTCGATCAGTCACTCTTCCCTGCTGGTATTTTTAGCTTGCCTTTAAACGACTACCTATTATTAATAAATGCTATGTGAAATGACTTAGTAAGTTGTTGAAAAAGCATTTGACTTATAAGATAGCATAATTCTTTATATATTTTTTAAGCTTATGTATTGAAGAGAAAGATCAAAGAATTTGTTTTAGTTGAGAACTGCCTTTGAGTTCCTTTGTACGTAGACTCTCCACCCTTCGAACTGGAAGAACACAGGGAGGAGTGCTTGACGGTCGAGCCAACTTGGCTGACGACCTGGGATCTCTCAGGTGGCGTAGCCTATGAATGGTGATGTGCAGCAGGCAGTGATGGTTCTCTGCACGTTGGTCTGCCCTCGGCCCCATCTTCTTTACACACGCCACTGAGGACTTTCAGGTCTGTGTGATAAATTCATGTAGCTGACAAAGCATTCAGAAGAGACCAAAATAAGACCAAAAAAAATCTCATGAGGTAGCCAAAGCATTGATGTGGCGCATGAAATAAATCATGGAGTAATTTAGGATTAGATGGAGAAGGCAATGGCACCCCACTCCAGTACTCTTGCCTGGAAAATCCCATGGACGGAGGAGCCTGGTAGGCTGCAATCCATGGGGTCGCTAAGAGTCGGACACGACTGAGCGACTTCACTTTCACTTTTCACTTTCATGCATTGGAGAAGGAAATGGCAACCCACTCCAGTGTTCTTGCCTGGAGAATCCCAGGGACGGGGGAGCCTGGTGGGCTGCCGTCCATGGGGTTGCACAGAGGCGGACATGACTGAAGTGACTTAGCATAGCATAGGATTAGAATTTTTTATTAGTAATGTGAGAGGTTTTTATAGTAAAACCTGTGCTTAATAAGATGAAAAAGCTCATGAATGTAAATATAATACTTGCCCACAGAAGGAAGTCCAGATACATCCTGTTTTTTAAGTAGGAAATTGACATCAACATGGAAACAATTTAATACAGTAAACAACTTTGAAAGGTCTTTGCTTGGAAAAAACTTGCAAATTTGCTGGATTTGGAGTTCGTAAACAGTAGTAATCCGTGGTATAAGAGGAGAACACGATGGAAAGCAAGGGGTAAGATGGAGTAGGAGATCGTGTGAAGCCATTGTGTTAGACTCTGGGCTACCGGGGCGATGCGCTGTGGTCCTCACTGGTCATTAATCTTCCTTCTGGTGGAGAATGTCTGCACTTTCTCAGAGTTCACAAGGAGGTGTAGGTACACACTGCAGCTTGAGTAGTGAGGGTCAGTGGATGGGTTTTGAGTTTTAACTTTAATGCTTGCTGTGTGACCTTGAGTACATTAATTTTGAGTAATTAAGTTTTCTGGTCTTCATGTATAAAATAGGACCAAAGCCTGTCTTAAGAAAGAGTCATTGTACAGACTACAAATAATGAATCTAAAACAGCGTACTACCTAGCCCCTGAATATAACACAGTACCTCTGCTGTCACCGTCAGTCTTCTTAGGCCCTTTCTAAGGCTCTAAATTGGGAATTATAGTACTGTCCTGCTCACAGTGGTGCTCTGAAGATTAAATGAGAGTCATACGTAAGTCTATCTGACGTGGCAATGAGTATCTTTACTCGAAGCAAGTATATATCACACACATGTAAATCTTCAATGAATTGCACTTATTTCACAAAAGAAAGCAATGAATTCTGCCGGTAGTTAGTAGGAGATGAAAGTTAGTCAAGAAATGCTTTGTAAAGAAATGAGCACTGAGTGTTAAAAACCCTACGTCTTGCAGAAAATTTCACGAGCACACAGCATCAGGTCGTGATGTGCACAGTGGTTCAGAGAACACACCCTCTGGAGCTGGGGAAGGGGGAGGCTCTTCTGAGATGGCTCATTCCACGTGGATCAGCACGCCTTGCAGAGAACACAGACTCAAACGGACCTCAGGCCGTGGGCACGCAGCTCTCAGTCAAGAGTAGTAGGTCATTGCTGTAGGAAAAACAACTCTCAGAAGTTTCAAGTCATGTTTGTACATAAAGGGGTTTTCCATAAAGATGGTTGAAGTAATTTTCCCTCTGTTTTTTTTCCAACTAATATGAGTGTGCTTTTGATGAATGAATAAAACATGTGATTACACTTTCCCACCTTTGAATAGCGTTTGAAAGTCCTAGTAATTTATCTTAAGGCAGTTTTGTAACCGTGTGTTTTCTTCAGCGTGCAGTTGATGCTCTGCTGTGGTTGCTTCCAGGTCTGCACCAAACCGTAAACTGAGAGCCCAGTGAACACGTCGCTCTGAACAACTGTGGTGTCTCTCTAACTCACATAGATACTGTTTTTATCTCTTTATTTTTTTGTGTTCAGTAATAAAACTCTTTATGAATTCAGACTTATTTTTTGCTGTATAGAAGAAGCCAGCTGAAGTGTAAATAGAGTGATTCTAGAATCAAAGCTTTTTACTTACTTTAGTGAGATGTTGAGTAATTCATTTCCATTGATTCATTCCATTGAATCATAGTAGGCATCATTAAGTGCCTGCTATGTATAAGGAACAGAAATGATCAATGCTTGTAACTCTTTCATGGAAAATAGCATTCACACACAGAGGTATCCACATCCCAGTTTGATGACTTTATTCTTTCATTCATGGGTTCTCTCTTCAGTCAGTCAGTATTTCTCGACTACCCAGGTGTGGGTGCTAAGGCAGAAAACAGAGCAGAGGTTTCAGAAGAAATGGTGTTTAGATCAGAGCCAGGTGGCTGCCTGCTGCTGGCTGAGCGGGCCTCGCTCCCGTCCTGGGAGAAGGCGTGAGTAGGTGAGCACAGCCGCCCCTCAGGTTCTAGGTGCTGGAGCTTTAAAGAGAAGACTTTCATTTTATCTTTAAGAAAGGGATGTGGCAGGTTGACTGGAGAAAATACGCATCTGTGTGTTGCCAAGCTTCATGGGCAGGCATCGCAGAGCTTCCAGGCAGTTTCTGGTGCCATTTGAGGTCTTTCATCATGAATTTAAAGCCAAACACACAGCAGGGCTTCTCTAGTTGCTCAGCAGTAAGTGTGCAGAGGGAGAGGGCGGTGGGCTTCAGTGTTTGCTGTTTTTACCAAGCAGTTAAAGTGAAGGGGTAAGGGAGATTGGGGAGCTGGGGGTCTTCTCAAGGGGACTTATCATGATGAACTGTCAGTACGAAGTGGACGGAGTAGTTAACTGGGGAGTAGAAATCTTTTGAGCAGGTGAACTGACAGGCTGGGTAGCAGTCGTAGAGGAAGAGGATCTTTGGAATTTTTCCTAGAGCAGAGATCAGCACTCTTTTTTTCTGGAAAGGGCCAGAGGTGAATGTTTTAGGATTGAGGCTCAAGAGGCAAAGTGGAGGGTATCCTGAAATACTTGTGTAACGAGACAAGACTGATTTACACTGAGTTCTGTACTGGTGATATTCATAATTTAATAATGGAGTGCAGTTTTTTGTAAGATAGGCCTACTAACGAGAAGAACGAGTTCCTTGTGAGGGGAGAAGTAACATTTCACTTAACTGAGGTTCAAAATGAGTGCTCTCTGCCATCAAAGTCAGTTGCAGATGTTGGTCTCCTGATGCTCGTCTGTGAGATTTTACATGTCTCATCTTTGAAAATACTTTCACACTGATAAGCACCCTCAGATACTGACCTCAGTCCCTCATAGTCATTGCTCGGAAGACAGCTGTCACTTTCTGTTAGAGCCTTCTCTTTATGTCCCGCTTCAAGCACCAGGTTCACGAGTTACAGTTGATGGTTAGGTGGAAGCATGTCAGTTGCAGGATTCAGTGGATTTTGAAACAGTGTCAGATTTCCTTGCTCCTGTGTTGAGGTCCAGAAATGCTGCTGGGGCTGCGTCTGAGTTCAGAAAATTGAACACAAGTTTGCATGGAAAGGGACCTTCAACAGCATGCGAGGGTACAGAGAACCGCTTGATGTTCCGTGATTCGGATGACGTTCAAGTGCTCATGGGTGATAAAAGTTCTTCATAATAGAAGACTGACTCACTGTTCTCTGACATTGCTCATTGTACACCCAGCATCAGGGGTCATTATGGACACAGTGCGTATGAAGTGTGGGGACGATGCCCGCACACATTTACTAGGTCTGCAGCATACTCTTACAGTGACACTGTTGTACCCATTCCTTTCTGTTGTAGGTGAAGAGCGATTATATGTTAGAGATCGCTGACCAAGTGGACCAGGACATTGCACTGAAGTTGGGTTGTCTAGAAATACGGTAAGAAGATGACTAGACATCAAGGTCTTTATTCAGCAATGTTTTCCTTTATTTCTAGGTATTTTCCTTTTCCTCGTAAAGATTATCAATAAAATACTGAATAAAAACTTTGGTAAAATTTAAGAATATTCTGAATTAGGTTAAGTTGCTAATTCTAGAATCTTTTAAGATGATATTTCATGATAGTTAGAATGGAATGATAAGAGCACAAGTGTGTAAGCAAGTCTAAGGCTGAGCTCCCCAGGAGAACCTTTTGTGATGAAGGAAGTGTCTGAGATCCCCGTGCCAGCCACTAGCTGAGGCGGACACTGAGTACTCAGACGTGCAGCTTTACTGCTTTAAACTTGAACGTGAACCATCACCTGCGTCTAATGGCTACCATTGTGGGGAATGGGAAGCTGAGAAGGCATTTCTTATTTCTGTTAGCATTTGTCATGTATTCTGTGCCACCATTTTAAACTTTGAATAAAAGAATATTTCTACCTTTGTCAGCTATGATTTTAATTAAAATTTACCCCAGGCTGCCAGTTTAAGATGAGTTGGTTAAATTAGCTAAAACTTGATTATGTGTACTCAAAACAGTGATACTTTTCCCAGGAGATCCCTGTTTTTTATATTGTATAAAGTTATGAAATAACAGTTCCTGTAAGACCCACAGATCATTAAGTATAAGTGTCAGCAGCTTCATGAACATTTGTTTTCAACCTTAATTATATATCCCAGGGGCGGCGGGGGGGAGAGGGGGGGAAGCCGTCTCTCACTGGTCTCCTTTACAGTTTTCTCTTGGAAAGCGAACTTGGACCCTTTGCTTCAGTGTGTTAGCTGATTGCTGCTGCCTAATGGAGGACGAGTAATGTGGAGACTCAAGTCTATTGTTTCCTGGTAGTTTACTGTCAGAATGTTTGTGACTGAGCTGCGCAGTAGTTTTTAGTCATTTAACATCGCAGACGCTCTCCACGCAGATCTGTGAGTGTCTCTCTTCTCTGCTTCAGGCGATCGTACTGGGAGATGCGCGGCAACGCCCTGGAAAAGAAGTCTAACTACGAAGTGCTGGAGTAAGTGTGGCGTTAGGTCTGCCCGTGCATGTTCAGAGCTGAGTCGTTTTTCAGACTTAGATTTTACTAGTTTATCTTTACTTAAAAAAAAATCTATTATTGAATTCTTGATGACATTAATAATTAATTGGGTTAGCGAACATTAAATTTGTTGATAAATGTCTTAAGACTTGTTAACAAGTCTTTGGCTTGTTAACACGTAAATAATAAACTTTTCTGTCTCTGTAGATTTAACCATATTGGGATGGAGTTTCACTTCTAATTTATACTGAATTATTATTTATAGTCTCTCAGTTTATTAAGTTTGTTTTTCTTTTTTGCTTAGTTAAAATATGGGAGTTATTTGTTGCTCGTGTATCAGAGTATTTAGGATAACTGAACGTTTTTCCAGTAGTGAAATTAGTGGGCATTAGACTGTTAGATTGTTTAAAATGCATAAAGGACAAAGTGGGGCTTATGTCTTGGGAAGCTGAAAGTTCTGCAAATTGTCTGTTGATAATTAATTCAGCAAAAATTTTTGGTATTTGTTATTTCCAGTTTTATTTTCATTAGCGATGGTGCAGCTTTTTGCCAGCACTTTTTCCTGCCATATTATTACTGAAATTCTTGTGCTGTTTGGAGGATGTTACTGCAGTGAAGTGAAAGGCTGTCCATAAGACTTGACATGGCAGGTCAGCCAAGCTGTGTCACACTGTGAAAATGTAATCTGCCATCATTTTGGAAACAAGGTTTTACAGGGGAGATATGCTCATTTAAAATAAAAGTAGCAGTGAATGTTTGGGGAACTAGTCTTGAGCAGATAGAACCGTGTGAGATGATAGCTTGTGGTAGTAGCTGGGATAGTTATCTTGCAGTGCCTTTTTTGTATCAGTTGTGACAAATGAGTTAGCACCCCGAGCAGTTTGTCTTGTTTTAGTTGGAATTCATCACTTGACTTCTGAACCTAATATATTAACATAGTGTACTAAATATTTGTGGTTGTGTGTTTATGGATACACATGTCCCATATGTTCTGCCTCTTAACAAATTAAATAAGGACAGATAAGGATTGTGCTGTTTATTTCTTCAAGCTTTTCATGCCAGCCATTTTGTGTTCTGTATCTGACAGTGACTTTGGGGGGCTGGACTGTCTCGATCTGCTTCCTGAAGCCCCCAGGTGGCTGCTGAGGGGGCTCCAGCGGCGGTGGGGATGGGGGCTTCCGGTGAGAGCCAGGGCGTGAGTGGCACAACTGGACGTCCCGGTGCCTGCTCAGCCCTGGCGCCGCATCCCCACCTGTGGCTGCCTTCCGCCCCCAGCTCTGTGGGGTGTCAGGAGGAGCCCTGCGGCCTGCTTGTGTCACTGTGTTGGCTGGACTCTGTCTTGTAGCTCAGCCTGTCTTCTAATAAAAGGACCCTTTTTCTTAAAGCACATTTTTTAGAATTTCTTTTTTAATGTGTCTTTGGAGGTGAAATTCTGCTTTTGTCATCTTGTCATTTCCTTTATTTTGCCTTGTTCTTGGAGGGTAGCTTTAGTCTATTCACAGTTCAGTTGCTCAGTCGTGTCAAACTGTTTGGAACCCCATGGACTGCAGCATGCCAGGCTTCCTTGACCATCACCAACTCCTGGAGCTTGCTAAAACTTTTGTCCATCCAGTCAGTGATACCATCCAACCATCTCATCCTCTGTCATCCCCTTCTCCTCCCCCCTTCAGTCTTTCCCAGCATCATGGTTTTTTCAAATGAGTCAGTTCTTCGCATCAGGTGGCCAAAGTATTAAGAGTTTCAGCTTCAGCATCAGTCCTTCCAATGAATATTCAGGACTGATTTCCTTTAGGATGGACTAGTTGGATCTCCTTGCAGTCGAAGGGACTCTCAAAAGTCTTCTCCAGCACCACAGTTTTAAAGCATCAGTTCTTCAGCACTCCGCTTTCTGTATAGTCCAAGTCTCACATCCATACGTGACCACTGGAAAAACCATAGCTTTGACTAGATGGCCCTTTGTTGGCAAAGTAATGTCTCTGCTTTTTAATATGCTCTGTAAGTGGGTCATAACTTTTCTTCCAGGGAGCAAGCGTCTTTTAATTTCATGGCTGCCATCACCATCTGCCGTGAATTTGGAGCCCCCCAAAATAAATTCTGTCATTGTTTCCATTGTTTCCCCATCTATTTGCCATGAAGTGATGGGACCAGATGCCATGATCTTAGTTTTCTGAATGTTGAGTTTTAAGCCAACTTTTTCACTCTCCTCTTTCACTTTCATCAAGAGGCTTTTTAGTTCTCCTTCACTTTCTGCTATAAGGGTGGTGTCATCTGCATGTCTGAGGTTATTGATATTTCTCCCGGCAATCTTGATTCCAGCTTGTGCTTCATCCAGTCTAGCATTTCTCATGATGGTACTCTGCATATAAGTTAAATAAGCAGGGTGACAGTATACAGGCTTGACATGCTCCTTTCCCGATTTGGAAGCAGTCTGTTGTTCCCTGTCCAGTTCTAACTGTTGTTTCTTGACCTTCATACAGATTTCTTAGGAGGCAGGTCAGGTGGTCTCTTGAAGAATTTTCCACAGCCACAGAGTCAAAGGCTTTGGCAGAGTCAATAAAGCAGATGTTTTTCTGGAACTCTCTTGCTTTTTCAATGATCCAGTGGATGTTGGCAATTTTATCTCTGGTTCCTCTGGCTTTTCTAAATCCAACTTGAACATGTGGAAGTTCATGGTTCACGTATTGCTGAAGCCTGGCTTGGAGAATTTTGAGCATTACTTTACTAGCATGTGAGATGAGTGCAATTGTGTGGTAGTTTGAGCATTCTTTGGCATTGCCTTTCTTTGAGTTTGGAAGAAAACTGACCTTTTCCAGGCCTGTGGCCACGGCTGTTTTCCAAATTTGCCGGGATGTTGAGTGCAGGCCTTTCACAGCGTCATCACTCTGTTTGCAACTCTAGTCTAACTGTGGTCTTTCCTCTGTTCTGTCTTCTGCTGCGGCCGTTGAAAGGCCCGTGCAAGGCTGTGGTCACGGTGAGGCCGGGGGTGGTGCTCTGTGCTCGCTGAGGCAGTCCTGCCCGGGGATGGGTAGCCAGGCGTCTGGCTGGTCGGCACTGTCCTTTCTACTGTGTTTGTTAGTAGCCTGGAGCCACTTAGAAGTGTGAATGTTTTTTCTCGGTATGGAAAAGAATTATACAGGAGTGCAGAATGTTACTTGTTCTTTATTAGTTTTTTCTGGGTTCTCTTTTTCCTTACCCATAAGGAGAAAAACTGAAATAGTCCATATAGCTTCTTGGTTTATGCCAGAAAATTTATGGACAATCTCAGTAATTTATAACATAGTGAACCTTCAACTTTACCACATTTCAAAATAGCTATTTTCAATTATGCAAAAAAAATCAGCCCAACTTTGGAGAGTGGGAAATGTAAAACTTTCTGTACTTTTTCTTTAAATCATCCAGAGAGTTAATCAGTGTTTTTTTCTATGTCTTTCCCACTCTGGAAGAACCATGGTGCCTTTTCTGTAGGCAGAGGGGAACCCCAGCTCCCAACCCCAAAACTTGGCCTCCTGGGGTCTCACAGTGCAAGGGCGCATTCTGGAGTGCACACAGATGGTTCTTTTACTTATGTCTCTTATAAATCACAGACAGGAGTCAGATGGGATGTGTTAAGAAAAATGTTTTGTTATCTAGCTGAAAAATGGCATTGCTAACGATGACAGATGAAACCAAAATAAGCTAATAATACAGTGTTAGAATTATGGTTCCTAATGTAACATTGTAGAAGGAAGACTTACGTACCGATGATTCTTCTCCACAGTACAGAATTGTACTGTGCAAGTATTTTAAGTAAATCACGTAACTTTTCAGTTCTGCTCATTTCCTTATGAAGTGGTTTGCTCTTTAAAGAAAGGTGTCTTGCTGTAGTTGTTGGTGTGACTGTCTCTCCTCTGTTAGAGTAAGCTGTGTTGATGTAGGGAGCTCCTGGTGTTTCTGGCACTTTGCAGAATATTAGATATTCTGTTGCTATTTCCTCAGTGAATTGATTTAAAATTAGCTGAGGTTGATTCTAATGGTGCGTTGCTTTCATTTCTTTTTTAATTGTCCTTCTTGTCATTGGTGATCTAATGCTTTCTTTAGTTGGCTGTGATAATATATTGATGAAGGGAAAGCTCACAGATTTGGCATGAATTGATTGACAGTGGCTTAACCAGGATAGAAGGTTATTTCTCTTTGTGCCAGGCAATCAGTGTTCCTTATCACCAGGGTGCCAGGCCCCTTGAATCTTGCCATCCATCCATCATCCATAGATGCCACCTGGTAGCCTAGGGTGAGAGGTTTGTTAGGAAGCAACGACAGTTTCTCCTAAACTTAGAGAATTTTAACATTTATCCATTTGTAAAAGACTGTAAGGTATCGTTTTAGAGGTTAAGGGACCTTAGTAGTATTCTTAATGATACTCAATTCTTGAGAGTTTGGGGATGAGGATAAGATAGGGATACTGTATGATAATCTGCATTACAGTTATATTTTAAAGTTGATTTTGGTTTGCTTTTTTGCCTGAGCTTTAAATCTAAGAGGAATGATGTCCACAAAGTATTAATTAAAGCAACAGACAAGGTCTGAATCTTCTCAGAAGTAGTGCCAAAGGAGAAACAAATTAATTCCTTGACATGAGAATTCATTTATAATAAGCTTAACGGCTTCCCTCATAGCTCAGTTGGTAAAAAATCCGCCTGCAATGCAGGAGACCCCGGTTCGCTCCCTGGGTCGGGAAGAACCCCTGGAGAAGGGAAAGGCTACCCACTCCAGTGTTCTGGCCTGGAGAATTCCACGGACTATACAGTCCACGGGGATGCAAAGAGTTGGATACGACTGAGCGACTTTCAATTTCACTTTCACTTAATATGTGTGAATAAGGTTTTTCCAGCCTTGGGCCTCCCAAAGCTGGCCCTGGCCTTCCTCGTCTCCATGCATCAGCCTTCCCCGTCCCCATGCATCAGCCTTCCCCGTCCCCATGCATCAGCCTTCCCCTATCACCTTTTCCTGAGCACTGCTTTGCATCCAGAGCACCTCCCGAGTCTGCTGTCCACTCACCCACCTGCCTGTGTCCCCGGTTCTTCCCTGTTCCGCTCACGGCAGCATTAGGTCACACCTGCCTCTGCTCAAGACCACGGCTGGTCAGGCACGTAGACCAGACTCTCACCAGACAGCAGGGGCAACCGTGGTATTTCCAGAGGAGAGGAAGCTGCCCCCATAGGGTTCTAGGTCCCTAACACCTCCTCGTTCCTCTCAGCACCACTGTTGTCAGTAGGAGTTAGTGGGCCCCATGTTACACGTAGGTGTCACCTGAGGTCGACAGGCATTAAGTCACAGCCCTTAAGATCCACCAGGCATTAAGATCCATCCTTCTGCAAAGCCGAAATTCCAGGGCAGAACTCTCTGCATAAAGCAAGTCCCTGACAAGGGAAACAGGGAAGAAAATGCTCTGTGGTGTTAGTTTATCTTTTATGTGCTTATTTTGCCACTTCCCATAGTGATTAGCTCCGAAATCCTTAGAATGCTAAGTTCCTGTCTTGTTAGGAGGCAGCAAGAGAGGGAAGAACTTGGGTGGACACTTTCCCCTTGTTCATATCTGAGAAGATAAGAAGGGGAAGTTATAAGCAAGAGTGATTAGAAGAATGGCAAGCCAAGAGTTATGTGAATTTGCTGATTAGTAAAACCAGTAAACAGTGTGTCATGGGAGCTGAGCAAGGATTTTGTAAGGATGTGCTAAACATCGTCATCGCCATCATCGTCATAGAATAATAAAAGGATATGAGATCTGAGACCAGAACTTAGCAAGGAGTTCGCTGGTCTAGGTTCTAACTAGTAGAGTGTGAAATAGGGGATTAAAATGTTTGGATATGCAGTCAACCACATAAATTCTGACTTGTTTTCTGTGGTTTTGTTTGTAGTACCTGCTCACTTATAGTTAAGGGTGAAGTCATCCTTGTTTTATTTTTTTATATTTTATATTCATTTTATTTTTTTAATGTAAAAGATACTTATATTTCACTTTTGTCCATGATCCTTTTATATCTTCTATGTCTCCTGATCATCTTTCATGTCCAGAGGCTTTGCTTTATCTTACTAGCGTGATTGCCACCTAGTGGCCAAAAAGCCTGGCTCACTTATATCCAAAGTATCAATAAGTAGAAACTTTGTTGTTGCTCAGTTGTGTCAGACTTTTTGTGACCCTATGGGACTGCATCTGGCTCCTCTGTCCTTCACTGTCTCCCAGAGTTTGCTCAGATTCATACGCCATCTGTGATGCCATCCCATCATCTCATCCTCTGTCGTCCCCTTCTCCTTTAGCCTTCAAGTCTTTCCCGTGAGAAGGATCCATTCTCTCACCTGTTTTCTCGGTCAGAATGCCGTGAGGCACTTGTTATTAATGGTTGGTTTTGTAGCCTGATCTAAAGAAAATCACTGGGACTTCCAACATGTCCTCACGTTCAGTTTTTTGACCTTAGGCCAATCACTTAATTTCTCTTTTTGTTTTGCTTTCTGTGTGAAACTTAGATTTTAAACATTGACTAATGTTTATTTTTAAGGATCATCAGATTTTAGGATTAATCTAAGGTAATTTAAGCATCCCTGGTATAACTCAAATCTTTTTCTAATCAGGCCAGCCTACTTTCTGTATAAATATAGCATTATCCAGCTGGAATTGAGGTTTATAAGGCTAACTTTCAAAGAGTGTTCAAAAAACTGCAGTTTATTTACACATTGTAAAAGAGGCAATATTTAGAGGGTTTGTAATAGTTAAGGGTTACAAAAACATTTTCTGCCTAAACCAACTTGTCTCAATGTTTTCTGCACACATCTAGAAAATTACTTGTCCCAAGCGTTCCATGACTATGCCAGTCATTTGGAGCTTTAATATATGTATTTCCTTCTTGAATAATGTGTGGAAGGATAAATAAACTTCTTTTATGTTCTTGCAACAGTGTCATTATATGTGCTGATTTGGTGGTATCATTTGTTAATTCACTTCTTTCTGTATTTCAGGAAAGATGTTGGTTTGAAGCGGTTTTTCCCTAGGAGTTTACTGGATTCAGTCAAGGTAATTAGCATCGTCTTTATCATACTCAGATGACCGTGTTAGGCAGATACCTCCCCCGTGCCACGTGCTCTTCCCTCTTACCTGTAAAAGTCTGAACATAAGAAGCTGACAGTTACTCTAGTCGTATTCATGGGAAGTAGACTTTTAAAGGTGGAGCTTTCTCCCAGAAAACCGTGGTTTTGTGTCTTGATTGTGTGTGCACTCAGTACAAAACCAGGAGCGTTGTGTTCACAGTGGTGAATGCATCACCTCAGTCTTCACAGTCTCAGTTTCAACTCAGAGAAGTAAAGCAGCAGCACGTGCAGAGCCACAGGTGCTGCTGTGTGTGTGTGCGTGCTTGCTTGCGTAGACGTGCACTCTGAAGGTCTGTCTTCTCTTGACTGGGGGACGCTCCTTCCTGTTAGTAACTTCTTGCAGAATGTCAGCTCCTGCCTCTGTTTGCAGCTCCCACCGCAGGGGAGGGGACATCGGGGATATGATGTGTGGCTCCCCAGCCCTTCCAGAACACGGTCGAGTGCGTTGTGAGAATAGAGCTTTGTGTCAAGTTAGAGTCCAGCTCAGAGGAGCTCTGCCATTTCCTAGCCTCATGATTTGGGACCTGGTTTCTTATTTCCACAACAAAGGAAATAGGGTAGGTAGGATTGCTGTGGCTTTTTAGCACATCAGTGTGTGTGTGTGTGTGTGCATATGTGTGTGTGTGTTAGTCGCTCAGTTGTGTCTGACTTTGTGACCCCATGGACTATAGCCTGCCAGGCTCCTCTGTCCATGGGATTTCCCAGGCGTGAATACTAGAGTGGGTTGCCATTTCCTCCTCCAGGGAGTCTTCCTGACCCAAGGGTCACACACACATAACACAAGCACCTGTCGCAGTCTAATTTATAAAGTCTGGAACTGTGGCTGTTGCTGCTGTGACTTTGTGTCACAGAGGTCACGTTCCATGCTGGAGCAGCCGTGTGGACACCATCCCGTCCACTGACGCCCAAGCACAGTGGTTCAGAAGCTGGCTCTGGAGCTGGCTTGCGTTGGTGAAGGTTCTGACCTGACACCTTGAGTCGCGTGGGGCTCAGTTTGATCTGTAGCTTGAGGCCCTAGCATGGGCACAGAAGCTTGCCCTGTGCACCCGTCTGCCCTTTGCTGGGTGGACTGGAGGGGAGGTGCTCACGAATGTCAGACACTGTTCTTCAGGGCGTCTGCCCCGTCACTGGACAGAATCTCGCATGGCCCAGTGCAGCCTTAGAAAGCAGGAAGGGGTGTGAAGGTGGCTGGGTCACGTTGGTAGGCCCTCCAGTGGTCATGTGTGCATCCCGGGGCGGCCTCAGAATCGTGCAGAGTCTGGTCAGAGCTGTGTGCAGGGAAGCAGTTACCCCCAGAGGCATGGCTGCTGGCATTTGGGAGTTCAAGAAATTATCCTGCTTTTAAAATGGGTCCTCATACTCAAAATAGGCCACCCCAGGTGCCGGCCTCAGGCGCTGCGATACACGTGTAGCTGAGGTGAGAGACCCCCGTGACACACCTTCTTGTTTCTTCTAGACTAACCTATAGAATGGCCTGATCAGTTAATATTTGGTTCTCCAAGAGCCCCTTTGTCTTCTGTGCCTTTCCCCTTCATATCTGGATTTCTAGAAGATCCTTTGTAGTTAATGCTGACCCTGAAGTGTCAAAAGTTTACCTTATATTTGATGGAACGAGGCCTGGCGTGCTGCGATTCATGGGGTTGCAAAGAGTCAGACACGACTGAGCGACTGAACTGAAAGCTATGATTGATTGATTGATGGCAAATAGGATTGGGGTGTATGTGCCTGATTATTAAAATTAATTTATAAGATATTTAAAACTTCTCTCTCTTTGATCTTAGTGCCAGAGGCACGTTTTTAAAAACACCGGACCAGTAAAACTGAGTCAGTCGCAACACG
The DNA here is from genome assembly GCF_003369695.1 of Bos indicus x Bos taurus. Lineage (NCBI taxonomy): Eukaryota > Metazoa > Chordata > Mammalia > Artiodactyla > Bovidae > Bos > Bos indicus x Bos taurus. The sequence continues at coordinate 2,902,349 of NC_040089.1, forward strand.
AGGGAACTAACTGTCTACGAAATTGTGATTATTACTCTTCACAAGTATCAGGGAGCTGTGACAGCTGTGGGGGCGGGGGTGTGCGTAAGTGTGGCGTGGGGTCTGGGAGCAGCGGGGCGTCCGTGGGCAGACGGGAGCGTCTCAGAGAGGACCTCCTGGCAGCACTGCTTTCGTGTCTAACAGCTGCGTCAGTGTCGTGTGAGTTGTTTTCTTCAGGGCATGGGGTGGGGCGGTCGATGGGAATTCTGCACTGTCTTTACAGCTCTTCTGTAAATCTAAAATTATGTCACAAATAAAAGAGCCAGATTTCAGCTTATTTGAGTATAATTCACAGTAGAAATTTCATTTCAGGATTAGAAATGTTACGAGATCCACAGTTAAGTATCTGTACTTCAGAGTAATAGAGTGATTTCCTAGGCCCCTCCCAGGAGCATTTAAGTTACTCATCATTCCCGTTCCAGTGGTGAGCACAGAAGTACCCGGCTCAGCACTCACTCAGCCTCTGAGTCCTGGCCTCTGCACGGAGAGTGCCCCCCTGGTCTAGACCCCTGTAAGGAGGCTGGAAAGGAGGCATGCTTTAGACACACGCACGTGTGCACACACACACACACGCACGTGGAGGCTGGAAAGGAGGCATTCTTCAGACATACACACGCGCGCACGCACACACATGGAAGCTGGAAAGGAGGCATGCTTTAGTGACCCACACGTACACACACTGGAATAGGATCAGCTGTAAAAAGAAGGAAATCTTGCCATTTGCAATAACATGGATGGTCCTTAAGAATGTTGTACTCAGTGAAGTCAGACGGAGAAAGTTATATGAAAAGAAAAAGAAAAAACATCAAGCTCCTAGATACAGAGAACAGGTGGTGGGACATGGGGGGAGTGCGATGGGTGCAGGGGTCACCAGGTGCAGACTTTCAGTTACAAGTGAGTCCCGAGGATGTGATGTAAAGCACGCTGACTAGTTACTAGCACTGTGTCGCATACTTCAAAGTTGCTGGGAAGCAGGTCTTAAAGGTGCTCATCACAAGAAAAAAAAAGCGTAACAGTGTGAGATGGTGTTAACCAGACATTGTGGCAGTCGGTTCACAGTGCTGATGTGTGCAAGTACTGAATCGTTATGCTGTACACCTGAAGCTAATACAGCCTTGTATGTCAGTTACAACTCAATTTAGAAAAACACACTTGACACGCACTTGTTAACAGACCTAGAGTTGGCATCTGGGAGAGGGGGAGATAACGTAACTCCTCGATTCCTGTTTCTTAGTGTATTTTTCTTTTCTGGCATATTTTCTTTAGGATTATATTAACCTTTTCATCCAGGAGGCCCTCAGAGGCCATTGTTCTACTAAGAGCAGCATCTGATAAATGTTGTTCAGAAGGCTGAATAGCAACAATTTCTGATGCTTCATCCTAGTAATACTGCCTTCTCTGTGTATGGACTTGTTGAAAACCAACTAGCTGTCACTGACAGATGCCTTGTTTCAAACACAGAGAGGATATTGAAACCCTGTAAATAGGGAGGTATATTTATTAATATCAAGAGATTCTAGGGAGTCAGTTTTTGTAAAACTTTTTCCTCACTGAAAAAGAAGGAAAGAACTGATGCTTTCTAAGACATCCTTCTTAGAAATGAATCTGGGGCTCCTCTCAGACAGCAAGCGTTTTCTAGTTCCTGCCCAGCACTGGTGCTGTATGTGAGATCTCTTGGTCCTCTTGGGTGGCCTCACTGAAGCAGAGACCCTGAGAAAGCTTAGGTACTCCTGACCAGGCGCCCCTCTTGGCTGGCGGGAAGCCAGGGTGTGGCCCTGTGTCCCAGGAAGCTAGCCCGAGCCGGCACGCCAGCTTGTGCAGCCGCTGCTCGCCACTGTGCCTCCCTGCACCTTCGCCTGGCGGCGTGCGTGCACAGCGAGCCAAAGTGAGGGCTGGGGTGGGCGCTCAGTAAGCATGCTGCGCTTCCCCCAGGTTCAGCTGGGCGAGCAGATCCGTAAACTATAGCTCGGACTGTCTGCTAACACTGCATAATTACTACTTTCAAACATCTTTGCTCAGTTACTCGGAAGTTTTCTAGCAGGTTCAGTGATCAGGTGTGCTGTTAGTTGACCCCATGCGTGTCCTGTGGCTGAGGGTTTTGGAAAAGAGGACAAGCCATCGACTGGACTCTGTTTGGTGTGGGGCAGATGACTTCACCCCTGCTCGCCAGGGGCAGCACACACGGCCCTTTGTGTCTCTGACATGGGGACACTGCAGCGGAAGTGGCGAGGGGGCAGAGCCGAAGAGGTTGGGCACCTCGAGGGACGTCGGGGTGCAGAGCCAATCAGCACAGTCTTGTTGGCCCGGCCAGTGGGGAGGGAGGTTCTCTTGGCGGCCCATCAGGTTTCAGGTGTCGTGGAGATCTCAGGTGGGTGAGTGTGATCCTCCAGAGGAGAGTCAGAGACTGTTTGCACAGCCTCGAGTTAGAACGGTGGTTGGACGCCATCTCAGCCATGGTGAGAGTGGCCCTTTGCAGGCCCTGGGTTTGTGGCCCAGAGCTTGGATGGGTCTTCCCCAAAATGCACTCCCTGGATTTTTTTTGCAGAGCATCCACGACTGACCACTCACATTCTAGGCAACATCTGAGATTCAGTCCTTGCTGCCCTGGAACTCACTATGCTTCTCCTTGGTTTAGCCTCTGTGGCCTCTTCAGATTGCCTGGGATCCCATCCCTGGCTTGCCTGTCTGAGCCCCGGCCCTGGCTACAGCTAGCTGTCGGCCTCCTGTGCAGGCTTCCACCCACGCAGCTCTCCCGCGGCCGCTTTACCTGTGGGAGCATCTCGGCCCCATGCGCCCAGGACAGACGTGCCGACCCACCCTGCCTCCCTCATGCGTGCCCCCCGCTTGAGGCCCGCCTCCTGTGCGCTCCTGTGACTGTGTCTCCACCACGCCGGGCTGTCTTATTTTCACATGTGTGTGTGTGTGCCCCGACATGGGGTCCTCTGCACACTTCCGCACGGAGCCTCCTCATTGCTAGGTCTTCACCTAGTTCTTTCATTATTCCCAAAGGATAATCTCTCAAAGGCTGTAGTTGTAAGGTATTTGATTTCTGTTACCAGACTGCTTCAGAAAGGACGTGTTGACTGCCCGGGAAGTGTGGGGTGTGTGAGGGCTGTCATCCCCCTCCTCTGCCAACCGCAGGAACCCCCGATTCCGATGAGCCAGAGCTGAACTGTATACTTTAAAATAGTTGAAAGTGAAGTGTTAGTCAGTCGTGTCCGACTCTTTGCAACCCCATGGACTGTAGCCCACCAGGCTCCTCTGACCATGGGATTCTTCAGGCAAGAATACTGGAGTGGGTTGCCATTTTCTTCTCCAGGAGATCTTCCCGACCCAGGGATTGAACCTGGATCTCCTGCATTGCAGGCAGATTTTTTTTAACCATCTGAGCCACCAGATGGTATATTATATGTTGTGTGTATTTTACTATAATTATTTTTTTAAAAAGGACCAGACTCTGATAAATAATGATGTTTGGTGAATGCAGGTGGTATTACGTGGTGCTGGGGAAGAGATGTTCCTGGGTGTTGGGGGTTACTGCTGTGGTCTTCACTTACTGTTGACTCTGAAAAGATGTTTGTGGTTTTATCACACAGGCCAAAACACTAAGAAAATTGATCCAACAAACATTTAGACAGTTTGCCAACCTTAACAGGGAAGAAAGTATTCTGAAGTTCTTTGAGATCCTCTCCCCGGTGTACAGATTTGATAAAGAATGCTTCAAGTGTGCCCTTGGTGTAAGTATGGGGATTTGCAGTAGGGGACTAGGTGGAATCTCTTTGTCTTTTCCATGAATACCTCAGTTTCTGATTGGGATCTAATTTGTCCCGTGTTTAACACGAGAATATTGTACCACTCTACAGTGGGAGAACAATACAAAAAGAAAATATGTCAACGTGAGACTAAAACAGTCCTTTTTTAATAGCTTGCCTGTGTTCATATTTAGATTTATTTTAATCCCATCCCAGCGATTCGTTGATTAACTGTTCTCTCAGGGCTAGTTTACCTACGCAGATAATCTTCCCAAAGAAACTGTTGGCTTGAGGCTCACCGGAATGAGCTCAGTCTGTCTGTCTCTGCTCAGGCTCAGCAGATGCTGCACCATGGAGTTGTACATGCATGTGTGCACGCTCAGTCGTGTCCAACGCTTTGTGCCTGGACTGTAGCCCACCAGGCTCCTCTGTGCGTGGGATTCTCCAGACAAGAGTCCTGGAGCTGCAGGGGATCTTCCCACCCCAGGGACCGAGCCCCTTTGTGTCGTGTCTCCTGCCGTGGCAGGCAGGTTCTCCACCACCAGGGCCACCAGGAAGGCCTGGCGTTGGGCACGTTCTGTGTTATTTGATGACAGAGATGAGTAGAAGCTTGTCTGGCCCCTGCTTTGGTCCTTTAATGTTTCAGTGGTTCTTCATCTAAAATACCTTTTTTTCCTCCTGGTGCCTTTGCCGTCACCTGTTTCACCTTCAAGTCAAGCTGGATTATTTCAGTAGAGCTGGCGATTGGCCCCGAGGAAGGAATCAGTTACCTCACAGACAAGGGCTGCAATGTAAGTGTGCTTCACCTCGGCAGGAAGGGGCTGGCACTTGTGTCCTGAGAGGAGGCGGCCCTGAGCAGGCCGAGAGTCTTGAGTAAATGCGTGGGATTTGGCCCTGCAGACTGACGGCTGTCATGAAATGCTTGAGGGTGGGGACTGATGGGCACGTTGTGTCTGCATGAGAAGAAAAGCCCACTCCTCTTGGGAAATGAGCTGGTGGTGTGTCCTTGTGGGAAGGGTCCTTTAGATGCCCGCTGTCTCCCCAGCACCAAAACCCTCAGAAGAACCCCAGAACAGGTCAGAGACGTTCCTTGCTCATGGTGTGTTGGGAGTGGGCATGGGTCCCTCTCTCTGAGAGAAGCAGGGCAGAATGCTCCCTGAGACCGAGACTGTCACCCGGAGAGTCAGGTCAGGGGCTCCCTCCCTCCTCTGCGTGTCTTTACGCTGGGGCACGGCGCCCCCTCGTCCAGCCCCTGAAGGTCGAGCACCCCTCTGCCTCCAGGAGCACAGAGGGCAGACACACCCCTGACCGTGAGGTGAGCAGGCGGCCCTGGCAGGTCCACGCCAGCTCCTCAGAGTGAGAAAGGCCCCCTCCTCCTGGGCGAGGTCGACAGTCAGGCTCCCCAGACACCCTGTCAGCGGGGTGGGGTGGGGACCACGGAGATTACACGGGATAGTGCACGAGTGTCTGGCATCTGTGGTCAAATGTTTGCCTTTTCTTCCCAAAGCCCACACACCTAGCCGACTTCAACCAAGTGCAGACTATCCAGTATTCAAACAGTGAAGACAAGGACAGGAAAGGGACGCTGCAGCTGAAGATCGCAGGGGCGCCCGAGGTAAGGGGGATAAAGGAGATAGCCTCTGCTCATGCTGTGTCTGTTCAGTCCTGTCTGACTGTGTGACCCTATGGCCCGTAGCCCACCAGGCTCCTCTGTCGATGGGATTGTCCAGGCAGGAATACTGGAGTGGGTTGCCATATCCTGAAACAATCATTATTTCTAAACTAGCCCTTTATTGAAAGGATTGTTTCAGGATATAGATGAAGTTTTCATGGATCATCAGAATCTCAGCTCTCTCTTACGTAATGAGCATCACATAACAGATGTGTGTGTGTGTGCTCAGTCGCTCAGTCACGTCCGACTCTTTGCAACCCCACGGATTGTAGCTCGCCAGGCTTCTCTGTCCATGGTGATTCTCCAGGCAAGGATACTGGAGTGCGTTGTCATTTCCTCCTCAAGGGGATCTTCCCGAGGGCTCAAATTTGTGTTTCCTTCTTGGCAGGCAGATTCTTTACTGCTGAGCCTCCTAGGAAGCCCTGCATAACAAATTGTTGTTGTTTACTCGCTAAGTTGTGTCCAACTCTTTGTGACCCCATGGGCTGCAGCATGCCAGGCTTCTCTCTCCTGCACTGTCTCGCAGAGTTTGCTTGAATCCATGTCCATTGAGTTGGTGATGCCATCCAACCATCTCATCCGCTGCTGCCCTCTTCTTTTTTTGCCTTAATCTTTCCCAGCATCAGGGTCTTTTCCAGTGAGTCAGTTCTTTGCATCAGGTGGCCAAAGTGTTGGAGCTTCAGCATCAGTCCTTCTAATGAATATTCAGGGTTGATTTTCTTTAGATTTCACTGATTGATTTGATCTTGCTGTCCAAGGGACTCAAGAGTCTGTTCCAGCACCATAGTTCAAATGCATCGATTCACTTAAAAACTAATGTAGTCTTTCTGTGGAAAAACTAGAATATTATCATGAATTACCAAGAAAATCAACCTCTTAAAATTATATACATTCTGTAAACTGTGCTACTGTCTTATTTCCTGGATGGTGTTATATGTGATGTTCACTGTGGGGGGGTGGGAGCAGCGCACACAGGGTTACTTCTGCATGAAGCCCATTTGGGGTGCTGCCCTGGCCCCACTCTCACCCCTAGGCTCTGTGCTGCTGCCGCCCCTGCTAGGGCAGGTTTGTTCTCAAGGCTTCTCTCATCTCATTCTTGCTCCTCCTGCTTTGGAATCCTGGCATTTCTCAGGCTCTGGGCAGTACACTTGAGTCTCAGAATTATACCACTGATGCCATGAAATATTGAAACCTTCAGATTTCCTGAAAATCTCTCAGAAATTTCCTGTCTGCACCATGATTTTCAGGCTGTCCTCCTTTCTGTTTGCTGCCCTCAAACAATACTTGGGATGACTCAGGTGAGCTGAGTTGTTCCTTTAGAAGGAAGTTATGAAGACTATGTGAGTTAGGACGTAATTGTGTTTGAAAGTAAAAATACCACTCTGATTATCTCCTGGATAACATTTAATGACAGGTCTTTTAGGAAATGTATCATAATTGTGTGTTTTGCCTTGAAAAAAGTGATTTCTAAGCTCTTAGGTAGAGCATGCTCTGCATGCTCAAAATAATGAAATTCCACTAATTTTCTTTAAGGTTAGAAAAATTATGATGGATGGTTGATAAAAGTCTACTCCACACTTGTCTAGTTTCTAAAAGAAGCCATAATTGAACTTACTAATTTTCTAAATTCTTAATTAGAGTATGCCTAAGGAGCCAGACCTTCTGTAGGAAACATTTTTTTTCCCCCACCTCTTTGTTCTAGAAAGTGACTCTAAGCGATTTAAGTGTCTTTTTCTTTTTTGTCTGGCTTTGCCTTCTGTCACATATTCTAGGAATAAGATCCTTAAATACCACCCTCTCTTCTCACTGAGACCTGATGACAGATCTCGTCTCACTCCCACTCTCCTCTGGGCTCAAGTGCTTCTCGATCTGATGTCATGGCACAGCTGGCCCTCTGAGGAGCGGAAGGAACAATGACCGCTCTCTCTGGCTCTTCTCCCCTGTCCAGCCCCTGACGGTCACGGCCCCGTCCCTGACCATCGCCGAGAACATGGCCGACCTGATCGACGGGTACTGCCGCCTGGTGCACGGGGCCACGCAGTCCTTCATCATCCGGCCCCAGAAAGGTGAGCCGCCCCTGCCCTAGCCTTCCGCGCCGCCACCAGGCTCGCCCGCAGCCCGAGCCCGTCCTTCAGGCCACTCTGAACGTGAAGAGTGAACAAATAATTCAGCCCAGCAAATCTGTATTC